>NC_081760.1:16106160-16743910 GCF_963082965.1 Carassius carassius | reverse complement strand
TACAGCCATAATGTACCAATTCAGCTATTTTACAGAGATTTAATTAAATCAAATGGTTTATTTACTTTCCCTATAGCTTTTAGGACCTTTACATTTTAATTTAATATATGTTTTTTAGTTTGTTTGACTATCACCATCTTCCACCTCAGTATAGAATTAGAGCAGTTCTCACAACTGTCATATCCTTAAAGAGCCATACAGGCATTTCCTTTGAACAAGTGATAACTGCTTAGTCATGTCTCCTAGCTTAAACTAAATAAGGAAAGCCATTCCTTCTCCATCTGTCACTTCCTGATTATATGTCAGTTTTGTTTATTTGACCACATGTATAGCTCGGTCATTAGCTGACCCTTGCTTACTGCCCCGTCAACAAAGTTACTCAAATCCTCTCCTTGTGTTCTTAGCACCCTACCTCACTAGCTGCCCTTACCAGCTATTCACACCTTACACGGCCCATGTAGCCATTCCCCATACAGATAGCTTTACACCTTTGTACACACTTGCATTTCCCTTCTGCCTCTCTCTCTCTCTGGTGTTCCTACAAATGTGCCAGTATGTTGCAGACATCCCACAGACATCCAGCCCTGTCAGCTCAACATTACCACATGGAAACCCAACAGAGAACTGTGATGGACATCCTTCAGCCCAAAGCAGCCAATGACCTGCAACAGCAGAGAAGGAAACAGCGAGACCGCGACACAAGTGGACACCTGACACCCAGCCTGAACAACCAGGAGCTGACCAGCACCATCATCTCCATGGAACACACCCTCAAGGGCCTCAGACAGGAGGTAAATGAACTGAACTTGCAAGTCAAAGAGTTCTACAGGGAACTGACACCTGCTCAATGAGAGAAAGCACAGAACGAATGCAAAGAACGTTACAGAATGGTACAACAGTAGGAAATCACCGGACTTCAGGAAGCTATAACAGCTGCGTTTGTGGTAAAACAGCGTATGTGGAACTTAATGAGAGAGACACCAGAGATGAGGCCTTAGAAGGCAATCTTCATGTAGCCAGAGCTGAAGTCCAAACCCCGACTCAGCCATTCTACAACATTAAAGAGGAGCTTGATATGGTTCAGAGATAACTGAAACAGTCCTGCCGACTGCACATGGACTCACATAAAAGAAAGCTTGCTGATCATCACACTGCCAGCAGTGCAAGCCCCCTCACCCCTGTACACAGCTGTGAAGGGGGGAACCGAAGCCTTCTACTGGACACTTCAAGTTAGCTCCCTGAAAACCTCTGCAGTTGCAGAAGTTTTTTTTTTTTAATTCAGGCAAGCAGAAAGCCACTAGCCAGTGGAGGACAGAGCCATCACCATGGCAACAGACCCAGGTTCCAGACCAACCACTTGGAGAAACAATGGAAAAGGGGATCCTCATCCTGCAAACACCACAGTATGTCCAACAGCAGTCCACCACAACATTCTCCTCCACACCCTTCACATAGGTGCAGAACGGAGGCTACACAAGGACAGCTGGACACAACTACTTCTGAGTTACAGGAGATTCTGACACTAGCAAAAGAGCTCTTTGAACAAAACTCAACTGAGGAGTACTTGGAAGGACAAATTTCTGACTCCTTTCCTGACACAACACAGCATCAGATCCCTCCAAGGGAGGAGCATCCCTTAAATGGGCCTACATGCCCAACAGGGAAACCTCTACCAACACATCATCACTAGGTCATTCTGAAATTCTCTGCACACTATAGAATCTCCATAGCAATTCCCTGCAATCCTTGGAGCCATCTGTACTATCACCAGTGAGACTATAACCCAAATTTTCCACATTGCAGTTACCACGGATAGCCTACTGGCTAACAACATCGACAAACAACCATCTTACACAGACCAACTCACTTCAGGATGACAGGCGACACAGCCTTGACACCTGCTGCATAGGCTCAGGGACCCACACCTTGCTATGGCCTAGATCACCACAGCGCACCACCTGACAGCATCCACCATGGCACCACAACCACTCCTGGAGGAACCAACAGCCAGAGAGCCACCACTGTCTCCCAGCTGTGAGTGGCAGGTGCGTGTCCGATTGGTCTGCACCTTTGATGTCACTTGCTGTTGTCTATTGGACAGACAACAGTGTTCGAAAGGGAGAAATTATGGGGCATTTGGACCAAACCTGGGCCTAACAGGGGGAACAGGGGCCCGCCGTGGGCCTAACTTGGGGAAACAGGAGCCCACCAGTGCGGAGCAGGTGAAGTGGGAGCCCCCCAGGGCAGAGCAGAAGACCACCACAGCCGAGCAGATGAGACAGAAGCCCACCAGGGCAGAGCAGAGGACCACCACAGCCGAGCAGACGAGACAGAAGCCCACCAGGGTTGAGAAGAGGACCACCACAGCTGAGCAGACGAGACAGAAGCACACCAGGGCAGAGCAGAGGACCACCACAGCAGAGTCGATGGCACAGGAGAGCAAGTCTGGTTAGATGGGACTGGAAAAGAAAACAGACAGATTAATGGTGGCCTCTGTGGACGTGATAAGGCAGGTAGAAAGTTCACAGATGGCCTCCATAGCCATGACAGGAATGAACGAGAGTTCATAAACGGCCTCCATAGCCGTGACGGGACAGACAGCAAGTTGGTGGATGGCCTTCGAGGCCATGACAGGATAGGACGAGAGTTCATGGATGGATACTACTGACACATCCGAAGGTTCTGCAGCAGTTGCTGCCACCTCTGGAGGTTCCACAGCGGTAACAGTCTCCTTGACAGCAACACAACAGGCTAAGAGAACATTTCTGGGTGCAACAGACAGGATGTGAAATGTGAAGCTCTGGAAGTTCTGTTGAGACGTGATGAAGTTCTGGAAGATCGGTAGTGATTTGACTGGGCTCATAAAGATCAACGTTGACTTGACTTGACTTATGCAGTTTAACTGTGGTTTTACTTGACTCATGGGGGTTAATGGTGACGTGACCTGACTCTGGACGATCAGTAGGGACCTGTCCTGACTCTGGACGATCAGCGGTGACCTGTCCTGACTCTGGACGATCAGCGGGGACCTGACCGGATTCTGGACGATCAGTGGGGACCTGACCTGACTCTGGACGATCAGTGGGGACCTGACCAGACTCTGGACGATCAGAGGGGACCTGACCTGACCCTGGAAGATCAACTGTGGCTGCCATCTCGTGCAGTGGCGCCGGGCTGGCGTCCATCTCATGCAGTGGCGCCCGTCTGGTGGCCATCTTGTGCAGTGGCACCCATCTGGTGGCCATCTGATGCAGTGGAGCCCATCTGGCGGCCATCTCATGCAGTGGCGCAGGGCTGTCAGCCATGGCAGAATGAGTCTCAGGGACAGCGGCCATTTTGTGAACAGTCTCCGGGCTGGCAGCCATTTTGTGGAGAGAATTTGGGGCTTCAACGCTGTCCTCTTCCTATCCCACAGTGAACGGAGAGTCAGTGCATAGTCCATGATGTCCCTTGAACTGCCCTTAAACTCCCATCCAGGTAACAATGATTTAGTTGGTTCATTGAGTCCAAAACAGAACAAGTCCTTAAACAAAACTTCATCATGTAATGGTACTTTACATTTAATCATTTAGCAGACGCTTTTATCCAAAGCAACTTACAAATGAGAACAATACAAGCTGTCAGGTCAACAAGAGAACAACAACAGTATACAAGTGCCATGACAAGTCTCAGTTAGTCTAGTATAGAACGCATAGCCAGGTTTTTTTTTTAATAAATGAAAAGACAAGAAAAGGAAAAGTGCTAGTATTAGTTGGTTTAGTGCTGTCGAAAAAGATGAGTCTTTAGATGTTTCTTGAAAATGAGTTAAGATTCAGCTGTACGAATTGAGATTGGGAGGTCATTCCACCAGCCCAGCACAGTCCAGGAAAAGGTCTGTGAGAGTGATTTTGAACTTCTTTGGGATGGCACCACAAGGCGTCGTTCACTTGCAGAGCGCAAACTTCTGAAGGGCACATAAGATTTAACCAATCGTCTTGTAGGCTAGCATCAGTACCTTGAATTTGATGCGAGCGGCTACTGGTAACCAGTGTAACCTGATGAGGAGAGGAGTAACGCAAACATTTTTTGGCTCATTGAAGACAACCCTTGCTGCTGCATTGTGGATCAATTGCAGAGGCTTGCCAGTACATGCAGGAAGGCCCACCAGGAGAGCATTACAATAGTCCAGTCTGGAGAGAACAAGAGCTTGGACAAGAAGTTGGGTGGCTTGCTCTGACAGGAAGTTGTCTAATCTTCCTAATGTTGTATAACGCAAACCTGCAGGACCGGGTCGTTGTAGCAATGTGGTCTGTGAAGCTTAACTGATGATCCATCACAAATCCTAGGTTTCTGGCTGTCCTTGAAGGAGTAATGGTTGACGAACCCAGCTGTATAGAGAAGTTGTGATGAAGCAATGGGTTAGCTGGAATCACCAGGAGTTCTGTCTTCGTAAGGTTAAGCTGAAGGTGATGGTCATTCATCCAGCTAGAAATGTCACTCAGACAGGCTGAAATGCGAGCAGCTACTGTCGGTTCATCTGGTTGGAATGAGAAGTAGAGTTGGGTGTCATCAGCGTAGCAGTGGTAAGAAAAGCCATGCTTCTGAATGACAGATCCTAATGACGTCATGTAGATGGAGAAGAGAAGTGGTCCAAGTACTGAGCCTTGAGGAACCCCAGTAGTAAGGTGTTGTGACTTAGAAACATCACCCCTCCAAGACACACTGAAGGAACTGTCAGAGAGGTAGGACTTAACCCACAGGAGTGCGGCTCCAGAGATGCCCATCTTTCTGAGGGTGGACAGGAGAATCTGGTGATTAAGGGTGTCAAAAGCAGCAGACAGGTCCAGTAAGATGAGTACTGAGGATTTAGAAGCTGCTCTTGCTAGTCGCAGGGCAGTAACCGAAAGCAGAGCAGTCTCAGTTGAGTGGCCACTTTTGAAGCCAGATTGGTTGCTGTCCAGGAGGTTGTTCTGTACAAGGAACATAGAAAGCTGGTTGAACACAGCTCACTCAAGTGTCTTTGCAATGAATGGAAGAAGGGATACTGGTCTGTAGTTTTCAAGAAGCGCTGGATTTAGAGATGGTTTCTTGAGCAGTGGGCTTACCCGAGCCTGCTTGAATGCTGAGGGAAATGTTCCAGAGTGAAGAGAGGAGTTGATAATGTGAGTAAGCGAAGGTATGACTGAAGAAGAGATCGCTTGAAGGAGGTGAGTGGGGATCGGATCAAATGGACAAGTAGTAGGATGATTGGACAGGAGAAGTTTGGAAACGTCCATCTCTGAGAGTGGGGAGGAGGAGGAGAAAGAGTGTGCATCGTCATTGTGAAGTTGTCCTCAGTCTGCGGGGTGGAGAATTGGTCACTGATGGTTCTTGTCTTATTTGTGAAGAAAACTGCAAAGTCGTCCGCTGTAAGAGTCGATGGAGGAGGTGGTGGCGGCGGATTAAGAAGAGAAGAGAAAGTCTTGAAGAGTGTCCGAGCATCACAACAGCTGTTAATTTTGTTGTGGTAGTAGGATGTTTTAGCCGTGAAGACATTTGCAGAGAAGGAAGAGAGGAGACTTGGTACTTGGTACTTGGTAAGACAACTCTCAGAACTGGTGCACATACTCCTCAATAGACAGGCCCCCTTGACAAAGATGTAATAACTGGTCTAGGCTAGAACAAGACTTCTCACTATTTGAGAGTCCAAACACAGTTTATATAGGGAGTGGTAATGGAGAACACCCAGTAGTGATTAACCCTAAGCACGTGATCCTGGGAAATGGAGTTGGAAATGGGTCATGAGTGAGCCCTGAGTGGAGTGCCCTCTACTGAAGTTCATGGGCACTCCAGCTGACGATCATGACAAACAAATATATAAATAAATGAATGAATGAATGAATTAGTGAAAGATGGTGTCATAAATATATTTTTGTCAATTTTCCTCTAACAGAAAGAAGGTACATTTTAAATGCTTATGTATGAAAAATAAATTACTAATCTGTTAGTAATTCATTAGCATACTAAAGCATGGGCTTTAGTTCAGAAACGTACTAAAACTACAAGAATTTTAATATAATATAAAAAAAAAAAATTATATTTTAAAAGCATATTGATACTACAGTAAATAATATCATGGCAATTTCATGGTCTGTTTTGGTAAGTGAATGTAAGATCCTAGAAGACCTGCTTAAAGAAGAGATTAAAGGAGCTTGAGCTCTCTACTGACCTGTATCATTCTGCAGTGCCATCAAATAGGTGTCTTTGAAGAGGTCTGTGAATCCTAACTTTGATGTGTTTTATGAGGCAACGGTTCAAAATGATGAACTGAGTTAAGAAAACTAAACTAGATGGTCTTTCGAAACTGGCAGAGGAAAACCACACTGTGCACAGAGCATGAATTCTCATGTAGAACAGGTGTCCAAAAACATTATTAAGACGCCTGAATGGCGTAAATTCTCTATTTACTCTCTTATTTAATGTTACATATTGTGAAGGATTCATCAGTCCAGCCAAGTCACCTTTATTTATTGCACTTTATACGATACTGGTTGTGTCAAAGCAGCTTTACAGTGTCAAATAGGAAAATAGTTTGCCAATAATACAAGAAAACAATAACAGAGTCAATTGATGATTCAGTGATGTCATCATCCAGTTAAGCTCTCCTTCAATAGAGTCTCTACAATCAGTCAGTCAAGCTTCCCCAACTAAGCAAGCCAAAGGCGTCAGTGGCACAGAATCAAATCTCCAAGTGAGATCATTCTGAAGAAAAACATGTTTTCCTTTATAATCCTTAAATGTGTAATAACTTTTCTTTTAAGCTAACAGTTTTCAAAAACCATCATATTTATAAACATTTCATCATCTAAATAAATTAATCAAGATTCAAATATATGTGCTGCACATATTCTCTAATTTCACTTAGAAATTTCACAATATGGAAGCAAGATAGGTAATTTCATGTTGACTTACTGTGGTCTGTGTGGGTCCTAGCACCCCAGTGTAGTGATGGGGACACTATACTGTGAAAAAGCACTGTCCTTCGGATGAGACATTAAACTAAAGTCCTGACTCTCTGTGGTCATTAAAAATCCCAGGATGTCTTTTGAAAAGAGTAGAGGTGTGACCTCGGAATCCTGGCCAAATTCACCCATTGGCCTCTGACCATGATGGCCTCCTAACAATCCCCATATCTGCTGATTGGCTTCATCACTTTGTCTCCTCTCCACCAATAAGCTGGTGTGTGGTGGGTGTTCTGGCGCAATATGGCTGCCGTTGCATCATCAAGGTGGATGCTGCACACTGGTGGTGGATGAGGAGATAGCCCCCGACAATGCAAAGTGCTTAGAAAAGTGCTATATAAATGTATGGAATTATTATTATTATTATTCGTTCATTCACTCTGCAAAAATGCTTTTCTTTCTGATTATTTTAAAATGCAAATTAAGCATTTTACTTAAATAATCTTAATGCAAATGGAAACAAGATAATTTTTTATCTTGATCAAACACCAACGTGAGCTTTCTTTGACCACCAGGGAGGTACTGAAGTGGGGCAATAAAAAAAAGTTTCAAATCCTGTTTCCCAGAACTTCCTCTTGGAGCATCCATCAAGAGTCCCATCAAACAACAATCTGTTGACATTCCTGAGGATTATCCCTCCATCAGTGATGTATTCTGCCCCAAGAAAGCCCCATGACTTCCACCTCATTGGCCATGGGATTGTGCCATAGATCTCATTCCTGGTGAACCAGTTATCTGAGGTAAAATCTATCCACTTCCCATGGAATAATTTATCCAGGAGGTGCTACAGTAAGGTTGCATGCAAGTAAGGTTAATTCTGATTACCGGGCACTGTACAAGATCAAGATACATTTCTGTTACCCCCTTTCACTCATTCTAGCAGCCCTGGAATCTCTTCTCGGGACTTCCATCTTCACAAAGCTGGAATAGTGCCTTCAACCTCATTCGGATACGCAAGGGGGATGGAAGCAAAATAGCTTTCATGACCCCTACATGCCACAACAAGTACTGTGTTATGCCATATTGGCTAGTTAATGCTCCCTCCATACTTCAGGACTTCATCCACAAGGTGCTCCAGAAGTTTCTTTACAAGTTTGTGCTGGTCCACACTGATAACATCCTCATCTACTCTCGTAGTTTGGCCATACATCACTGTTATGTTACAGAGGTCCTGAAGATGTTTTGAGTACCATATGTTCCTCAAGGTGGAGAAATACCAAATCCACTAGTGTAAAATACAATGCCTCAGTTACATCATTAGTAAAAACATAGTCTCTCCATAGACAAAAAGGAAGGTATCTGCAATTAGACTGATTTGCCAACTCCTTCCACCAACAAAGAACTCCAGAGATTCCTTTGTTTTTGCTAACTTCTATCAACGCTTCATCAAGAATTTCAGCTCTACAGTTCATCCACTCACCTCCTTATTCCACAGAAAACCCAAGTCTCTGTCCTGGACCACTGAAGCAGACAATTATTTTAAGTAGCTCAAGCTGGCATTCAGCAGTGCACTGCTCCTGATACATCTAAGCCCTTCATTGTTGAAGTTGACGCTTTCACCACCGGAGTCAGAATGGTGGTTTCCCAGCAGCAGGTAGTAGGATGTTTTAGCCGTGAAGACATTTGCAGAGAAGGAAGAGAGGAGACTTGGTACTTGGTACTTGGTAAGACAACTCTCAGAACTGGTGCACATACTCCTCAATAGACAGGCCCCCTTGACAAAGATGTAATAACTGGTCTAGGCTAGAACAAGACTTCTCACTATTTGAGAGTCCAAACACAGTTTATATAGGGAGTGGTAATGGAGAACACCCAGTAGTGATTAACCCTAAGCACGTGATCCTGGGAAATGGAGTTGGAAATGGGTCATGAGTGAGCCCTGAGTGGAGTGCCCTCTACTGAAGTTCATGGGCACTCCAGCTGACGATCATGACAAACAAATATATAAATAAATGAATGAATGAATGAATTAGTGAAAGATGGTGTCATAAATATATTTTTGTCAATTTTCCTCTAACAGAAAGAAGGTACATTTTAAATGCTTATGTATGAAAAATAAATTACTAATCTGTTAGTAATTCATTAGCATACTAAAGCATGGGCTTTAGTTCAGAAACGTACTAAAACTACAAGAATTTTAATATAATATAAAAAAAAAAAATTATATTTTAAAAGCATATTGATACTACAGTAAATAATATCATGGCAATTTCATGGTCTGTTTTGGTAAGTGAATGTAAGATCCTAGAAGACCTGCTTAAAGAAGAGATTAAAGGAGCTTGAGCTCTCTACTGACCTGTATCATTCTGCAGTGCCATCAAATAGGTGTCTTTGAAGAGGTCTGTGAATCCTAACTTTGATGTGTTTTATGAGGCAACGGTTCAAAATGATGAACTGAGTTAAGAAAACTAAACTAGATGGTCTTTCGAAACTGGCAGAGGAAAACCACACTGTGCACAGAGCATGAATTCTCATGTAGAACAGGTGTCCAAAAACATTATTAAGACGCCTGAATGGCGTAAATTCTCTATTTACTCTCTTATTTAATGTTACATATTGTGAAGGATTCATCAGTCCAGCCAAGTCACCTTTATTTATTGCACTTTATACGATACTGGTTGTGTCAAAGCAGCTTTACAGTGTCAAATAGGAAAATAGTTTGCCAATAATACAAGAAAACAATAACAGAGTCAATTGATGATTCAGTGATGTCATCATCCAGTTAAGCTCTCCTTCAATAGAGTCTCTACAATCAGTCAGTCAAGCTTCCCCAACTAAGCAAGCCAAAGGCGTCAGTGGCACAGAATCAAATCTCCAAGTGAGATCATTCTGAAGAAAAACATGTTTTCCTTTATAATCCTTAAATGTGTAATAACTTTTCTTTTAAGCTAACAGTTTTCAAAAACCATCATATTTATAAACATTTCATCATCTAAATAAATTAATCAAGATTCAAATATATGTGCTGCACATATTCTCTAATTTCACTTAGAAATTTCACAATATGGAAGCAAGATAGGTAATTTCATGTTGACTTACTGTGGTCTGTGTGGGTCCTAGCACCCCAGTGTAGTGATGGGGACACTATACTGTGAAAAAGCACTGTCCTTCGGATGAGACATTAAACTAAAGTCCTGACTCTCTGTGGTCATTAAAAATCCCAGGATGTCTTTTGAAAAGAGTAGAGGTGTGACCTCGGAATCCTGGCCAAATTCACCCATTGGCCTCTGACCATGATGGCCTCCTAACAATCCCCATATCTGCTGATTGGCTTCATCACTTTGTCTCCTCTCCACCAATAAGCTGGTGTGTGGTGGGTGTTCTGGCGCAATATGGCTGCCGTTGCATCATCAAGGTGGATGCTGCACACTGGTGGTGGATGAGGAGATAGCCCCCGACAATGCAAAGTGCTTAGAAAAGTGCTATATAAATGTATGGAATTATTATTATTATTATTCGTTCATTCACTCTGCAAAAATGCTTTTCTTTCTGATTATTTTAAAATGCAAATTAAGCATTTTACTTAAATAATCTTAATGCAAATGGAAACAAGATAATTTTTTATCTTGATCAAACACCAACGTGAGCTTTCTTTGACCACCAGGGAGGTACTGAAGTGGGGCAATAAAAAAAAGTTTCAAATCCTGTTTCCCAGAACTTCCTCTTGGAGCATCCATCAAGAGTCCCATCAAACAACAATCTGTTGACATTCCTGAGGATTATCCCTCCATCAGTGATGTATTCTGCCCCAAGAAAGCCCCATGACTTCCACCTCATTGGCCATGGGATTGTGCCATAGATCTCATTCCTGGTGAACCAGTTATCTGAGGTAAAATCTATCCACTTCCCATGGAATAATTTATCCAGGAGGTGCTACAGTAAGGTTGCATGCAAGTAAGGTTAATTCTGATTACCGGGCACTGTACAAGATCAAGATACATTTCTGTTACCCCCTTTCACTCATTCTAGCAGCCCTGGAATCTCTTCTCGGGACTTCCATCTTCACAAAGCTGGAATAGTGCCTTCAACCTCATTCGGATACGCAAGGGGGATGGAAGCAAAATAGCTTTCATGACCCCTACATGCCACAACAAGTACTGTGTTATGCCATATTGGCTAGTTAATACTCCCTCCATACTTCAGGACTTCATCCACAAGGTGCTCCAGAAGTTTCTTTACAAGTTTGTGCTGGTCCACACTGATAACATCCTCATCTACTCTCGTAGTTTGGCCATACATCACTGTTATGTTACAGAGGTCCTGAAGATGTTTTGAGTACCATATGTTCCTCAAGGTGGAGAAATACCAAATCCACTAGTGTAAAATACAATGCCTCAGTTACATCATTAGTAAAAACATAGTCTCTCCATAGACAAAAAGGAAGGTATCTGCAATTAGACTGATTTGCCAACTCCTTCCACCAACAAAGAACTCCAGAGATTCCTTTGTTTTTGCTAACTTCTATCAACGCTTCATCAAGAATTTCAGCTCTACAGTTCATCCACTCACCTCCTTATTCCACAGAAAACCCAAGTCTCTGTCCTGGACCACTGAAGCAGACAATTATTTTAAGTAGCTCAAGCTGGCATTCAGCAGTGCACTGCTCCTGATACATCTAAGCCCTTCATTGTTGAAGTTGACGCTTTCACCACCGGAGTCAGAATGGTGGTTTCCCAGCAGCAGGGGAAGCCTCCTAAGCAACTGAAACCCCAACATGCAAGATTCTCTTTTCTTCACGCAATTTGATTTTCACAATTTCTATCATCCAGGCAACAAGAACGGTAGAGCAGATGCTCTTTCACAACTCCGTGCTCCTGACAATCCCTCCCAGAATCTTTAACCCATCCTGGATCCTAAGACAATAATGAGTCTGAATGAGTGGTTGGAAAGCGTTAGCACTCGTTAGCTTGTCATTAGCGTTTTCATTCGAACCTATCGCTGTTTTCTTTTCTCCTCTCCCTCGCTCCAGTTTTTCACAAGTTCATCAAACAACCGCAGTAAGAATATTTCATCAAGCACGGTGAGTAATGGCTTCTCCCGTCATTGTTACTTGCACCTCTTGCCACATGTACAGTTTATCTATCTCTGTCGCTGATGAGGGATTCACATGTGATAAATGCAGGGAAATAGTTAGGCTGACAGAGAAGATTTCAGAAATAGAGACACGCATCCAAACTTTAATTGAGGACAGTAAGAATGTTAGGGCTCTAGATACGGCTTTGGATGCGTCTAGCTCAGGGATTCCTGTACATTGTTCGGTTCCGGAAACAGAGCCTCAGCAGCAGGGCAACTGGGTGACGTTGAGGCAGCGTAGTCGTGGGTCAAAACACCGCTCTTCTGTTCCGATCAAAACATTAAACAGGTTCTCCCCACTCAGTGATGCACCCACTGAGAAACCTGATGAAAGTGCTCTAGTTATTGGTGATTCTATTGTACGGAACGTGAATATAGAGACACCAGCCACCATAGTCAAATGTTTACCGGGAGCCAGAGCGCCTGACATCTTGGCAAATTTAAAAGTGCTGGCTAATGCTAAACGTAAATACAGTAAGATTGTTAATCATGCCGGCGCTAATGATGTTCGACTTCGCCAGTCGGAGATCACTAAAAATAACATTAAAGAGGTGTGTGAACTTGCAAGCACGATGTCAGACACTGTAATATGCTCTGGTCCCCTCCCTGCTTACCGTGGTGATGAGATGCATAGCAGATTGTCATCACTCAATGGCTGGATGTCTAAGTGGTGCCCACAGAATAACATAGGTTTCATAGACAATTGGACGAGCTTTTGGGGCAGACCTGACCTGTTTAAAAGAGATGGTCTTCATCCCTCCTGGGGTGGCGCCACTCTTCTCTCTAGAAATATGGCAAATAGTCTTAGTGTTTATACTTGACTAACTGGGGCCCAGGTCAGGAAGCAGACAAGCTGGCTAAACCAACCGTCTGCTAGCTGCCTCCCGTCACAGAGGTCAGTTAATTCTCAGCACATAGAGACTCTTTCACCTAGATATCACACTATAGAGACTGTGTCTGTTCCCCGGACTAGAAAATACAAAAAACGTCCAAACCAAGTTAAGATTAACAATTTAATTGAGGTTCAACAAATAAAAAACAGAAGCAATATGGATAAACAAATGATAAAGCTTGGCTTATTGAATATCAGATCCCTTTCTACGAAAACACTTTTTGTAAATAATATGATCACTGATCATAATATAGATGTACTCTGTTTGACAGAAACCTGGCTAAAACCTGATGATTACATTATTTTAAATGAGTCCACCCCCCAAGATTACTGTTATAAACATGAGCCACGTCTAAAAGGCAAAGGTGGAGGTGTTGCTTCAATTTATAACAACGTTTTCAGGATTTCTCAGAGGGCAGGCTACAAGTATAACTCGTTTGAGGTAATGGTGCTTCATATAACATTATCCAAAGAAACAAATGTTAATGATAAATCCCCTGTTATGTTTGTACTGGCTACTGTATACAGGCCACCAGTGTCACGTTCGGTGTTATGGAAAACACAGGAGAGATCCAAATGCAGGTATGCGGTTTATTTAGGGGCAATCCAAAGAGCATAAACAGTCCAGGCAGGGTCAAAACCAGAATATCCAAACAACATGAAAACAGACAATAACACACGGCAAGGGCAAGACTACGGAAAGCATGAAACATACACAAGGACTCCGTGACACAGACTCAGACAGACCGGGTAATAAATACACAAAAGGATGATGGGGAAACAGGAACAGAAAAGAAAGACATTGGAAACAGGCACCAGAAAGTAACCACAAAACAGGAAGACCAGGAGGGAGGAGGACTGGAGGAGGTTCAGGGGGAGGGATGGAGGGCCAGACTACAGAGAGGAACAGGGACAGGAGTAAATACAAAAACAACAAACAAAAAACAACATGAAGCCCCCCAGGGCGGGGCAGAAGACCACCACGTCCTTGTGGTCGAGGCCAGAGTCCTCCAGGGCGGGGCAGAAGACCACCACAACCGTGTAGTCAGGGCAAGCGCCCCCCAGGGCGGAGCAGAAGACCACCATGTCCGTGTGGTCAGAGCAGAAGCCCCCCAGGGCGGAGCAGAAGACCACCACGTCCTCGTGGTCAGAGCGGACGCCCCCCAGGGCGGAATGGAAGACCACCACGTCCGTGTGGTCAGAACGGAAGCCCCCCAGGGCGGAGCAGAGGACCACCATGTCCTCGTGGTCAGAGCGGAAGCCCCCCAGGGCGGAGCGGAGGACCACCACGTCCTCGTGGTCGACGCCAGAGTCCCCCAGGGCGGAGCGGATGACCACCACCCCCCTGTGGTCGATGCCGGAGTCCAACAGGCCCGAGCAGCAGCCCACCCAGTGACTTGACTTGACTCTGAACGTCCAACGGTGACCCGCCCTGACTCTGGAAGGTCATCAGTGACTGGCCCTGACTCTGGAGAGTCCACTGGGACCTGACTCGACTCTGGACGGTCAACAGGAACTAGCCCTGACTCTAGACCGGTCTTGGGCACCGAATCGGGAACGGCATCGGGCACCGCCTCGGCCTCGGGAACGGCATCGGGCACTGCCTCGGCCTCCGGAACAGCATCGGGCACCGCCTCGCCCTCCGGAACCGCATCGCCCTCCGGAACAGCATCGGCCTCGGGCACCGCCTCGGCCTCCGGAACGGCATCGGGCACCGCCTCGGCCTCCGGAACAGCATCGGCATCGGGCACCGCCTCGGCCTCCGGAACAGCATCGGGCACCGCCTCGGCATCGGGCACCGCCTCGGCATCGGGCACCGCCTCGGCCTCCGGAACAGCATCGGGCACCGCCTCGGCCTCCGGAACAGCATCGGGCACCGCCCTCGGCATCGGGCACCGCCTCGGCCTCCGGAACAGTATCGGGCACCGCCTCGGCATCGGGCACCGCCTCGGCCTCCGGAACAGCATCGGGCACCGCCTCAGTCTCCGGAACAGCATCGGGCACCGCCTCGGCATCGGGCACCGCCTCGGCCTCCGGAACAGCATCGGGCACCGCCTCGGCCTCCGGAACAGCATCGGGCACCGCCTCGGCATCGGGCACCGCCTCGGCCTCCGGAACAGCATCGGGCACCGCCTCGGCTTCCGGAACAGCATCGGGCACCGCCTCGGCATCGGGCACCGCCTCGGCATCGGGCACCGCCTCGGCCTCCGGAACAGCATCGGGCACCGCCTCGGCATCGGGCACCGCCTCGGCCTCCGGAACAGTATCGGGCACCGCCTCGGTATCGGGCACCGCCTCGGCATCGGGCACCGCCTCGGCTTCGGGCACCGCCTCGGCCTCCGGAACAGCATCGGGCACCGCCTCGGCATCGGGCACCGCCTCGGCCTCCGGAACAGCATCGGGCCCCGCCTCGGCCTCCGGAACAGCATCGGGCACCGCCTCGGTCTCCGGAACAGCATCGGGTACCGCCTCGGGAACGTCCTCTGGGCCTTGAGGAATGGTAGACGCCTGTCTCCTCCTCCTCCTCCCTCTATGTTGGCGAGCCGGTGACACCTTATCTGGAGACTCAGGCGTTGAGTCGGCCATCTTGTGCTGTGGCCCCAAGCTGGCGGCCACCTTGTGCTGTGGCGCTGGGCTGGCGGCCATCTTGTGCTGTGGCGCTGGGCTGGTGGCCATCTTGTGCTGTGGCTCTGGGCTGGCAGCCATCTTGTGCTGTGGCCCTGGATTGGCGGCCATCTTGAGCTGTGGTGCTGGGCTGGGGACCGCCCCACCGGAAGAGACCGGAGTGGCTGGGGCATTCCACAGAAGCCGATGCTGCACATAGTACACAAACTCCCAGTATTCCACTGTCTCTAAATGTACCATCTCCTCCTGAGACACTGGATCATCCAGCCCGCCGTTGAAGTAGTCCTTCAAGGCCGCATCGTTGTATCCCATACCCTCGGCCAGGGACCAGAACACCTGTGCCAGGGCACCCACCTCATTGCCCTCTTGGCGGAGAGCGATCAGCCGGAGATACTTAGCTCTCCGCTCCGCCATCTTGGCTGGGGAACGGGAAAAAGACCTAAACAAGGAGGAAGGTGACCAAATAAGGAGACAGGAAGTGATAAGGTGACAGACACCGTGAGAAAGGAGGACATCTAGTGGAAACCCAGGGACACAACCCAGACACTGTGACAACCAGGGCACCATACAGACTTTATTAAAGAGTTTGGTGATTTTACATCCGAGTTAGTTCTGGCTGCAGATAAAGTTTTAATAGTTGGTGATTTTAATATCCATGTTGATAATGAAAACGATGCATTGGGATCAGCATTTATAGATATTCTGAACTCTATTGGTGTTAGACAACACGTTTCAGGACCTACTCATTGTCGAAATCATACTCTAGATTTAATACTGTCACATGGAATGGATGTTGATGGTGTTGAAATTATTCAGCCAAGTGATGATATCTCAGATCATTATTTAGTTCTTTGCAAAATTCATATAGCCAAAATTGTAAATTCTACTTCTTGTTACAAGTATGGAAGAACCATCACTTCTAACACAAAAGACTGCTTTTTAAGTTATCTTCCTGGTGTATCCAAATTCCTTAGCATATCCAAAACCTTAGAACAACTTGATGATGTAACAGAAACTATGGACTCTCTCTTTTCTAGCACTTTAAATAAAGTTGCTCCTTTACGCTTAAGGAAGGTTAAGGAAAACAGTTTGACACCATGGTATAATGAGCATACTCGCACCCTAAAGAGAGCAGCCCGAAAAATGGAGCGCAGCTGGAGGAAAACAAAACTAGAGGTATTTCGTATTGCTTGGCGGGAAAGTAACATATCCTACAGAAAAGCATTAAAAACTGCTAGATCCGATTACCTTTCTTCTCTTTTAGAAGAAAACAAACATAACCCCAGGTATTTATTCAATAAAGTGGCTAAATTAACGAAAAATAAAGCCTCAACAAGTGTTGACATTTCCCAACACCACAGCAGTAATGACTTCATGAACTACTTTACTTCTAAAATCGATACTATTAGAGATAAAATTGCAACCATTCAGTCGTCAGCTACAGTATCACATCAGACAGTGCACTATAGACCCCCTGAGGAACAGTTCCACTCATTCTCTACTATAGGAGAGGAAGAATTGTATAAACTTGTTAAATCATCTAAACCAACAACATGTATGTTAGACCCTATACCATCTAAGCTCCTAAAAGAGGTGCTTCCAGAAGTCATAGATCCTCTTTTGACTATTATTAATTCCTCATTGTCATTAGGATATGTCCCCAAAACCTTCAAACTGGCTGTTATTAAGCCTCTCATCAAAAAACCACAACTTGACCCCAAAGAACTAGTTAATTATAGACCAATCTCGAATCTCCCTTTTCTGTCCAAGATACTAGAAAAGGTGGTATCCACACAATTATATTCCTTCTTAGAGCAAAATGGTATATGTGAGGATTTCCAGTGAGGATTTAGACCGTATCATAGTACTGAGACTGCTCTCCTTAGAGTTACAAATGATCTGATCTTAACATCTGATCGTGGGTGTATCTCTCTATTAGTTTTATTGGATCTTAGTGCTGCGTTTGACACAATTGACTCAGGCAATTTGATAATACCTAGAATATCAAAATCAACTGCAGGCGGCAGATCCTTTTCCTATTTGGCGCCCAAACTCTGGAATAACCTACCTAACATTGTTCGGGAGGCAGACACACTCTTGCAGTTTAAATCTAGATTAAAGACCCATCTCTTTAACCTGGCATACACATAACATACTAATATGCTTTTATTATCCAAATCCGTTAAAGGATTTTTAGGCTGCATTAATTAGGTAAACCGGAACCGGAAACACTTCCCATAACACCCTATGTACTTGCTACATCATTAGAAGAATGGCATCTACGCTAATATTTGTCTGTTTCTCTCTTGTTCCGAGGTCAACGTGGCCACCAGATCCAGTCTGTGTACAGATCAGAGGGTCACTGCAGTCACCCGGATGTCAATGTCACCTTTATTTATATAGCGCTTTAAACAAAATACATTGCGTCAAAGCAACTGAACAACATTCATTAGGAAAACAGTGTCAATAATGCAAAAATGAGAGTTAAAGGCAGTTCATCATTGGATTCAGTTATGTCATCTCTGTTCAGTTAAATAGTGTCTGTGCATTTATTTGCAATCAAGTCAACGATATCGCTGTAGATGAAGTGTCCCCAACTAAGCAAGCCAGAGGCGACAGCGGCAAGGAACCGAAACTCCATCGGTGACAGAATGGAGAAAAAAACCTTGGGAGAAACCAGGCTCAGTTGGGGGGCCAGTTCTCCTCTGACCAGACGAAACCAGTAGTTCAATTCCAGGCTGCAGCAAAGTCAGATTGTGCAGAAGAATCATCTGTTTCCTGTGGTCTTGTCCTGGTGCTCCTCTCATCAAAAAACCACAACTTGACCCCAAAGAACTAGTTAATTATAGACCAATCTCGAATCTCCCTTTTCTGTCCAAGATACTAGAAAAGGTGGTATCCACACAATTATATTCCTTCTTAGAGCAAAATGGTATATGTGAGGATTTCCAGTGAGGATTTAGACCGTATCATAGTACTGAGACTGCTCTCCTTAGAGTTACAAATGATCTGATCTTAACATCTGATCGTGGGTGTATCTCTCTATTAGTTTTATTGGATCTTAGTGCTGCGTTTGACACAATTGACCACAACATTCTTTTGCATAGACTTGAACACTTTGTTGGCATCAGTGGAAGTGCATTAGCATGGTTTAAATCGTACTTATATGACCGCCATCAGTTCGTAGCAGTGAATGAAGATGTATCCTATCGATCACTAGTGCAGTATGGAGTACCTCAAGGCTCAGTACTAGGGCCACTACTCTTCACGCTTTTATATGTTACCCTTGGGAGATATCATCAGGAAACATGGTGTTAGCTTTCACTGTTATGCTGATGATACTCAGCTCTATATTTCTTCGCAGCCCGGTGAAACACACCAATTTGAAAAACGAATGGATTGCATAGTTGATATAAAAAACTGGATGACTAGTAATTTCTTACTGCTTAATTCTGAAAAAACAGAGGTGTTAATTATAGGACCTAAAAACTCTGCTTGTAATAACCTAGAACACTGTCTAAGACTTGATGGTTGCTCTGTCAATTCTTCGTCATCAGTTAGGAACCTAGGTGTGCTATTTGATCGCAATCTTTCCTTAGAAAGCCACGTTTCTAGCATTTGTAAAACTGCATTTTTCCATCTCAAAAATATATCTAAATTACGGCCTATGCTCTCAATGTCAAATGCAGAAATGTTAATCCATGCATTTATGACCTCAAGGTTAGATTATTGTAATGCTTTATTGGGTGGTTGTTCTGCACGCTTAGTAAACAAACTACAGCTAGTCCAAAATGCAGCAGCAAGAGTTCTTACTAGAACCAGGAAGTATGACCATATTAGCCCGGTCCTGTCAACACTGCACTGGCTCCCTATCAAGCATCGCATAGATTTTAAAATATTGCTTATTACTTATAAAGC
The DNA here is from genome assembly GCF_963082965.1 of Carassius carassius. Classification (NCBI taxonomy): domain Eukaryota; kingdom Metazoa; phylum Chordata; class Actinopteri; order Cypriniformes; family Cyprinidae; genus Carassius; species Carassius carassius. The sequence goes on along the minus strand of NC_081760.1, from coordinate 16,724,422 downwards.
CCTGAATGGTTTAGCACCTCAGTATTTGAATGAGCTCCTTTTACATTATAATCCTCTACATCCGCTACGTTCTCAAAACTCAGGCAATTTGATAATACCTAGAATATCAAAATCAACTGCAGGCGGCAGATCCTTTTCCTATTTGGCGCCCAAACTCTGGAATAACCTACCTAACATTGTTCGGGAGGCAGACACACTCTTGCAGTTTAAATCTAGATTAAAGACCCATCTCTTTAACCTGGCATACACATAACATACTAATATGCTTTTATTATCCAAATCCGTTAAAGGATTTTTAGGCTGCATTAATTAGGTAAACCGGAACCGGAAACACTTCCCATAACACCCTATGTACTTGCTACATCATTAGAAGAATGGCATCTACGCTAATATTTGTCTGTTTCTCTCTTGTTCCGAGGTCAACGTGGCCACCAGATCCAGTCTGTGTACAGATCAGAGGGTCACTGCAGTCACCCGGATGTCAATGTCACCTTTATTTATATAGAGCTTTAAACAAAATACATTGCGTCAAAGCAACTGAACAACATTCATTAGGAAAACAGTGTCAATAATGCAAAAATGAGAGTTAAAGGCAGTTCATCATTGGATTCAGTTATGTCATCTCTGTTCAGTTAAATAGTGTCTGTGCATTTATTTGCAATCAAGTCAACGATATCGCTGTAGATGAAGTGTCCCCAACTAAGCAAGCCAGAGGCGACAGCGGCAAGGAACCGAAACTCCATCGGTGACAGAATGGAGAAAAAAACCTTGGGAGAAATCAGGCTCAGTTGGGGGGCCAGTTCTCCTCTGACCAGACGAAACCAGTAGTTCAATTCCAGGCTGCAGCAAAGTCAGATTGTGCAGAAGAATCATCTGTTTCCTGTGGTCTTGTCCTGGTGCTCCTCTGAGACAAGGTCTTTACAGGGGATCTGTATCTGGGGCTCTAGTTGTCCTGGTCTCCGCTATCTTTCAGGGATGTAGAGGTCCTTTCTAGGTGCTGATCCACCATCTGGTCTGGATACGTACTGGATCCGGGTGACTGCAGTGACCCTCTGATCTGGGCACAGACTGGATCTGGTGGCCACGGTGACCTCGGAACAAGAGAGAAACAGACAAATATTAGCGTAGATGCCATTCTTCTAATGATGTAGCAAGTACATAGGTTGTTATGGGAAGTGTTTCCGGTTCCGGTTTACCTAATTAATGCAGCCTAAAAATCCTTTAACGGATTTGGATAATAAAAGCATATTAGTATGTTATGTGTATGCCAGGTTAAAGAGATGGGTCTTTAATCTAGATTTAAACTGCAAGAGTGTGTCTGCCTCCCGAACAATGTTAGGTAGGTTATTCCAGAGTTTGGGCGCCAAATAGGAAAAGGATCTGCCGCCTGCAGTTGATTTTGATATTCTAGGTATTATCAAATTGCCCGAGTTTTGAGAACGTAGCGGACGTAGAGGATTATAATGTAAAAGGAGCTCATTCAAATACTTAGGTGCTAAACCATTCAGGGCTTTATAAGTAATAAGCAATATTTTAAAATCTATGCGATGCTTGATAGGGAGCCAGTGCAGTGTTGACAGGACCGGGCTAATATGGTCATACTTCCTGGTTCTAGTAAGAACTCTTGCTGCTGCATTTTGGACTAGCTGTAGTTTGTTTACTAAGCGTGCAGAACAACCACCCAATAAAGCATTACAATAATCTAACCTTGAGGTCATAAATGCATGGATTAACATTTCTGCATTTGACATTGAGAGCATAGGCCGTAATTTAGATATATTTTTGAGATGGAAAAATGCAGTTTTACAAATGCTAGAAACGTGGCTTTCTAAGGAAAGATTGCGATCAAGTAGCACACCTAGGTTCCTAACTGATGATGAAGAATTGACAGAGCAACCATCAAGTCTTAGACAGTGTTCCAGGTTATTACAAGCAGAGTTTTTAGGTCCTATAATTAACACCTCTGTTTTTTCAGAATTTAGCAGTAAGATATTACTCGTCATCCAGTTTTTTATATCGACTATGCAATCCATTAGTTTTTCAAATTGGTGTGTTTCACCGGGCTGCGAAGAAATATAGAGCTGAGTATCATCAGCATAACAGTGAAAGCTAACACCATGTTTCCTGATGATATCTCCCAAGGGTAACATATAAAGCGTGAAGAGTAGCGGCCCTAGTACTGAGCCTTGAGGTACTCCATACTGCACTTGTGATCGATAGGATACATCTTCATTCACTGCTACGAACTGATGGCGGTCATATAAGTACGATTTAAACCATGCTAATGCACTTCCACTGATGCCAACAAAGTATTCAAGTCTATGCAAAAGAATGTTGTGGTCAATTGTGTCAAACGCAGCACTAAGATCCAATAAAACTAATAGAGAGATACACCCACGATCAGATGATAAGAGCAGATCATTTGTAACTCTAAGAAGAGCAGTCTCAGTACTATGATACGGTCTAAATCCTGACTGGAAATCCTCACATATACCATTTTTCTCTAAGAAGGAATATAATTGTGTGGATACCACCTTTTCTAGTATCTTGGACAGAAAAGGGAGATTTGAGATTGGTCTATAATTAACTAGTTCTTTGGGGTCAAGTTGTGGTTTTTTGATGAGAGGCTTAATAACAGCCAGTTTGAAGGTTTTGGGGACATGTCCTAATGACAATGAGGAATTAATAATAGTCAGAAGAGGATCTATGACCTCTGGAAGCACCTCTTTCAGGAGCTTAGATGGTATAGGGTCTAACATACATGTTGTTGGTTTAGATGATTTAACAAGTTTATACAATTCTTCCTCTCCTATAGTAGAGAATGAGTGGAACTGTTCCTCAGGGGATCTATAGTGCACTGTCTGATGTGATACTGTAGCTGACGGCTGAATGGTTGCAATTTTATCTCTAATAGTATTGATTTTAGAAGTAAAGTAGTTCATAAAGTCATTACTGCTGTGGTGTTGGGAAATGTCAACACTTGTTGAGGCTTTATTTTTCGTTAATTTAGCCACTGTATTGAATAAATACCTGGGGTTATGTTTGTTTTCTTCTAAAAGAGAAGAAAAGTAATCGGATCTAGCAGTTTTTAATGCTTTTCTGTAGGATATGTTACTTTCCCGCCAAGCAATACGAAATACCTCTAGTTTTGTTTTCCTCCAGCTGCGCTCTATTTTTCGGGCTGCTCTCTTTAGGGTGCGAGTATGCTCATTATACCATGGTGTCAAACTGTTTTCCTTAACCTTCCTTAAGCGTAAAGGAGCAACTTTATTTAAAGTGCTAGAAAAGAGAGAGTCCATAGTTTCTGTTACATCATCAAGTTGTTCTGAGGTTTTGGATATGCTAAGGAATTTGGATACATCAGGAAGATAACTTAAAAAGCAGTCTTTTGTGGTAGAAGTGATGGTTCTTCCATACTTGTAACAAGAAGTAGAATTTACAATTTTGGCTATATGAATTTTGCAAAGAACTAAATAATGATCTGAGATATCATCACTTGGCTGAATAATTTCAACACCATCAACATCAATTCCATGTGACAGTATTAAATCTAGAGTATGATTTCGACAATGAGTAGGTCCTGAAACGTGTTGTCTCACACCAATAGAGTTCAGAACGTCTATAAATGCTGATCCCAATGCATCGTTTTCATTATCAACATGGATATTAAAATCACCAACTATTAAAACTTTATCTGCAGCCAGAACTAACTCGGATGTAAAATCACCAAACTCTTTAATAAAGTCTGTATGGTGCCCTGGTGGCCTGTATACAGTAGCCAGTACAAACATAACAGGGGATTTATCATTAACATTTGTTTCTTTGGATAATGTTATATGAAGTACCATTACTTCAAATGAGTTATACTTGAAGCCTGCCCTCTGAGAAATCCTGAAAACGTTGTTATAAATTGAAGCAAGACCTCCACCTTTGCCTTTTAGACGTGGCTCATGTTTATAACAGTAATCTTGGGGGGTGGACTCATTTAAAATAATGTAATCATCAGGTTTTAGCCAGGTTTCTGTCAAACAGAGTACATCTATATTATGATCAGTGATCATATTATTTACAAAAAGTGTTTTCGTAGAAAGGGATCTGATATTCAATAAGCCAAGCTTTATCATTTGTTTATCCATATTGCTTCTGTTTTCTATTTGTTGAACCTCAATTAAATTGTTAATCTTAACTTGGTTTGGACGTTTTTTGTATTTTCTAGTTCGGGGAACAGACACAGTCTCTATAGTGTGATATCTAGGTGAAAAAGTCTCTATGTGCTGAGAATTAACTGACCTCTGTGACGGGAGGCAGCTAGCAGACGGTCGGTTTAGCCAGTCTGTCTGCTTCCTGACCTGGGCCCCAGTTAGTCAAGTATAAACACTAAGACTATTTGCCATATTTCTAGAGAGAAGAGTGGCGCCACCCCAGGAGGGATGAAGACCATCTCTTTTCAACAGGTCAGGTCTTGCCCCAAAAGCTCGTCCAATTGTCTATGAAACCTATGTTATTCTGTGGGCACCACTTAGACATCCAGCCATTGAGTGATGACAATCTGCTATGCATCTCATCACCACGGTAAGCAGGGAGGGGACCAGAGCATATTACAGTGTCTGACATCGTGCTTGCAAGTTCACACACCTCTTTAATGTTATTCCGGATCCAGTACGTATCCAGACCAGATGCTGGATCAGCACCTAGAAAGGACCTCTATATCCCTGAATGACAGTGGAGACCAGGACAACTAGAGCCCCAGATACAGATCCCCTGTAAAGACCTTGTCTCAGAGGAGCACCAGGACAAGACCACAGGAAACAGATGATTCTTCTGCACAATCTGACTTTGCTGCAGCCTGGAATTGAACTACTGGTTTCGTCTGGTCAGAGGAGAACTGGCCCCCCAACTGAGCCTGGTTTCTCCCAAGGTTTTTTTCTCCATTCTGTCACCGATGGAGTTTCGGTTCCTTGCCGCTGTCGCCTCTGGCTTGCTCAGTTGGGGACACTTCATCTACAGCGATATCGTTGACTTGATTGCAAATAAATGCACAGACACTATTTAACTGAACAGAGATGACGTAACTGAATCCAATGATGAACTGCCTTTAACTATCATTTTTGCATTATTGACACTGTTTTCCTAATGAATGTTGTTCAGTTGCTTTGACGCAATGTATTTTGTTTAAAGCGCTATATAAATAAAGGTGACAGTGGTGACCTGAGCCAGTGCCTCTGAGAACCTTCTGCCGGGCTGCCCTCCTGATAAAAAGTATGTTCCCAGACTCCAAAGAAATCAGACCATTCATTCCATGTATATTTCTATGGGCACCGGAGGGCTGATCAAACTCACTGCTACAAGTCCGCTTCTGATGGCCTAACATTGCCAACAATGTCAGAGGGTTCATGAGAGGGTGTATGGATTTTGCCATGGCTAAAACATCTTGCCAACTTCTATCTGGCAAACGCCTTCCACTGCCTGTTATTAACCATCCATTGTCATATCTAGGATTAGATTTCATCACTGATCTACCTCCATGGTAACACCTTTACACTTGCGGTAGTGGGCCACTTCTCTAAATCTTGTAGATTGATCACACTCCGAGGTTTGCACACAGCAATGAAAATGGCAGATCTCCTGTTCAACCATGTGTTCAGATACTTCGGTCTATCAGTCATCACTCTATAGCTCCAATAATATGTCTTAGTAAGATGATGCTTCAATGCTTAGTTTACTGATCAAAACATATGATGCAATGCATTCAATGATGATTGTGTTACGATAGGACACAGGAGACGAGAGATCCAATAGCAGTGTGTTTATTGGGTAATCCAAAATCCAAAACAAGCAGGGGGTCAAAACCATGAAATCAGTCACCGGCGGAGGACCAAGGGGAGGGACGGAAAGCCAGGTAATAGAGGGAAACAGAGACAGGAAGTGCAAACAACAAAAACAAAACAACAACAAGGAGACCAGGAGGGAGGTGGACCGGCGGAGGAGCAGGGGGAGGTACAGAGGACCAGGTAATAGAGGGAAACAGAGAGAAAACAAAAAAAAAAACAAGAAACAAAACACAAGACCAGGAGGGAACAGAAAGTTCAGGGGCCCAGGGCCGAGCCGACTGGGCAAGTATCCAGGGTGGATCAGGTGGAACTGGAGCCGTGCGATCAAGACAGAAGCCCACCAGCGGCGCAGAAGACCACCACATCTGTGCGGTCAAGACAGAAGCCCACCAGGGCGGCGCAGAAGACCACCACAGCCGTGCAGTTGAGACATAAGCCCACCAGGGCGGCGCAGAAGACCACCACAGCCATGTGGTCAGGACAGGAGCCCTCCAGGGCGGCGCCGAAGACCACCACAGTGGGATTGATGGCACAGGAGAGCCATCCTGGTTAGGTAAGTCTGAAATAGAGAACATGAACAGGTTAAGGGTGGCATCCGTGGCCCTGAGGAGATGGTAGATGGTCTCCATAGTCATGACAGGGCAGGCGGTGAGTTCCTGGATGGCCTCAGTGGTCACGACAGGATAAGTCGAGCGCTCAGAGAGTTCGGCTGAGACGTGGAGAAGCTCTGATAGTTCAGCAGAGACGTGGAGAGACTCTGGTAGTTCAGCAGAGACGTGGAGAGGCTCTGGTAGTTCAGCAGAGACGTGGAGAGGCTCTGGTAGTTCAGCAGAGATGTGGAGAGACTCTGGTAGATCCGTGGTGTTTTGACTGGATTCAGGAAGATCAACGGTGACTTGACTCTTCTCATGAAGACCAACAGTGACTTGACTTTGCTCATGAAGATCATTGGTGACCTGACCTTGCTCATGAAGTTAGTCGGTGACTTGACTTTGCCCATGAAGAACACTGGTGACTTAACTTGACTCCTGAGGTCTAACTGTGGTAGTGCTTAACTCATGAGTGTTAATGGTGACTTGACCTGACTCTGGAGGGTCAACGGGAACCTGACCCGACTCTGGAGGGTCAATGGGAACCTGACCCGACTCAGCGGCCATCTTGTGCCATGGCTCTGGGCCAGCGGTCATCTTGTGCAGTAGTGCTGGGCCGGTGGCCAACTTGTGCTGTGGCACTGGGCTGGTGGCCATCTTGCGCAGTGGCGCTGGGCTGGCGGCCATCTTGCGCCGTGGTGATGGGCTGGCGGCCATCTTGTGCTGTGGTGCTGGGCTGGTGACCACATTGTGCAGTGGCGCTGGGCTGGTGGTCCTCCTGTCTGTAGACCCTGGTCTAGAGTCGGCCATCCCACCTGGAGAGACAGGTGTGGCTGGGGTATCCCACGGAGACTGATGTTGCAGGTACAGTATGAACCCCCCAAAATCAAAGACCTCCAGCTCATTCATCTCACTCTCCAGCACAGGGTTGTCCAAACAGACGTTAAAAAAGTCTTTCAAGGCCGCATCATTATATCCCAACCCCACCGCCAAGGTCCAAAACTCTTGTGCCACACCACCCACCTCATTCCTCCTTTGACGGAGGGTGGTTAATTTAAGGAATCTTCTCCTCTGCTCCTCCATGCTGGCTGGGGAACAGACACAAATTCCCACACCGCTGGATCTGATCTTGATGGAGTCCTTCTGTTACAATAGGACACAGGAGACGAGAGATCAAATAGCAGTGTGTTTATTGGGTAGTCCAAAATACAAAATACAAAACAAGCAGGGGGTCAAAACCATGAAATCAGTCAGGAACAAAACAGACAAGAAACTAGAAAACACAAGGAACGCGAGGAAACTGGGTAACGGAAATTAAGGACTCCATGACACAGACAGAAAACAGACCGGTTAATATAGACAGGATAATGACGATGAAAGTGAAGACAGCTGAGTGCAATTAACAGGTGTGCAATTACCATGATGAAGGGACAAGGCTTTGGGAAATGTAGTGCCTGCGGTGAGGTGCCTATGGGGAAGTGAGACCACTAGTTGACACCCAGGGAAAAACACAGACCAGACACCGTGACAGATTGAGAGATGAAAATAATAAAAAGCTTGATGATCGTTTTTGATACTCATTGATTTAAAAACAAAATATATGTCTGGATAATCAAGTAAAGATAAGCTGCTTCAGTCTAGTAAGTGTTAGTCAAGTCACGTCAAGTCAAGTCACCTTTATTTATATAGCGCTTTAAACAAAAAGGATTGCGTCAATGCAACTGAACAACATTAATTAGGAAAACAGTGCGTCAATAATGCAAAATGACAGTTAAAGGCAGTTCATCATTGAATTCAGTAATGTCATCATCTCAGTTCAGTTTAAATAGTACAACCCGAATTCCGGAAAAGTTGGGACATTTTTTAAATTTGAATAAAATGAAAACTAAAAGACTTTCAAATCACATGAGCCAATATTTTATTCACAATAGAACATAGATAACATAGTAAATGTTTAAACTGAGAAAGTTTACAATTTTATGCACAAAATGAGCTCATTTCAATTTTGATTTCTGCTACAGGTCTCAAAATAGTTGGGACGGGGCATATTTACCATGGTGTAGCATCTCCTTTTCTTTTCAAAACAGTTTGAAGACATCTGGGCATTGAGGCTATGAGTTGCTGGAGTTTTGCTGTTGGAATTTGGTCCCATTCTTGCCTTATATAGATTTCCAGCTGCTGAAGAGTTTGTGGTCGTCTTTGACGTATTTTTCATTTAATGATGCGCCAAATGTTCTCTATAGGTGAAAGATCTGGACTGCAGGCAGGCCAGGTTAGCACCCGGACTCTTCTACGACGAAGCCATGCTGTTGTTATAGCTGCAGTATGTGGTTTTGCATTGTCCTGCTGAAATAAACAAGGCCTTCCCTGAAATTTGGAGGGAAGCATATGTTGCTCTAAAACCTTTATATACCTTTCAGCATTCACAGAGCCTTCCAAAACATGCAAGCTGCCCATACCGTATGCACTTATGCACCCCCATACCATCAGAGATGCTGGCTTTTGAACTGAACGCTGATAACATGCTGGAAGGTCTCCCTCCTCTTTAGCCCGGAGGACACGGCGTCCGTGATTTCCAACAAGAATGTCAAATTTGGACTCGTCTGACCATAAAACACTATTCCACTTTGAAATAGTCCATTTTAAATGAGCCTTGTCCCACAGGACACGACAGCGCTTCTGGACCATGTTCACATATGGCTTCCTTTTTGCATGATAGAGCTTTAGTTGGCATCTGCTGATGGCACGGCGGATTGTGTTTACCGACAGTGGTTTCTGAAAGTATTCCTGGGCCCATTTAGTAATGTCATTGACACAATCATGCCGATGAGTGATGCAGTGTCGTCTGAGAGCCCGAAGACCACGGGCATCCAATAAAGGTCTCCGGCCTTGTCCCTTATGCACAGAGATTTCTCCAGTTTCTCTGAATCTTTTGATGATGTTATGCACTGTAGATGATGAGATTTGCAAAGCCTTTGCAATTTGACATTGAGGAACATTGTTTTTAAAGTTTTCCACAATTTTTTTATGCAGTCTTTCACAGATTGGAGAGCCTCTGCCCATCTTTACTTCTAAGAGACTCTGCTTCTCTAAGACAAAGCTTTTATAGCTAATCATGTTACAGACCTGATATCAATTAACTTAATTAATCACTAGATGTTCTCCCAGCTGATTCTTTTCAAAACTGCTTGCTTTTTTAGCCATTTGTTGCCCCCGTGCCAACTTTTTTGAGACCTGTAGCAGGCATTACATTTTAAATGAGCTAATTAAGTGGATAAAAGTGTAAAATTTCTCAGTTTAAACATTTGCTACATTATCTATGTTCTATTGTGAATAAAATATTGGCTCATGTGATTTGAAATTCCTTTAGTTTTAATTTTATTAAAATTTAAAAAACGTCCCAACTTTTCTGGAATTCGGGTTGTATCTGTGCAATCATTTACAATCAAGTCAACGATATCGCTGTAAATGAAGTGACCCCAACTAAGCAAGCCAGAGGCAACAGCAGCAAGGAACCAAAACTCCATCGGTGACAGAATGGAGAAAAAACCTTGGGAGAAACCAGGCTCAGTTGGGGGGCCAGTTCTCCTCTGACCAGACGAAACCAGCAGTAAAATTCCAGGTTGCAGCAAAGTCAGATTGGCAGAAGAATCATCTGTTTCCTGTGGTCTTGTCCCAATGGTCGTCTGAGACAAGGTCTTTACAGGGGATCTGTATCTGGGGCTCTAGTTGACCTGGTCTCCGCTATCTTTCAGGGCTGTAGAGATCCTTTCTAGGTGCTGATCCACCATCTGGTCTGGATACGTATTGGATCCGAGTGGCTGCAGTGACCCTCTGACTTGGATACAGACTGGATCTGGTGGTTACGAAGACCTCAGAATAAGAGACAAACAGAATAATATTAGCATAGATGCCATTCTTCTAATGATGTAGTAAGTACATCGGGTCTTATGGGATGTGTTTCCGATTCCGGTTTACCTAATTAATGCAGCCTAAATATCCTTTAATGGATTTGGATATTAGAAGCATATTAGTGTGTTATTTGTAAGCCAGGTTAAATAGATGGGTCTTCAATCTAGATTTAAACTGCAAGAGTGTGTCTACTTCCCGAACAATGTTAGGTAGGTTATTCCAGAGTTTAGGCGCCAAATAAGAAAAGGATCTGCCGCCTGCCGTTGATTTTGATATTCTAGGTATTATCAAATTATCTGAGTTTTGAGAATGCAGCAGACGTGGGGGATTATAATGCAACAAGAGCTCATTCAAGTGTTGAGGTGCTAAACCACTCAGGGATTTATAAGTAATAAGCAAGATTTTAAAATCTATATGATGTTTAATAGGGAGCCAGTGCAGTGTGGACAGAACAGGGCTAATATGGTCATACTTCCTTGTTCTAGTAAGAACTCTAGCTGCTGCATTTTGGACTACCTGGAGTTTGTTTACCAACCATGCAGAACAACAACCTAATAAAGCATTACAATAAACTAACCTTGAGGTCATAAATGCATGGATTAACATATTTTTAGACATGAAATATAACTTTCAATATCATTCTTATGTTTTCATTTGTTTTATGATTTCACAGAAAAAAGACATGGATCACAAGCTGAAGGTGGATGTTTGTACAGTTCTATTAAAATAAGTCTAAATTAGCAATCAGACGACAGAATGTATGCAATATAGTTTAACAGCAATGTTTGATGATGTTGATCATTTAGAGACCTGTTAAATATGATATAGCAGGCTTTATAAGGTTAATGACAATAAAATATAGTAGAAATTGGACACACACTCAGCACCTGCAGAAATTCTGCATATTTGACATCCATCTCTCCCACTCTCTCACCACTAACCCATATGTGAACATTTGGCGGTTTTTCCTGTACCCTGACATTTCTCTTTCTGTTCACTGGTTCACGGAGGACAGATGAATGTCTCTGTGACCTCTACACATTAGCCAGTTGATAGCCATTAGCTGCAGATTCTACCTGGAAAACAAAACATTTTATATTTTTCTGCAGTAGTTAGTATGTACAGTTATGTATAAATGCAATGTGCAGATGAATTACTGTATTTTTTAAATTTATTATTTATTTTTTGTATTATGCATCTGACTCTAAATTTCCCACATGGAAATAACCTATATGAGGATATATGCGCATATATAAAACCTATATGCATTTTATATGCACATATATGCTGTGTCATGATCCTGGTTCTTCCTTTTCTTTTTTCTCCCTCCTCTGGCCACACACATTTACACACACACACACTCATATGTACGCACACACACCCCTGATTACTTCATCGGTCATTACGCACACACATCGCTCTCATCCCCAGGTGTTTCCATTCATTACTTGTTATGCTCATCATCAGTTCCACACCAGTTATTGCTTTCCCTAATTATCACTACTCCTTCTAGCCCTGTTTTCCCCTGTCTCTTTGCCAGATTATTCCAGAAGCTATGCTTACGAATTCTCCGCGATGTACCCTCTCCTATCTTATCTAGTCCTGCCCTGTCCTGTGCATGTAAGGGGGATTGTCCTACCACTGTGAATTGCTACTAAGCTATGCTTGTTACAGAGTACCTGTGACTGCGCTCGTTGCTTTCTGATCACCTGGAGATCCCGGAGTTGGCTGGCATTCCAACAGTACCCTCGACTACATGAGACGCTCCGCTGCCTAGACGGAGGAATTACATTTAGTTCCCGGCAACTGTTTAACCGGAAGATTTTCGTTGTCAATTATTACATTCTGAGGATTTCTGTTCTTACCTCTGGACTTTTGATTCTGTTTATTAAAGACTGTATTGCTGCATATCGCTCTTGGGTCATCCTTCTCTCCTCGCATTACATGCTGCATATATACAGCATATATGCACATATATGATAATATGTATGCTGCATATATGCGTATATATGCCACATAATGGCATCAGTCAGAGCAAGAAGTACCAGTCAGGTAAGTCAGGTAATCGGTTTATTGTGCTGTTAATAGATTATTTTGAGTGGTTGGGAGATGTGAAAGCGCATGACTCTCTGTAACGTATTGACTTTAGTATATATATATACGAGGGCTGAAAAAATTACTCAACATTATCGACAATGTCGACGATAAAACAAATTGTCAGCAAATGTTTTTGAGTAGTGGGTTGATCTAGTATCTACCTAATGTGAGAGCCTGCAATAATGCGGTTTGACCAGTGTGGCGCTGTAGCGCAAGACTGTATTACAGCTCTCCTGATTCAGTTCAAAGAAGAAGACAGCGCTTCAGTTAACCTGAGAACCTGAGGCTGCTGAGCAGTGTTTGGATGAATACTGCGTGCCTTCCTCTCAATAACTAAATAAACACAACAAAAACTGACTGCGATTTAAAAGCAGCACTTAAGAACATATTTGATTACAGCGATGTGGATGTTTGCACCAGGGTCGTAGATTGGGGGGAGGGGGGGGGGGGTGTGTCCCACTTTTATCATCATGGAAATTTGTCCCCTGCACTTTTTCGGGCAGGTGTGTTCGTATAGAGGTTTTCAAGAGCTGGTGTGAATAAATATAGATTTAAACTCAAAGAGACAGGATAGTCTGCGAATGACCTGATGTTTTTTTCGGACCCAGAAGGCGAAATGAACATCACGGAGTGCTAAACTCTCGTGCAGTGTTTGTGTGTGTGTGTTTTAGAGCTTAAGATCTTTGCCCAAACCCGATGGGACCCAACGGGTTCGGGCTTAATTTATATCATCTTACGCGGGCTCAGGCCGGGCTAGTGCTTGCGATCCAGTTTGCGTGGTAAATGAGTGGTGATGTGATGGGTTTCGATTAGCATGAGAAAGATGCAAAAATGGATGCTGAGTAGGTGTAATGGAGGCTTGAAACAATTTTCACTGGTTCACTGATGTCAACGTTGTGGATCGAGTGGCCCATGGTGGCAGTGGGGTTATGGTATGGGCAGGCGTATGTTATGGACAATGAACACAGGTGTATTTTATTGATGGCATTTTGAATGCACAGAGATACTGTGACTTATTGATGGCATTTTGAATGCATAGAGATACTGTGACGAGATCATGAGGCCCATTGTTGTGTCATTCATCTACGACCATCACCTCTTGATGCAGCATGATAATGCATGGCCCCATGTTGCAAGGATCTGTACACAATTCCTGGAAGCTGAAAACATCCCAGTTTTTGCATGGCCAGCATACTCACCGGCAGGGCTTGACATTAACTTTTTGGCTCACTAGCCAATGTGGCTATTGGTTTTCCAAAGTTACTAGCCACACAGCATTTTTACTAGCCACATTTTTGTTGTTGTGTAATTACCAAATAAAAGTTGAATATGACGTGCTAATATTTACTTGAACTAGATTTACAACCCTTTTAAATGTAAAACCACTGTACACACCCAAATCAATACTACATAAATGTATAGCAATACAGGTCATTATCATTAGCTCTGATAAGGTTGTATGTAAAGCTCATATTAAGATATTAAGATAAAGACATAAAAAAGTAGCTTCTTATTGCATAATAAAAGTGATGCATGGATGTAGAAGATTAATAAAAAAGATAAAAAACTAAACCGAAAAAAAAAAAAAAAAACCTTTAGCATTAGAAACACGGTCTGTTTAAATATCAGAATCAGATTCAGAATTACTTTATTGAACCACACTGGAAAATTCTTTGTTACAAGTTTCAATGGAAAGTAGGTCAGTCTCGAAACCTCACAAAAAATGCATGACATGGTTCGGACAAAGTTGCTTTCATCTTCATTAAAATTTGAGGGGAGCGTCCATCTCATCATAAAGAACATTTCAGTTTGTGTCATTTTTGTGATCAGGCCCTAATAATGACTACTGGTTAGGTTACAACCCTCTACGGACCCCTTGGCCGTTGGCTAGAAAATATTTTAGTTCACTCGCCAGACATCAAAACAGGGACGATAATAGCTGAGCGCCAGCCAATGAGATTGCCGTTTGCATATTAACAACACCCACTACCGGAAAACACGGCTGTTCTTAAAACCTGAAGACTTCCATAGGAACGCCGTTATTTTGACAGGAAAATACAACAAAGAATATTGTTTAAATGTAGCGAATCAATTCACTCACTCACTCACTCTCCCTCTCGGCCTCGGCGTGTGTGTGAGAGAAAGCGATGGTGATTTGTGCTTCTTCACACTAGAGTTTACGGTACATCAAATACAGGTGCGCTGGTCAGACTGAAACTCTGAAGCGCTCAGTCAGAGAGTGTTCGCGAGTGAACATATATGTGTGCTAAACTTATACTTAGCATCCAACTCACACACTGGCAATTATTTAACTCGCCAAAGTGGCCAAAGTGGCCAAAGTGGCACAGAGTCACTGTGTTACGCGCCTGGAGCAAAATCCACCCGCATTTGGTGGATTGGCAGGTGTTAATGTCAAGCCCTGCTCACCGGACATGTCACCCATTGAGCAAGTTTGGGATGCTCTGGATCAGCATATATGACAGCGTATTCCAGTTCCTGCCAATGTCCAGCAACTTCGCACAGCCATTGAAGAAGAGTGGACCAACATTCCACAGGCCACAATCACCAACCTGATCAACTCTATCTGAAGGAGATGTGTTGCACTGCGTGAGGCAAATGGTGTTCACACCAGATACTGACTGGTTTTTAGACCCCCCCCCCCCCCAAATACATTAAAACTGCACATTTTAGAGTGGCCTTTTATTGTGGCCAGCCTAAGGCACACCTGTGCAATAATCATGCTGTCAAATAAGCTTCTTGATATGCCACACCTGTGAGGTGGATGGATTATCTCAGGAAAGGAGAAGTGCTCACTTACACAGATTTAGACAGATTATTTGACAATATTTGAGAGAAATACGCCTTTTGTGTACATAGAAAAGGTTTAGGTCTTTGAATTCAGCTCATGAAAATGTGCGTTTATAATTTTGTTCAGTGTATAATGCCATGGCAGAAAGTTACCAGAATCTTTTCTGTTAAGTTTAGGGTTATGGTGTGTGTGTGTGTGTGTGTGTGTGTGTGTCTTCTCAGTTTCAGAAGAGATCTCAACAGTGTCTCAGCTTTGAAACAAAACCGATTTCAGATTTCAGCATGAACTCCAACATTTCTCATCAAAAAGTCTTTGCTCAGCTATCACTATGCAATATATATATATATATTTTTCTTGGGAACTGTAGGAGAATAATTTGATACAAGCACTGAGAATTCTTTCGGGAGCTATGAAAAGATCAACATCTTAGCAATACCATTTTCCTCAATAGTTTAAACGCACTCTATGTTAGCATGGGTGAGTTGAACTGGTGTGTTTCTGTCATGTTTTAAGGGTTGTGTCTCTCGTGCTAGCATGTGTGTGATTTCCAGCAGCAGGAGAAGGTCTTGTATCATTTAACCTCTCCATGTCCTTCATCTGCTCGCTGCCATACAGGAAGCCACAGCGCTCGGGAAATGCGTCGACTGATTGTTTGGAGTTAATAGGGTCTTGTGAGTAAAGTCAAAAGAGTAAAAGAGGGCAGTTCACACGCACTTGATCCTGGGGCCTGTCCAATTTCTCCTCAATGCATGCAAAGAAACGTGGGAATAGGGGAAGTGGCCGACACACTTGTTTTCGACAGTGGTGTTGACAAAAAGCGATAGCAACTAAAAAAATACATACTGATTCAAATATATATATATATATATATATAACACTTATAATGAATGCAAATTTATTTCGAACTGGTTCATCTCAATAAATTTGAATGTCATGGAAAAGTTCATTTATTTCAGTAATTCAACTCAAATTGTGAAACTTGTGTATTAAATAAATTCAATGCACACAGACTGAAGTAATTTAAGTCGTTGGTTCTTTTAACTGTGAAGATTTTGGCTCACATTTAACAAAAACCCACCAATTCACTATCTCAACAAATTAAAATACTTCATAAGACGAATAAAATAAAATAAAAACATTATTAGTGAAGTGTTGGCCTTCTGGAAAGTATGCTCATTTACAGTACATGTAGGGACTCCTTTTGCTTTGATTGCCTCAATTCAGCGTGGCATGGAGGTAGTAAGTTTATGGCACTGCTGAGGTGGTATGGAAGCCCAGGTTTCTTTGACAGTGGCCTTCAGCTCATCTGCATTTTTTTTTTGGTCTCTTGTTTCTTATTTTCCTCTTGACAATACCTCATAAATTCCCTACAGGGTTCAGGTCTGGTGAATTTGCTGGCCAGTCAAGCACACCAACACCATGGTTGTTTAACCAACTTTTGGTGCTTTTGGCAGTTTCATCACCTTTGATTTGCTCTTCTTCATCTCCATGACCTGTCTATTCTATATTGGTATGCTCTGCCTCCTGCAGAATCAGATCTAAAACAC
The DNA here is from genome assembly GCF_963082965.1 of Carassius carassius. Lineage (NCBI taxonomy): Eukaryota > Metazoa > Chordata > Actinopteri > Cypriniformes > Cyprinidae > Carassius > Carassius carassius. The sequence continues at coordinate 16,707,636 of NC_081760.1, read as the reverse complement.
AAAAATGTAAAAAAACAAATAAACCTACACAACATTCTAGAGAATTTGCTAAATGTTCAGACAAAATGTTAATTGCTGTAGTCTATTTAAATATATTTAATTTTAAAGAGTTTTTAAGCAGTCAGAAACTGAATTAATGATTCAATGTCTCATTTTAATACTTATACATGATAACTGCTCTCTCTGGGCCAGCAGCAGTGCCAATGCAGAATTTAATGTTTGATGTGATCGTACTTTGAAAATTGTCATTTTGGAATAAGATTACTTGGGTGTTTAAATCAAGATTGCAAACTTTTAATGGTTTATTGTGCAGCACTTCCAATTTCTGAAAATAAATAAATAAATAAATAAATAAATAAATAAATGAATGAATGAATGAATGAATGAATGAATGAATGAATGAATGAATAAATAAATAAAATACTACTAATAAATGTAATATTTACAAGTATTATAAAATTAGCCTATAACTTACTTTTTACTTCCATGGTCAACTGCTCCTTCAACATATCATCAACCAATACATCGTGCTCTATCCACATAACCCCAAAGGCTGGATAAAGAACAGCTGCTTTGACATAAACAGAATCTGTCATGATTCTGCCTTCATGTCCTGATTTTTCTCTAGTCTTGTGGCAGGATCATGACAGGCCCGTGTTTTGTGTACAAGCACATGGCCTTGTCTTTGGGCCATGTGCTTGTGTTGTCTCGTTTCCTTGCCCCGCCCCCCTTGTTACCCTAGTTTTGTCATCATTGATTTACCTGTTCCACCTGTTGTGTTCATTAGTAGCCTCCCTTTATTACCTCGTGTGTTTCTCTGTCCCTTTGTCGGTTCATTGCTAAATGTTGTCTAACGTTGTCATATACTGTCAAGTCTTGCCAAGTGTTGTGAAGCTTTGTCTCTGTCTTTCTTTAATGATATCTTGCTGTGAGTATTTTGTCTAGAGTTCTGTTCTACGTATAATGTTATTTGTTTTGTTGTTAGTGTAGTCTTCGTCAAGTCTTAGTCAAGTCCTAGTCGAGGCTTTTGCCTTTTTGTTTTGTTTTGCCCCCTCGTGGGTTTTGTTTTCCTATTTTTTTTGTACAATAAACTGTGTTGCTTTGACTACTGTCTGCATTTGGGTTCATCCTCCTTCATCTCCGTGACAGAATGAACCGACCAGCAAGGAACCCAGCAGACAGTATGTCCTCCTTTGTTGAGCACAACCCTGACAACCTTGCACAATGGTGGCAGAGGACTATGGACGATGCACAGAATGGCAAGCTGCCAATTCCTCCCCAAAGAGAGCGGACCCTGAGAGAGTACGCTCGGGTCACGAACAAGAGGAGGCTGTTCTTACCTGATATCCTCCTCAACCGCTACCTCATAGCGGGTCTCAACGCTCCTCCACCCCTGGCAGAACGGGAGAAGCTGGTCTGCTGCTCGTTTGGTGACATGGTGGATTGTTTGTCGCTGAGGGAGTCGTGGGGTTCCACTTTGTCGTCACCATCACCCAAGCTATCAGTGATCCCGGAGGGTCGTGTCCTGGCTGTGGTTACCCAGGGGAATCAGGCTGGCTCCACTTCCACCCCTGAGGCTTCAGTCGTCCCCGAAAGTCTCCATGGCAAACGAGGGAGACGGATTTCGTGGGATTCTTCGTCGGAGTCATCCTCGGCTGAGTCAGCGCTGTCTGAGACTGCCTGTCCAACGCAAGTCACAGATCCCGCTGAGCCTCACCCACCGGTCACTTGTCCGGCTCTGTCTACCACACCGCGACCGAAGAGGAGGAGAAAGGGAGCCTCTCGCCCTTCATCTCTGCCAGTCCCAGAGCCCGCTACTGCAAGCGCTGTCCTGAGCACTGTTCCAGAGCCCGCTACTGCAAGCGCTTTTCCAGAGCCCGCTACTGCAAGCACTGTTCCAGAGCCCGCTACTGCAAGCGCGGTTCCCGAGCCCGCAGTTGTGAGCGCTGAGGAGAGAGCCGCGGCCGACACTGCAGCAGAAGCAGTGTTGCAGTCTGTCTCGGCTCGTCAGGAGATGCCTGTGGCCATTGCTGCCAGGACCCTGTCCGATTACTTGTCTTGTCAAAATTCTTGAAGTCCCCGTCATGTCCAGTCCTGAGTCCGTGAGCGCCGAACCCCAGTCAGCTGCCGTGAGCGCCGAACCCCAGTCAGCTGCCGTGAGCGCCGAACCCCAGTCAGCTGTCGTGAGCGCAGTACCCCAGTCTGCTGCAGACTATGATCTCCCCGAGTCAGAGATGGGGAGCTCTATACCTTTTTCTGCTCCAAGGTCACCCGCAGTATCTCCTGTTGTCTTGTCTCCTGTTGTGTCCCCCCCTGTCTCCCCTGTCAAGTTGCCTACTGTTTCCCCCAAGTCATCCCCTCATGTGTCTCCAGCCAAATTCCCCCAGAGTCCCAGTCCACAGTCCTCGTCCCGGAGACCCAAGAACCCCAGTCCTCCCATCCACCCTGGACTGCCCCCTAAGAACTTTGTACTTCCCCCACCTCCTCTGCCTTGTTTATTGTTTTTGCACCCTAACCCTGTGATTGTTTTTTCATGTTTGCCCTTAGTGTTATTAGTCATGTCTTGTTGGTTTGTGTCTCTGTCCCAGTCAGTCGTGTCCCGTGTTTGATGTTCCCTTGAGGAGCGTCTGGTAGCCGCTCCTTAGGGGAGGGGTTCTGTCATGATTCTGCCTTCATGTCCTGATTTTTCTCTAGTCTTGTGGCAGGATCATGACAGGCCCGTGTTTTGTGTACAAGCACATGGCCTTGTCTTTGGGCCATGTGCTTGTGTTGTCTCGTTTCCTTGCCCCGCCCCTCTTGTTACCCTAGTTTTGTCATCATTGATTTACCTGTTCCACCTGTTGTGTTCATTAGTAGCCTCCCTTTATTACCTCGTGTGTTTCTCTGTCCCTTTGTCGGTTCATTGCTAAATGTTGTCATATACTGTCAAGTCTTGCCAAGTGTTGTGAACCTTTGTCTCGGTCTTTCTTTAATGATATCTTGCTGTGAGTATTTTGTCTAGAGTTCTGTTCTACGTATAATGTTATTTGTTTTGTTGTTAGTGTAGTCTTCGTCAAGTCTTAGTCAAGTCCTAGTCGAGGCTTTTGCCTTTTTGTTTTGTTTTCCTATTTTTTGTACAATAAACTGTGTTGCTGTGACTACTGTCTGCATTTGGGTTCATCCTCCTTCATCTCCGTGACAGAATCAGAGAATGGCAGGATTCCTTCATTGGTCTCTGGCTGAGACATTTTTACATTGACAAAGATTCATTTGAATCTTCTCTGCAGTGATCTTTGAAGACTGTGGATTAGGTTGACCAAGTATTGTTCCTTCTTTCTGGTTTTCCAAGTGATTGTTGAGGGAGAGAACACAGGGAATCACAGCACTAATGGTTACAACTTTCTCTCCCTGAGTGAGATCAGTGGCATCAGCAAAAGGCTTCAGAATGTTGACCAGTTCTTTAATCTGAGCCCATTCTCTTAGAGTAAAAATAGTCTCTCTGTACCCTCTAACATCCAAGACCTTGCACAAAGTTTGGTAGTCACAGCTAAGCAAGGACTTCAGCTGTCGGAAAGTCGAATTCCATCGAGTAACAACAGAAGCAGGAACTCCACATTGGCCAAATTCTTTCTCAAATTCCTCCTTAAAAGAAGTACTTGTGTGGAGCAGAGAACTGATCCGCGACGCTTTGGCCAGAGCCGAACTGACAGCCCTGGTCTCTTTAAGACCATCACCAACAACCAATTGTAGTGTGTGTGCAAAGCACTGTAGTCTATGCTGACTTTTGGATGTCAACGTCTCATTCAGCCTCTCCTCTTCATCCACTGGAAGGGCATTCCAAAGTTCTGCATCATCAAGGCAGTCATCATCATCCTCATCTGCTTCAGCTGAACTGGGAAAACGTGGTGAATGTCTTCTTCATGTTTGGTGCATTGTCACAAATTATATGATCAATCTTTTGTTTGATTTTATACTGATCACATATTTTGTTCAAATTCTTCACAAATTCTCTCTCCCGTATGTGACCCCTTGAAGCGGTTGCAAGCTAGTAGATGAGATTTCAAAGTTATAGCATCTGCTGCAGTGTTCATCCAGTGAGCGGTGACACCAAGGTAGCCTCTCATTCTTCTGTCTGACCAGATGTCCACAGTGACAGACAGATTTTCAACTGTGGCCATTTCACTTATTAGTTTTGATTGTCTCTCAGACACCACAGTGTCAAGTCTTGAGGTGATGGTTCTGCCGCTCACTGCAGTATATTTTGGGTCCATAATGGAGAGAAAGTGAATGAAGTGCTTGTTGTCAGTGATAGACAGGAGCATGTTGCAATTAATGATCAGATCATATATTATTGCTTCTGTAATGGCTTTTTGTCGAGGATGGTTGACTGGATATGTAGTAGTCTGGGGCATAATGAACTGTGACATGGATGGCTGCTGTAGATCGCTGCAGTGTATCTTGGATTTGAGATATTCATCATATCTGCAAGGATTAAAAAACAACAATCAGGGAAAACTGTAAACATTAACATTAACTGTTATCATTAAAACAAATTTAGTTTCGCATGCACAAACATTCTTTAAATTTTTTAAAATAATGTAATTTAAGGAAAAACAAAATATAAATTAATATAAGTGATGATCATTTACTGATGTATTCACGTAAAGTTTGGTTTCAGCATTCACACATTTTCATATGTTTACACAGAAATGTAAATGCTTGTATGTAAGTTACTGATAGAATGTAAAACTTAAGCATGTATAAGGGCTAATAATAACCTTATAAACTAATTATTGTGACTGAAAAACTGCCTAATGTGTAATTGCGCTGTAATTATTCTTGTCTGTATGACCAAAAAAAAAAATCTCTAAGAAATTTGTAGGTGCTAGTGATCACATCGGCGCCTCCATGTTAGCCTGTCATGCAGTATGGTGTCAGCGCAATGCTTTTTAGTTTCCACACGCAGTCCACTAACACTTGAAAATGCGCACATTTAATACAGACATTATAGCCTACATGTAATATATGGAGCGTCCTGCTCATTTTAAGATGCCTATCGAAATCAAAATTCAGGCTACTTCACTGTTATAGCCAAAGACCCCAAATAACGTAACATCTATTTAAGAGACGTATTAGTAAAGATAATGGTCACATTTCTAATAAGAAAAAACATAATATGCATCAAGGCCAAATTATACCAAACATAAAAGATTAATTCATTACATTAGTAATCGTTATAGATCTTAGTGAAACTGACAAGAAAGAGATGACTTTCTTACCTTTCCTTGTGGTTCTTGAAATATCGAAAGAAATTTGACGTAGTGGTTGTCGTGTCGGATATTCTTGCGTTGCATATTTTGCATCTGGTAAATCTTTTTTTATTGGCACGGTCCAGTTCAAAGTCCTTATAACCAAACAAGACTATTTGTGGAGCTCGACTAACATTACTGTCTTCCATGTTTGGCGTGGTTTGAATTGTGCAGTGTTAAAGGCACAGACGCTGATTAGTGGTGCTGACGTCACAATAAGTATTATTTTTTACAATTAATTTTATTGCTGTTTGTTTATTATAAGTTCAAGTCATTGCCGTGTCTTCCACTTCAAGTCAAGTCTCAAGTAACTTGTTCTCAAGTCAAAGTCAAGTCATTTACATACTTTAATCAAGCAAGTCGCAAGTCCTGAAAATTGTGACTCGAGTCAGACTTACATGTGTGAGGGAAAATTCCTAATATATTATGTTATGCCATTTTAGATATTATTTGAAATATATTTACATTGATTAATGGTGTAAAACATCTTGTATGATATATTCACACACAAAATATATAGTTTATCCCAAATTAAGAAAAATAAACCTTTTACAGATACATTTTTATGTAATATATATGATCAAACTTATTTTTAAATTATGGACTTTGTAGTAGAAATCAAGACATGAGGAAGAACATCACTTTTTTAACATCAGATTTTTATATCCCTCAACCATCTCAACAGAAATATATATGAATTCTTCTGTTATAAATCTGAAATTCTAACTGAAAGAAAAATGTAAGAGAGCATGGTTTCTGACTAAAGATGTGTGCATGTATGAAACTGAATGAGGTTGGGCATGTGAATATGTGAGTGGTTTTGTGCAGGTGTGTCTTCTGTCCCATGTGTCGCCCTTCTCCACAATCACTGATCACACCCTCACGTGAACTTCATCAGGGTTGTGTAACCAATGACACAAGAGTCTCACGCTGTAAGTCTGAGATGGAAAGAATGTGAGAAAGGCACCTTTGGTCTTATTTTAAAGTACTATAAAATTCCCCCAGTTTTGACATTTCTGAAATCAACCATAATGGTTGCAAGATCTGGTCATGAGATCACATTTATTCAGATGCAAACTGGGATGAACAAAAAGAGGTTTGCATGTATACATGATGTCATACTAGAGAACTGCTGCATTTGCTGTAATTACAGTCAGATGTTAAGCACTAAATGGATGTGTTCAGCATACTATGGCATCTGGGTTTGGCAGCATCTGATCCTTGCATTAATGGAGGTGTATGAAATCATACAGGGCGTGCTAAACAGCTCTAGCGTGGCTCGTGTTCCTGCTCGCCAGCTGGAGAGACGCATACAGCATACAAAATTCAATCACATTATGTCTGTTGGCCCAGCTTCAACAACAACAATAACAAAAACTCTGGACTAGTATGATTACAGTCTAATCTGACATTTTAATTATTATTACATAAACTTTACTGATGTAACGACAAGCCTAAAATTGCAATATATTATTATAACAAAATTGTAGAATTGTATTATATAGAAAAATAAACTCCTTTTTTTCTTTCTGTAAACATAAACAATAACTTAATTTTGAAGAAATGAAGACTTACTATCTTATTTTGCATCTCAATCAATTGTTTCTTGATTTTATAATATTTACATATTTTATTGAAAAAAAGAAGACAAAAGTATTTAGGAAGAACATTACTTTTTTGCATTGATAAAAATTATTCAATATTTCAGGCAACAAACATGTCTGATATTTTCAGGACATTTAAAAAGACAATTATTGCTTTATTCTTATTAAAATCCTGTTTAAAGTGCATGAAAGCATACATAATGCCATTTAAAGAAACTTATATCATTGTTCGCCATCCACATTGTTGATCTGTCTTAAAATCTTTAAGTTACCATCACATGTACATGTATGCATTTTACATTTTACTTTAGCATTTTACTTCCCATACTGGGAGATCAAGGTGTGTGATGTATACCTGATATATGCAGTGTTGTAGCTGGAGGAAATGAGGAAATCCACCCAGATTACGGATCAGAGAAATAAAATGTCCCTGCAAGTACAAACAAACACAAACACACACCTGGCCAAAAAGCAAAAACAGAACATTTAGGAGTTGCACAAATTTATAAAAGGAAATTATATTCTTGGATTTGTAAGAATGTTTTAGGCTTTGGAGTACATTAAATTGGATTTTATAACATTTAAAAACCAAAACAGGTGTAATTAATTCAAGTAAAATAATTTGATGAGAAACAAATTCACAACAAACATTCGCACTGTACTGGATCAAACGCAGATGTAAACACTTTTACAACCACATTTACAAAATCATTTTCACCTTCCTCACATGTTTTTATTTTCCATGGTGTTATAGTTAAAACATGTCTGGTGGACTTTAAAGCAAACACAACATGGTGCGTTTTTTCCAGGTCAGTCACAGTCACCGCAAACATTTGGCTTTGATGCCATGTTGGTTTAATTTGGATGCAGGACAGGTGTTCTGCGAGGCCCTTCATGCATTTCCATTTCAAACAAGTTTCCTCTCGATATTGAGGAGATGATCGCAATGTGTTCAAAGTCACAAAACATCTCTCAGTCTTTCTGAGTTTGTTTATTAATAGAGGATGAATATTCTCAGAGGAAGCTGTTTGCTTAGAGTCTAGAAATTACAAAATTACGTAAGCTTAACATTGTTGGTCTTGAGGGTTTGAGGGAATGAGGAATTTCCAACCATTGGAAATGGAAAAAGGAAATGGAAAATGGTTTGGTTAACCTTGTGACCAGGTTCTTTTCACCAATACTACACCTATTTCTCACTGGTTGAAAATGGTGTTTACAAAATTGTGTAGATGAGATGAAAATCAGACATTTACTGCACATGTTTCTGTGTGTATTTTGGTCGTACTCTATTTACCATTGTCTGTGAGGGTGTTCTGAACTGGCAGCTGGTTAAGACCCAGCCTATTTTTTTTCTTTTGAATCTTCATAAATATGGTCTTATTTGGGAATACTTTTATGCTTTTACGGTACAGTGATACTGCTTTGACAGGCAATATAGGATAGGATTGTAGACTGGATTATATGATTTATATTATTAAATCATCACATTTACATAAAGAACATGAACAAATAATACATTATTACCATAAATGCATAGTAATTTCATAGTGCAATATCAAAATTTATTGGTCATTTCATCCAATAAAATGAAAGAATCCTACTTCACTGACACACAATCTAGTTAAATCCAACTGTTTTAGAATCTGTTTTTAGCTGGTCTAAACTGTTTAGATGGTTGATTAAAGTGCTATCTGAATCAGAGTGTGGGAATACTGCTGGACTGTTCAATCACCTTGAGAAAACAACTACCATATTTCAAAATACATCATGGTTTTTCAAGCGAGGCCTCCTGTGACTCTTGTCAACCATCTAAACCATCGTGAACCAGCTAAAAACATAATCCAAAAATATAGCTGTTTCCTTAAACTGTATTTAGATATTAGTATTTAATACTAGACATTAGTATCCAAGCTGGTTTCAGATGGTTCAGGATGAACTACCAGTCAAGAAACTACCAGTATTTTCAACCATTCAAACCAGCTTAAAATAAGTTAGAAACATAACCCAGAACATAGATATCACCTCAAACTACATTTATAACATTTATAGCCTCGTCCAAGCTTGTATAAATAGTTTAAATTCATAGTTTTCAGTCACATGTCTGACTTGAAGACGTTGCAGGCAAAACATCCACAGAACTGCAGCACAGCCTGTCAATTTTTTATCTTTTCCAATCCAAAAATATATCACCTCTCAAAAGTATAAAACAAAGATATGTGAACAAGACGCAAGTTTTGGCCATTGGCAATCCATATAAATGGTAAATGGACTGCATTTATATAGCGCTTTCAACAGACCACATGGCCATCCAAAGCGCTTTACAATTTGCCTCACATTCACCCATTCACACACTTATTCACACACCGACTGCGGTGTCAGCCATTCAAGGCGCCATCCAGCTCATCGGGAGCAGCTGGGGTTAGGTGTCTTGCTCAAGGACACCTCGACGCTTGGTCAGGTGGAGCCGGGGATTGAACCACCAACCTTCCGGTTTGTAGACAACCTACATGAACCACTGAGCCACTGCCACCCAAAATTCTAAAACATTTAATGTGAAAACACTCAAAGTGCCTTTAAAACAATGATATTAGATCTAATTCAGTACACACCTTACTGATGATGCATGCTTTATGCAGGCAAGCAAATGAGTCCAGAACAAGAACGTAATGTGATAAATGGTTAAGTGTCTTCTTTATAATGGTTTTCTTTATAATGTCTTACTACTAACCATCAGAAACCAGCTACCATATTCCAAAAACCAGTTTGACTATTTTAAAATGGGTTGACTTAATATTTCCAGATGGAATTTATTGGTCAATCACCTAAACCAGCCTATATCTGCTAGAAAACATGGCGTTTAACTTAAACTGGTTTCAGCTGGATTTTTAAGCCAGCCCAAGCTGGTTTATATGGTTGACAAGTGGGACTACCAGCTGGTGTGTGCATGGCAGTGGTAGACAATCTTGAACCAGCATGTCCACCTTAAGATGGGTTGACTTGACGTTTCCAGCCAGGACCTACTTGTCAAAAGATGGTGATCATCAATGTCGCGTTTCCACCACAGGAACTTTATCCAGGAACTAGGGACTTTGGCCTGGTACTTGGTGTGTTTCCACTGCAGGAACCAGGAACTAAATAAAGTTCCGGATAAAAAAATGCCCCTCAGATAGACCCTGCTGGCGAGGTAGTACTTTTTCAAAGTTCCGAAACTTTCAGGGGCGGGACTTGGGCGCTGAACAAAATATTACTGTTATTGTGTCATGAAATGTAACTTTAAAAGTATTTCAGGCGAGAATGTAGTTGTTTAAAACTCAAGTCTGTGGTTTATTTATAAAGGCCTATTTAAAAATGTGTTTTGCAGATCTCGGAGACGGTGAGCTACATGCGATCAGCGAGAGCTCAGTGCTTATGTATCCGCCGAGAGCAGCCTCACCTCGGCTAGACCTTCTGATATGTGCCACTGGCTCTGATGTCTCTTTAGTGGTTAACCTCTTAGCCTGCACTCCGACGCCCTCATCCTGAAAGCCTCTCAACTTGCACGTGTCAGTGTTTATGAATAGATTAAATGAAATGGGACAAATTTAATCTTGACAAACTATGTATCATTATAAAAATCTAAGCCTCAAGCATCGACAACAGATCGCTGTTTTTCAATGGAAAGCTTATAAAGACTGTTTTTGCTACATTTGTGTAAGCAGTACACATAAAAAAACATGAACATTAGATACGCTGCACATACCAGATCCGTCGTAATAACGAGTCTTAAACACATCCACAGCTGTAAATCCCGGTTTAGTTAGAAAGGTAAGGGTCCCCTGAACTACATATCATGAAGCACGTTTAGTCCAACGAAGCAATAACATTGTAATATGGTTCATAATTCCTTTGTTTATGTTTCAGTTCTTCAGCGACAGAACTGTTTGCGTCCATTATGGAATCACGGTCGGAAACTGCGTCTTGGTAGTAAAAAAACGGCATGGTTTTGCAGCGTACAGTGTCACAAACAGAATGAGATGATCCACCGGAAAAAAAGAATGAATGAAAGATAGACGAAAGAGAGTATATTTGATTTTGGCGCTCCCTCGTGACGCGCTCTGACGCACCTGTCAGCTGATGGAGGCAGAACTTATAGCGATCGCCTTTTTCTTTGTTTCTTTTATTTTTCAACAGTTTTTATGCATGTGTGAGTGTGTTTTATGTTGAATGTGAATGTATCTGCATGATTACCATCTGTTTGAGTGCAAATTAGCCCAAATCAGCTATTACTGTATGATCGCGGCTATCAAAGTGAACGCGTCTATATGAATAGAGAGAGTGGATTATTTACTTTATGGCACATTTGTGTTATTACCATTTGTATAAGTGGCCATCAGCACATCAGCACTTATTTGCATCATAATTCATTGTTAATGCTGCATTTCTAGCAATTTCAGGATTTTCTGTAATTGGCAAACAAAGTTAAATCTTTTTTTAATTTTTCTTATTATTCTTATTTTTCTTACTCAAATTATTCTTATTGTATTTTTCTAGTGCTCAAATAAATCACTTATATGATGTCTAAGTTTCTGTCTAGTGTTTTATAATTGAAAAAAACTATGCAGTGTCAAATCAAGTAAAGTCACCTTTATTTATATAGCGCTTTAAACAAAATACATTGCGTCAAAGCAACTGAACAACATTCATTAGGAGAACAGTGTGTCAATAATGCAAAATGATAGTTAAAGGCAGTTCATCATTGAATTCAGTGATGTCATCTCTGTTCAGTTAAATAGTGTCTGTGCATTTATTTGCAATCAAGTCAACGATATTGCTGTAGATGAAGTGACCCCAACTAAGCAAGCCAGAGGCGACATCGGCAAGGAACCGAAACTCCATCGGTGACAGAATGGAGAAAAAAACCTTGGGAGAAACCAGGCTCAGTTGGGGGGCCAGTTCTCCTGTGACCAGACGAAACCAGTAGTTCAATTCCAGGCTGCAGCAAAGTCAAATTGTGCAGAAGAATGGACGAGTGGCGCCGATACAGGATGGCTGCCTCCGTGACGTGCTCTGCAGTTGTTTTTGTGTTTTTGTTAGTTTGTCCTGTCTTTAGTTATATTCCTGCAATCAGTTTCACCAGGGACGAATTGCTGGATATTCGGCAACACACATCTCCCGATATTTCACCGGTTTTCGACTATTCTGATGTTTTGCTAGACATTCTTGTCGGCGGAGCGGCTGCGCTGATCACACGCTTCAAGAGGACCCGCAGGCGGGGAAAGCGAGCGGGAACGCTCGTGAGACTCAGAAAACGCGGATTTCGAACGCCGTTGCCTAGCATCCATCTGGCAAATCTCCGCTCTCTTCCCAACAAAACGGACGAACTGCTTTTGCTCTCTCGGACAAATAAAGATTTCTCTCACTCTGCTGCTCTGTGTTTCACGGAAACTTGGCTGAATGACACCATACCGGACAGCGCGATCCATCTGCCGGACTTTCAGCGGTTTAGAGCGGATCGCGACGCAGAATCAACGGGGAAATCGCGCGGCGGCGGGACATGCTTTTACATCAATGAACGGTGGTGTACAGATGTAACTGTGTTAAAGAAGACGTGCTGCTCAAATCTCGAAACGCTCTTCATTAACTGCAAGCTGTTCTATTCGCCGCGGGAGTTTCATTCGTTCATTCTGGTTAGTGTTTACATCCCTCCTCAAGCGCATGTGAGCTCAGCTTTACAGAAACTCGCTGAGCAGATCACAGAGATAGAACAACAACACCCAGACTCTGTTTTAATCATTCTTGGGGACTTTAATAAAGCCAATCTCTCCCGTGAACTGCCAAAATACAGACAGCATGTTACCTGTCCCACCAGAGACAGTAATATATTGGATCACTGTTACACAACAATAAAGGATGCATTTCACTCTGTTCCACGAGCAGCTTTGGGACAATCTGATCACCTTCTGGTTCATCTTATACCGACCTACAGGCAGAAACTAAAATCAGCTAAACCTGTATTAAGGACTGTAAAAAGATGGACTAATGAAGCAGAGCAGGATTTACAATCTTGTTTTGACCTCAATGATTGGAGTGTTTTTGAAGCTGCTGCCACCGATCTGGACGAACTCACAGAGACCGTAACATCATATATCAGTTTCTGTGAGGATATGTGTATTCCTACCAAGACTCAACTAAATTACAACAATGACAAACCGTGGTTCCCTGCAAAACTCAGACAGCTCCGTCAGGCCAAAGAAGATGCTTACGTGAAGGGGGACAATGTCTTGTATAAACAGGCTAAATACACACTGGAAAAGGAGATCAAAGTCGCAAAGAGGAATTATTCTGAAAAAATAAGGACTCAGTTCACTTCGAACGACTCCGCATCAGTGTGGAAAAGCCTAAAGAAGATCACCAATTACAAGACACCACCCCCCAGCACTGTGGAGAATCAACGACTGGCAGACGATCTGAACGAGTTTTACTGCAGGTTTGAAAGAACACCCATCACCTGCCCTGAACATCTCTCCACACAACCGTTCACACCAATAACAACTCCTGCAACCAACCCTGAATGCCTCTCCAAACAAACGTTCACACCATTCACAGCTCCTGCAACCCATCCTGATCACCTCTCCAATCAACCGCTCTCACCATTCACACCTCCTGCAACCAACCCTGAATGCCTCTCCAAACAACTGTTCACACCACTCACAACTCCTGCAACCCACCCTGAACACCTCTCCAATCAAGCGCTCTCACCATTCACAACTCCTGCAACCAACCCTGAATGCCTCTCCAAACAACTGTTCACACCACTCACAACTCCTGCAACCCACCCTGAACACCTCTCCAATCAAGCGCTCTCACCATTCACACCTCCTGCATCCCCCCTCTCCCCCACACCTGCAATACAGATCAGCGAGGATGCGGTGCGCCAGGTCTTCAGGAAGCAGAAAAGGAAAAAAGCACCAGGCCCAGATTGTGTTACACCAGCCTGTCTGAAATCCTGTGCTGACCAGCTGGCCCCCATCTTCACACAGATCTTCAACAGATCGCTGGAGCTGTGCGAAGTCCCTTCATGCTTCAAACGCTCCACCATCATCCCCATCCCAAAGAAACCCAAAATTACAGGACTAAATGACTACAGGCCTGTGGCTTTAACATCCGTAGTCATGAAGTCATTTGAAAAACTGGTGCTGGCCCACCTGAAGGACATCACTGGACCCTTGCTGGATCCTCTTCAGTTTGCCTACAGAGCAAACAGGTCTGTGGACGATGCAGTAAACATCGGACTGCATTATGTTCTGCAACACCTAGACAGACCGGGGACCTATGTGAGGATCCTGTTTGTGGACTTCAGCTCTGCCTTCAACACGATCATCCCAAACTAACTCAGCCCTCCGTGCCCACCTCCGTCTGTCAGTGGATCAACAGCTTCCTGACAGACATGCAGCAGCTAGTGAGACTAGGAAAATACACATCCAGCACCCGTACAATCAGCACCGGAGCTCCCCAGGGCTGTGTTCTCTCCCCACTGCTCTTCTCCCTGTACACTAATGGTTGCACATCTAAGGACCCCTCTGTCAAGCTCCTGAAGTTTGCAGATGACACCACACTCATCGGCCTCATTCAGGACAGTGACGAGTCTGCATACAGACAGGAGGTTAAAGAGCTGGCTGTCTGGTGCACTCTCAACAACCTGGAGCTTAACACTCTCAAAACAGTGGAGATGATCGTGGACTTCAGGAGAAACCCCCCTGCACTCCCCCCACTCACCATCATGAACAGCACTGTGACTGCAGTGGAGTCATTCAGGTTCCTGGGCACCACCATCTCTCAGGACCTGAAGTGGGACATTCACATTGACTCCATTGTGAAAAAGGCTCAGCAGAGGTTGTACTTCCTTCGCCAGCTGAGGAAGTTTAACCTGCCACAGGATCTGCTGAAACAGTTCTACTCCACCATCATCGAATCCATCCTCTGCACTTCAGTAACTGTCTGGTTCAGCTCAGCTTCTAAATCTGACCTCAGAAGACTACAGAGGGTAGTCCGGACTGCTGAGCGTATCATCGGTTCAACTCTCCCATCTATTCAAGAACTGTCCTTATCCAGAGTGAGCTAAAGGGCTGTCAAAATCACTCTGGACCCCTCACATCCAGCACACTCCCTCTTTGAACTGTTGCCATCTGGTCGACGCTACAGAGCACTGAGCGCCAGAACGACCAGACACAGGAACAGTTTCTTCCCTCAGGCAATCCATCTTATGAACAGCTGATAATAACTGTGGGACACACTACACTATTTATATTTATATACACTACACTTTTTATCCAACACACATACTTAGCGTACACGTAAATCTTTTGCACATAATATACATGTACATACATGGAACACACTATACTACTTATATTTATATTTATATACACATACACTTATTTATCCAAACACACATACTTAGCGTACAGTTAAAATGTTTCCACATAATATACATGTACATACATAAATGCTCATTTTAATATACCTGCCATACATTGTCAATTTGTATATTGTCAATCCTTACCCACCTATTTGTATTTTTTTGTATTTTTTATTCCTTATTGTGTTTTTTGTTCCGTCGCTGTTATGTTGCACTGCGGAGCTCTGTCACGAAAACAAATTCCTCGTATGTGTGAACATACCTGGCAATAAAGCTCATTCTGATTCTGATTCTGAGAATCATCTGTTTCCTGTGGTCTTGTCCTGGTGGTCCTCTGAAACAAGGTCTTTACAGGGGATCTGTATCTGGGGCTCTAGTTGTCCAGGTCTCCGCTGTCTTTTGGGCCAGTAGAGGTCCTTTCTAGGTGCTGATCCACCATCTGGTCTGGATACGTACTGGATCCGGGTGACTGCAGTGACCCTCTGATCTGGATACAGACTGGATCTGGTGGCCACGGTGACCTCGGAATAAGAGAGAAAC
Organism: Carassius carassius; assembly: GCF_963082965.1. Classification (NCBI taxonomy): domain Eukaryota; kingdom Metazoa; phylum Chordata; class Actinopteri; order Cypriniformes; family Cyprinidae; genus Carassius; species Carassius carassius. The sequence continues at coordinate 16,691,806 of NC_081760.1, read as the reverse complement.
AGACAAATATTAGCATAGATGCCATTCTTCTAATGATGTAGCAAGTACATAGGGTGTTATGGGAAGTGTTCCCATTTCCCGTTTACCTAATTAATGCAGCCTAAAAATCCTTTAACGGATTTGGATACTAAAAGCATTTTAGTATGTTATGTGTAAGCCAGGTTAAAGAGATGGGTCTTTAATCTAGATTTAAACTGCAAGAGTGTGTCTGCCTCCCGAACAATGTTAGGTAGGTTATTCCAGAGTTTAGGCGCCAAATAGGAAAAGGATCTGCTGCCCACAGTTGATTTTGATATTCTAGGTATTATCAAATTGCCTGAGTTTTGAGAACGTAGCGGATGTAGAGGATTATAATGTAAAAGGAGCTCATTCAAATACTGAGGTGCTAAACCATTCAGGGCTTTATAAGTAATAAGCAATATTTTAAAATCTATACAATGTTTGATAGGGAGCCAGTGCAGTGTTGACAGGACCGGGCTAATATGGTCATACTTCCTGGTTCTAGTAAAAACTCTTGCTGCTACATTTTTGACTAGCTGTAGTTTGTTTACTAAGTGTGCAGAACAACCACCCAATAAAGCATTACAATAATCTAACCTTGAGGTCATAAATGCATGGATTAACATTTCTGCATTTGAGATTGAGAGCATAGGCCGTAATTTAGATAGATTTTTGAGATGGAAAAACGCAGTTTTACAAATGCTAGAAACGTGGCTTTCAAAGGAAAGATTGCGATCAAATAGCACACCTAGGTTCCTAACTGATGACGAAGAATTGAAAGAGCAACCATCAAGTCTTAGACAGTGTTCTAGGTTATTACAAGCAGAGTTTTTAGGTCCTATAATGAACACCTCTGTTTTTTTTTCAGAATTTAGCAGTAAGAAATTACTCGTCATCCAGTTTTTTATATCGACTATGCATTTAATTAGTTTTTCTAATTGGTGTGTTTCACCGGGCCGCTAAGAAATACAGAGCTGAGTATCATCAGCATAACAGTGAAAGCTAACACCATGTTTCCTGGTGATATCTCCCAAGGGTAACATATAAAGCGTGAAGAGTAGCGGCCCTAGTACTGAGCCTTGAGGTACTCCATACTGCACTTGTGATCGATATGATACATCTTCATTCACTGCTACGAACTGATGGCGGTCATATAAGTACGATTTAAACCATGCTAATGCACTTCTATTAATGCCAACAAAGTGTTCAAGTCTATGCAAAAGAATTTTGTGGTCAATTGTGTCAAACGCAGCACTAAGATCCAATAAAAAACTAATAGAGAGATACTAGTGGTATGTTTACTGACTAAATAGTTTGTACTGTAGAAGCCTTCAATAATATTGGGAAATATATTTTCTTATATTTGGGGGTCTTGTGACGACTGGGTGAAGGAGGAGCTGGAGGAGAATTCATTTAATGTATTTTTATATCAAATAAAAAAATATTTAAGTGTGGTAAAAAAAATTCAAGGCTATTCAGTGTCTATAACTTTTAATATTTTTGAGCATTATCAAATCTGGTTGATAAAAAAGACACCAAAATTATGTTTGTAACACACTGAAGTAGGAAACTGTTACAATTATAAGTTAGGTAGAGCACTTTCAGCTGTGAGTCCCATAATGGGGAGTGCTGGCTAACAGGTTAAACATAAAATATCATTCGTTTTGGGTAAATCTAACAGGTTAACTTTGGTCTGTATTCAAATTATCTATATGTTAAAATTAAAATGAAAAAGGCAAATTGATATAATATTTCGTTTCATTGTAATGGCTGTATATATACACATATCGCTGAACTAAGTACATTTCTGCAGCTGTTATTATGTTTAAATGAAAACGAAAGGAGGCAGTGGTATTTGATATCCTATTTTGTTTTACTGTAAATATACAGTGAGGATAATTGCAGTAGCCAAGGCGAGCTGACGGATGTTATCAAGTACGCTGCTGTTTGCAGAATTACCGGATTCGCGTCATTGCAGACTTCACACTCCTGAGTCGAATGCACAAAGTCTGAACTACCGATAATGCACGTCCAAAATCAGCGTACTTTGTATTGTTTATTTGCCTAATCTTCCCGGTACTTTAGACCGCGGTGGAAACACAGAAAGCAACAGGTCTGGGGGGAAAAAAGTTCCTGGGGAAAAAAGTTCCTGGTACAAATGTTCCGGCACAAGATACTTTACGTTAAGAAGCTCTAATCACCAGAACACAAAGAAAGTTTGTGTTTCTACCTGTTTCTTGTGTTAATGGCAGTCAAAGTGTTATTAGTGTTTTACAGGCAGGAACAGCATTTTATACGCAATATATTCCTGCATCGAAGTGAGACAAGAGACTCTACGAGACCTTTGTCACAGTACAAACACCGGCAGCAGTCAGTTGGTTCAGGACTTTAGGGGTGAAATCTGCAAACGGTCACAGAAAAAGGACTCTTATTCTTTAATGGAGCCATTTATATAATTTGTTTAACATGGCTGTTTATGAACTGCACGATTACACTTGGCACTGTGTCCAAATCTTTTCTACTGGACGAGAGATGGGCAACTCAACATAAGTCAGCATATAACATGGACTGTAACCTGACGCTCTGAGATCTGAAATATTTGCTTATAAATGATGAGAAATCAAGACAAAAAAAAAAAAAACAACAACAAAAAAACATTTGAATGCTAGTGTATGTTTCTATTGTTTATGCTCTCTTGCTTGCTAATTTTTGCACGTGTCATGCTACACAAGGAGTCAATGAATCCCATTTAAGAGGAGTTCATATATCATCCATTTAAAATGTAACTATGAAATACTAAGTTTCATTTAATCCGTTAGTCCCCAACCAAGTCACTGCATGTGTTCTACACAAAAATGGGCTAGAATAAGTGCTACAGCAGGAATATATTATAAATAAATTGAATAATGAATACAATAAAAACCTATTCCTAATTTTTTTTGTTTTGTAGATTTACATTATATTTATGTTTAATCACAGGATATGTTATGATCATACTCAGATCTCTAACCTGTGTGGCTGTGTTGTCTGTATTTTGATAACATCACAGGTTGTTCCAAACTAACTTGTGGAGATGTGCCCTTCGGAGTGTATAGGGAGCAGGATCAAGGCTCTTTGTGAGTCGGACACAGCTGTGCTGTGGAGTATGCTGGTTTGGCTAAGCTCTTCCTTTTCTGGGTGGCACACAGATGAAGTCATGTAGAGGTAAGAGAGATGGAATAACACTAGACCGGATCTGTGCAGACGTTATATGAGCTGTACCAGAAGAGATTTCACTCCAGACAGTCTCTCAATCTCTGTGCATTTCCCAACAAGCGCAGTATATATACAATATACTGTATGCATGAACCATTTGTATATATTGCTACATATATAAAATAATAATAATATAGTAATAAAGTGCAAAACTGAACTACATTTTTGCATGTAATAGCTGTACTGAGACCCTCAAAATAATGAATTCCTCTTTCATGAGTTAACACATGGGTCTGCATAAAGCTAAACACATATTCATAAACTTTTGTGTCACTTTATTGTTTGCATATTCAAAAATGTAATACTTGAAAACGTGTGTGTTTAATGATCATTATATTAAATAGTTTAAATAGTTTCTATTTTAAATATGCATATCAATATATTATGTTAATATATTACAATATATTGAATAATACATAAGGAATTGTGGCTTTTTATATATTAAAACATACATATTATGTACATGTAATGTTTATTTATTTATTTAGCACTCAATCTAATTTTCCATCAACCATGTTTTCATTTCTTCAACAAGACATCCAAATGTCCAAAAATTCTAAAATGTCAAAATTAGTTTTCATTAACAGACAAGAAAAAAAATGTTCTTTTCCATATGGGTTGATAGCTATGAGACTAAGATCGAATGTAATATTATGTATCCATTTCAGAAGAAATCTCAGTGTTTTCTCAACCTGGGCTCAGATCAGATGTGCAAACACTTCTCAAAACCTACTAAACTATGAAAGAGCAGAAGTCTTCATGTATGACTGAGTCGTTCTGTTGTATAGATATGGATGAATGTGCATTAGTGCATATTGTGAAACATCTCTCTACTGTAAGTACATGCTGTAGGTTTTTCAGCATATACTCTAGCTGACAGGCAGGAAGGGCAGGTCTTAAATGTGCGTGTGTGCAACTGTACATTAGACACTGTTTTTACAGCTGCAGTCTCCATTGACTCACTCAGAGAAATCCCCCATCTCTCTCTCAGTGTGTATTTGTGCATGTACCTCACCTGCTTCACCGGACCTTCTGTAGAGTTTGAAGATCACCATGGTGACAGCGGGGTTGATTGACAGCACCAGGCCAGTGGTTTGTTGTTCTGAACTTTTAGCTTCATACAAAAAAAAAAAAGGCTATAGCTGTCACAGTGTCTGGTTGGTGTTCCCTGGGTAACCACTAGATGTCCTCCTTTCCCACCGTGTCTGTCACTTCCTGAACCACATTCCCCACGATCTCTGTCTCCTCATTGCACTCAGCTGTCACTAGTCATTAATCATTGCACTCAGCCAATTCCCCATTAGCATTGTCATTTCCCTGTGTATTTATACCCTGTCTGTTGTAGTATATGTCACGGAGTCCTTGTAGTTATCACGACAAATTCTAGTCTTGTTCTTGCACGTGTGTTTGTGTCTGTCTATGATTGTTTGGATTGCTACTTTGGTTTTGACCCCTGCCTGGACTGATTACGACTTGGATTACCCCAATAAAAGCATACCTTTTATTGGAGTTTTTTAGAAGGTTAATGTGACCAAGCCATAACAATAAAGGCTTTTTTACTTTTGTAATTGAGAGTGCCTTGGAGTTCCTTTTTGATTTTTGGCATCTAGTTTCCCATCCAAAGAGCACCTCTATTTTAACCAATTTTGGAGTCCAGGAAGCGCTCCTCTACCATTCCTTTTTTCATTGAATTGTATATGCACCTGGGATGTGCTTTTAAGGAGCAGCTCCACAGTTGAGTTTTCTGTGTTGGACCTTTGACACCTACCATTTAAGATGGAAAAAACCTTTTCCTATTCTCGTGAAGGGGGGCAACAAATTATTACATCAACATCACTGTTGGATGATTTACCAGGTGGTGAGTTACCCAGAAATGATCTTCACAAAATCTACAAAGAACTGAGGTACTTGTTGGAGAAAGATGTGAGACTTCACCTAAACTCAGTTACTCTGTCTGATTACTGGAGAAAAGGCCCAGCTGGTAGGAAACCCAGAACCATCTCCTTCAACTTCACTAGCAGTGAAGAAGAGGACAAATGGACACGGAGCAAAGCCAGGCAGTAATTAACATCTCCGGCAAGGTCTTGTCAGAGGAGAGCATCCGAGTCCTGTCTAAAGGATTATCCTTCGCACCAACCCACCCAGGAAAGGAATTTGACACGAAAATCGACCTTTTTCGATTCTACAGAAATCTACACCTCAAAACTTGGTACAAGCAGCAGACCCCAACATCTACAAGTTCCACAGATACAGGTCAGACAGACTCCTTTTCCCGTTTTAAGCCAAAATCTACTTTTTGCCCTTTGGTACAAAATGCTTCTTTACGTACATTTGCTAAAAAAGTGAATTTTGATATTGAGAATTTGTTTAAGAGTAAAAGGGCATCCAAACGAAGTAACCTTTCTCACAAAGAAAACAGTGCTTTGGAAGCAGTATCCAAAGATGAAGATTTAGTTATTAAAAAAGCAGACAAAGGGGGTGCGATTGTGGTTTGGAGTAAGGACTTGTATGTAAAAGAGGCTGCCAGTCAGTTAAATAACACAGAGTTCTACCAATTATTGACCCATAACCCTATGGAGTCTCTTAAAGAGGAATTGGGAAGGATGTTACATCAAGCTAAAGCCAGTGGTTGGATCTCAGACCCTGAACTTAGATTTTTGTTTAATGAGAATCCTGGAATTGCATCTTTTTACATGTTACCCAAGATACATAAATGTCTTGAGAACCCCCCAGGTAGACCTGTGATTTCAGGGAACGAAAGCCTTACTGAAGCAGTGTCTAAATATATTGACCATTTCATTAAACCTTTTCTACCTTCACTCCCTGCATATGTCCAGGATACTACTGATGTTTTAAACAAGAACAGAGAGCTACAAGATATAGGCTCTGAATCCTTCCTTGTAACTATGGATGTGGAAGCATTATATACAAATATCGACCATCAACAGGGCCTTGCAGCATTGAGACATTTCTTGAGTGGGTGTCCTGAACATGAAATGCCACCCAATGATTTCTTGCTGTCCCTAACAGAATGGACTTTGACTAATAACATTTTTGTCTTCCAGGATAAGATCTTTAAACAGACCAAAGGTTGTGCCATGGGGGCATGCTACAGCCCTTCCTATGCAGGTCTGTACCTGGGCAAATGGGAGGAGGACATTGTTTTGAACCAAGAAAATAATGCGTTTCATAAGTTTATTATCTGGTGGGGGCGCTATATTGATGACATATATCTTTTTTGGTCTGGCTCGGAAACAGAGTTGATTTAATTTCATGGTTATCTGAATAGCATTAATCCAAACATCAAGTTGTCTTTAGAATATAGTAAAGTGTGTATTAATTTTCTTGATTTGACAATTTCAAAAGATAACTAAGGAACCTTGCATACATCAGTGTATAGAAAACCGACAGACAGAAACACATTTTACATTTTACATGCCAAGAGTTTCCATCCAAATTGGCTTAAAGAGAATGTCCCATGTGGACAGTTCCAGAGAGTGAAGAGGATCTGTGACCAAGATCATGTTTTTGAGAGTAAGTCACTAGAGATGATGGCACGATTTAAGGAAAGGGGAAATAGAAGCTCCACTCTCCAAAAAGCTTACACCAGAGCCAAACATATAGATAGGGCATCATTACTACAAAGGAATACACCGAAACTAACAAAAGAGAGGTCTGTTTTTGTCACTACATACAGTACAGAGGCTGAACAGATAAGGCAAATCATACAAAAAAACTGGGGAATTATTGAAAGTGATGAGGTACTAAGTCAGGTCTTTCCTGAACCACCTCTCATTAGTTTTAGAAGATGTCCCACCCTACAAGATAGACTGGTTCACAGTTATCTTAAACCAGAAGTAAAACAAACATGGTTAGGCCCTAGGCCCAGAGGTTCTTACAAATGCCATCACTGCAACCATTGTGCTAATGTAAGACAAACCAAAAATTTCATGATGTTGGTTCTCAAAAGGAATTCACTATTAACCATTTTATAAACTGCCAAACTACCTTTGTCATTTATAGATTGGAATGTCCTATGTGTGAAGTCTTTTATGTAGGAAGAACTAAGCGGCGTTTATTGGACAGACTGGCTGAACACAAATACGCAATTCGCACAGGAAACACCAACTATGCCATGGCAAGACACTATATGGAACATCACAATAGTGACCAATCCACCTTACAGGTCTGTGGGATTGACCACATTCCTTTGTCCTTAAGAAAGGGCAATAAGCAAAGGCAACTGAATCAACGGGAAGCTTTCTGGATATTTCGCCTACATGCTACTAAATATCTAGGCTTGAATGAGGAACTTGACCTTAGTGTATATCTTTGATGTTCTGTTGTCCTATGGTGGTTTGAAATTTATATACTATGCTTGTGTTTTACTTTTATGGGTCACCGTGTTGGGTACAGGTATGGTCCTTTCATGAAGTTGGTTTTTGTATGTACTTAATTGATTTGTTAAGAAGTGGAAATGATGACACCTGCTGTCTCTTGTGTGTACTAACAATTGTAACCTTAGCACCACAGTTGACAGATGGAGACTTCTGATTGGTGGACTGTTAGTTCATAAGAAACTTTGTTTGTTTGAGATCTGTTTAACTCCCAGAGGAAGGCATGTAGCCGAAACGCTTTGGAGTTTTTTACAAGGTTAATGTGACCAAGCCATAACAATAAAGGCTTTTTTACTTTTGTAATTGAGAGTGCCCTGGAGTTCCTTTTTGATTAAAAGCATACCTGCATTTGGATCTCTCTCTGTGTTTTCTGGATCGCGCTAGTGACGGAAGAACTCCGTCACACACTAGATCCAGCGGTATGTCTGTTGATGTTTGTTCCCCAGCCACCGAGCGGGAGAGAAGGAGTCAGTTTGAGGGAACCCGCCTGGTCGTGTTTCGCGGGACCAGGGGAGGTCGCAGAGCAGTGAGTGGTCGAGAGGAGGTTCAGCATCACTCTCCACCATGGCCCCCCTTCGACCCGGGGCTCGTGTAGGACGGATCAGAGCCGCCGTCTCACCATGGCAGACGGAGAGGGGAGAGGAAGCGCACGTATGCCGAGCCAGCGCCACTGTACAAGATGGTCACCAGCCCAGCGCCACAGCACAAAATGGCCGCCGGCCCAGCGCCGCTGCCCAGGATGGCCACCAGGCCAGCACCACTGCCCATGATGGCCGCAGGTCCAGCGACACTGCACAAGATGGCCGCCAGCCCAGCACCACGAGGCAAGATGGCCGCCAGCCCAGCGCCACTGCCCAAGATGGCCGCTGAAACATTTTTGGATTATTTTTCTATGCTGACCAAAATCCTAGAGATTCCCAGGAGTGTTCACGTCACGTCTGCTGATCCAGAGACGGTTCACGTCACGTCTGCTGAGCCAGCGCCGCAGTACAAGATGGCCGCCAGTCCAGAGCCATTGCACAAGGTGGCTGCCAGCCCAGAGCCACTGCACAGGATGACAGCCACAGCTGACCCTCCAGAGTTGAGTCAGGTTCCCACTGATCCTCCAGAGTCGAGTCAGGTCCCTGTTGACCCTCCAGAGTCTATTCAGGTCCCCATTGACCCTCCAGAGTCGAGTCAGGTCCCCGTTGACCCTCCAGAGTCGAGCCAAGTGCTCGTGGACCCTCCAGAGTCAGTGCTAGTCACCTTTGACCTTCCAGAGTCAGGGCTAGTCACCGATGACCCTCCAGAGTCAGGGCTAGTCACCGATGACCTTCCAGAGTCAGGGCTAGTCACCATTGACCTTCCAGAGTCAGGGCTAGTCACCGTTGACCTTCCAGAGTCAGGTCTAGTCATCGTTGACCTTCCAGAGTCAGGGCTAGTCACCGTTGACCTTCCAGAGTCAGGGCTAGTCACCATTGACCTTCCAGAGTCAGGGCTAGTTACCGTTTACCTTCCAGAGTCGGGGCTAATCACCGTTGACCTTCCAGAGTCGGGGCTAATCACCGTTGACCTTCCAGAGTCAGGGCTAGTCACCGTTGACACTCCGGAGTCAAGCCAAGTCACCGGTGAAATTCATGGACAAAGGCAAGTCACCAATGATCTTCATTGGCAAGGTCCAGTCACCAGTGTTCTTCATGAACAAGGTCAAGTCACCATTGATCTTCATGGGCAAGGTCAAGTCACCAGTGTTCTTCATGGGCAAGGTCAAGTCACCGACTATCTTCATGGGCAGAGGCAAGTCACCATTGATCTTCATGAACAAATGCAAGTCACCAATGATCTTCATGAACAAAGGAAAGTCACCATTGATCTTCATGAACAAATGCAAGTCACCAATGATCTTCATGAACAAATGCAAGTCACCAATGATCTTCATGAACAAATGCAAGTCACCAATGATCTTAATGAGCAGAGTCAGGTCACCAATGATCTTCATGAGCAGAGTCAAGTCAGCGTTGATCTTCTGGAATCCAGTCTAAACACCATGGGATTACCAGAGTCTCTCCACGTCTCTGTGGAACTACCAGAGCTTCCCCACGTCTCTGCTGAACTACCAGAGCCTCTCCATGTCTCAGCCAAACTCCCTGAGCGCCCGACTGATCCTGTCGTGGCCACGGAGACTACCCTTAACTTGTTCATGGTCTCTGTTTCAGACTTGCCTAACCTGTTTCTTAACCTAATTCGATCCCACTGTGGTGGTCTTCTGCGCCGCCCTGGTGGGCTTCTGTCTCGACTGCACGGATTTGGTGGTCTTCTGCTCCGCCCTGGGGGCTTCTGTCTCGACCACACGGACGTGGCGGTCTTCTGCACCGCCCTGGTGGGCTTCTGTCTCGACCACACGGATGTGGTGGTCTTCTGCTCCGCCCTGGGGGACTTCTGTCTCGACCGCACGGACGTGGGGGTCTTCTGCTCCGCCCTGGGTGACTTCTGTCTCGACCACACGGATGTGGTGATCTTCTGCTCCGCCCTGGTGGGCTTCTGTCTCGACCACACGGACGTGGTGGTCTTCTGCTCCGCCCGGGTGGGCTTCTGTCTTGACCGCACGGATGTGGTGATCTTCTGCGCCGCCCTGGAGGGCTTCTGTCTCGACCACACCGATTTTGGTGGTCTTCTGCTCCACCCTGGAATCCTGCCCGGTCGGCACTGTCCTGAACGCCCTGACCCACCCTGGTCTCCTGTTGTATTGTTGTTGTTTTTTTTGTTCACTTCCTGTCTCTGTTCCCCTCTGTGACCCTGGCCCTCTGTCCCTCCCCCTGATCCTCCGCCGGTCCACCTCCCTCCTGGGCTCCCTGTTTTTGTGTTTGCACTTCTGGTCTCTGTCTCCCCAATTTACATGTTCCTCTTGTCTCTGTTTTCCCCATTTTACCTGGCCCTCCATCCCTCCCCCTGAGCCTCCACCTGTCCACCTCCCTCCTGGTCTCTTGTTTTGTCAGTCAGGTCTTGGAGCGTCTGGTAGCCGCTCCGTAGAGAGGGGGTATTGTCACAGTGTCTGGTTGGTGTTCCCTGGGTAACCACTAGATGTCCTCCTTCCCCACGGTGTCAGTCACATCCTGAACCACATTCCCCACGATCTCTGTCTCCTCATTGCACTCAGCTGTCACTAGTCATTAATCATTGCACTCAGCTAATTCCCCATTAGCATTGTCATTTCCCTGTGTATTTATACCCTGTCTGTTGTAGTATGTGTCACGGAGTCCTTGTAGTTATCACGAAAAATTCTAGTCTTGTTCTTGCCCGTGTGTTTGTGTCTGTCTATGATTGTTTGGATTGCTACTTTGGTTTTGACCCCTGCCTGGACTGATTACGATTTGGATTACCCCAATAAAAGCATACCTGCATTTGGATCTCTCTCTGTGTTTTCTGGATCGCGCTCGTGACAATAGCATTACAAACCATATCATAGTTTTCATTTTCTTTTTTCTTTCTTTTTGAATATATAACAATGAATTTGTGATTAAAAAAATAGTAGTTTAGTTCTTAAACTATTAAATAGTAATAGTTTAAGAATATATTGTGCCATATGCCACATTCCAAATGTTTTAAGGTTGAATACCAGCTTCAATAATAAAAGCACTATCTAGTAACTAATAATAATAATAATAATAATTATTATTATTATTATTATAGATATCCAGATATTACGTTAAATAATATCTGTTATGTATATATGCATGTGTAAACACATGTGTGTTGTAAGCCTTCTGGATTTATTAAAGACCGCATATCTTCATCATCGTGTTCGTGTTTATTCAACAAAACAGTAGCGTGATAAGTCCCGACAAAGAAGAGATTACGCTATGCGTTATATTTAGAGTCTCTTTTGTTTTTATGTATGCTTTGGTTCCCTGATTTTTTTGGATTCACTTTTTTCCCCACCATGGACAATTTGTGCATTTTGCTACTATGCCTTGAGCAGGAAACTCAAACTTAAGGAACATGTGGAAGACTTCCTGTTTCTAGCATATATCACCCACCCGCATGGCTACTTACACCCATTCCTTCACACCGGACTGAAAACTAGCACTAAGGAGCAGTTGTCAAGGGAGGGACTTCGAGGGTGTTTGCTGACTTTGTGGAGTGGGTGATGGTATCCTGTGGATCATCTCTGACCATTGGACCAGCTGACGACGACACCAGTTCTACTCCTAGCCCAGTGGCCAGCCAGAAATCATTCTGCTGTGAGGAGCGACAGCAAGTGCCCAAAGCAGACCAAGAGCCTGTTTACGCTGCAATGTTTGAGCACATGCCAAGAGAAGTGATTGAACAAGACATCATCCTGGAGTCTAAGCTAGCCGCATCTGACCAGGTGTCCAAGCCAGCTGTCCCATCCTTCACTGTAGGAGTTTCTTGTAGATTACTAGGGAATAAAAGTTCCACCCACCCTTCCATCACTGAGAGTGAGTGTCTGACTGCCTCAAGGTATCACTGTCTATTTGGAGAATTAATCAACCCTTTAACCCTGAATATATTTTATCTTCACCAGACCCTCTGATCCTCCCAGCCTCCCTATCCTTCCACCTCTCCAAACCAAAATGATGAAAATTTAGCTTTGTTTTGTATTGGCTTTTCCATGGAACTCCAGTATCTGCCCCAAACCTCAGCCTTTTCTACCACCCAGTCATTGCCGTCTTCCATCATCCCTGCTTTACAACCCCAGACTCCTCTCAGTGGTGTGGCTCCACCTCTAGCCTACTGGGAGCCATGACCTCCTATGACTTGGAGGACTTGAAGACTTGTTCTCCTCCTTCAGTCACGGCAGGTTCGGATCTGCTTCGACCTGTTGCCCTGGCTCCTGCACCTGCATTTCTTCCACCTTCAACCTTTTTCTCCCTGCCTTGTTTGTTGTTATGGTCACTTATTTGGTTGTCATTCAGTTCATATGTGTGTTATTATTTATCCTTGTTTGCATGTATATTTAAGTTCCCTTGGTTCTGTTTATTGTTGTCAGCTATCGTCAATGTTAAGTATGTTGTAAGCCTTCTCTCTATTGGGATTTACCTTCTGTGGATTTATCAGAGACTGCATATCTTCATCATCATGTTCATGTTTGTTCATCAACACAGTATCTACAGTATTATATACACTTATAATATTTAAATAGAGTTCTAATAAATAAATAAAATAAAAATAAATAAATTTACTTTTAATGTATGGCCCCATTCCCTCAGAATAATTCATGATTCCTGATGTGTGATTATACTGAAGTTCTTGACCTTGGGTGGCATATTGACTTTATGTGTTCTTACATGAGGATTTTTCTTTTCTTACAGTTTGTTTTCTAGAATTATGTTCAGCTGGTGACACCAAAGGCTGCTTGGCCTTTGATTATTTACTCAAGAAGGTTTGTTTGGAAGTGTAACACAGGTCCAGTTCTGGCCTCTCTCTTTATCGAACACATCAAGACATGTTCATTTCTCAAGACACTTTACAGTGACAGACAGCAGTGTACCCGCGGGACACTTGCTTTTGGAGGAAAGCATTTCCTGGGACTCATCCATGAGTGATCTTAATTAAATCACTAGTTATCCAACGCGTGGGTCCAGCTGTAGAGCTAACTCCACACAGGACACACTTCATGTGTTTTGTGCAACCTGAGAGACTGAGTCTCCAGGGCCCTTCAATATAACACAGACACACAGCCAGCCCACCCCCACACACATTTGTTGTCTACAAAGCTCACGGATACATTTTTTAAAGCCTAGTTTATTCATTTAAAAATATGAGATTTTCTCCAAACCCAGTGAGCTGCCATTCTGTCTACTGCATACATATACAGCATGCTTCTGAGAAATAAAACATCATAAGTGACAGATTTGAAACACTTTACTTTCAACAAATGCATGTGCAACACAATCCATTTCTCCTCACAGTTTCACAGATTCCAATAGAGCCTGACATTTACGGAAGCTTGTGTGACTTTTATGTATTTTTTATATCACAATATTTACTAAGAATTGTAATATAAGAATTGAATAAAATAAGAATTATAAAATATAAGCTCAAAATTATGGGGGAGGGGGGTCAGAATTGTGAGATTAAGTGTCTTCGTTTTATTATTCCGTGGAAAACACAAGCTTCCAGAGGCTTTAAACATGAAAAATAAATAAATAAATAAATAAATACTAATAAATAATCATAAATAATAAATGACATGGCATGGATACAAAGAGACACTGGTACACAATAAGATCAGTAAACACTCTGTGTGAACTGTCTGTCCTTTTGTGTTGTTCTCGTAGTCAGACACGATTCTGTTAGTCAGCAAACAATACAAGTGTAACCTGTTGCAGAAGCATGAAAATAAGTGAATGGTAAGAGAATATTAAGAATAGACAAGCAATTTAAGTGGTGTATGCCTCCCTGCCCAAGATACATCATGGTTGGGGATACACATGAGGTGTGTGCATACTGCTTGAGTGAGGACAATGTACGGGCAGCTCTCAAGGGGGTTGCCTGTGCTGATGTGAACAGCTGCTCAGAATGTTCAGCACCTGCCTGGCTGTGTTCGATGAAGCACTCAAGGCTCGGGTCCCGAGACGGTGTGTTGTCTGATGACGTGGGAATTGCAAGCGAAGCTGGGAGGGGAGTTTGAGACTGCTACTGTGCTTTACCTATCACAAGACATTGTGTCGTACCTCAGAGCCCTGACACTGCCCACCAAACCCTGCCATACTACATCTGTGTTGGTGGGCAAAGCATTCAAGGTGGCGGGTCAGGTTGGTACGTGCTTTCAAATTATGGATATCATGAAGGCGTACCAGGTCAACCTACTGAAAGAGCTCGATGAGAGTGAGGGGGCCTGACAATAAAGAACTATGTTGGGCTGTCGAGACCATTCTGGCTATAGTGTCTAGGATAAAGCTAGTCCATGCCATCACTGTGAATCATTTTCAGAGGGTGCTGGGCCTCATTGCAGCTGCATCCAATGTCCTACCTTTTGGCCTTCTATGCACATGAGACCCCTGCAGTGGTGGTTGAAAACCAAGGGGTTTTCCCGGAGTGGAAAAGTTTAATTGGAGGCCAGAATTATGGAAACTTTGGGTCTGGTCCTTGAGAAAGCTCAGTACTACTGTAGATGCTAGTCTCTTTGCTGGAGTGGTCAAGACCATACTCAACTCTACAGCTCCATCCACACAAAGACTATATGGCCTGAAATGGAATGTGTTCACCTCTTGATGTAGAGAGTGCGGGTTGGACCCAGATAACTGCCCAGTGGCTTCAGTGCTGGACTTCCACCAACATTGCTTCTCTGCTGTTCTTACTCCATCCAAATTTTAGGTGTACGTGACAGCGATAGTGGCTTTCCACACCCTGTTAGTTGATAGGTCTCTGGGGAGGCACCAGTTGGTCATATGGTTCCTCCATGGAGCATACAGGATGAGGCCTTCAGCTCAGGCCAGAGTCCCTGCATGGGATCTGACGACGGTTCTCAAAGGGTTATCCCTGATCCCCTTCGAGCCATTATAGTTAGTGTCAGAGAAACCTATCATGCTAAAGATGGCTTTTTTGTTGGCCATTACATCCTTTAAGTGAGTTGGGGACCTTCAAACTTTGTATGTAGCTCTGTCCTGCTTGGGGTTTGCTCCTGGGAGTGATATCAATATCATTCTCCACCAAGAGGCTTTCCGAGGCTCCAGACATGGAGCTGCAAATTCATGCATGATAACACAATGAGAGAGAAACCTGACTCGCAGATCTGAAGGATAGCGTTATGGAATGAGGGGGAAAGATCTCTCAGATCCAAGTCTCCTACCTTCAGCCAAGAGCCGCATTCCTGTGTGGGTCATGGGTGTGGGGCTGGGTCAGCTGTGTTTCATACCCTGGGTGGAGAGTCAGTGAGCTGCTCTTTTTCCTTCTCCTCTTGACGATTCCATCTCTCTCTCTAGGCCCACAGATAGGATGTTTGGTGAGGTTTTGATGAAGCATCTCTGCAGACCACCAGCATTCCTCCAAGGTTAAGCTCATGTTTACCCAGGCCAGTCTGGGTGAGTTTTGGGAAATAGTAGCAGTCTGACACATCAGAATCTGGAAGAATCATGAGTCAATGGGATAATGGCTGAAGAGAAAGACACAAAGCATAATAAAACACTAAAACAGATTTCTGAAAGAGTTCTCATTCCTATCAAGGAATGTACACAGAATTTAAACATAATTTAGAACCAATTCAAATGGAATAAAACAGGAATCCTTAACATAAATCCTTTTTTTTTTTCTTAATTATAGTTTATCAAGTAAGATTATATGCAATTCGTAGGTGAGCATGATTTCACCCAGTACAAAATATTCCAGCATCAACATTCTTGTTGATCCTTGAACAACATTCCAATCAACCAATCAGAATCGAGGGATTGGTTTTCAAGAAATGTCAGTTTTAGACATACAATCAGGGTTAGATACTTCTACATCCTTGTTATTCACTTATCACTTATATCTGATTTTAGGAATAAATTATGGGTATGGTTAGATTTAGGGGTAGGGATTGGGTAAGGTCTATATTTTTGGACAGTAATGTTGATCCAGGATCAACAAAAGATGTTGATCCAGAAACATATCTTTCTTGGCAAAAGTGCGGTGACTATAATTCTTACTAGATTCAAGTTTATTTCCATTAACATGTTTAGAGTTTGCAAAATACACACAGATGTTTATGGAAGTAGCAATAACAATCCATTCAAATTAAACTACAACTAAAAACTTTATAGACAATAAATAAATAAACAAATAAATACATAAAAAGACAGAACACAACAAAATACCAAAACATTTTCTAAGAGAATGAAAAAAAAGATAAAGTGAAAATTGAAAAAAAGTGTGAAACACTTAATATAATAATAAAATAATAATAGTAAATAAATATAACCCAAAATATTAACTTGAACTATAATAGTACATCAAAGACTATGTTCATATTTCATTTTATATTTCCAATAATAATAGCAAAGATTTAATTGCAGTAAGATGTTAACATGCCTGTTTATATTTAAAAAAAACTATATATCCCACATATTAATATGATTATAGTTGCTAAAATTTCATGTTTATTTGCATAATTTAGATCAAATTATTTTTATTACACTTTAAAGTTTAACTATATTGCCTAAATCACATAATTTCATTATGATGGTACATGTAAACATAGATACAAAAATAACACTGAAAGATTGAAAACATACTCAAATGTGTCACAAGTCATCATTCAGCAAAAGTCTAGGGCTATAAAATGAATGTGATGCTGCTCAGAAATTTGATAAGAAAGTTTTAAGTTCATCTTGATCTCTGACTTTTGATTGCAAATCTTAGCACTGTTTGAGATATTGTTGTACTGAAATTTTAGATATGATACATCTGGTATCAATAGGGTCTTTTTCTCAGGAGACACATCTGAGAAGCAGCAAAATGTAATTTTCATGTGAGATAATGAGTTATCATACATTGTGGCTTGTTGAATCTTCATGACCTCATTTGTTATGTAGGTGTGTGATCCTCTGATAATGTGCTGTGACTTCAGTCTGATGAATGATAGACTGATGCTAGATGGATTGCAGCACTGTGGTGTTGTGCAACCAATCAATTATTCAGTTATCCAAACCAAAGGAAGTATTTCAAAGTATTCCCAAAAGTAGGATGAAGATGTTAAAAACTTGAGCTTGAGAAGCATTTGGCTGCAGTTCATGAGGGCGAATGATAGGAATAGTAACTTGAGTTGGGAGTGACTGTCATTTTTGGTGGGGTTTGGTATGAAAAGACCATCTCAAACATTTGATTATTACTGCTCATGAAGTCATATTCAAATTATTCCAGAAAAGAAAGACATTAACAAATGTTTTTCTTGTATCACAACCAAGTGGCCGATACGCATGTGCTGCGGCGCATGCCTAAGGAATACAGGGGAATTCAGGACTGCACATCTGGATTGATGCCGCATGTCCTCAAGATGTTGTGCAACCTCTGACTTCACTCATAAACATGAAAAATCATCAGACGTTCAATATGCAAATCAAATGTTTAATGCGCTTATCAATAAATCAGTGACATTGTAAAGTGCTCTGAAGTACTAAAATACAATTGCAGGTACTGTATCAGCCCTGAGGCCAAACAGCTGTTAAAAAAAAAAAAAAAAAATACACATCATAATCCACACCATTCCAGTCCATCAATTATTTAATTAATATTAAAATGTAACCTTCTTTGACCTGTTAAGAACTCACAGGGACTTGCCTTATTCACACACA
The DNA here is from genome assembly GCF_963082965.1 of Carassius carassius. Classification (NCBI taxonomy): domain Eukaryota; kingdom Metazoa; phylum Chordata; class Actinopteri; order Cypriniformes; family Cyprinidae; genus Carassius; species Carassius carassius. Next base: position 16,673,880 of record NC_081760.1, on the reverse strand, counting down.
TTTAAAAATGCATTTTACAGTTTGCTTTTATACACAAATACAAGTGAAATGTGCACAGTGTTGTGCTCTGAAATTCATCTGATCAGCCTGTAGGTAGGTCAGTGGTCAGGTCTTGTACTTCACATCTGGATGGATAAATGCATGTTCAGCAACAACATCTCTGAAAACAAAACACAATATGATGAGGCCATGAAGGATAAAGACACAAATCCCAGTAACAGAACTACTGGCTTGTAGTTTTCCATACTACAGTTTCACAATTCATAATTAATAAAATAAAACTGTAAAATATTCCAATGCCTTTGTTGTGCATATACAAATATCTGGGCTAAAATATTTAGATTTCCCTCAGTGCAGGACTCTTGGGTCAGAACGGATGTATACTCAGACATCCGCTTGTTCACATGTAATGGTTCAACCATCTTTTTAGGCATAAAACTGTTTGTTACATGCTTCAGAAGTATAAGTGAAAGAGCAGACACACAAACAAACTTTTACTTGTTGTGCATTAAACAGCATTCTGATATCCTGAGAAACTGAAGTTTGGCCTTGTTTCTCAAAAATCACCTGTGGACTCACCAAATGGGTTTCTTCTTATAAGAACCGATGTCTGTGATTCATTAGTGGTGTTAGTTAAATCACTTATCTCTAGTGCTCAGTCAAACCTGAGGGACTCAAGCGATAACTAGCGGAAGATCACAGAAACATCCTAGTTATCTGCATAGTAATAGCAACAGCCCAAAACACATTAGCATGTGCACATGCATTTTCTAGAACCACTCATTTTCTAAATTTAAATCTAGAAATAGGTACAGAATACACAAGTGACCACCTAAAGTTCCCTAGCAACCTCTAAGGACATTCTAGTAACTTCCTAACAACATATTATTAACCATCCAGAACTAAAACACCCTAGTAACCACGTTATTGCAATGAATTAGCAACACCCTATCAACCACTGAGAAAACCCCTAGAAACTACCCAGAATACCCTAGAAACAAACTATTCTGCGACCGAATAAATTCACATTTTGTCGTGAGAAAAAGTGACAGAAGCAGCAGTTGTGAGTGGGGTGGTCAACCCTAGCCCCGCCCCTAAGTTAAATATTTTTAATGCGTTAAACTGAAAAAAAAAGAATTGCCTTCATTAACGAGCAAATTTTTACAATAATATATTTATACATTATATATACAGTACAGACAAGTTTGGAAACATTACTATTTTTAATGTTTTTAAGAAGTTCCTTCTGTTCATCAAGCCTGCATTTATTTGATCAAAAATACAGAAAAAACAGTAATATTGTGAAATATTATTACAACTTAAAATAATTGTTTTCTATTTGAATATACTTTTAAAAAATAATTTATTTCTGTGATGCAAAGCTGAATTTTCAGCATCATTACTCCAGCCTTCAGTGTCACATGTAACATCCAGTCTACCACATGATCATTTAGAAATCATTCTAATATTCTGATTTATTATGAGTGTTGGAAACAGTTCTGCTGTCTAAAATATTTGATGAATAAAAGGTTAAAAAGAACTGCATTTATTCAAAGTAAAAAAAAAAAAATCGAATAATATAAATTCTAATAATATATTTTCTTTACTATGACTTTTTATCAATTTAACACATCCTTGCTGAATAAAAGTATTGATTATATAAAAAAAGAAAGAAAAAAAAAATTACTGACCCCAAATTACTGACCAGTAGTGTATATTGTTATTACTAAATATTTATATTTTAAAAACGTAGCTTCTTTTTTTTTTATTCATCAAAGTATCCTTAAAAAGTATCACATGTTCTGAAAAAATATTAAGCAGCAGAACTGTTTCCAACTTTGATAATGAATCATCATATTAGAATGATTTCTAAAGGATCATGTGAAAATGATCCTAAAATTCAGCTTTGCATCACAGAAATAAATAATAATTTAAAGTATAATAAATTTAAAAACAATTATTTTAAATTGTAATAATATTTCACAATATTAAAAAATGTCTCTGTATTTTTGATCAAATAAATGCAGGCTTGATGAGCAGAAGAAACTTCTTTCAAAAACATAAAAAATAGTAATGTTTCCAAACTTTTCGTCTGTACTGTATATATATATATATATATATATATATATATATATATATATATAGTTTTTTATATCAACACCGCGCCACCGGCGGTTGTTGGTCCATGACCACTGCAGTAGTAAAAATCAGTCACCGTCACAGCCCTACTCAAGCATCCACTCTATTGACTCGTTGTGAGGTACATGAACTAAATCATAAAAAAGCATAAAAAAAAACACTAAACTTTTACTAACCATTCAAAATGAGTCCCATAAAGCATAACTGCTGTTGGCAACAGTTGTTTTAGGGTTAAGTAATATGTTAGTTTAGCATAGCAACAAACACAACAATTTATGAGATTAAATCAATGCTATTGTCACGATATGCTGCCGGAAGGAACGAAGGAGCCACGGGTAAACAAAACTGATATTTATTAAAGGAAGACACACATACACAACTGGTAGACACAAAAAAGAAACATGGGGCAGACTAAACTTAAATACTAAACATAACATGCGATAGAAAGGTAAGGGGAATCAACTAATAATGGGATAACGAGGACTCGAAAAGAAACGACCAAATATGGGCCCATGAGGGCAAAAAACACACACAAAACAGTGTCCATAATCCTTTCAACTATGGCTCTAAACTCACTCTGTTACATCAATCGAGTGTTTGAAATAACAGAAACTAACCTTATGCTAAACTATGCAATTGTTTTAATTTAGTAAGGTTAGATAGCTAGCATCTACAAGGTTAAAATACTTTACAGTATTTTCCAATTGTGCTTAAGTTCTTACGTGAAAAATAAAATTATCTTTATCATTGCTTGTTGTCCATGTTATCTTGTATTCTAATAAACAAGCTTATATGACACCAACATTTTAAAATAAGAATTACATTTTACCATTCTTGATTTTAATTTCGATACAACAGCCAAAACTACTAGACTAACAAATTTAAAATTTAAAGTTCAATCATTATTAAAGACAAGTGAACAGTCAGTAAATAAGAAAAAAAAAGAACAAAATACAAGCAGTAACACAACTTAATACAAACTGAATAATTATAAATGACAAAATTTTACGTTTCAAAAAATGTAATAATCATGTCACGGAGCAACCCCGTGATCATAAATGGACTGTATGCATGTACACCATATCTAGCACACACACATACACTGCATGCATCATCAACATGGTCTGTTAGCCGGCACTGACATCATGTATACTCGGACCTGTATAAGGCCTGTGATTGTTCAAATGTATTGTGTTTTTATTTTAGAGATGTGAGGGTACGATGTGTATTTTGTTCATTCATTTTCATTATAAAGAACCACAATACACATATGTTTGATTTAAAATCTTTATTTAAGTTTAGGTCACACAGTATAATAAATATAACTTACCTCATTGCAATATACCAGAGGCCAAACCTAAAATGTTTTAAACCTAAACTATTTAAGCATTTTGGACACACCGTCTGATTGGGAGAAACCATGTTGGGTATGACGTCACTTGGGGGGTGTTTCAATGGACCTGTAAAACAAGGGCTATATTTGTTCATTCATACGTTGTATTTCTATATTGTAATTTGTGGAGTTTGTATTTTGAATAGATGCTGTTTTATATGCATAATAGGACCAAAAGTGCATATGTATGGAAGTAAACTTACCTGTACACTGGTACATCCTGGGGTGTGGCCTAGATTATAATATGGCTGCCAGTGTTGTACATGTGGCTCATCACTTGTCATGGATTAGGGCCAGGTTGTTTGGTGTTAAGGGACCTTTTGTTGTTGTGTCTATGATCCAACAAAGAGACTTGTACATATTGTCTTCTTGCTTTATTTTATTTTTTGTTTTGTTTTGTTGTGGGATCTACACTATACGCACAATAAATTCACCTCCACTGGAATTTCCTGTCGCCGTGGTCTTAATATGCCTCCGATCGCGAGTGCCATCTCTAACAAATCACATATAAAATAACATTTCCATATTATTCAGTGTTGGACCTTGATTTTTCATAGCCATTTGAAAAACTTGTATCATGTGCGATGTTTGATTTAAATTAGACTGTATAATTTGAAGAAAAAACAGAATTTTAGCTTTGTGAAATTATGCTACCTGCTTACTTTAGCTTTGTGAAATTATGCAACCTGCTTAGACGCAATTTCTCTCTCTGACAGCAGGTGGCGCTCATGGAACAGCAGCATTTACTCGGTTACTGCTGTACACAAAGCAGTGCTGTACAAGTTTAAATACATTATACCGAGCCAAGATGAAAAGAAAACGACATGAAAACATTTCTGAAAACAGTCAGTTCCTCTCAGAAACAACCATATAAAATTCAATATTTTGGTAATGGTGATCTTGGTCTGCCTGCTACAGATTTATTTTCTCTTTGCGTCCATCTTCAGCATCCCTGGCCTCTGTTAACGGCCATTTACAGACTAAATATAATAATACCGTAATATTTCCACACAAATTACTTTTTGAAAAAAGGATTGCGATGCAGTTTGTGTGCAAGCACAGACCAGAGATTGTCTGAAATAAAACAAAAAAAATTCCTGGTCGATCTATGCATTTCTACTCCATTATATAAATGAAATATTAATCATTGTTAAAGCTACAATTTTACTCTCCAAGATGGGTATTTTGACAGATTTTTGTATGTATTTGTCCATTCAAGCTCAAGAAAGACGCATAAAGAAACTCAATTCGGGACTCAGGCATCAGAGATGCAACTGTCTGTGTGCGCGCTGGACACACAGAACACAGAGTGCGAGTACTGAATGGAGTTGTCTTTCGCACCTTGCTGGAATGCCTTTAAATTGCTTGAGTTTTTTTTTTTAAATTAGCAAGGTTTAAAAACAGATTAAAATGATAAAGTTTTTATGACTACGCGGTACTGGCCCAATCGCGCCAGTGACAAATCCGTCAACTGTCCCGAGCGTTTTTAACACTGGACCCCGGCCATTGGGCAGTCCTTATTGTCGAGCTCTGTAAAAGACAAACTTACATTAAACACGAGAAAAATGTACATTAAACACAAGAAAATCCAGCCATGGATCTCCATGATTAGCCCAACTGTCCCTCTGATTAAAACACGCATGCACAGATTCAAATGTGCTGTACTTTTAGATTAAAATCTACTCAATACTTTAGATTTATGTGCAATTACTAAACTTAAATATTACAAGTAAATATTAATAAGGATTACTCTTCTCATGTAGTTCATTAATTACATGAATTAAATATTTAGCCTACATGTTACTTTTTTACAAATATTGTACAAGTAGAATTTATGATGGTTAAAGATATTTTACAATACCACAAAGGTATTTTTTTTTTTTCAGTGCAATCAAAATCTTGCTCAAACTTGCCTAGAAGAACTTAAACCTTCTATACAGCTGAAGCTCAGTGCACTCTCGTCCAAGTTTATTTTGTCACGAAGAGAAAGTTCAGCCAACATTCTTACATTCCCTAAAGAGCAGACAGTTTGTCTACAGCACAAGCCAAACAACAACACAGCTCAATGGAGATGACCCTCGGGCACATTATTTGCAGGTTCTCTTTGCAGTAACCAGAGATCAGGAATGCTAACCACAGCGGTTTGGTTTCACAATCCACAACTAATTGTTCTAGTGTTGTTCTGATGAAGATTTTTACCTCTGACACCATAAAACTGGCATCCAGAAAATCACCAATATTGTTATAGAAAACATCAGAATTAATTAAAACAGTATGAAAAACAAAATATATACACTTAGCATTAATCTCAATATGCAAAATATTTTTTTAGCATTTTATAAAATATCTTCATCTTTATAAAATATCTTGTCAGTCCAATATACTGTAAATATATATATATATATATATATATATATATATATATATATATATATATATATATATATATATATATATATATATATATAGGGCTGTTTTCCAAAAATGAAGAAGCATGACTCTCTTTAATATCCTCCAAGAAAAACATCTTTAATATTTCTGGCAAAAAGAAAGAAAAACCAGGCCAATCTTTCCAATGAGACATGCGCAGCTGATGAAAAATGTACTCCTCTCTTCTGGGCATCACCAAAAGGCTCCAATGTTTACTTTTCCTGAATGTATGGTGACAGACATTCCCTCTCCAGCTTGGCAGTGACTTGTATTTAGCTCTAAAGGCCAGTGTCACTCATCACGCAAACACACACACAGTTATTAAGCATATGATAATAAGCCAAAACTGCATTTGCATTAGCATCCATGACATGCCGTGCAGAAATGATTTATCCAAAGCTTTGAGGTTTGTAAGAACATCCTGAGCATTTCCCAGTTTACCCATCATGACCAAGTAAAGTTGACATTGAGACACCTCATCATCATCTCCACACCAGTCATTTATCTTTGAACTTCAGCTCTTGCATTGAGACTAACTGAGCCATTAGCACCCCGATGACTCATCAAAACACTCATGGCCCGGCTCTGACCCATTCATCCCATCTGATACATGGGAGTCACCTGCAGCGGGAGGTCTTGGAAAGATTCATGGATTAGTTTGCTCAAAAAGTTACTCTGTTTATTGACTCAAGACTTTAGAAGTGGTTCTAGCTACACTATTTCTGTAAATAATACAGTCACTCTTGGTGGTTAGATGGTTAGTGAGCACAGTGGAAATTATGTTTGTCATCAGGAATATATCATCAGCACTTTATTGCAAAGCACTTTGTAACTTCATGGAAAGCACTCTTTTGGCTTTTAAAAATGTACTGTATGGATTTACTGAAGACAAGCAGTGAAAAAATAGCAGTGAAAAGGTGTGGACAGTCATTTTGCATCTGACCTTATTGCATATGCAGTTGGCAGAGTGTCTCTTTCAGACAAAGTTTATAGGAGGAGAGTATTTAAATGAATCACGCAACATGATTTATTAAGGTCTGCAGTACGTCCCCTTGGAATTATAAGGTTCTATCTGACACTTTTGTCAAAATTGAGTTATTCACATCTTCTTATTCTGTGTCAACGTATTTACATTATGTGATAGAATTTTTTATGTTGTGTACATTATGGGACTTTTTATTTAAAAAACAACAAGGTTCTATCTACACAGTCGAATGGAACACAAAAACTTTGAAGCTCAATATCTCAAAACTACTCGGAATGCAGATAGAACCTTATAATTCCAATGGGACGTATTTGTGCCATTAGTTACCTCCTAAAAACAGCATGTCTTAACCCATTTTGCGCTTGACATGGCTGCAATTGTTGCTGCCAGGAGCAAACAAATAGCACGTGGTATAAGGGAGATAATTTTTTCCATTTGTATTATTTTTTTATTTTTTGGAATGCCAGAGGATTCTGTTCTGCTTGGCGACTTTACGTTAATTTGCGCTGCCATTGGTAGATTGCATTGGTCATTATGGAATATCTGCCAGTAGGATCACACAAATAAACTTGCTTTCCCTTTGAATTAACTTTATTTTTCTGACCCATTGACGGATATTAGTTCTTATTTTGATAATTTGTTTCAGAAAACAAGACTTAATATCCTTTGCCACTGAACTACTTTTAATTAATTAATTCATTCATTTATTATTTCCATTATAAATAATAAATAAATTAGTTAATTAATTAATTAATATACTCACAGTATCACGGCACTGTGAGTAATATACATATAGTATACAATGCAATGCAATGCAATGCAAAAAAAAAAAAAACAGACCTTAGCCACAGCCTGTAAATCACCTCGCAACCAACTACAACAAGAATGATTACCTGAAATAATGACAAAAAAAAAAAAAATAATAATAAATGAATAAATAAAGGAGCAGAAGGTATTTATTACTATATTTTTTGAATGGGTTACTGTAATGATACCATGTTTTTGGGCATGTAACATGGTTTTCTTTGAGAGAGCAGTGGTAAAAAAAAAAAAACATATCTGGAGAGGTTGCCAGTACACTGTAAAAATTATGTTTAAAGTTGTTATTACAACAAAGATTACCAGAGTATGTAATACAAGAAAATACTCAGTCTTAGTTTCTACTTTAAAATTTCATGTTGAATTCAATGTGTTACTGTACACGTCTTCACAATTATTTGTGAAATTTACTAGCAATTTCTGAGAGAAAAATCCTACACCATTTTTGCAATATATATTTCTGTTAGAATGATAACAAAATATTTTTTATTCATATACTGAATGAATGTAGTTAATTTAACATATTAAATTAAATAACCACAATTAATTCTGTGTTTCCAGAAATAGTGTTTTGTATTCTAGAACTCTATGTTCCTCAGAAAAAACAGACAAAAAAACAACAACAACAACAACAACAACAACAACAACAACAACAGCAGAAAAAAAAGTAATTTGGGGCAAATAATTGTTTTATTTAATATTTAATTAATATTTAATCATTAATATATTTTTTTTATTTCACCAGAATGTTTTTAGAATTTCATTTTATAAGCACTTCTTATTTTTTGATTATTGTATTAAATTAATAATTATGTAATAATACAATTATTATTATATTAATAAATATAGGAAATATGATTTGAGTTTACATTTTGATTCTATGTGTTTAATCAAAAGGTTTTAATTGACATTTATATTATTTTGATGTATTAATAATAATTTATTATACTATAAAATATGAATATATAATATAATTGTAAATAATAATAATAATATAAGGTTTTAATTGACATTTATATTATTTTAATGTATTAATAATAATTTATTATACTATAAAGTATGAATATATAATATAATTGTAAATAATAATAATAATATAATTAATTAAATGAAAAATATGAAATAATGTAATTAATTTAATCATTTTAAACTATGATTTACATTTACATGCATTTATTTTAAGCATTTGAATTTAGATTAGTTTAAATTAATAATAATATATTAATTGAAATTCTATGCAACCCCCTTGAAAGTTTCCCCTCTAGTGGGCCCCAAGAAACTCTGCCTTTGGGTATCACATAAACCACTGTAGTATTTTAGCTATTGTAAAAAAAACTGTTTTCTGTATTTTCGATAAAAAAATGCAGGATTGATGAGCATAAAAGACTTCTTTCAAAAACACCCATGATTGACCCATGATACCCATGATTGTGGTTTTGAGTAATGAACCAGGCTGGGAGTTTTTAAAAGCCTCAGGAATCTTTTGCAGGTGTTTAGAGTTAATTAGTTGATTCAGATGATTAGGTTAATAGCTTGTTTAGAGAACCTTTTCATGATATGCTAATTTTTTGAAATAGGATTTTTGGGTTTTCATGAGCTGTATGCCAAAATCATCAGTATTAAAACAATAAAAGACCTGAAATATTTCAGTTGGTGTGCAATGAATCTAAAATATATGAAAGTTTAATTTTTATCATTACATTATGGAAAATAATGAACTTTATCACAATATGCTAATTTTTTTAGAAGGACCTGTATATATATATATATATATATATATATATATATATTTTTTTTTTTTTTTCAAAAGAACAGTTTTAATATCTTGACTTATTTTAATTTAAAACTAAATGTATATTGACATAAGAATTTTTAGATATTTTTAATGGAAAACAACAGAAATACTAAGTAAAAATATGTATTTTCAGTGTACTAATAAAATGCATGTGCTTTAATTATAAAATGATATAAATATAAGGGCAGTGGGCAGGTCTAATGGACCTGTACGGGAGAGTAAGACGACCCCGCCCTACCACGAGTCATAGGGGCTCACCATGGGCAAGTGACAGTACCCCTTTGCCTCCCAACTATGGGTCAAATAGTAGATGTCAACTCGGCAGCAGGAGTTGGCAGTTGTTGTAGAGCGTGGGAACGTTTTCCTGGTTTGGTCTACCACAGCTTTCTTGGTGGGCGGAAGATCCTTTGTGGGACAACGGTCAGCGAGTATCAGGCCAAGTTAGTAGGCTACTGCGGGGCGATCCTGCGTTGCTCTTGACTGTCGTGCTTGCACTCCGTCGGATTCAGTGGCGTAGGACCCAGAGGGAGGCGGTTGTCCTGGGCAACCATCCGTCTTCTGTTCTATGCCCCGGCACTCGGTGCTATAGCATGCATGAAAAGTCAGATATATCTTCAATGACTGGCAAATCGGGAGCCCTTGCACTCAAGGGCTGTCGTTGCTCGGCAGGACACGCGTGTAAGGCAGGCGCGGTCAGGTCGACATTCTGCAACTGCCTCCTCTTCTCTGACATTGGCGTGTTGGAATATCAGAAGTCTTGGGGTGCACTCAGACCTCAGCAGTGCTCCACGGAAATCAGCCGTCATTGATTGATCTTGGGGAATTTTGGGTTTGGTAGCATTAATGACAACGGCCAACGTCTCCTTGAATTGTGCGCTGCTCATGGACTATGCTTACCAAGTTCCTTCTCATCTGGATCCATCAGATCCAAGGTTACCTGGATGCATCCTCGGTCCAAACACTGGCAGCAACTTGATCACATTATAGTCAGGAGGTGCAAACTCAACACTGTAAAGAGGTACAGGAGTATGCACTCTGCAGACTGTAACACCGACCACGCCCTTGTCCGTTGCTCTCTAAAATTCACCCCAAAGAAGATTCACAGTGCCACGTCAAAGCTAAACATTGAGCTGATACAGAATCTTAAATATGTGACAAGTTTCCGTGCACGTATGGAGGGCCTTGACTTCAGAGTTGACGGAAATCCTGAAAACATCTGGGCCGAGCTAAGAGGTTCCATGACGGAGGCTGCATCTGAGATCTTTGGGTTTTGTAGAAGAAAACAGCCGGATTGGTTCCTTGCAAGCTCTTCTATTCTGCTCCCGGCCCTAGCTGACAAGCGTAATGCCCTTCTCAGTGTTCTTCATGACCGAAATGATTCCTCCATCACTCACTACCGTAAGGCCAGGAATGAAGTGAAGCGCCTTACACGCCAGGCCTACGAGCAGTACTGGCAAGACCTCAGTGAAAAGGTAGAACGGTGTGCAAGTACTGGGGACATAAGCGGCATGTACAGCGGTATCAATGAGGCACTGGGTCCTACAGTGAGAAAAACTGCATCGTTGCGAGCCACTGATGGCTCTGTCATCAACGATCTCCCAGGCCAGCTTGGTAGATGGGTCGAGCATTACAGCTTGCTGTATGGCACTCCGATGGACGCTGACTTGAACGCTGTTTCTGCTGCTGTACCACAACTACCTGTCCTCAACGAGCTCGATGTGGAGATCTCAATAATGGAAATTGAGCGCGCGATTGCAGCTCTGAAGAACAACAAGTCACCGGGAAGCGATGGAATTACAGCGGAGCTACTGAAATGTGGTGGGGCAGCATTGGTCAAGCGGCTCCACTGCTTGTTTCGAAGCTGTTGGCAAAACAAATGCATCCCTAGTGAACTTAAGAATGCAAACATTGTAACTCTTTACAAAAATAAGGGTGACAGGCAGGACTGTAACAACTACCGAGGCATCTCGCTCCTCAGCCTTCCGGGAAAATGCCTTGCTCGTATAATCCTCCCAAGACTGCAGCGCGTTGCTGACCAGGTGCTGCCGGAGAGTCAGTGCGGTTTCCGTGTTGGTCGTTCAACCTTGGACATGATTTTTTCGATACGCCAGCTTTAGGAAAAGTGTGCAGAACAGCAACGCCCATTGTACATTGTGTTTGTTGATCTGACTAAGGCTTTCGATTATGTGAGCCGCTCTGGTCTCTTCCACGTTCTACAGCGACTCGGCTGTCCAGCAACTCTTTTGGCAATACTCAAAGGCTTCCATGATGGGATGCGGGCAACCGTGCAGTTCAACGGTGCCCGCTCAAATGAGTTTGATGTCTGTTGCGGAGTAAAGCAGGGGTGTGTTCTCGTCCCCACCTTGTTTGGCATCTATTTCTCGGCTGTGCTGCAATGAGCGTTTCCTGATCCGGTTGGGGTTCTGCTGCACACCAGGTATGACGGCAACTTCTTTAGCTTGGCTCACCTGAGGGCCAGAACCAGGGTGAAGCGCGTCCTTGTGCTTGAGCTGCTCTATGCAGACGACGCTGCCTTCGTAGCTCACAATGAAAAAGAAATTCAGGAGATGTGTAATTCTTTTGCCGCTGCCTGCACAGACTTCGGACTAACCATAAGCTTCCAGAAGACAGTAATGATGGCTCAGAACGTTCCTGCCCCCCCTCCCCCTGTGCCACCATCAATGGCACAGTGCTTTCGGTTGTTGAGAAATTCATCTATCTTGGCTCAACCTTGACAGCAAACAACAACCTTGATGCTGAGCTGAATACCAGGATCGGCCGTGCCTCAACAACCTTTGGGCGGCTCCAGCATCGCGTCTGGAACAACAGCCACCTTTCTCTTAAAGTAAAGGTGCGCATATACGAGTCCTGTGTGCTATCCGTTTTGTTATATGGTAGCGAAACGTGGCCAACATACCGGCGGCAGGAGCACAAGCCAAATGTTTTTCACTTCCGCTGCCTACGACAGATCCTTGGCCTGTTATGGCAGGACCGGGTTCCGAACACCACCGTGCTGAAGCTCACTAACAGCAGTGACATGTATACCGCATTACGTAAGAGGCGTCTCAGATGGATCGGCCATGTTCGTCATATGCCAGATGAACGTCTCCCAAAGTCCATCTTCCATGGGGAGTTAGCTGTGGGATACCGCCCTCGTGGCCCACCAAAGCTCCGCTTTAAGGATGTCATTAAGCGGGACATGAACGTCTTTAACATCAACCCTGACCGATGGCATCACCTTGCGGAAGACCGAGCAGCTTGGCGGTCACACTTACACCAGTTTCTCCACAGAAAGACTGCATGCTAGGCACCATTCAGATCGGCGCTTGCGCTGTAAAAGGCCTTGATGATGATTAAAATGACTTGTTTAACAGCTATTTTAACCACCTTCATACTTTTTTTTTATAACAAATAAAGCACACTGAAGACACATCATCAGCAAACAGGGCAAAACAATAATCCAAGAAACATCATCCAAAGCACAGGCAGAGAAGCGGAGCTGGCACCAGGCATGGGCAGGGGTAGGCTGAGGCCACCCAAATATCTGTCTTGCCCACCCAGTCAGAACTATAGGTAAAGATTGCATTAATCTTTTTATGCAGTGATTAAAATCCATCTGAAGCGGACTGTATTTTAAGATGTTTAAAAACATAAAATAACACCAGAAATTGGTTAATTTTTGTTTTATTAGATGAAAGCAAATGCATGCTACATTCATGCGGAGGATTCAGTCTGTTGCGGAAAAGCAGAGGCTGACAATGAGCGAAAATGGGCAGAAATCAGTGTGTGAATTACGGGTGTTTAATTTGTATCTACATGAATATATGCATTAGCCTACCACTGAAATTACCTGAGCAGTTGAATTATTTTTCTACAAAACCTTGCTTATTCAATAACAGCTATTTTAAATGTTTAACAGCTATTTTAACCACCTTCATACTTTTTAAACAAACAAATATATTAGTTTTTTACAATGAACATTATGCCGACTCTTAAGTCATTTGAGTGAATGCATTTTGTAAATATAATGATTTAAATAAAATCAAATGTAAATAGTTAATAATAAATAATCGTTAAAAATTAACTATGGCATATGGATTTTATTGAGTGCAGAAATCTGACCTGTTTGATTTATGTATGATTGATGAGTATGCATCACATTTAGTTTATGTTAAAGCTGTTTAATCTAAAAGTATGTATATGTTATACAGTATGTGATGTAAATACATTGTAAATATTCTTTAGAGTGAAGGGCAATGCACGTGCAGGAATTCACATACAAACACGTGCAAACAAACAAACATCTATGAGATCAAGTCAACTAATGGACACTTTTAAATCAGTCTTCTGTGAGCTTCTGACACACACAGAGGTATATGAACTACAAAAAATATTGTATTTGTATGTACATGCTCATAGCTAATCAGTTAAAAGAGCTCTGCAAGCTAATCCTGATAATCCTGAGGTTTCTCCATGATGTTCTTGGGTCACGGAATGTGTTCTTGTAACGTGTCAAAATACCACCACAAAGCTCTGGAGTGTGAACAAACATCTAAGTCGAGTTGGAACAAGCTCAAAAGCTGTCATGACAGACAACATGCCACATGGCTGTGGTTTCTGGGCAATGGCCACTTTTTTTTTTCTCCAATGCATTTTGGGCTTAATGTTGACAGAGTGTAAGTGGTGCAATTACCTGCTTATGAAGGGCTTGGACTGGGTTGTTGAGTACCTTGATTGTACTGAAGATCAAAGGTCAAGCCTGAAACTATATCTGCTACAAACATGGATTGGTTTAGTATAAAATGATCTATACAAGGAAACACAAACGCAAATATCCAAGGTAGCAAAAACATTGTTGAATAATTTTTTTGAAAATATTTTTATTAAATGTCTTTCTAAAAAGTTTATTGTCATGATTATAATGTTATTTAAAGGATCCTAAAACATTTCTCGTGACATTCTACTAACTTTATTTTTGTTAAAGTTGTGAGATCAAGGGACATTGTCTGAAAGTTCTTGTAATGGACACACATGAGGTGGAGTTGATTAATCTATTTCCAGAGATTAATATAACAAATAAAGCACACTGAAGACACATCATCAGCAAACAGGGCAAAACAATAATCCAAGAAACATCATCCAAAGCACAGGCAGAGAAGCGGAGCTGGCACCAGGCATGGGCAGGGGTAGGCTGAGGCCACCCAAATATCTGTCTTGCCCACCCAGTCAGAACTATAGGTAAAGATTGCATTAATCTTTTTATGCAGTGATTAAAATCCATCTGAAGCGGACTGTATTTTAAGATGTTTAAAAACATAAAATAACACCAGAAATTGGTTAATTTTTGTTTTATTAGATGAAAGCAAATGCATGCTACATTCATGCGGAGGATTCAGTCTGTTGCGGAAAAGCAGAGGCTGACAATGAGCGAAAATGGGCAGAAATCAGTGTGTGAATTACGGGTGTTTAATTTGTATCTACATGAATATATGCATTAGCCTACCACTGAAATTACCTGAGCAGTTGAATTATTTTTCTACAAAACCTTGCTTATTCAATAACGTGCATTTACTGCATGGACGGGGCAAGAACAAAGTATAAGCATTTAAAATGAATGTATGAAGTTCAGTTGAAAGCTTACCCATTTTGACTTGGTGTTAATGCTGTTAAACTGAATGTAGGAAACAAACTGCTTGCTTAAATTACCACAATGTTAGAAACAACAACACCGAAATAAGAGTGTGTTTGTTACTCTATAGCAACAGTTGGCTCACAAAGCATTTTCTTTCAAAATTTTCATAGGATAGAAGTAAAAATTGTTGCAATTTAAGGCATTTTAAAATCTAAATTTTCTGGTCTGCCTCAGCTCCATCCATCTAACAGCGCTCGACAATGTAAAAATGATTGAGATGACCAATCAAATCAACGAAAAGCATGATATTGTTCTTTTTTCAGTGTACATATATCAACCACGCTGCTGTTGTTACATAGATAAAATGGCAATATCTACAGTCTAAATTTCTAGACTGTATCATACACCCTCCACACAAAACAAATAAATAAATAAATAAATAAATAAAACATAAAAGATTGCATACCCTTGATATCTTGATATCTGATTGGTTAGCTGTCCCAGAACGTAGTGATTGGCGAACAGCTCAGACAGTGTTTCAGTACTGCCCCGCCCCTTCCCAAAGCAGCAAGTTCCCTCTGCTCCAGTATAGTTAAGATGGCATCAATATTGTCATATCAATTTGAGCTGGATTCAGACCCTGAGAATATTAAACAAGAGGTTCACACTTAACCCTTGCACGCACGGATATTGCAAGACATATTAGAGTGGTAACATTATTGTTATTTTTTGGGCTAAATAAATTTTAGATAGGATGTCAAAAAACGGCTTAAAAACAACTGCATTTAATATCTACAGATAAGCGCAACGGTAATATTTATTACATCACAGAAATGGCATTCAACTTATACTTTGAAACGTAAATAACACACATAACAACAAATAAAGCAGCACACTTACAAGCTGTGGTGCAGATACAGCAGATTTTCCTGACAAAGGGGGAACTGCTCCATCTTTCAGCAAAAGCCTTTTGGCGAAACCAGCACTGTACTCCCTCATGACTCCCCTCAAAACTTGACACTACAGCAGCACTTCTCAACCATTTTCATAGGCGGGATTTATTTTAATGATATTCTAATGGGATGCTTTGTGACATCACAAACCCCGGAAAACAACGCTGTAGTTAATTTTGCTGTAGTTTTTTTGTAGTTCTTGAAAAGGTTTTTTTTTTATGAAATATCTCCCTTTGGAGTCAACTTTGAAATTTACAACTTAGTATTTATTTTTTATGCCCAAACATACACACAACATACTGACTAAAATTCAAAAAGTAAAAAAGCATAATAGGACCCCTTTAGGAATATCTGCTTTATTACGTCTGACATAATGCTTCACCACTTCTGGATCCTAATGCTCTACCAGATGCCCCTTCAGAAAACAACAAACTGTGTATATACACACTCATGATGTCATGTAATACTAAAAAATTATAACCCTAACCTTTTTCTCTATACTGAAATCCCAGATAGCCTGACAGTGATTCAGCTAAAATATTACTGTCTAAGACACGGTGAGTACGGAGACTGTAGTGTGGACAGCAAAGTTTTAAATGCTTAGCTTAAATATGTAATATAATTAAAAAGTGCTCATAAATGCTGCTGAGATAGTATTCTCAAGTGAAATGAGTAGAGGCTTGGACCCGGAAACCACAGTCCTTACGTCATGACTTAACAAGAGGATTCTCCGAAGCCATCAAACTGATTTCAGAGCAAGAACGCCATTCCAGAGCCGGAAGTGATGGCAGACTCTTTTTTTTTTTCAGTGTATTGACTTGCATGGTTCAGTTGTTCGCCACAAGACTAGTACTGTGCACTAAAAAAGCAAGTAGGGTTATTTTTGATTTCATAATGTACAATCATTTTCAATACCATTGGCAAAGCTATCACATACTGTATATTGACATTTTAATATTTTTTGTCCATCCATTTTTTCAAGGCACTCATTATTTCAAGATTTAAAATTGGTTAAATACAAGTATTCTAAAAAGATGAACATTCATGATATATGATGAACAGATTTTATATAGGCTGTTATTTACATTTTTTACAGACTTTTATTTTTTTTCTTAAACATTTGCTCATTCTGTGTATTTGTGTTTTAAAAATAGGGTAACTTACAGAAAGAGGAAGCTTGATTTCAAATTGAATTAAATTTACCAAAAAAAAAGACAAGTAGGCCTACACAGTCAGTAATAAAATTATAAAACAAGCGACCTCAATTCAGTTGAGGTATTCAAAACATGACAACACTGAATTTTTATAAGCAGTGATTTAAGAGCCATATACACTATGTTAGGCCTATTTATATAGATAAATGAACATCAGATGGCTTTGACCTGTAATGACTGTACAATGTAGTGATGCAGTTAGGCAGACTAGGATATTTATATGTACAAATCAGACAAATATGCCATTCCAAAACATTTATAGCACAAATTTAAGTGGTAAAGAAATTAAACTTCCATCTTTGTTTAAAGACTTTCTGGTGCATTTCACTTACAACCAATAAAACTTCTAGAAGGATTTTCATCGGTCAGGTGTGGCTACTGAAGTGCTGTCAAAAGTTTGAATATCAATTCAAATTGTGGGCGTACTCAGTAACGAACTGTGATTTAAAAGTAAGGAAGTAGATTATTTTGCTTAATTTGGACTTTAAGTACAAGTAAAAGTAGAGCTTTAAAAATATACTCGAAAAAGTACAAGTACCCAAAAAAACTACTTAATTACAGTAACACGAGTAGTTGTAAATCGTTACTTCCCACCACTGCTGACCATCATCAATTCATAGAATTAAATTATGAGATATCATATCGATCACAAGTACAGCATGGAGTGCCACAAGGCTCAGTACTAGGACCATTGTTTTTCACACTTTACATGTTGCCCTTAGAAGATATAATCAAGAAACATGGTTTTAGCATTCACTGTTATGCTGATGATACTCAGCTCTATATTTCTTTGTGGGATTCGATGAAACATACAAATTAGCAAACCTAATGGAATGCATAGCTCAGTGGTTCCCAAACCTGTCCTGGAGTACCCCCAACACTGCACGTTTTCTTTGTCTCCCTAATTAAAAACATCTGATTCAACTCATCAGCTTATTAACCCATATGATGATGAGCTGATGAGTTGAATCATTTGTGTTTAATTAGGGAGACAAAGAAAAAATGCAGTATTGGGGGTACTCCATGACAGGTTTGGGAACCACTGGCATAGCTGATATAAATAACTGGATGACTAGTAATTTCCTACTGCTAAATTCTGAAAAAAAAAGAATTGTTAATTATTGGATCAAAAAGCTCTGCATGTAATAACCTGAAACACTGTCTTACACTTGATGGCTGCTCTGTTAATTTCTTGTCATCAGTTAGGAACCTAGTAGGGGTGTAACAGTACACAGATGTCATGGTTCAGTTTGTACCTTGGTTTGGGGGGGTCACGGTTCGATACGATTTCAATACAAAAAGGAACAAATAAATAAAAAATCTACTATTCATACTTTTCATTTTTTTTTTCTACCGACAGTAGTACAATATTTTTTTTAAATCCACCCTTGATGTGAAAAGACTAAATATTTTTACATATTTTTCAAAATAGTTGGGACACTGTACAAATTGTGAATAAAAAAAGAATGCAATGATGTGGAAGTCTTAAATTTCAATATTTTATTCAGAATACAACATAGATGGCATATCAAATGTTTAAACTGAGAAAATGTATAATTTTAAGGAAAAAATAAGTTGATTTTAAATTTTATGGCATCAACACATCTCAAAAAAGTTGGGACAAGGCCATGTTTACCACCCCCATGTTTACCATCCCCTCTTCTTTTTACAACAGTCTGGAATACATCTGGGGACTGAGGAGACAAGTTGTTCAAGTTTAGGAATAGGAATGTTGTCCCATTCTTGTCTAATACAGGCTTCTAGTTGCTCAACTGTCTTAGGTCTTCTTTGTCGCATCTTCCTCTTCATGATGCGCCAAATGTTTTCTATGGGTGAAAGATCTGGATTGCAGGCTTGCCATTTCAGTGCCCGGATCCTTCTTCTATGCAGCCATTATGCTGTAATTGATGCAGTATGTGGTATGGCATTGTCATGTTGGAAAATCCAAGGTCTTCCCTGAAAGAGACAACGTCTGGATGGGAGCATATGTTGTTTTAGAACTTGGATATACTTTCAGCATTGATGGCACCTTTCCAGATGTGTAAGCTGCCCATGCCACATGCACTCATGCAACCCCATACCATCAGAGATGCAGGCTTCTGAACTGAGTGCTGATAACAACTTGGGTTGTCCTTGTCCTCTTTAGTCCGGATGACATGGCGTCCAAGTTTTCGAAAAATAACTTCAAATTTTAATTTGTCTGACCACTGAACAGTTTTCCACTTTGCCACAGTCCATTTTAAATGAGCCTTGGCCCAGATAAATGTTTAAATATGGCTTCTTTTTTTACCTATATAGTTTTAGCCAGCAACGGCGAAGGGCACGGTGGATTGTGTTCACCGACAATGTTTTCTGGAAGTATTCCTGAGCCCATGTTTTGATTTCCATTACAGTAACATTTCTGTATGTGATGCAGTGCCGTCTAAGGGCCCGAAGATCACAGGCATCCAGAATAGTTTTCCGGCCTTGACCCTTACGCACAGAAATTGTTCCAGATTCTCTGAATCTTTAGATCAGTGGTCCCCAACCTTTTTAGCACCAAGGACCGATTTAATGTCAGACAAAATTTTCACGGACTGGGCTTTAAGGTGTGATGGATAAATACAAAATAAAATGATACGACTGGCATAAAAACTGTGGTATATTGTAAATATAATAATAAACATGAATCCACTGTGTATTCATATAAAACTTTATTAGCAGCGTCCACTTAACATCGTGCCAACAACATAACATGAATAACATCCTCTCTGCCCCCTAACCCACTTTTTTTCACTGAATATGGTCACTATGGTGACGTTTAAACAAAAAAAATAATAAGATGCACCACAAAAACGAATATAAAATCCATGAAATTAACACAGAGCATCCAGCCATTTTCCAAATTTAAAGATCGTTATGGCGCAGCGCACTTCTACCTCCACCTCTGTTATTTGTTTTGCAAAAATCTACCGCTCACGGCTCTTCTGGTCCAGTCAGCGCAGGTCTGTGCCACAGTGTTGTTTTGTTGAAAATGTAAAAAATATATATAATGAGCGAGTACATCATGAATCCATTTTCCAAACCGTGATTTTTTCATATCCTGAATCACTACGGTACACCTATAATAAGTGTTTATATTCAGACTATTTTAGTCTGGTTGGGGTCGGCAATGATGCAGAGTAGCACAGTACCTGCGTGACTCGCAATAGATGTAAACAGAGAGAAGTATCTCCGGCTACAATGTTCTTCCGCCAGACGCGAGTGCCAAAAGTTACCAACTGCAGCTTTAATGTAAATTATTTATTCCTTCTTGTGCAGCCCGGTACCAAATGACACACGGACCGGTACCGGTCCGCGGCCCGGGGGTTGGGGACCACTGCTTTAGATTATATTATGCACTGTAGATGATGATAACTTCAAACTCTTTGCAATTTTTCCCTGAGAAACTCCTTTCTGATATTGCTCCACTATTTTTCGCCGCAGCATTGGGGGAATTGATGATCCTCTGCCCATCTTGACTTCTGAGAGACACTGCCACTCTGCGAGGCTCTTTTTATACCCAATCATGTTGCCAATGACCTAATTAGTTGCTTATATGTACATTTAACTTATTTCTACCTGTCCCAACTTTTTTGGAATGTGTAGCTCTCATGAAATTCAAAATGAGCCAATATTTGGCACTACATTTCAAGATGTCTCACTTTCATTTGATATGTTATCTATATTCTATTGAATAAAATATAAGTTTATGAGATTTTTCCATTTCTTTTTTACTCACAATTTGTACAGTGTCCCAACCTTTTTGGAATCGGGTTTGTATATACAGTATAATCTGCAGTACATATATACATACAAGGAATTAGTTCTTGAAATATATTTGATTTAATTTACAGATAAACAAGGGGAAAAAACACTTAACGTAGCCTGTATATGCTGAATTTGTTTATTTTTGTGGTGCATCATTTGTTCACAGAAAGTAAAACTCAAATGGCAGAAAGCGACATCCTTATTTGTTTTATATATTTTACAAAAGCACAATGTTTTGTTTTCATTGTAAGAGTACATAAATAAAAGCAGGCCTTTATACAGTGATGCATTATTAAAAAGACAATATGTGTTTAAATTAGGGGTTTCACAGACTAATCGACGAGTCGACTAGTCGACTGCAATGCTCTGCCATGATGCTTTAAGCTTGACATTGTCTAGTCGCTGGTCCTATAGAGGGCATAAGAATAAGGAATAATTGAACACTTCCACATTTATGCTCCGTTTCCTAACAGTTAAAATGACAAATAAATGTATACTCCAAAAGCTCCACAAGACGTGTGATTATATTACTGGATGCTCAAAATTGAACGGAAGAATGCACATTCTAAACAGCTTATTGTACAGGTAAGTTAATCGCTGTTCTAATCTAATGCGCTGCTGCAATGTAACGCACACACATAGGCTACAGACAGTAGCTTGTATGTCACACGCAGATCACGCGTGCACAGAATCATTCAGTGTATTGTCAACACTGTTCTGTGATTTCTCAATAAAAATCTGAAAAGCATATATTTCTTAATAACTAAATCCCAAAGTGTTACTACTATTAGAGAGACACTGCTGCTCTCACTAATACATTCATATGTAAGCTTTATCATGCTACTTTATCCAGTGTTGGGGAGTAACTAGTTACATGTAACGGCGTTACGTAATTTAATTACAAAATTAATGTAACTGTAATTAGTTACAGTTACTAAGAAAAAATGAGTAATTAAATTACAGTTACTTATGAAATTTTTAACGATTACAAAGGGGATTACATTTGAATATTTACACACATCGACATACAGATTTAACTGATTTCTTTCCCAAATTGCACTGACTATTATGAGACATACGACCTAATAATTTCCGGGATGCGGAAATACAGTCTGGTTTATAGAATCCAATCATAAAAACGAAATGCCTAACGCGGACGGAATGTGCCACATTTTGGATGACTAAATCAAAAGTAGGTAAGTACACTTGAATCAAAACATGACATCGACTAGTGTCTGTGAATATTAAGCTCCAAAAATGCAATATGACTCCTGCACGTTCCGCGTGTCTGTGGAAATCAGGCGCGGACTGGACACCGGGAGAACCGGGACAATTCCCGGTGGCCTGGCAGTCGATTTGGTCCTCTATTTTAATATTATTATTGTATAATTGCCTGCCGAATGTACTAAAGCGATCATTTGCGAATCTGCCATTTAATAATTAAATCTCTAAAAAGTCATGAAGTGTTAGTCATGACTCGCGCGCTCTCCGCGCCTCCGCCAAACGGGTTGGATCAGACTCAGAGTAATCAATGCGAGAGAGAGAAAATAGAGTGGAGTGTGGAAGCGCACAGCTGGAGCAGAGAAGCAGAACTATACTGTTCAGGGTTTCAGGTCAGTTTCATCTGTAAAGATGCTTTTTTGTCTTTGTTTTTTTATTTATTTGATCAAGCAGCAGCACGTTGCTCATCAGTCATCACTCAAAATACTATTTAAAGGACATCATTATTATAAACGTTATTATTAACGTTTTATTATTTTACTATAAACCCAGAGAAAATGTTTAGCTACTATTGTTTAACTGTGGTAACCAAAAATGTAAAATTATTTTACAAATGTATTTATTTAAAAATAAATACAAATCCATTTGCAAAATAAAAAACAAAACAAGGTTATTGTATTTTTATATAGGCTAATAAAAGCATGGTCAATTTTTGCAAGGGAAAAACATGACTCGTGTACAGTATTAGGATTTTTCTATAAACATATTGTAGTATTGTAGAGTATTGTATTGTAAAGTATAGTTTTGTTCAATCTTGAGTATTAAAGTCCTGAGAAAGATGGATAACAGGGCAAAATAAAGAGACTGAAGAGAAAAATGGAAGTGAAGGTGCAGTTCAGGAGATAACTTTTAATTATTTTGCATGTCCCCAAATTAAAGATTTAAACCTTTTTTATGCCAGGTCCATAAAAAAAAAATTGTTTTGTCTATGAATTTGTTTGTATGAGTTTGAATTTTCCAGTCTGAATTTTTTTCCCAGTCCGCCCCTCCTGTAAATTAATGGCAAAGACATGGTTTCATTTACTACACATAGGCTATCATCATATCATATACAAAGAGACAGCAGTTTAAAAAAACACCAATGTTTCAGGAGTTTATTATACAGAATATGACACATGCTTATTAGATAACTGTATTTGAATTGATATATATGCTTTTATTTATTATTCTTTAATTTTCACAAATTTAGAAAAGTAATCAAAAAGTACTCAAAAGTAATTAGTTACATTACTTTAATAAAGTAATTGAAAAAGTTACACTACTATTACATTTTAAACAGGGTAACTTGTAATATGTAACCTATTACATTTCCAAAGTAACCTTCCCAACACTGACTTTATCTATATCTGATGTAGAACGAGCAGAAATCTGTGAGAAATAAAACGTCCCAAAAGGCAAAATAACTGATAAAAATGAGCTGTTATAGGAGCAATAGCCATGTGGGCAGCACTGTGTAATATGCAATAGCTGTGCACATGGGGTTTGTCACAGCTCCAAACTTATTTGTTCATTAATGACATCATCAGTGACTAATCGACTATTGACTTTCATCACATAAAAGTTGACTTAAATGTCAAATGCAGGAATGTTAATCCATGCATTTATGACCTCAAGGTTAGATTATTGTAATGCTTTATTGGGTGGTTGTTCTGCATGATTAGTAAACATACTACAGCTAGTCCAAAATGCAGCAGCAAGAGTTCTTACTAGAACCAGGAAGTATGACCATATTAGCCCGGTTCTATCAACACTGCACTGGTTCCCAATCAAACATCATATAGATTTTAAAATATTGCTTATTACTTATAAAGCCCTGAATGGTTTAGCACCTCAGTATTTGAATGAGCTCCTTTTACATTATAATCCTTTACGTCCGCTACGTTCTCAAAACTCAGGCAATTTGATAATACCTAAAATATCAAAATCAACTGCGGGCGGCAGATCCTTTTCCTATTTGGCGCCTAAACTATGGAATAACCTACCTAACATTGTTCGGGAGGCAGATACACTCTTGCAGTTTAAATCTAGATTAAAGAGCCATCTCTTTAACCTGGCATACACGTAACACACTAATATGCTTAATATTAATATCCAAATCCATTAAAGGATTTTTAGGCTGCATTAATTAGGTAAACCGGAACCGGGAACACTTCCCACACCACCCGATGTACTTGCTACATCATTAGAAGAATGGCATCTACGCTAATATTAGTCTGTTTCTCTCTTATTCCGAGGTCACCGTAGCCACCAGATCCAGTCTGTATCCAGATCAGAGGGTCACTGCAGTCACCCGGATCCAGTACGTATCCAGACCAGATGGTGGATCAGCACCTAGAAAGGACCTCTACATCCCTGAAAGACAGCGGAGACCAGGACAACTAGAGCCCCAGATACAGATCCCCTGTAAAGACCTTGTCTCAGACGACCACCAGGACAAGACCACAAGAAACAGATGATTCTTCTGCACAATCTGACTTTGCTGCAGCCTGGAATTAAACTGCTGGTTTCGTCTGGTCAGAAGAGAACTGGCCCCCCAATTGAGCCTGGTTTCTCCCAAGGTTTTTTTCTCCATTCTGTCACCGATGGAGTTTCGGTGACAGGGCACTTGATACTTAATCTAAATAAAATACAGTGGACCAAACATCAGCACTCCTGCCGCATGGAACCCCATGCATGTGTGACCATTGGAACATTTCTTTGAAACTGGCATCTCCTTCTAGATTGGGGGTGAATTGCCTGTATGCACCGAACCAAGATGTTCATAACATGACGGTATTGTCATGACTTAGGTCTAAGTTGCTGTGTTTTTGTCTTGTTGTCTGTGTGCCTAGTCTCTGAACACATGAGTTTTGTTTTGGCAGCTCATGTGTTCGGCTGTCAGTGTTGTTTCTTCCCCCTCCCACTCGTTATCCTTAATACTCTGTGTTCTGTCACACCTGTAGCCAATCTTTCCTCATTATCTCTCCTCTATTTTAGTTCCTCTCATGCTCTGTCTTTTGTCAGACCGTTGTAAGTTGTTTAATGCTTCGCTGGTGACCATCTTGTCTTGTTTTCCTAGTTCTGCCTTGTTATGTTGTTGTAAGGGTTCTTCCATTAAATTTTCAGGAGACATGCATGGAGTCAACAAGGTGTTCTTTTATTGACTTACGTATTGACAACACTTTGTGCAGAATAAAACAAAACAAAAAAACCACTGACTCATAAATTGTGCATCAACCCACAACTGAGTTCTGGGTCTCAGATGTTTTCACAGGGATCCCTCACCAGAACTAACTCCGCCATAGAAAATGAAGCCCTTTTAACAAGCTGGACCAAACCATTCTTCTAATTACAGGGGTCTCACAAGTTCTCAATTCCATCAAACTTAAAGAGAGAAAGAAAGAAATACATCTCTACACAAACTCAAACAAAATAAAAATCACATTTATCATAAAGCCATAGTGAAAATACACTTAAACATACACACACAAACATCTTCTAAACATTCAATTGAACACCCCATCCCCTAAAACATATTGTCCCACTAGCGTGCACTCTAGAAATAAATGATTGACTTTGTTGCTCATTGGTATTTACAGCACCAAAGAGATATGTGTTTGGGTAGATAACATTTAAAGATACAACATAATTAGTAAATAAACAGACAAAACATTAATCCTCTAAAACAAACAAAATAACACTTCATATTCAAAGTAAACTAAATGCTCATTCAGTGTGGCCGCAGCCATCACATTTCCCCCCACCTATACATTCTCGCAGGGTGAGCGAGAAAGAAAATCGGCTGCTATATTTTCGACCCCCGGGCGATGCTTCACTGTAAAACGGAAGGGTTGTATAGATAAAAACCATTGTGTCAAGCGAGAATTTGTATCTTTCATCCTATTCAACCATTTCAAAGCTTTATGGTCCGTTTCAATAACAAAATCTCGGCCGAGCAAATAATATTTCAATGAGTCGAGAGCCCATTTCAAAGCTAAACATTCTTTTTCCACCACAGAATATCTAGTTTCTCTGGGAAATAATTTCCGACTCAAATACACCACGGGATGCATACCACCGGTCTCTTCCTGCATCAGGACAGCTCCCAACCCTAATTCGGACGCATCTGTCTGAAGAACAAACGATTTTTCAAAATCAGGACTACATAAAATGGGTTCATTGCTCAGCACCCCCTTTAGCTCACAGAATGCTTCTTCAGCGGGTGTAGTCCACTGCACTTTGTTAGGATTCGTCTTTTTAATTAAATCAGTTAACGGTGCCGCGATGGTCGAGAAATGGGGAATGAATTTCCGATACCAACCGACTAAACCAAGAAATGATCTAATTTGTTTTTTTGTAGCTGGAAGTGGACATGATTGAATAGCACAGAGTTTCTGCACTTGAGGCTTAATAACTCCATTTCCCAATACGTACCCCAAGTACTCGGCCTCAGTTTTTACTAATGAACATTTTGCGGGATTAATGGTTAAACCGGCATCTTTAATTTGTTGGAAAACCGTTTGAAGATGTTGAAGGTGATCCTCCCAAGATGTACTAAATATCACTACATCATCTAAGTAAGCCACCGCAAATTCTCCCAAACCTCCCAATACCGTATCCATCAATCTTTGAAAAGTCGGAGGTGCTCCGTGCAGGCCGAACGGTAACACCCGGAAATGCATTAGCTCCCTTGGGGTACGGAAAGCGGTCAGCTCCCGCGACTCCAAGTCCAGAGGCACCTGCCAGTACCCTTTACTTAAATCGATAGTACTAATGAACTTAGCCTTTCCGAGTTTTTCAATTAACTCCTCAATACGAGGCATAGGATACAAATCGAATTTGGAGACGGAATTTAAATAGCGAAAATCAATACAAAACCTGAGGGTATTATCTTTTTTTGGCACCAATACCACCGGATTACACCATTCACTCTTTGACGATTTAACTACACCCATCTGCTGCATCAATGTAACTTCATCTTCGAAAGCTGTCAGCAATCATTCAGGGATGCGATAGCTCATTCGTTTTGGATGCGCATTTTCTTTAAGCACTATTTTATGCTTTGTAACTGTGGTATAGCCTGGCTGATTTTTAAACAACTCCGGATCACACAATTGCTTAATTTGAACTTGACGGTCTACAGGAAGATGACTAAGGTCAATAGGCAGCGCAGGTTGACTACCAAGGCAAGGCAAGGCAAGGCAAGTTTATTTATATAGCACATTTCGTACACAATGGTAATTCAAAGTGCTTTACATAAAATAAAGTAAAATAGTAATGAAGAAAAATAATAACAAGAATAAAACAAGGAATTTATAAAACCTTTAAAATTATTAAAACTGTACTTATTTAAAATGAATTTAAAACAGTTAGAAAATGATTTTACATAAAATTAAATAAAAAAAACAGTGAAAATATATGTTGCAATCAGTTCGGACATTGCACAGTGCTCATTCAATAAATGCACAGCTAAACAGATGAGTTTTAAGTCTAGATTTAAATGTGACCAGTGTTTTAGCACATCTGATCTCTTCTGGAAGCTTATTCCAACTGCGGGCGGCATAGTAACTAAAGGAGGACTCCCCTTGTTTTGTGTGAACCCTTGGTATTTCTAACTGACTCGATCCTAATGATCTGAGTGCTCTGTTAGGTTTATATTCAGTGAGCATATCTGCAATATATTTCGGTCCTAGGTCATTTAGTGACTTATATACGAGTAAAAGTACTTTAAAATCAATCCTAAATGTAACTGGAAGCCAGTGTAAGGACCTGAGGACTGGTATGATATGCTCAGATTTTCTGGTTCTAGTCAGAATCCTGTCAGCAGCGTTCTGGATAAGCTGCAGCTGCCTAATGGTCTTTTTGGGAAGGCCGGTGAGGAGCCCATTACAATAGTCCACCCTGCTGGTGATGAAGGCATGAACAAGTTTCTCCAAGTCTTGGCTGGAAACAAAATATCTAATTCTTGCAATGTTTTTTAAATGATAGTATGCTGATTTAGTTACTGCTTCGACATGACTATTGAAACTAAGGTCTGTCTCCAGAATCACACCAAGATTCCTGACTTGATTTTTAGTTGTTTGACCCCTAGAGTTAAGGTATGCATTCACCTTGAACACTTCATCTTTGTCTCCAAATGCAATGATTTCAGTTTTTTCCTTGTTTAACTGAAGAAAGTTCTGGCACATCTAACTATTAATTTCATCAATGCATTGGCAGAGGGAGTCAATTGGGCTGTAGTCATTTGGAGATAAGGCTAGGTAAATCTGGGTATCATCAGCATAGCTGTGATAGGCAATTTGGTTCTTTCTCATTATTTGACTTAGGGGAAGCATATACAGGCTAAACAAGAGCGGTGCAAGAATTGACCCTTGTGGGACTCCGCATGTCATGGACATCAACTTAGACTTATGCTCTCCTATACTCACATAATAGCCTCTCCCTTCTAAGTATGACCTGAACCATTTGAGTACCATCCCAGAAAGCCCGACCCAGTTTTCCAGTCTCTCTAGTAGTATGTTATGATCGACATTGTCAAACGCAGCACTGAGATCTAGCAATACCAGCACTGATATTTTGCCAGAGTCACAATTTAAGCGAATATCATTTATTATCTTAATGAGTGCTGTCTCTGTGCTGTGATGCGGTCATAAACCAGATTGAAAATTGAGAATACCACTTCTAAAAGATCTGCTTCTAAGCAGTTAAACACATTTTTGAAAAAAGATGTGGGAAGTGTGTCAAGATAGCAGGTTGACGATTTTAGGTGCTGCACTATGTCTTCCAGAATTTTGCTATCAATTGCTTCAAAAATAGACATAGTATCTTTTTTATATTGTGGCCTAATCTGTCTGACCTCTGAATTACTTGAGGATGTGCTAATCGCCTTCCTGATATTGATGATCTTCTCAGAAAAGAAGGATGCAAACTGATTCCATTTGCTGTCTGAGAGCATTTCACTGGGAATCTGACTTGGGGGGTTTGTCAATCTCTCAACAGTGGCAAAAAGAGTACGAGTGTTATTAAGTTACTGTTTATAAGGTTTGAGAAGAAATTCTGTCTAGCTGTGGCTAGTTTCACATTAAAGCATGAAGGCTGTCTTTGAAGATGCTATAGTGAATTTCAAGTTTTGTCTTCCGCCACATCCGCTCTGCTTTTCTGCATTGTCTTTTCATAGTCTGAACTGCTGTTGATCTTCTCCAAACTGATTTCTGTCTGTTTGTTTTCTTACTGATTATTATTGGAGCAATATCATCAATAACATTCTTAACTTTTGAGTTGAATGAATCAAGTAGAGTATCAACAGAGTCTGCAGAAATGCTTGGTGTTAAAGATATAGCCTCCATAAATAGTACACTTGTGTTCTCGTTAATGCATCTCCTTCTGACAGAGACCGATCTAGATTCAGTTGTAGCAGACATCAAAATATCAAAGAAAATACAGAAGTGATCAGATGAAATGTTTAGACCCCTACTGATGATTAAGTCTAGAGTGTGTCCACCTTTGTGTGTGGGTCCATGCACATGCTGAGTCAAGTCAAAAGTGTTTAGAACCGTTATCATTTATTTTGTAGTTTTGTTTTCTGAATTATCTATGTGAAAATTAAAATCCCCTGCAATAGCAAAACAGTCAAACTCTGAGGAAATCATTGATAACATTTCTGTGACCTCTTCAACAAAGGCTGGAGAGTATTTTGGAGGCCTGCAAATAATAATAAACAGAATATTTACCAGGTAAATTACCAGGTAAATATTGCTCTTCTGGCTCCTCCTCATCCTTCACTAGTCGGATCAAATTAACAACTGCGCTCTCACTCTGCGAGTACCATCTCTTCAACAAATTAACATGCAACACCCGATGTGATCGTGCCTTGCCTGGGTTGCTATCTCATAAGTGGTTGTTCCTATTTTTTTAGTTACTTCAAACGGCCCTTGCCATTTACCCAAAAGTTTATTTTCGGAGGTAGGAAGCATGACGAGAACTTTCTGACCTGGTTCGAAAGATCGTGTCTTCGCCTTCCTATCATACCACATCTTTTGTCTTTTCTGGGTTTCTGGGATTTGTTGCAATTTTTGTCTCATGGCTAACACATAATCAATAACATTTGTTTTGGTTGAAGTCCCCGAATTCCCCTCCCACAGCTCTCTCACAAGGGACAATGGTCCCTGCACTTCATGGCCATACATGAGCTGCAATGGCGAAAACCCAGTTGACGCCTGCGGAACTTCCCTATAAGCAAACATAAGATATGGTAGCCACTGATCCCAGTCGGTCCCCACCTCATTCACGAATTTCCGAAGCATTTGCACTAAAGTTTGATTAAATCTCTCTACCAACCCGTCTGTCTCCGGATGATAGGGAGTTGTTTTTAATCCTTTTATTCCCAACATCTGATACACCTGTTGCAGAAATTGAGACGTGAAATTCGTTCCTCTATCGGTCAGTATTTCCTTTGGAATACCTACTCTAGAAAAAAACTGAACCAGACATGAAGCGATAGCCTTAGCTTTGATGTTTTTTAATGGAAACACTTCTGGGAACCGTGTCGCATAATCACAAATGACTAACATATACTTATAGCCGGTCTTACTCCGTTCCAATGGACCTACAATGTCCATTCCCAGCCGCTGAAAGGGAACATCAATGACTGGTAAAGGTATTAATGGGGCTTTACGAGGTTTACGAATTTCACAGCATTGGCATTCAGGGCAAGCTTTACAAAATTCAGCGATGTCCTTAGACATTCCCAACCAGTAAAAATGTTTACTGACTCTAGAATGAGTATTTCGCCTCCCCAAATGTCCTGCCCACGGAATGGAATGCCCCAGCGTCATCACTGTATTACGTACGCTAACAGGTAACACCACTTGGAACTTATCCTCTGTTTTACGATACAGCAAATCATTCATCACACAAAAAGATTTCCCTTGAAACATGAATACTTTTGACCCTGTTTGAGCTGCCTCTACCACCTGGGAATACAGTTTAGAAATGTCAGCATCCTTTTTCTGCAAGTGCCTCAAATCTTCAGGCATTGGAATCTGATCAGCATTCAACAATGTGTCAGGCTCTTTTAGTTCCCTAGCCTGCACTACAGTTCTCTTAAATTTTTCCTGTTTTCTTTCCCTCCTAGACTTCTTTTCTTTACATTGATTTACAGCCAGTTCAGAATTAAAAAATGGTAATGACAACAATGATTTTTCCTCTTCCTCACATTCATTCTGTCTACTTTGAGCATGCATCAGCACTACATTACAAGTATCCCTAAGAGGTAACAAATCCATCAGTGCAGGAAAATCATGACCTAAAATAACTGGGTATGGCAAGTTCTGTGCCAGTCCTACCCTCATCAAATAGGTTTGCCCCGCTATACCCATATATACATCAGTGACAGAATACTGACGCTACTCCCCGTGAACACATCTCACTATTACTGGGGTATCACCACCAACACCCAATTCAGGTACAAGTTCTGATTCAACTAAGGTCTGTGTGCAACCTGTATCTATCAAGGCAGAGACTTTTCTCCCATTCAACTCAACAGTTCTTATCACTTGCTTTGGAACGGGAATGTTTGCAGGTTCAGGTATGGTTTCTCGAGGCACATAACACAAATTAGTAAGTGTTTTTGTCAATTGCGGACACATTGGCTTTTTATGACCCATTTGACCACATTTATAACACTTAATAGTCTCTAAAACAGAGACACCAGAGTTCTCAGTTCGTTTTCCACTTGCCTCAGTTGTGAACCTACTTCCTTGAGATGTTGAAATCGATCGTTGAGAAGCTCCATCTCGTGCAGTCTTCCAGCGAGCGAGACTCCAGGGCTCAGCTCTTCGTCGTGCCGCCACAAATACCTCAGCCAGACGCGCCACCTCCTCAGCTGTAGACGGGCCGTGTTCTTTAACCCACGTCTGTAGCTCTGGGCTAAGCATCCGCAGAAATTGTTCAAGGACAATTATCTCTCCGATCTCCTGATTCGTTTTCTCTGCCGGTCTCACCCACTTTTGTCTTCTTCAGTCGAACATACAACTCTTTAGGGGACTCTTCTTCCAGCACCTCCATAGCACGAAATCTCTGTCGATACGTTTCATGATTAATGGAATACTTTTTCAGAATATCCTCCTTTACCTGCGGGTAGTCACTTGCGTCTGCAACATCCATGGCCACATATGCACTGCGCGCCTTGCCAGTCAGCAATGGAATGAGTCTAATGGCCCAATCTTCCTTTGGCCATCTGCACACCTCAGCAATCCGTTCAAACGTGGTTAAATAATGCTCGATGTCATCCGCTTCACACAATTGTTGAATCTTTGGTTCTTTCAGCGCATAACCATGGCTCATAATACGGGAGCCAACAGAAGCTCTAGGTGATTCCTCCACCTCAGCGTCTTCCCTGTCTCGCAAATCCCCCAATGGAGTTCGCTGGCTGACCTCATCCTGTAGTAGACGAAACTGATGCTGAAGCGATTTCCATCTCGCCTCTTGACGGGCTGCATCTTGCATCTGACGGGTATCTCTCTCTTGCTGATCCTGCATGAACCGTTGAAACATCCGCTTAAGAGCATTGTGCCCTTGATGAACTATGGCACTCAATACACACTTTCCTGCAGAGTTTAATTCCAACCTTAATCAAACTCAGCTGCCTGTAACTTTCTAGCAGAGATTATCTTACTTTTGGTTGATCAGAAGGTCTATATTACTTAACATTTGGAAAAGCATAACTGTAACATGGGGGTGAGACAACTGAGTTGAGGATTCAAATGTAACTTTTTCAAAACAGACAGGGTCAAGCACTAGCAAACAGGTACAATTCAGGGTGAGACAAAAAGCAATCCAATAAACAGGCGATGGCCAGGGCAGACAGCAAACAATCAGAAACAGATCTGGGTGTGCCTGACTATTCTGTAATGGTGGGGCATGACATTAACACCTGACTTGGATCACGTGAGGCACCTTAGCCATTCATAAAATGGCTGTTTCTTTCATAGTTAAAAAGTCCAATTACAATTTATGTTTCAGAGGAAAAAAAAGAGTGCAAATTGCTGGTCACTTTCAGGTCACTGTTATTTAAGATTAGGTTTTTGTTAATTTAATAAAACCGCATGATTGGGCATACATAACACTTACCATCACATACAAATCATTCCAATCTAGTCTAATTTCAGGTAAAACCTGACAACCAAAGAAAGAAAACATCAATATTTTTAGACAATAGACAATATTACATATATTTTATTAAATAAGAATGTAGGGTGACCAATTGTGCTTTTTTCCCAGGACACGTCCTGGCCAGGATTTCTATATTGCCTAAAATATCCACGTTTTGGCTTTGGTTTCCTGTTTTTATACTTCATGAAGGTAATGATCTTTGGACCAATAACATGCAGACTTTGTATGTAATTGACCAATAGCGGTGCGTGAGAAGGTGGGATCTACAGAGAACGGTCAAATCGATGCAAATACGTGTACATATTAGTGTTCGACTTGAAGCAGCACTTAGCATACCGATCAGTGTATGACATCAAAGTACCTTGAAAGCGATTCAAAAGCACAAGAAGCCATCTGCTCTCACGGTACTTTCTCATACAACAATTTGTTTGAGCAGTGCAAACAAAGCCAAAACGTGGATATTTTAGGCAATATAGAAATCCTGGCCTGGATATGTCCTGGGAAAATGGCACGTTTGTTCACCCTAGAATACTGCGACAGAAATTTGCTGATGATGCTATAAATGAGTCCTACCTGTCCCTACTCTGCCTTCTCTCTCTCTCTCTCTCTCTATCTATCTATCTATCTATCTATCTATCTATCTATCTATCTATCTATCTATCTATCTATCTATCTATCTATATATATATATATATATATATATATATATATATATATATTATTCAAGGTAAAATCTATAGTTCCCAATGAAAGTATTGTTTAGTGTAAAGCATGTTGAAGATTAGCAAACAGGTTGTCGATTCAATAAATGATAAGTTATTTCCTCACAAAAGCTGTTTATTCAGCGTAGTGAAGCCTCTACTTCTACATCCATTCAAAAAGAAAACAGCCTCTGGTCTCCTTCTCTACGTACCGCAAAAATGGCAGTGTTAGCATTAGACTTTACACATTTTTGGCTTTAGGTTGGAGGCTTGCCATCCAGTGGCCTTGTTTGTAGCAATCCTGAAGACCTGATTAGCTTGTTAGCAGGTGTGTTTATTTAGGGCTGGAGCTTAACTTTGCTGGACCTCGGGGGCCAGAGTTGAGAACCCCTGACATAAATTTTAACTAGACATGAACAATCTGAAAATAAAATGCAAGACATTTCTCAATTCTGCATGTTCCAATCTGTTTCTTAAAGTCACAATTAAATAAAAATATTTTTAAAACATTTTTTGTGTTGTTACATCAGAGTGTAATGGATTATCAAATAAAGTAGGGCGGGACATGTTTCTACACATCAGTTGTTGATTGGATGTTGAGATGTGGGCATGACTAACAAATGTGTATGCAGATGAGCGTGAACTTGCAGGGGTGAAGTTTAAGAGCACTAAATGATTGGAGAAGACCTGCATATGTCACTAGAGAGAAGAAGATCCAATTATAACAATTTGATTAAACATTACAAGATCAAGAACAAACAATATGAACTTTTTAATTGTTTTACGATAAGCATTCATGTAGAAAATAGTGGATTTTCATGTAATGCTAACTAATGCAATCTGAATCATGTTAAGATGATAGCTCGGGTCCCTCTTTCTCTGGAATTTTTCAGCTGTTTTACAGCAAATTTGCAGAAGCACTGAGATTTCATCTCAATAAAATCATTACGAACCATCAGTAATTATTTTAGATTTTTCATTGTGCATCTGTGGTATTTTTTGCACCTGTTTTCTGGTCTAGCAGGTGAAAATGGTGCATCTGATCACTTAGAAGAGTACCAGCACACTCTCCTCAACAACATGATTTGAGAAATAATTTGTGTCTGGAGCACAAACACACGTTTACTTTGCTGCTGTTAAACTTCAGAAGTCACAAAAGTACTTCCATCAATGGACCTCAGAGCTTTTGCATACTCAGTCATGCACTTAAATTTCAGCAATAAACACACACACACACACGCACACACACACGCACGCACACACACACACACACACACACACACACACACACACACACACACACACACACACACACACAGGGATGGAAGAAGGTGCATGCTTGTGTGTGTTTGTGGCAGGTAGGGAGTGAAAGTGCTGGTCCTGGAGTGAGACAGCTGTGCAAACAGGCAGCTGATGATGTCACACTGCAGGGGATTGGGGGTAAAACCGAGGCAGACACTTTGATCACAGTTTTACGGCAGTCCTGAGAGCAGGTTGGGGATCAGATATTTAAGATGTTTTGTTTTTAAAAAGGAATAAAAAGTACCTTTGAAAGATATTTTAAAGTCATATAGCCTAATTGTGTGAAATTAGAAAAGCCAAGAAAGAGAAAAAGCAAATAAAATGTAGCTTTAAAAATGTATATTTAATTTAGAATTACATATGCTATACTTTTGTTTCAGAAGCTGCATCTGAATCTACATATATTTACAGACTAAAAAAAAAAAAGAGTTTGGTGACCAGCATTCTTCAAAAAACGTACTATTTTCCTCAAAAGCAATAAAGACAAGGTTTGAAATAACATCTGGGTGAGTAAATGTAAATAAACAGAATTTACATTTTTGTGGAATTATCCCCAACTATTTTTTAAACTGAAATGATAGCCTACTCAAATTATAATATAATAATAAAATAATAATATAATTTTTTTAATTAATTTAACTGTTGTATAAAATAATTTCTGGTGTGATAACTTTATGAGACAAAAGCTCATTCAGGGCTATTTTTTCCCTATATCTAGAATTTTCTGAATATAGAAAAGTCTGTCCTTGCAATCTTCACGCTCTTGCAAACTGGATTGTCCAACTTGCCGTAAACTCCTTGTAGCCATAAAACGTGTGTCCATGTAGATGAGCAAATAAATATGCATCTTAATTAGCGTGTGTGGCGTTAACTTAATGTTGGTTGACGTGTGGTGTTATTTTAATGTGTGTTGGCATCTGGCGTTAACTTATCGCCTAACGGTGCTTATTTAATGCATGGCGGTGTTATGAAAAAGGCTTTTTAATATTTATATGTCGGTGAAAAGCATAAAATTCTGAACCATTTGGCTTTCGATAGAAAACTGAAGAAGAGGAGCGTGCGCGACTCCCGGGAAAAACAGGACATCTAGGTGCCATATCCTTACCCTTTCGGGTGGTAAGGCCATTGTTTCAGATCGCTATTTGGTATTTTGGTAGTCTATCTGTCCAATGCGGCTGCCATACTAGATCACAGTCTATGGACTAGATATGCGAATGCCCCTTACCCGATTGCAATCCAATGACAGGGACGCACATTTTTTAAGGACAAGACAGTAACCTATAGGATGTATTTTGAATGTCCGATAGTCCTCAAATAACATTAGTCCTGTCTCGTCTTGTTAACGAAGAAGCGGCATACATTTCGTCACAGATTTTATGATCAGATATTCGTTTTAGCTTGTCAACGTCTTGCATTCATCACAGAAAAAAAATGTTTGTTAACGAATATTTTTCATCGTCTTTGTTAACTAAATTAAAACTGCACTGGTACTAGTGTTCCTATATTGACTTGATCTTTTTTTTCTTTTTTTTCTGTAAAGCTGCTTTGAATCTATCAAACATTAACTATTTGACTAATTTTATACTGTTTGAATAGTTTTTCATATATATATATATATATATATATATATAAAACACGCGTACAAAAGAAATGCTAAAATATGTTTCAAAATATATGTACTTAAATATATTCTCCACCTATATATATATACAACCCGAATTCCGGAAAAGTTGGGACGTTTTTTATATTTTAATAAAATGAAAACTAAAAGACTTTCAAATCACATGAGCCAATATTTTATTCACAATAGAACATAGATAACATAGCAAATGTTTAAACTGAGAAAGTTTACAATTTTATGCACAAAATGAGCTCATTTCAATTTTGATTTCTGCTACAGGTCTCAAAATAGTTGGGACGGGGCATGTTTACCATGGTGTAGCATCTCCTTTTCTTTTCAAAACAGTTTGAAGACATCTGGGCATTGAGGCTATGAGTTGCTGGAGTTTTGCTGTTGGAATTTGGTCCCATTCTTGCCTTATATAGATTTCCAGCTGCTGAAGAGTTCGTGGTCGTCTTTGACGTATTTTTCGTTTAATGATGCGCCAAATGTTCTCTATAGGTGAAAGATCTGGACTGCAGGCAGGCCAGGTTAGCACCCGGACTCTTCTACGACGAAGCCATGCTGTTGTTATAGCTGCAGTATGTGGTTTTGCATTGTCCTGCTGAAATAAACAAGGCCTTCCCTGAAATAGACGTTGTTTGGAGGGAAGCATATGTTGCTCTAAAACCTTTACATACCTTTCAGCATTCACAGAGCCTTCCAAAACATGCAAGCTGCCCATACCGTATGCACTTATGCACCCCCATACCATCAGAGATGCTGGCTTTTGAACTGAACGCTGATAACATGCTGGAAGGTCTCCCTCCTCTTTAGCCCGGAGGACACGGCGTCCGTGATTTCCAACAAGAATGTCAAATTTGGACTCGTCTGACCATAAAACACTATTCCATTTTGAAATAGTCCATTTTAAATGATCCTTGGCCCACAGGACACGACGGCGCTTCTGGACCATGTTCACATATGGCTTCCTTTTTGCATGATAGAGCTTTAGTTGGCATCTGCTGATGGCACGGCGGATTGTGTTTACCGACAGTGGTTTCTGAAAGTATTCCTGGGCCCATTTAGTAATGTCATTGACACAATCATGCCGATGAGTGATGCAGTGTCGTCTGAGAGCCCGAAGACCACGGGCATCCAATAAAGGTCTCCGGCCTTGTCCCTTATGCACAGAGATTTCTCCAGTTTCTCTGAATCTTTTGATGATGTTATGCACTGTAGATGATGAGATATGCAAAGCCTTTGCAATTTGACGTTGAGGAACATTGTTTTTAAAGTTTTCCACAATTTTTTTACGCAGTCTTTCACAGATTGGAGAGCCTCTGCCCATCTTTACTTCTGAGAGACTCTGCTTCTCTAAGACAAAGCTTTTATAGCTAATCATGTTACAGACCTGATATCAATTAACTTAATTAATCACTAGATGTTCTCCCAGCTGAATCTTTTCAAAACTGCTTGCTGTTTTAGCCATTTGTTGCCCCGTGCCAACTTTTTTGAGACCTGTAGCAGGCATTAAATTTTAAATGAGCTAATTAAGTGGATAAAAGTGTAAAATTTCTCAGTTTAAACATTTGCTACGTTATCTATGTTCTATTGTGAATAAAATACTGGCTCATATGGTTTGAAATTCCTTTAGTTTTCATTTTATTAAAATTTAAAAAACGTCCCAACTTTTCCGGAATTCGGGTTGTATATATATATATATATATATATATATATATATATTGTTTTAGTTTTTTGGCCATTGAAAAAAAAATATTTTTTCAATCAATAAAAAAACATTTCACCCTTGAATAACTAACTAAATAAATTGTTTTCTATAATGTGACCTTTATTTAAAACATTTAAAAATTAATGGATCATTATACAGTAAATCTAGTTTTGATCTCTAGTAAGGCTATTCCATCCACATTTGCATTTAGACTAAATAAAAATATACATATTTTAAATTTCAGTTTCTTTTTTCTTTCTGTTTTTTTTTTTATTTTTATTATGGAATAAAACAGATGAAAAATCCCACAGATGCACACAAAGAAAGAAACCACTTAGAACACCATAGCAAGTTAGCAACACAATAAAGTTGTTACATATGGTTTGTATAAATTTTATTAATTAAATCTCAGTGTGTCTGCACATTTGTGAATGATTAATACCGAACTTCAGTAGCAGTTAAATGAGAGTCAAAGTAATGGACCACATCAGTAGACTCTTGAAACCTTGCAATGTTCCTGTCAGATGTGGTGGAAAAATTGGCCAATCCACATGAAAGTGAATAACTGATCTGTTTATGATCAAACAGATTGAAACGGAAAAATGTTGTGAAATTCCACAGTGTAAACCAAAAACACGTCACTGAAAGTTACTGAAAGAACATTTCTTCTTAACTTTGAAAGAATGTTAGCCATACTGCATAGCAATTAGGGCTGTAATGGTTCATGTTACTCTGGGTTCGGCTTGTATCACGGTCTTAGAGTCACGGTTTAGGTACGGTTTGTATGTGATATGTTTATGCAAAAAAAGGGCTATATTGTCAAATAAAAATATAGAAAATAAGAACAAATAATCTAATTACAAGCAACAGAACAAATAAATACATCCAAGTAACTCTATATGGCGCAGACTGAGTTGTCCTTAATGTAAATTGATGATATTTACAGTGATAAAATACTTGGCACAAGCTGATTTGTTCATGTTGCATACACAGTACTTTTAAGTACTTCTCATTTAAATGACTGTTTAACATTCACTAGAGCAGGAGAGGCACACAATCCATGTTGCTTGAGGTCCAGTGTAAAGTTTCCACAGTCAGTGATGGTTTGGGGTGCCATGTCATCTGCTGCTGTTGGTCCACTGTGTTTTCTGAGGTCCAAGGTCAATGCAGCTATATAACAGGAAGTTTTAGAGTACTTCATGCTTCCTGCTGCTGACCAACTTTATGGAGATGAAGATTTCATTTTCCAACAGGACTTGGCACTTGCACACAGTGCCAAAGCTACCAGTACCTGGTTTAAGGACCATGGTATCCCTGTTCTTAATTGATCAGCAAACTCGCCTGACCTTAACCCCATAGAAAATCTATGGGGAAATGTGAAGAGGAAGATGCGATATGCCAAACCCAACAATGCAGAAGAGCTGAAGGCCACTATCAGAGTAACATGGCCTCTTATAACACCTGAGCAGTGCCACAGACTGATCAACTCCATGCCACGCCTCATCGCTGAAGTAATTCAGGCAAAAGGAGCCCCAAACTAAGTATTGAGTTCTGTAAATGCTCATACTTTTCATGTTCATACTTTTCAGTTGGCCAAGATTTCTAAAAATCCTGTCTCTGTAATGGTCTTAAGTAAAATTATAATTGTCTGAGATACTGAATTTGGGATTTTCCTTCTAATTATGACCAGCACATGTATATTAATATTTGTTAATGTTAGTTAAAAAAAATAGATTTGTTCATTGTTAGTTCGTTAATTCACAGTGCATTAACTAATGTTACCAAGCACAACTTTTGATTTGAATAATGCATTAGTAAGTGTTGAAATAAACATTAAATAAGATGAAAAAAAATGCTGTAAAGGTATTTTTCATGCTTAGTTCATGTTAAATAAAGTAGTCAACGAATTTTAACAAATGAACCTTATTATAAAGTGTTACTCTTAAAACATAAGCAAAACTTTCCTGGAACATATTTGTGTTATAGCTGGGTTGAACTGTACCTAAAACGCTAAATAACTTACAGTTAATGTGTTGGTAGATCATAAAATTTAGAGGGATGTGTGAATTTTAAAACCGAATCATAAAATACTTGGCATTTGTTTCCGGCCTTTCCAATTAAATGTATTTCGAAAGGAAAGAGAAAAGGACATGACGTTTTGCCAATTATAGGGATCCATATATTCACACACAGTGAAAACACACCCGGAGCAGTGGACTGCCATTTCTGCTGCGGTGCCCAGTTGGGGATTTGGTGACTAGTTCAAGGGTCTTCCGTCATGGAATTGAGGGTGGAAAAGTACATTCACTTGCCTCACCCACATAAACAATCCCTTCTGGTACAGAGACTCAAACCTGCAACCTTTGGGTTACAAGACTCTCCAACCAGTGTGGCACGACTGCAAACCCCTCTTTTCTTCTTTTGATCTTTTAATGCACAACTCTGTAACCATGTGTTTTCTCATCACCAAACACCAAACTCCAAAAATGATGCCTCATTTTGCTCATAGAATAAACTCATTGTAACATCTCACTTCAGAAATAGCTGAATCTAGAAAAGCAAAGTTAATCAAGAAAACTTAAAATTGAAATTTTATGGTTAAATAGCATTGAGTATTAAGGGTGTGACTGAATAACAGACAAAAAGACATATCAGGATTGGAGTTTCCCTACAGATGTGCTTTTTACCCCCATCTGAACATGTGGCTGCCATCTGAATAAAATATAGACAAAGGAATGAACGCTATTCAAAGCAGAAGAGTGGCAACTGCAAAACAAAGATCTTTCTTCTGAGGTTTCATGTGCATTTGTTATAATCCCTGCTAAAAAACAGAATCTGAAGGCCAAACAGAGACTGAATGTTTCTTGATTCTACACATGCATTTATGCAAGAAGACGGAGCCATGCCATTTTAAAGGATGTTATTTACATTTAATAAGTTATACTTGATATACAGTTATAACAGATATACTGTTGTGCAAAATTATTTTGGGGAATTTAGTGACACGAGAACTTATTTGTACATATAAACCTATACATAAATGTGTAGTATA
This sequence comes from Carassius carassius, assembly GCF_963082965.1. Lineage (NCBI taxonomy): Eukaryota > Metazoa > Chordata > Actinopteri > Cypriniformes > Cyprinidae > Carassius > Carassius carassius. Next base: position 16,631,912 of record NC_081760.1, on the reverse strand, counting down.
CACATATTTACTCTTCAAAAGTTTGGGGTTGGTAAGATTTAAAAATATTTTTAATTAAAACAAGTCTCTTCTGTTCAAAAATATGGTAAAAACAATAAATTCACAAGGCTGAATTTGCAGCACCATTACTCCTGTCTTCAGAGTTACATGTTCCTTCAGAATCCATTCTAAAATGCTGATTTGCTGCTCAAGGAACATTTCTGATTATTATCAATTTCAAAAACAGTTGTGCTGCCTTGCTTCTTGAAGTCTATCTATCTAGTGTGTAGATGGTGTTGACTTTAGCTAGGATTCTCTACTCTTTTGTTTTCCCTCGGATGTGAGCGTGTGTGTCTATCAGTGTTGCTGAGTGTCATTGAGATAGGGTCAAAGTGAAGTCCGGAGACAGGCTTTCCCCAAACTTCCTGAAGCCAAGACCATTATCAGAGCCTTGCCGTTCATAACATGCACACACACACAAAGGCTTTGTTTAACACAAAAACTCCTGGCTTCTCATTCAGGGTCAGTGGAGGATCAGGTCACTAAATCACCCCTTCAGTAAGAGTTTCTAGGTTTTCTTGCTTTCTAGGTCTTTTTCTCCTGATGTCCGCAAACTCATACTCAGCTTAACCCTATGTGATGTGATGACAGATATTTGGTTACAATGGACTATAGCGCTGTTCTCCTCTTCATCATTTCCCATCTCCAAGGAGGATCAATTCACCCAGAGAGCAAAGTTGATGTTTTGTGCTAGACTCCAACAGGGATCCACTCTGGGCATGAGAAAGTAAATGTACTCATCCAGCCCACATCAAAAACCTTGCACAAGTGTGAGTTCATTGCATGTCGCTCGGTGGCAGATGTCAGTAAACTCCTGCACATAATCCTCTAAACGTTGGCCACCTTGAAAAATAAAAATAAAAATAACTCCTCTGTGTAGCCCTGGGCAGGGTCATGATGCCAGATCTATGGAAGTGATTTTCATCTTACGTTTTGGTTCGGTCTTCTGTCATGTTTCACATTACTATAAACAAGACTCAGGGCTTAAGTACACAAACTAGATAATTAATAGAAATTTAAATAGGTGCATACTATTCAGAAACCATAGCAACTAATAAGCAAAGGGAACACAGGCAGAAAGACACAGATAAAACAAGACACAATAACAAGAAATAGGAACTATATAGAGCAAGTAAGTACTTTAAATAAATTGACTCACTTTGAGTCACACAACAGATTAAATATGGTACGGGTAGAAGAATTGATGTGATATTGACTTTACATGGTAAATATGAATTTACTTACTGACACAAACACAAGGTTAGTAAGTGGGTTTTATCATCAAGTTTTCTGCTGGTTATGTCTTTGGAAGTTTTTTTTTTGTGTGTTTTTTTTTCTTCATGTTGCTATTTGTCATAAACTGACACAAACTGTCATTGCATATGAATTGCTGTAAACACTGAAATTATTTTGTTTAGTAAGAGACAGCATGTCATGTCTCAATTATTCCAGCAAACATATTTGATGATAGTCTTATCACAGGTTTGTTTTTGTAATATTAGCATATCTGGTGTGATTGGAGACCTGTGAAATTGATGCGGTTCATGTGGCCCTTGTGAACGCTCCATTGCCGCCTAACTGAATCCAATTAGGCCTCAGTACTGACCTGCTTTCTGTTTAATTGGAGAATGTCCAGTCTGCTGATTTATGAAGTTTATTAGAGCATTAGCAATATGCTACTGACTGGCTAACAAGGCTTTTACTGTAGCGAGACATACAGAAGTATAGCCATACAGAGACGTGTTGAGAGAATACGACCAAGATGTCCTTGTGTGACAGAAAATAAAAATAAAAATAAAATTTTTTTTTGCATGTTTTAATTAATGCATTATGCAGATTTTTAGAGTATATTTTAAATATATTATTATTGTTATATTTATATTAGTTCATATATATATATATATATATATATATATATATATATACACACAATTTTTATTAATATATATATATATATATATATATATATATATATATATATATATATATATAAATATATATATATATATATATATATATATATATATTTTTTTTTTTTTTTTTTTTTCATATCTCAGTTTATGATTTTTTTCCTGGTTATTATATATTATGTATGTATTTGAAATATGACTCATCTCAAGTTGTCAATGACTGAAACATCTGTTCAAAATGGGGTGTTTGTGGTAAGCCATTTGTCCAGAGCATTACTGAGAGGAAGATGAGAACGGAATAGATGATAGAGAAACTATACACAGGAAAAGAAGTGATAAAATACAAACAGCTCGGAGGAGGAGTGCAGATTCACAGACTTCTGTTTCAGACAGCCTTAAACAGTAGAGCAAAGATGATACAACCCTGTCAATCAGGAAAAGATGAGGAACAAAACCCTTATGGCTATATCCCACATTTCTAATGTGTATATATATATACATATATACGTGTATATATATATATGTATATGTATATATACATATACATATATATACATATATATATATATACATATATATATATATACATATATATATACATATATATATATATACTTTTTTTTTTATTTTGACACTGCATTTAGGGAACACACATGATTGGAGAATGTTTTCGAAATATGGTAATCTTATGGTACCACGGTATATAGACATTCCCATAACTATCCCATGGTAGCATTATAGTATTATAGCGTTATAGAGTTTACTGGAAAATTGAAGAGACTGCAGTGTCATCATGTGTCTGTACAGTGGAACAACATGTTGTATTTAAAATGTGTTTTCTATGCCTATAGTGCACCCTGCAGGTGAATCAGTATGACATTGAGCTGACATGTAGATTTGAGTTCTGTGACTGTGAGTGTCCAGCAGGTGTCAGACTGAAGTCAAGAGCCTTCCATATGGGGCAGGAGGGAACTTGTGTGAGTACAGGCCTCACTCCAGATCCTTCAAGATTTAGCAATAATCTTCCATCTAGAGCAGGTAATAGGAACACTTTGTTTTCTGTAGCAGATTTGCAGATTTATTAACAGTAGATAGCATGCATTTACTCGATCACTGCCATCTTAGATGATTCCGATGCATTCTTTGTGAAGGATGCTTTCAATGCTGCCTTCGAATTGTACCGTGATATTGCTGTCTGCTTTTTGCCAAAACTTCCATTGTTGCAGGACTTTCAAGCATTTGTCTTGTGTCCTTCCTGCTGTAAATCCCTCACTTGTTTTCTTCTCCATATCCCATGGAATGTCAGCTTATTGTTTTGACATGGGTTTAAAAGTGTTAATATGTCATAGTTCTTCTATTAGAGTCTCTAATCATTGCATGGCAGATATTGTTGATTATAGTTGTAAATCACTTGAATTGCAAGCAAGTTTGATTTAATGATAGTGTCTGTGCTAGATTGATGGTTTGGCTCGTCCACAGCTTTTCTGCAGATATTTTGGTTCACTCAAGTAATTTTTACATGCACGGAAAGTTATTTGCAGGCATGAAAATAGAGCTGATAAATCTCTTAGGTCTCTTTGTTAGTTTATTCATTTAATTATGTCTGGACAGCACATGGATATAGCATGCTTAGCCACTCCAGGCCGACAGTATAATTTATGGAAATATGGAAATTCAGACTTGAAAGCTTGGTGATTAAATGTTTGCATAATTAATGTGCTGTTGTAGCAGTAATAAGACTTAGTACTCGAAGTGGTTATATAATTTTGCTTCAAATGTCAATATCATTAAATTAATTTCTTAAATTTTCAACTCTATAGCATCTTTAACAGTCACTATGACCAATTTTACCTCAAACTGCTGACACTGCTGCATGTTGCTGTTGCACAAAAATGTTTGTCTTACTCATCAATTTTCATCTAGTTTTCCAGTGTAAATAGCTAAACATTCTTAAATCAAGATACAAATCTTTTTACAGATCTAGATCTTTTTATCTTTGAAAAAGTTATACAAAATAAATGTGTTTTGTGCATAAAACCAATATTTGCCAGTGGGGTCAGACAATTATGTTTAACTGAAAGGGAAAACAGGATTATGTTTCTGATGCCATTGGCAGATGTGGTTACACTTTATTTTAAAACAAATAAATGCCTTAAAATAAAGTGGTACCACAGATATTTTTCATGTTTTAAGGGGGAAAAAGGTAAAATGGTCAGCTTCTTAGACTGTGAATTCAATACAAAGGGTAAATAAAAAATAAAAATAACAAAATAAATAATAGGTCAGAAAAATAAATGTTGTTTCAAGGGAAAAAAAAGATTATTTTTCTGACAGCATTGGCAGATGTTTTTTTCATAAATGCCCTAATATCTTAAGTCATTTTGCTTTTTGTGTACTGTAAATGTATCATGATTTAAGAATTTGATATTTTTAGTGGAAAACAATGCAAAAAATGCTGAGGAAGAAACTTTTTTTTGCAGTGCAGAATTCCTCAGGTTGATGCATTTTTAAAATCAACTTTAATCTCACTGTCTTGGTAAAACAATTTTATATTAAACGTTATTTTTTATTTTTTTTTTACTGTCTGGAAATATTGTGTTCTCATTTATTTGATGAGAAAGTAGACTGAGAACAGAGCGCAGACAGTAAATCAGGTCACTGCGAGAGAGGAAATCAGCCCAGTCAATAAGATCATTTATTAAAGATACTGGCAGTTTGCTATGGAAGTATATGGGTAGCGATATTCAATTTGGAATGTAATATGCAAAATGACAATGCAATATGTAAAATGGCAATGCATTTCTGTATTTACATTTACATTTTCCAATACATTTGTGCAATGTTTGGTGCAAAATGAAAATGAAAATTAAATTACACAATTTTCATTTGCCATTTCATACACCAGTTTTAATATGTAAAATGAATACTAATTTTAACGCTTTATAAGTTGCAAAATTAAAATGAAAATGTATTACAGAAATGATTAAATATGTATAACATGTTTAAGCAAAAACTGTGGCAAAATTATCATTTAAATGCTATTATTCTTAAATGCATTAACACTCACAGTCAAGACACTTATGAATGAACTTTCATTCAATGTCCTGCATTGAATGTAGCAAAATTCAATGTGCACATTGAAAATGCATTCCGAGCTGATCACGTGTCCGTCCCCTCCCGCCATGTCAATCACTGTGTGAACAAGGCGGGGCTTGCAGAAGGTCAGAGACTCAAATCTCAAGAAGAGGATTAAAGTGAAAGAACATGGACAAGACAGTTGATCCATGTATGTTTTACATCCCAAATTGAATTGAATATTGCTACCCATACGCTTCCATAGTTTGCAGGCAGGAGCTCAGAATGCGAATCAGGTTGTTGTTTCTTCTCGTTTAATAAAGGCAGCAGCGCCAGCGGTTCTGAGCTGATGGCTTAATGTCTAAAACAGCGGTTGAGAGGACACACCCACCCACAGACAACCACTGATGGACAAAACAGGTATGTGTTTGTGTGTGTGCACAGCAGAGAGAGAGGAAGATATAGGTGAGGCATAGATCAGCCAGAAATGGAAACTAAGTGTAATTTCTCTGCTTAATCAGTATTCTTTGTCCTGTAAAAATGGCAAAATATATTCAAAGGGTTAGTTCAACCAAAAATGAAAATTAGCTTGTTTTTTACTCACCCACGAAGAATCCTAGGTGTATATGACTTTCTTCTTTCAGACGAATCCAGTAGGAGTTATATTAAAAATTGTTCTGGCTATTCCAAGCTCTAGCATTGCAGTCAGCAGGTTTTACAGTTGAACAGTCCACAAGTCGTCAATTAAAGCACACACATTCTTAATAAAATGTGCTTTACACAGCCCTGAGGGGTGAATAAAGGTCCTCTGTAGCAAATCCATTTGTTTTTATAAGAAAAATATCCATATTTGAAACCTAATAAACACTTTTCTCTGTCAAATGCGCTGCAGAAGCAGTTTAATGTTTACGTATGCGCAACACGCTCCTCTGAGATATGCTCGTCTCGTGAGTTTATTTATAGGAGCAAAGGGAGCAAAGTTTCCTTACTTTAGTGAAGGAAAAGAGGAAAACCAGGAGGAAAACCAGTCTCCTCTTGGTTTATATCGAAATCCAACATTTTTCTCTCCAAATCCTCAGTTTGCACTTCTAATCCCTGGCCGGCCTTTTGATTTGTTTTCTCTCCGCATTTGCCACTACTACGACATCTGCTGGAACGGTTTTCACGTATGAGAGTTAATGGAAGTGAGAGAAAAGTATATAAGATATGTTCCTAACAAAAAAGCATGCATTCACTACAGAAGTCCATTCTTCACACCCTGGAGCTGTGTGAGGCATGTTTTATTATGAATGCGCACACTTTATTTGACGACTTGTGGACTGTTCAACTGTAACACCCGCTGACAGCAGTGATAGAACTTGGAATAGCCAAGATTTTTTATATAATTCCAACTGGATTCATCTGAAAGAAGAAAGTCATATACACATAGGATTCTTTGAGGGTGAGTATAAAACAGGCTAATTTTTATTTTTGGGTGAACTAACCCTTTAACTGAGAAGTAAAATTGTACAAAAGGTATTCTGAGGGTTTCATTTATTTATTTTTATTTATTTATTATTATTATTTATTATTATATATATATATATATATATATATATATATATATATATATATATATATATATATATATATATATATATATATATATATATATATATATATATATATATATATATCTTTTTTTTTTTTTTTTTTTTTTTTTTGCAGAATATTGCTATGCTGTTGCTAGGCTGTTGGTAGGGTGTGGTTGCAAGACTGTTTGGGATTTTTGCCAGGATGTTGCCATGCGGTTAATAATGTGCTTTGTTGTTCTTTTTTTTCTTTTTCTTTTTTTATTGCTTAAGTACATTTCTATTGCTTTGCCTTATTTTTTATTTGTATTTTTTATTTGTGGGTGTTGTTATGTAATTGCCATTATTTGCATCATCATGCAGTATCTTAGGGTGTTATTTATTTATTTATTTATTTTTATTGCAATTGCTTAGTCCTTTGTGGCTGTTAGGGTGTTGCTATGTGATTGGTAGGGTGTTCTTTCGTGCATTGTCATGCAGTTGTTAGGGTGCTCAAGTTGTTATGTGTATATTGTGACACAAATTCGATCACTGGTAAGTTCCCTATGCGCTCGCAGCATATTCGGACAGTGATTACTCAATTTCCGTGACATGACTACGTACTGTACAACGTCAATGGACAACATTGTAGAACGTCATTGCTGGAATTAATAATCAACATCCAGGACCAATCTCTTTTTGATATTATTTTTATTCTCTTTAAACACAATGTTCTGTTAAATATTCTTACAACATTTCACCCAAATGTTAATGATAAATCTGAACTAGATGTGTTTACCTGTCTAGCAATGTGTATTGAAATATACTAATTAAATAGTTTGTCTTTTCAAATCGTCTATCGCGTGTCATAATATTTATCGAGTTGGCTCATGTGGTTTATGTTTTGAGCTTCAGAAATGTGACTTCATTTCTGGCATGGTAGCATAGTGAGAACCTTCACGATTGAGACAGCCCTTTAAATGGCTTACTCCCTTGTCAGTGCCCTGACTACTGAACCAGGGAGCTAACTGATTTACCAGGGTGTTACTATACAGTTACTAATGTGCTTCACTGTGTGGTTGCCAAGATGTTCTGAATAGTTTTCAGCAAATTGCTATTCTGTTCTGCCATGTGATTGGTAGGGTGTTTTGGGTGATTGCAAAACAATACCCTTTCTGTTCACACAAAATCCTCTCTTGTGTCTTTTCCAAATCTATTTGCTGTCTGTTCCAGTCTTACTACTCAGCTCTTCAGTTCATTTCTGTTTTTCAGCTTCTCTCCTCTGACCTTAGTATTTTGCATTCCTCTCAAGTATGGTTCCATCTCATTCTCATAACAGACATGAATCCAACCGTTTCAGTGTACCACTCCAGGATGCCCCCCCCCCCCCCGCAAAAAAGAAACTGGCTACATTTGGCATTTATAACTTGTAGCATTTCATCTCAAGTTCAAAGAGGCAGAACAGATGAGTTTTCCCTGAGGTCAAAAGCAGTTTATTCACGTTATTATATGATCAATATGGTCGCAATCTCATACGCCACATTTCTTCTCAGTTTTCATTCGCAGTCAGGTGTTGGCCATGTGGGGTGAGAAAAGAGAGTGTGAAAACTCTGCTGGAACATCCTGATCTAAGTGCTGATGAAATTACAGTACGTGTTTTGTGTACATGCAATGCATTCCATAAGTTATGTGCAATTACTAAAAGTAAAGTAGTAAACAGAGATTTCAATGTATTTATTTAATGTATTTCTATTTATTTAATGTATTTACTATCAAATGCATTTGTAAACCTTTATAATAATGTGTTCATACGGGCCTTTTTAAAATTGTAAAGCACATACAAATTACTAAAACTTAAACTAAAAATAACATTAAAATGAAAACTGTAAATGCTAATTAACAAAAAGAATAAATACATACTAGTATTATGTATGTATATAAATAATAATGTTAAAATAACTACTCAGTGATATGCAATGTGCATTAGCTACATAGTAATTTTTTTGTTGTTGTGTATACAGTTTTACATTATTTTTTCTCATTAGTCATCCTTAGCTTGTATTTTGTGTTATTAAATTTGCCTTCAGCCACCCTGCTGTCCAGATATAACACTGGCCACACACACACACACACAAAAAGACATTTTGGTTGACCACAAATAAATATGACCTTACAAATATGACAGAACTACATACAGTATGCTGTTACAGCTCATTTGAGGTTATTTAAAATCACAATAAATCTCTAAACAGAGAACAGAACAGCAGTGAGATGTCATTTATGTGTTTAGTTAGTGATTTCCAAATGTATATGTGTATCTGGAGTGCTGCCGTGTGCTGAGCAGCCTGCGCGCGTGCCATGTCTCTGAGCACTGACAGGATTTTGGAGGCTGTTTGGATAGCCTGCCAAAGCTGGCCTCGACTCAGCCATCAGACCTGGAATCTGGGTTAACAGAAATAGAGAGAAAAAAATAAAAGCAGAGACGGCTAAAGCACAAATGATGCCAAAGGGAAGTGAGGTCATCATGGAGGCTTCTCTCGCACTGTTCTACCATTGTCTCCTCATCTTCTCGCTCCACAATGGTGGAAATTAATAATTTATGAAAACAATAGTCTCTAGTAGCAGCACACGCACATTTATAAGCTCTCCTCTAAGATGAGAGTAACAGGTGGTAAAACTGAATAAGCTTGTACGTTTTGTCATTTTTTCCAAGTTTTCTTTTACTCTTTGTGATTCATCTCAGCTGTTGAAACTGCAGAGGGCTCAGAAGATTTCTATTAACGTACTTTATCTCTAGTACTTGTGCTTAAAGTGATGTGCTAAAACCTATTTGATGAATACTGCATTTTCAGACTTCTCATTTGACCCACTGTTTATCACGTACTATATAGTAGGGAAGTCTTATAGTAGTACTTGTGATGATTTAATAAATTTGGAATTGAATGAATATAAAATTAAAAAAGGGCCAAAATATATTTGCTAAAATGTGATTCAAAATATATTTACCTAGTATTGTTTACCTAATATTTAATTAAATTTTTTTCTGATATATTTAGTTGGACATTGATATTAATGTTATTACTTGTTTCAGGATGTTTAGAAAACATTTAACAGTAATGTTCCCATAATGTTTGTAATTAAGACTGAATTGCATTTTATCTGTTCTGGAATCCCACGACAAAGCCACCGAAGAGAAACACTTTTTTATTTTTTTTAAAAAGCACACACTCATACAGGGTTCATTGTTGCCGGTGTAGCGTCTGTGATCAGGCAGGCCTAATAATGGTCAGTGTACAGCCCCTTCTCTGCTTTCTTTCCATCTCACCCTAGTCTCAGCCTCAGATGTCATGCCCATGGACTGTTGGCTAAATGTCTGATGATAGGGGACACAAAAGTGGAAACACTTCAGGAGTGTTGAAGTCATCATCGGATTGGTTGAATTAGGCCCCTGTTTCCCTGGTGCTCGTGTTTTCAATGTTTCTGCGCAGATACCCATGATCCTGAAGGCTGTCAAGAGCCCCAGAGCGGTCGTGCTTCTCGCCAGGGTTAACGACACCACGCTGCGGCAGACGGAGATACTGAAGAGGGACTTCAGGATCTGATCGTGATGGTGCGCAGCATTGGACAATGGTTATTGTCATGGTCTAAAGAACAGAAACTGATCTGTGTTAATAATTGGAATCTTTTCCGGGAGTGTCCTAGGCTTTTTCGCGCTTATGGCCTGCACCCTAGCAGAGTCAGAGCGGAACTCCTGTCAGACAACATCTCCAGGACGCATACGCTCCATATGACTAGTAAGCCAATTCTGAAATAACTGGTATGATGGCTTTTGTTCTACCCGCTTAAATGATAGAAGTACTTGCGCTGTCCAATCTATTAAGACTGTGTCTGTTCCCTGAATAATGAGGTCAAAATATACATTTAATGTTGGATCTAGAAAAAATCTGACCGTAATTAAAAAAGATTTTTTTTTAATAAATGAACAAAAAACATTTATAAAGTTTGGGCTCATAAACATTAGATCACCCAAAGCAGTTGTTGTAAATAATCACAGATAGTTTTGATGTACTCTGCTTGACTAAAACCTGGCTACAACCAAATAATTATTTTGGTCTAAATGAGTCTACTCCTCCAAACTACTGTTATAAGCATGAGCCCTGTCAGACTGGTCATTGGGGAGGTGTTGCAACAATATATAGTGATATTCTCAATGTTACCCAGGAAACAGGACACAGGTTTAACTCATTCGAAATACTTCTGCTTAATGTTACACTGTCAGATATGCCAAAGACATCTATTGTATCTTTGCTCTGGCTACTGTGTATACACCACCATGGCCGTATAGAATTCCTAAAATAATTTGCATATTTCCTCTCAGACCTATGGATTACTGTTGATAAAATGCTAATTTTTGGCTATTTTAACATTCATATTGGTAATACAAATGATGCATTAGGACTTGCGTTTACTGACCTAATAAACTCTTTTTGAGTCAAGCAAAATGTCACCGGGCCCACTCATCATTTTAGTCATACGCTAGATTTAATTATATTGCATGTAATCAATCTTACTGATATAGATATTGTACCTGAAAGTGATGATGTTACTGACCATTTCTTTGTATCATGCATTCTGAGTATTATTGATATTAACTATTTGGCTCTGCATTATCATCCGGACAGAACTATTGTTCCTGCCATGGAAGACAGATTCGCAAATAACCTGCCTGATGTATCTCAACTGCTCTGTGTATCTATAAATACACATGAACTAGACAAAATGACTGGCAACATGGGCACTATCTTCTCTAATTCATTGGCTGTTGCCCCCATCAAATTGAAAAAAGGTTAGAGAAAAACATACTGTGCCAAGGTATAACAGTAATAGCCACTCTCTCAAGAAAGATACTTGTAGTCTTGAGCGCAATGGAGAAAATCTAATTTGTAAGTTTTTAGAATTGCCTGGAAAAACAGTATGTTCAGCTATAGACAGGCTCTAAAATCTGCCAGGGCCGAGCATATCCACAAAAAAAATTTAATATAACCAAAACAATCCAAGGTTTTTATTTAGCACAGTGGTTAGATTAACAAAATAACCAGACTCCACCCGATCTAAATATTCCCTCACAGTTAAATAGTAATGACTTTATGAATTTCTTCACTGATAAAATAGATAACATCAGAAATACAATAACAAATGTAGATTCTACAGCCTAATACTTCTGTCAAGGTTTATGGGTTCACTGACTTATCTGTGCGTGTTGTGTATGCGTTAGTGGGTGTATCTCTGTGCTGATGCGAAGAGTTGATCACTTTTAGCTGCAGTTGTTCTGTCTGGCCGATGGTTCCTGATTCCTGACCTCCTGTCTCTGGGTTGAAGTTGGTGTTATGCGCTGTCTTCAGTGAGGTTGCCAATTGTGTCCGTGCACTACCCAGCCATCAACCAGAGACGATCAACTTCACTTGACCTGTTTTCTGTGAGACTCAGAATAAAGCATTGATTGTACCACAATTAAATCCAAACTTTTTTTGTTCAACATGGATTCAGCGGAGGCGTCTGATCTTGAGAACTTTCTGTCCAACAGTAATGCTCGTCTGGACTGGCAAGAGGAGCAGATGCTAGTGACTGGACGGGCTGTACAATCACTGGTAGCGTAGGTGTCCGAACTCACCAGCCAGCTACAGGGGACCATTTAATACCCCCAGGGAGCACTTTGAATATTTGGTTATGCCTTTCGGGTTATAACTTGTCAATGATGTGTTGAGAGATATGGTCGACCAATTCATATATGTTTACCTGGATGTCATATTGACATCAGGAGAGTGCTCCCTATGCTGCTTGAGAATGGGCTTTTTGTTTTCATGCACAGTCGATTCCGTTTCTGGGTTCTATCATGTCGTCTGAGGGGGTACGCGTGGATCCTGACAAAGTTAAGGTTGTGGTTGATTGGCCAACCCCTGATTCCCACAAGGCCCTGCACAGGTTTCTGGGGTTTGCTAATTTCTACCGGCGTTTCATTCACAATTTCAGCCAACTAGCTGCTCCTCTGACTGCCTTGACCTCCACCAAGATGACGTTCAGGTCGTCCGGTGCAGCCAAAACTGCATTCTTCAAACTCAAGAGCCACTTCGTTTTGGCTCCACACGTTAGCATTCAGTCATGCATTGATTGTACTGCAATTGAATCCGAATTCTTTGTGTTTCGTGACAACTTCAGTTTCATCCATCACACCCAAAGATAAACTGCAGTGCTCTACAACTATAGGACAAGAAAAACGAAATAAACTTATTACTGCATCTAAACCAACAACATGTTTATTAGATCCTGTACCCACTAAATTACTGAAAGAGTTGTTACCTGTAGCAGAAAAAACCCTTCTCAATATTAAAAAATTGTGTGAGCTCAATTGTGCTCGTTCTTTCAAAAAAAAAAATCTCTATGAAGAATCTCATTCATCACCAGTAAAATAAGGAGTGCCGCAAGGATTGTCCTAGGTCCTCTGCTATTTTCAATAATATTGCCCATTGGTAATATTATTAGAAAATACAGGATCAGTTTCCAATGTTATGCGGATGATACTCAACTGTAGATCTTAACGAGACCAGATGAAACTTCTAAATTATCTAAGCTAACAGAATGTGTTAAAAATGTAAACGACTGGATGACCAATAATTTTCTCCTATTAAATTCGGATAAGACAGAGATATTAATTATTGGACCAAAAAACAGTACACAGAATCTCGTAGATTACAATTTGCAACTAAACGGATGTGCTGTTACTCAACGGTGTAATTGGAAGACATTGGATATACACTGAAAAAAAAAACAACAACACAAAAACAATTTTAAGTAGGATTTACCTGAAAAAAATCTTGGAAACAATTCTCACTCAGAAAAGACTAGTTAATTTACAAAAAAAATGACAAGTAAAAGCCTAAACATAATTATTAATGGCTTTGAATAGAAATGTTTTAGTTAAGTTTACTTGGAAACACCCAGTAAATTTGATTGACTCTTTATTTGTAAATTTTACTAAAATAGCGCTTATCACTGTTAAAAAAAAAGTGCTGTTAAATAACAGTAATTTAATACACTGAAACAAACAAACAAACAATAAGTGAGATTCACTTAATTTTTCTTTCTTTTGCAAGGTTTGCACACATATATTTTAAGTATTGAATGAAATAAAATCTGAAAGTAAGCAAATAGACAGACTTTTATCCTTTTAAGAAAATACGTATTGTCACAGTCATGGACTTCTGTTCCTTTTGTGTTATCTCTATTTGGTCATGTTCCATTCCTCGTTTTGTTAATTGATTAATCCCCACCTGTTTCCATTCCTCTGATTACTTTCCATGCCTATTTAAACCCTGTCTGTTCAGTTCTGTTTTGTCCGCTATTAATGTGATGTTCAATTATTTGGATTTGAGTTTGGATGTGCCCTTTTCACTCCCGTGGATCATTAAAAGAACTCTTTATACTGTATATATCTTCTTCGCTGCGCGCTTTACTTTGCACACCTACACGTTTGACAAAAATGTCCACTCAATATAATTATTATCCAAATGACGGTAACAATCAGTAAATAGTGTTTGAGTATAAATGGGTCATTTATAATTCATGTCCCAGTGCATGATGGGAAATATGGGATCATAACTTTGATATTTACTTTAAGAATCCTTGTAAACATAAACAGTTCCAAGTAAAATATACTTATACGTTCCATACGTAATTTAATTTCTACAAGCTTAAATTGAGGAGTAACATCAAATTTACTTTTTTCTTTTTTTTAATTCTTGCCTTAACTAAATTATTTAATGTATAAATTACATTTGTTTTTATGTAGTATTTACTTCGGTAAAAAAATCATTTTTATCAGTGTAGATTAATCTTTATTCAAACTTTATTTACAAAAATCAATCAGGGAAGATTAGTGAGTGATTTCACTTTTTCTTTTGTTCTTTGATTTCCAGCAATGACATTTCTCAATGCACTACTACAAGTTCTCTTTTGCATCTTATCATGTTTATAGCATGCTTATAAATAGTTTTACTGTAACGCTAGCCAAAGGATGACTAGAAAAATATTGATGCTAAGGTAATTGCATTGCATTATATATATATATATATATATATATATATATATATATATATATATATATATATATATATATATATATAAACTAGCGATGGGCAACAATTAAAAAAATATATTTTTATTTCATGATTAATCACATGATTTGTTATGCGCAAAATTCAATAATGAATTTAAAAGTAATGTATTGCACACTTTCATTTTAAAATATTGCTGTATGAACAAAAGTGCAAGAACATTTGGTTTTCAAACTCTTTTAAGGAGCTTTTTCACAGCAGTATTCCCATTACATAGTAGCAGTTGTAAATATCAACTTAAACATAAATGTAATCACATTAAAATCTCCTTTTCATACAACTTCTGTATTTTTGTGATGGTGCATCTTGATGGAGGCTCAAGCAGGATTTATACTTTCATCTGGCTCTGCTTTGCGATCCTCATGAGCCTTCCCGAATGAATGAGCTTTTTATACTTGTCACATTCGCCATTGCACTATCCTTTGAAACGACAGGGGGAGACAAGGAGTAATTGTTCTCTAAAACCATCGGCATTCACCGGTGAGAAGTCGTCATTTGCCTGTACAAGACTTCACTTGTGATGAATGAGTTGATGAATTAAAAATTACGTACAAATTATGTACAAACTGATTACAATAATCATAAACTTTTGTGTTTATTTCACATCAAACTCAACTTTAAAGCATTAGTGTAAAGATTGTATCTAAATTAATTATATTTCTTTTTAAAATAAAACATACTTCAATTTAAAAGCCTTGGACAAACTATGCAAACAAACAACAAAAAAACAACAACTTTGCATTGTCTTCCCTCAAAGCATCAAAAATTAACCTGGTGAAGTTTGAACGTAACATCAAACTGCTTCTGTTTCACACAAATGCCGGCACAGTTGTGCATGGTTGGCTACAGTCAGCCTAAATTCATGCATCTTCGGATGCAGAGCTGTGCTCAAAGTCACAAAAAATGCTGTGCAAACTGCCTTTAGAAATGCGTCCGCTCGCACTCAAAGCTAACTTCTGCCAACACAGCAATGACCTCATATTTGCAGAGCACACCCAAGTGAACTTGCGGACGCGTAGAGTATAAATCAGCCTTCATACATGCTGTCATCTGTTGCGATCCTAAGAACGTTCACCTAGGCTATGTACACCTTTCAGTTTTTGAAATTGACAACTACATTTACTCACAGTTGTGAGTCTCGTAATGTCCCGTTCACACAGAAACTTATAGTAGCTTCTCGGATGCTGTCTGTATGAACGTGCAACGAAAGTCAAGCTCGAATTCCTTTCCAGTTAAAATAGCAACAGTGTCCAAAATAATATCAAAGATGACGATGTCGATAAAACTGAAAGTCTTATCAGTTTCTGACACAACAAGCGTCCAATCGTGCTGCGAATTCATCAATCAAATCTTCATCTTCATTATTTTGCTAAAAATAACATTATTTGGTGTATTTGGTGTAATGCAATGTGTTTACGTGGTTTAAGGTTAAATTCCGCTATGCCCCGCCTTTCTGAAACACATAGATTTTAACAAATCTCATCGTTCTGAAAAGTGAGGCATATGCTGCGTTTCCAGCTATCCAGTGCATTGTGATTGGCCAAATGCCTCAAGCATGTGACGGAAATGTTACACCCCTTAACCCGGCACAATGAGACAAAATCTATAAAACCCATTACAAACGAGGCATTTGTTGCAACCAGTGGGGACATAATTACTGATTATAATGATGTGTACTCTCTTTTTATGTGTTGTGTATCACACTGAGTGAACATAAAACCATGTCTGCATTTGTGATTGGAGAAACGACAAACATTTGAATCATCAGTGGAAAATACTTTACATATGAAAAAGTACTTACAGACTGTGTCAGATGTGCCAGATTGTCCTAAATGGTGATCCTGTGGCGCTGCTCTGTGGCTGCCGCGCGGTGTCTCCCATGACATTACATTGATAGATAATTTCTTAATTTAAGACTCTCTTAGTGCTAGGAGTCTCTTTCAAGTTTGTGGATGATGTTTTTGGGGGGATATTAATCATGGATCCTGTAGTGTGGAGCACGTTTGGACTGTTGGTGGTGTTCTTAAACATTTATCTCTCCTATGGACTGAACTTGGGCCATGTTGCTGGCAGCGTTGCCCTTAATGAATTTCGATATGACAGAGAGTTCCTACTATTGCTTCTCAACTCAGTCTCAACAGAGCATTCTACAGTAGTGGATACAATTCCAAATCATCTTAAAACCAATGTGAAAAGTGTCAAAGTTCATAATAAGCAGAAAAGGGGATGTAGAGGAGGTCTTCGTCGCTGATTGAGATGGAAAGAAAAAAACAAAATCTGCCTGCCTACTACCCTTCTCATTAACGCGGATGAAAAAAATGGATGAATTAACAGCTAACATCTGCTACCTACATGAGTTCCGGAACTCCTGTGTCCTGGCTATTACTGAGACGTGACTGGACAGCAACGTCTTGCCCAGCAAGGTTGAACCCGAAGGCTTCGCATAGTTCAGGACCGACTGAGATTTTAACATCACCGGGAAGACTCGTGGAGGAGGCGTATGTCTTCTTGTTCGAGAGGAATGGTGTCATGCAGTAAAGGTCAGAGAAAGCATGTGCACTCCAGATATTGAACTGTTGTGCATTTCTCTTCGTCTGTACTATTTACAGATGGAGTTTCCCCAAGTTTGTATTACTGTAGCATATATTCTCCCCAAAGCAAACTTTGTTTACAACCTATCTCAGAAACTTGAGTCAATTTCTCCTTATAGTCCTAAGTTTATTTTGGATGATTTTAATAACTGCAACATTAAGAAGAGTCTGCGCACATACTATCAATATGTTGATTGTGTGAAAAAAAAGAAAAAAAGATTTAGATTTAGACTCTAGATTTGTGCTATGGAACTGTTAAACCACCACTGGGGGCATCTGACCATAGTGTTGTATATCTTTGACCTGTTTATCAGAGGTTACTTGGAAAGGAGAAACCCCGGAAAATGTGTTAAAGTGTGGGACAATGGGAGGTTTTTTTTTATAGTGGTGACATCAATGAGTATGTTGAAACAGTCAATGAGTATATAAACTACTGTGTAGATACTATTATACCTACTAAGACTTTTAGGGTCTACCCCAATGATAAACCTTGGGTGTCTAAAGAATTAAAGATCCTCTGGTGGAGATCTAAATCTTTCAGATGAAATACAGCTAATTTCTGAAGTTGAAAATACGCAACACACGCTAAACATGCACTTGTGCAGCAGAGCGGCTCTTTCACACTGTATGACGTGACAGACAACTAGTTGTCCAGTCCTGTTCCGCTCACACAGTGTTTTCTGAGAATGCGGTTGTGAGTCCTAAAAATGTACAGGTGTGAGTTCAGTTAAAGAATGAGGTCGTCATGCCTGAAAATAACTGTACTGTGTGTGAACGTAACCTTATTAAGGACTCAAATACAGGACTGACAACCGTATTCTGCTGCTGTGTTGAACGTGGCCCTACTTTTGACGGACACCGAACCCAGGCTGCACAGTAGATATAAAATAAAAGTCCAAGATCCTGTCAATTTCAAAATAAACATTCTGTAAAGTCTGCTGATCATATTTCAAATCACTATATGCTTACCAGGAGGCCAGAAATGGTATGTGAAATATAGATTCAAGATATTTGAAATGTATTTTAAATGACTGTACATATCGTTCATAACTGGACGTTTAACTTTTTATTAACTTTGTAGTCTAGCACAACAAAGTAGGACAATAAACAACAACAAAGAGAATTAAACCAGTGAAAACATATTTAGCCAACTTAGCCATGTTAGAACACAAATAATAAAGACAAACAACACAGAGCAGTTAAATCATATGGTCTAGTGAATCCTGTTGCTTCGCTTCTGAAATGCTCCTGGTTATGATTAAGCACTTCATGGAGGATGGAACGAAACATTGCGCACCGCAGACACGTGCATTATAAATAATGGGTAGCACCGTGTCTACTGTCTGTCTACTGTATTCGACCAAGCGACAGTTGCAAAATAGTATTTTATAGTATTTAATCAAATTGCGCCATCTGGTGTAGAATATAGTATTTTGTCGCACCTCACCACTCACGTCCAGTCTATACATGGTTCTAGGCGCAAGATGACACCCATCTCAAACCAGTACTGATCAAAATTCCACCCCACCTGTGACCAGTGTTGCCAACTTAGCATTTTGTTGCTAAATTTACCAACTTTTCAAACTACCCCAGCACATTTGATAATAACAATAATAATGAATAATAGTTTCGTAATTGTTCATTTATGATACACTTCGTTGGTAGCTTGCACCTGCGATTGTTGATCAGTTAGTACACTGTAAGAAAAATATCTAGAAAAATGGAAAAGGTACTAGTAATTTTCCAGGACATTATCTATTATCCATTATCTGTTGTAACCCGAAAATACAATGCATAATTTAAAATGCAGCTAAAATAATAATAATAATAATAATAAAAATAATAATAAAGATATCCACTGAACTAAAATAGGAAACTAACTACTAATACACTGCTTAAAGTGGTCATATGATGCGATAATGCTATTTTTCCTTTCTCTTTGGAGTGTTACAAGCTCTTGGTGCATAAAGAAGATCTGTAAAATTGTAAAGACTAATGTCTCAAATCCAAAGAGATATTCATTATAAAAGTTAAGTCAACCACACCCCCCTAAAACGGCTTGTTCTAACAACCTCCCCCAACATTTCTACATCACTATGTGGATTTTCATACAACTATGTATTTGCTAAAGTTGCCCAAATGTTCACGCAAAGAAAGAAGGCGTACCTTTTATTCTCTCTTTTGCCGCTGCTGCCATGTCATGGAGTCTTGGCCTTCCAAAAGAGGACACGACTAGAAATCAGTGGTTAAGTTCTATTTCAACAATGTTCCAGAACAGTCCAACCCAAATATTCAGATGTGTGCTGTAAATTTTATGGATGACGAGGACTGTTTCCAGAACCAGTAGCCTGCAATGCATCTGTGGTACAATGACTGTTTCTATAAAGTTGGGCAGTTCAAACTTTGCAAGGACAGTCTGGCACTTCTGACTCATAGCCTGTAAGAACATTTTTTTTATATTTAAATAATTTGCCAATTATGATTCAAACGTGAGTTTTAAGCAGTGTAGAGTAGGCTTGTTTGTTGTTTCTCAGATCACAAATGCAGACTAGGTTTTATGTTTACGCAGGGCGATACGCAATGCAACACATAAAAAGACAGTATAAGTCATTATAATAAGTAATTATGTCCCCACTGGATGCAACAAATGCCTCATTTGTAATGGGTTTTATTGTCTCGTATAGTCAACAGTTCACCAAATCGAACTGAATATTTTGAAATGGTTTGTGTCTCCAGTATGGTGTGATGTGCATGAGCAGAGCAGCCGGATTGAGTCTTGTGCTGCTGGTCTGGGAGACGGCATATGTTAAGGGGCGTAACATTTCCGTCACATGCTTGAGAGATTTGGCCAATCACAATGTACTGGATAGCTGGCCAATCAGAGCACATCTAGCTTTTTCAGACCGATGAGCCTTGTAAAAATCAAGGCGGGGCATAGAGGAGAAACAATAATGTGCATTATTTGGAAAATTGTTGTTTAAAAATATTTTTATTTTAATATTGTATTATGCATTAACAGTATTTTACGAACAAATCTAAATTAACATATAAAAAATATATATGTTTTTGCTGAGATTTGATCTAGTGAAACAACTTTGCGTAATGACGTCATCACGCAATAGCATCACAACATTCATTTAGCAACTTTTAGCAACAAATCGACCTTCCTTTAGCAACTTCCCCTGAAAATTAGTTGTCAACACTGCCTGTGACCCATTGTTTGTCTGTATGTGTATCCAAAGCCAGTGAGCAATGGATTTTCAAAATAATAATAATAATAATAATAATGTAAAACTGCATTAACGCATGATAAATTGTCAACATTAACACAATATGTGTTAACACAATAATTAGTTAACTTGCCCAGCACTAAAAAAAACCTATTCGCACAATTAACACATTTTTGACAGTCCTTATTTATATTTATTTGTATGTATTTGTTAGTACAGACACCTCTGTAAGTGAAGTGTATGGAAATGGGTGTGGAATGTGGAGTTGTGCTTTCTGAACTGCTTTCATGTATGTGTGAAACAGCACTTGAATGAGCGCCAGTGTCCATACATAGCTATTTTTGAAAAGCCCAAGCTCTTCAAATGGCTGGCGTTCGGCAGCACGCATTCCACACAAACAGGACAGAGCTTTGAAGACCTCAATAAACCAATGGCTCTTAATAGCTCTGTTCCAAAACCTCTTAAAAGCTCAAGTTTCTGTTCGTCTTTAATGTTATTTTTTGACCGAGCTTGCATTCTGGGATCTGCGACACAGCTTAAATGAGATCTTACAATATCATAATGTTCATGTGTCTATCAATGTCAAGAGTGCATCCACAATGTATTAAACCTGCATCTAGATCCACATATATTATATATATATATATACAGTACAGACCAAAAGTTTGGACACACCTTCTCATTCAAAGAGTTTTCTTTATTTTCATGACTATGAAAATTGTAGATTCACACTGAAGGCATCTAAACTATGAATTAACACATGTGGAATTATATACATAATTCATACAAAAAGTGTGAAACAACTGAAAAATGTCATTCTAGGTCAGTGGTCACCAACCTTTTCAAGCCGAAGATCCCTGACCTCGGCCTTAATGAAAGGCAAGATCTACCTATCGAAGAATAGATAGAAAAAGACAGCCCAGATTGTACTTCCAACTTGAGGCCTTTTATTTAGTATTTGAATTGTATTTGAATTTAATATACATTAAATGTTCTTTTCTTTTTCTTTTTTTACTTAAAGGAGTCATAACGTCGTATTACCTTAGATACCTACTGCTGTATTATAGTCTTTCAGGCCCTTCTAAAAAAGAAAAGTGGAAAAAAAATAAGCACAGAGCTCCTCAGACCCTTATTTCTGAAGGCATTATTGTCTCGCGAGATCTGATGCGATATTTTGGCTGTCGTGGACGGTCATTATAATAATGCAAATGAGGGGCGCGTTGATTGGTTGCAGGAAGGGGGGGGTTGACAATGCAGGTAACGCTTTAGCATATCATTACAAACTGACATCATGGCGCAAGTTGTGAATGAACGCGACCGGCTTCCCAGCCAGTGTATAAGTATGAGGCGCCGTTTAGGGCTTAAATCAAACTTCATTCACGCACACATATGAAACACGCTTGCATATATACTAAGTACTAGTCACACATACATGTATATGAACTATCCACGCACATAAAGTTACTCATATGAGACGTGAGCACAGCACACACACACAAATATAAGACGTGAGCACACACACAAACTAGACGGCGCCTCATAAGCGTTAGGCAATAAATAAACAATAACTGAATTCATGATGATCTCAGTCATTTGTTTTGTGCAAAGTACTTTAGCAGCCATTCCCCATACCTCAAAGCTAATACTCCCGCCAGAGTTGTGCCTGGACGCGTTCATTGAACGATAGTGTGTCTGACTCCCTTGTTCGATCTTTTTTCCGAGTCATTTCGTTCATTTAAGGGGCTTTAAATGTTACTATTAACTGGCAAATTCCCCGAACACATCAACCTACGCAATCTTGATCTTCATATTCTGAATTAAGAAATCATTATAATGCAGTCAAAAGTCCGTTTTTGCAGTCCGTTTACAGGGAACATAAACAATTACTTCACCTCAAGTCTTTCGTTTATTTGTCTAGTGACAGACGCAATAGCATACAATAGACGCAGATACTGTTTGTTACACACAGTAGAGCAATAAAAACACAGTCTTACCGTTTCAATTGCCGGCAATTTTGTTGGAATGGCGCTTTTCCAGAGATTCGATGCCAACTTCGCCTGATATTGCCCCAAATTTGTGAAGGATTTCGGCCTACAATGTTTAGCACAAACACGTAACGATAAGCCAGTGGGAAGGGTTGAAGGAACCGCGTCATTAAAAATGAATTTAAACCACTGGTCTCTGATAGCTAGGTCCGTTCTTGGTAGAGAAAACACATTTACATGTTGATTCTGGCAGTCAACCACAGAGCAACTCTTTCTCGACTGAATATGAGGGAGAGAGGGGAAGGGCGAGCTTCCTGCTGCGGTGTCCATATATGGTATATCCTGCCTCGTCTTGACGTCAAGATGAGGAAGAAATCAAAATCTCGTATTTGAGTGCGCGTGCACGTGGGCTATTTTACAAACCCTGAGGTAAACAAACGCTTCACTTTTAAATATCGGCTTCCCGACCAGTGTATAATCGTTAGGCAATCATAACATACATTGATTCTCGTGGAAAAGTGAAAATTGTGGGTCATGACTCCTTTAACTCGGAAGCAACCATCATATACCATCATATGAAGTGGCACTGAACTCAAGAAAAATGCCATTGTCAGCAGTAAAGTGCTTATTCACTGAAGTTTCTGACGGTACTACCTACCCTTAACATTTTATAAATGAACTGTGCAAAACAAAATTATCAACAATCTCAATTAAGCTAAGTGCAGTTATGTCCCATCATATGCAACATCACTTTTCTCAATGCCACCAGAAGAGTAATGTTACTCACTCAAGTCAGTGTGATGGCTGTGACTGAATACTCTCTGTGAGTCCTCTGAAGTCTGGCTCATAGCTAGAGACAGCCAGTTTGAGGCAGTCTGTGAGGTGTCTGTCAGTAAGGCGGCTCCTGTATTTTGATTTGATTATTTTCATCTGTGAAAATGCCATTTCACAGAGGTAAGTTGATCCAAAATAGGCACTCACTTTTAGTGCACATGCAGTGAGGAGCGGAAACGTTTCTCTGTTGACAAGTCCCCAAAAGTCACTGTCCCTTGATCTGGCTTTCAGCTCAATGTCATTTTGCAAATCAACCATCTCCATGTCAACTCCACTTGACAAAGAAAATACTTGCTGGAATTTGGCTGCAACCTGTTCTAGATCAATGAGCATGAATGGGTTTGAGACAAATGCAGCAATGCATTCCATTTCGTTTAACTCACCAAAATGCATATTGAACTCTGTTGCAACTTTGTCCAGGTGAGCACAGTATTTCTCAGGGTGAAAAACGTCCTTGTCTTTAATGCTCTGTGACATTTTTTCCAGGTTGGGAAAGTGTGTTAGCCTCCCGTTTTTAAGATGTGTGATCCAAACACCAAGCTTAGACTTAAAAGCATTCACTGCGCTGATCATGTGTGGCAGGTGTCGGTCTTTTCCCTGGAGCTCGTTATTGAGTGTATTCAGATTTGCGGTCAAGTCTGTCAGAAACCCCAGGTCACACAGCCACTCATCATCTGACAGTTCCTTGTGCTCCTCGTTTCTTGCAGATAGAAATGTCTTTATCTCAGGCAGTAAGTCAACAAACCGATGGAGCACTTTCCCATGGCTCAACCACCGCACATCAGCATGAAGTAGTAGGTCGCCGTACGCGGCATCGAGCTCATCCAGTAATGCCTTGAATAAACGACGCTGAAGTGCTTTTGCTCGTATCGAGTTTATCAGTTTGACCACCAATGACATTACGTGTGAAAAATCTACGACTTTCCCTGCCAAGGCCTGCTGATGAATGACACAATGATAATTCTTGAACTCGGGAAAATCAGGGTCATTACGGCACAGTGCTATAAAACCAAGGCGCATGCCACGCATCGCCGGTGCTCCGTCGGTGGTAATTGCTACTAGTTTATGAATGGGGATATCATTTTCGCTTACATATTTTTTAAACTCAGTGTAAATATCCTCACCTCGCCTTCTCTCCTTTAAGTGCAAAAGAGTGAGGAAGTCCTCTTTTGTTGTAGAATCCTGGAAAGCCATTCTGACAAAAACAACAAGCTGAGCTGTGTCCACTGCATCCAGAGATTCGTCGAACTGCAGTGAAAAATATTCATATAGTGACAAGTCCTTTAACACCTGTCGATCCATGTCCTCTGACAGTGACTCGACCCTCCTTGCCACTGATGCAGGGCCGAGAGGCACAGCACGGAGTGAGGCTTTTATGTCGTCTTTGTTTTTGAAATCCTCGAAAATAGTCTCTGCAGTAATGGCCATGGCTTCCTTGAATAATTCGCCATCCGTAAAAGGCTTTTTGTTTTTAGCCAGAAAGTGACTTACACGAAACGATGCTTCAGTAGCAGCCTTATTTTGATCAGCAGATTTTGTAAAAAGTGATTGCTGGGCCTTCAACTCAGATCTCAGCTCGTCAACTTCCTGTGCACGAATCGCGCTCTTTTGCGGGTAGTGGTCTTTAAATTTCGGGTGGTTGGTATTGTGATGCCGCTCCAGATTCCCTCTTTTACATAATGCTTGTTTTTGGTGGCACAACATACATACACACTTCTCTTTAACCAAGGTAAACAGAAATTCCTGTTCCCATTCTGGATGAAAATTGTATGTTTTTGCCTTCTTTCGTGGAGCCTCCGCCATTCTAGTTTGTAGTATGTTACCTCGCGCAGGCTATCACGATGGAGATCCATATTGACGTTTGCGATAGTTAATTTACGGGTGCTCTTCTTTTATCTGACTGGTCACTTCATTGAAAATAAAGCAGTTGGATTAAGAAATACAGATGCTTGCAAAACTGAAAACGTTTTTATTTTCGGGAGCTACCTGGACAGTGATAAAGATCTACCAGTGGATCGCGATCGACGGGTTGGCGACCACTGTTCTAGGTTCTTCAAATTAGCCACCTTTTGCTTTGATTACTGCTTTGCACACTCTTGGCATTCTCTTGATGAGCTTCAAGAGGTAGTCACCTGAAATAGTCTTCCAACAGTCTTGAAGGAGTTCCCAGAGATGCTTAGCACTTGTTGGCCCTTTTGCCTTCTGTCTGCGGTCCAGCTCATCCCAAACCATCTCGATTGGGTTCAGGTCCGGTGACTGTGGAGGTCAGGTCATCTGGCGCAGCACCCCATCACTCTCCTTCTTGGTCAAATAGCCCTTACACAGCCTGGAGGTGTGTTTGGGGTCATTGTCCTGTTGAAAAATAAATGATGGTCCAACTAAACGCAAACCGAATGGAATAGCATGCCACTGCAAGATGCTGTGGTAGCCATGCTGGTTCAGTATGCCTTCAATATTGAATAAATCCCCAACAGTGTCACCAGCAAAGCACCCCCACACCATCACACCTCCTCCTCCATGCTTCACGGTGGGAACCAGGCATGTCGAGTCCATCCGTTTACCTTTTCTGCGTCGCACAAAGACAAGGTGGTTGGAACCAAAGATCTTAAATTTGGACTCATCAGACCAAAGATTTCCACTGGTCTAATGTCCATTCCTTGTGTTCTTTAGCCCAAACAAGTCTCTTCTGCTTGTTGCCTTTCTTTAGCAGTGGTTTCCTAGCAGATATTCTACCATGAAGGCCTGATTCACACAGTCTCCTCTTAACATTTGTTCTAGAGATGTGTCTCCTGCTAGAACTCCGTGTGCCATTGACCTGGTCTCTAATCTGAGCTGCTGTTAACCTGTGATTTATGAGGCTGGTGACTTGGATGAACTTATGCTCCGAACCTACAATTGAACCTACAATATGACATATTTTCAGTTGTTTCACACTTTTTTGTTATGTATATAATTCCACATGTGTTAATTCATAGTTTAGATGCCTTCAGTGTGACTCTACAATTTTTATAGTCATGAAAATAAAGAAAACTTTTTGAATGAGAAGGTGTGTCCAAACTTTTGGTCTGTACTGTATATATATATATATATATCATACTGGGACATCTGTCTACATTATGGGGTATTTTTATGGGGTTAGAATTGTTGCATTATTCCAAATAAATAGATTATGATCCACAAATAAATGTAACGAGATTCACAAAAATATATCAAATTCACAAATAAATTTAATGAGATTCACAAAAATATATCAAATTCACAAATAAATGTAAAGAGTTTCACAAAAAAATATAAAACACAAATAAATAAAATGAGATTTGCAAATAAAAAAATATATATTTACAAATGTGTTTAATGTCACAAACACAACTCTACCTGGCATTTATTTGTGAACCGCTGTCTGTGCATTTGTAAATCACTGCACGCATTTGTGGATCAGTTACTGTGCATTTGTGGATTTGAAACACTTCTAGCATCGACGTGCAGATAAATCCACAAATAAGTGGACTCCACCCACCGTTTACTCAAGCCAATCAAATAATGGCCACATTGAGCTGACCAATCGTAGCACGTTATCGCTTCAACCAATCATGTTTTGGCTTACAGCAAGGGGGGGAACGGCTTATCATAGAACAACAGACAGTCAGTCTTCAACATGGCCGGTCAGGAGGCAAGACAGGTGAGTGATGCTAAATTACCACAATAAATTAACTGAAGTTATTAAGCAAGGTTCCTGTTATGTCAATATTGGTCATAACTAATCGATATTTATTTTACATTTAGAATTAGCTTGTAAATAAACTTTTACGTTAACAAGATTGATTGTAGATGGTTTTGCCAGCCAATTCTGAAGAAATGTGTGGAGTTGTGTGACGATTTTGACTGGGCCTGACAATTTTTAGTAAGGCTGCCAACTTCCACATATTATACAGTCATCCCGTGTGTAACGTTGGTTAGGGGGTCAGGTCTTAACGTTTTACACTGCATGTGAGACACGGTTTTATCCCGCAATTAATCAGAAAAAATCCAAGTCATTATTTGTAATGCAATGTGAGTTATTACATGACGTGCTGCAGCTCAATTCGCCTAAAAGTTACTTCTACTAACGTTACGCTCTAAAAGTATGTAACTGTTACAAAACAAACGCACAATAGCAGCGGTAGTGAGGGAGAGGAGGACGCCGCAAGTGAGTTTTTTACGACCATGTTGTGATATATACACCCCCCCCCCCCCCACACAGCTGTAGGGGGAGCTCGTGGGGAAAACATGCGACAACAAAAAGAAAATCAGTAAAAAAAAAAGTGACTAGAGTTCGCTAGAGTTGCTGAGTTCTCCTTTAAAACAAAGGCAAAGAGTCTAGAAGCCCAAGAGGCGAAACTCGTGAGATCGTTGGGTATGGCGCGAAACTTAAAAGCGACAAACATTTCTGGTTGTTAGTATATATCGCATCTTAACCATGGAGAAAATGGTTTTCCGATACCAAAAGCTAATGCGACCTAGATCGGAACATTGTTGTGTGCCGTTGTGCGTTGTGTCGGCAAGATACAACTCGACTGTGAGTTTCCATTCATTTCCAGTGGAAGAGGATCTCAGAAAAAAGTGGCTCATTCAGATCAGGAGAGATGACTTCCAAGTCAACAAAAACACAAAGGTGTGTAGCGTTCATTTCAGACCTGATGACTTTATGGAAGGGGCTCGTCTGAAAGTCTGAAAAAGGTGTTTTCCCTACACTGTTTGAGTGGAACCACTACCTGGAGCAGCCACCGAGGTTGAGTGTTTGGGAACGTCGAGAGAGACCGCTGACCCCTGATCCTGACTCGGACGCAGAACAGGAAGATATGGACTTTGATGTGGAGAGGACTGGACATGATTATTGTTCAGTTCCCGAAGCTGCAGCTGTGGACATGGTTCTACATGAAAACGAGGAGTTAAAAAGGGAGATAGAAGATGTACGGAAGCAGTTGGAGCAAACAAAGATGATACACCGCTTTGGTCTCTGTCGCCTGGGGCCTGGTTCGCGTCCTCCGCTGTGGATGCACCCAGGGTCCGTGGTGTCCCGGCGCCGGAGTGAAGGACATCTGGGAAGATCGTGTCCTGGGTGCACCGGGCCTGTGCAGAGAAACACACGGAGTAGACGTGGTGGGACTGTTAACAGCACGCTGTATACTTACTTCGGACTTGTGAGCGTCAGCCCGGGATGATTCCAGCGCGGCTCTCCGCTCTCTCAGCTGGGCCTGCTTCACCTCCAGGTCGCGAATCTGCTTCTCCATGGCCTCGACCTGCAATCAAAGGTAGACATTCATCCGCCATTAAAGCAAGTAACAGTGAGTACAGCAATGGTAATGTGTGTGAATAGAGTATTAGCAATGTAAGCGCATTTAGCAAACAACCACGCTTGCTGATGCTAATGGGCTATAAGCTAATAGCGGACCCAGGAGATCAAAATAAAACTAGTGATAACGAGGCACTCTGATTGTTTTTGTTGTAGAATACAATAGAGGATATATTCACACATTATATAAACGGAAACGATGGTTTATAAAATTGATTTTTAAGAAAAATATAGTCGATAAAAAGAATATAGTGACGGAGCTCAAACGCAGTACAGACGCCAACAACAAACAGGAAGTGACGTCACAACATTATTAAATGACAATTGACACTGGACATGTATGAATACATAAAGGAGTAAAACACAAACACACAAACACACACAAGTTGAAGACAGTTCCAGTGAAATATCTTCACAATCCTCTATAATTCCTTTCAAGTCCATCATTTTGGTGTGAATGAGTGTCAGTTTCTCTTTGCAGAGGATGATGTTATGGGATATGATGCATCTGAAATACACAATTGAGTTTAGAGCTGTCCATTTGTTTATGTAAAAACAAGTAAAGGGATAATCCACACCAAAATAAAAATCTTGTCATTAATGACTTACCCCCATGTCGTTCCAAACTTGTAAAAGCTGTGTCTGTCTTCAGAACACAATTTAAGATATTTTGGATGAAAACCGGGAGGCTTGTGACTGTCCCATAGACTGCCAAGTAAGTTACACTGTCAAAGTCCAGTAAAGTATGAAAGACGTCGTCAGAATAGTCCATTTGGCATCAGTGTATCAATCGTAAGATTATGAAGTGACGAAAATACTTTTTGTACATGAAGAAAAGTACATTATTCACACAACATGATTTTGTCTTATACAATATATTTTGTGTACACGCTCTTTTGTATCAGCGGTGCAACAAGGATACATATTTTACGTATATTTAACACTTTGATTTGAAAGAAAACAGCACAACCTTGTGGCACGGCTATAGTTAACCATCCCCATATCTACTGATTGGCTGCATCACTCTGTCTCCTCTCCACCAGTATGCTGGTGTGTGGTGGACATTCTGGCGCAATATGGCTGCCGTCGCATCATCCAGGTGGATGCTGCACACTGGTGGTGGCTGAGGAGATTCCCCCTTTCTATGAGTGCCCAGAAAAGTGCTATATAAATGTAAGAAATTATTACTATATTTTTAAGATGATGATTAATATAAAATATTGTTTAATTGTATATATTTAAGAAACCTAAAATACTTATTAGCCTTAGCAAGAAAAAGCAAATATGAAAAACATTATTTATACACTTATGGAATGTTTTTTTATTTTCTTTTTCTTTTTTCTTTTTTGTGGAAAATGTTTAATTGGTCATTCATCTAAGATAGTTCAGGTAACATTCAAAAAGTAACATTCATTCCCATGATTTTTGCAAAATAATAAAATGGAAATGTTCCCCTTAATGTTGTCTTCAACATTCACATAACAAATAAAAAATAAAATAAATTATGTTAAACATTTTTGAGAACATTCAGAAATAACATCTTCTTAGCCAAACCTTCTTATTTTTAGCTGGGACCATCTATTGCAGAATTTTGTTGGACACTGCACATTATTTTAGATGTGATGGAAGTGACATTGTGGTGACTTGCAGTTCATTAGACTGACTCTGAGCAGTATTGTAGATGTGTAGATATGATGCATTAATATAGAACAAATGAGTCTGAATGCAGCTCATCCAATCAAATTTCAACCGGTGTGAGTTGTTCAGTTGTCATGGGTGGATGCAAGGTTTGTGGGCGACTCATGTTTGCACTGAACACAGCCGTCTAACTTCAAGGGGACGACAAATGGAAACCTTTATAAAACAGGCCATATAGGCCAAAGGCCCAGTAGAGGTTGCACTTACTTCGTCAACTGAAAAAGTTCAACCTTCCACAGGCGCAGATGACACAGTTTTACTCAGCTGTTATTGAGTCGGCTCTGTGCATTTCTATAACTGGTTTGGGTCAGCCAGCAAATCAGATATAAGAAGATTGCAACAGACTGTTAAGGCAGCTCAATATTTGCTGCGCCTGCCCAACCTTCAGGACTTGTAAAACTCCAGAGGGAAGAAAAGGGAAGGTAACTTCATCGCAGTCCCCTCTCACCCAGACCACAACCTGTATGCACTTCTCCCCTCAGGCAGGAGTTACAGATCTCTGTTGACTAGAACATAAGTATAAAAACAAATCCCACCATGACATTTCCAGCTTAAACAGCTAACACAGAACTAACCACCTGTCTTCTGTAATTTCATTTCTTAATAGCTAATTATTGCATCTCTCTTAAGTATTATGTAAATACATATACATATTTTTATTTATGATTACATAGGTACATAAATCTTGTGTTCCATATGCATACCACATTATTACTTACTATTCTTATTTATCTTCCCTTAGTCTTACTTATTTAAATGTTCTTAATTTCATACATGTATGTATGTTTGTACCAATTGAGCCCCTAAAACACACACACACTTACACACACACAATAAATTCCATGTGTGTTTGCACACACTTGGCGAAAAGCTGATTCTGATATCTGATATGCTTGTGTATAAAGTCTCACATTAGTGCAGAATATGAACTGCAAATTTGTAAATTTGATTAAACACCAAGTACTGATGAATTTCTGACTATTTTTATTAATCCTGAGGAATTTTAGTTTCTGATCTTTTAAAAAGCATTTTTCCACATAACTAATTCTAGGACTAGAATGGATTAATATGTCTTATACAATGGTTTATGCTGTATTTTAATTTTAATTACTGAATTACTTCTATTTTTAAATTGGAAATGTTAAAATGAGAATGAACAATAGAAAAGCACACATTTGCCGGGAAATCGATATTGCTGAGCTCATTGCTTTGCAGAAACTTCATCCAATAAAACAATTTATGACTTTTGCTGATGTGCACCTGGCTACATCATCACTAATGGCTTTTAAATGTGCTCCTTCTGGGCTCACAAGAGAGAAATACACTAGAATGGCCTATGATTTATGGCCCCGCTTACCTTTCACCTTAACTGCAGGGCTGCTCTACTTTCTCTCCCTCCACTCATGGCCGCATGATGTGGCGAAATCCATGCTACTGTGTGTGATTTTATTGTGATCTTTGGCACACAGCCTGGTGCACAATCATTCTCACAGGTGCCAGTGAAGATAAAGTACGCTACACTTCTGATTTATTGAGACAAACAGATCATATCTAATAAATGTGTTTTTAGGTCACTGCAGTGGGCTCCAGTGTCTCAGCAAGGCTTTTTTCTCGTGCCCACCCATGCAGGATTTGCCAATCTTACTTTTTATCAGTTGCAACTGCTGTGGAACATGACATCATCCTCAGTTAGATTACTATCAGGACTCTTTCAACCCAGATATGGTTAAAAGAGTCCCGATTAACCACTATTAACCACGATAAAAAATGAATAAATAAATGTGTGCTTCTCAGCAAATGGGATGTTCTTAGAACTTTGGCCAATGTTCTGGCAATGTTCTCTCAATGTTCTTCCAGTAACCTTTATTAAAAGTTATCCAGTCTTTAATAATGTTCTCAAAATGTTAGCACAAAAAAAAATTATTTATACATGATTCATGCAACATTTTCCCTTCAAATATGTTCTGCTGCATGTTCAACTAGTGTTTCCTTTTTAAATGTTACTACTTTAATTTTCAGAGAAGTAACATTTGCAAAATGATAAAATGGAATATTCCCTTAACATTTGTATAACCAAAAAAAAAAAAAAGGAAACATTCAGAAATAATGTTTTTGTCACTTAATAAAAAGATTAACTAAACTTTTTTAGAACTTATTCATGATTTGAGTTGCGTAATTATGATTCACAAGCATCAAGGTTCACCGACAGATGACGCCCATTTTACACCAATGAGATCCAAACGATGCATGAAATACCTCAACGTTTACACTGCTTCAGTAAAGGCCTTTGCAAGAGCACAAAGAGCTTTGGAGGAGTGCAGATGAACATGCCGATAGTGTTTCGCAGGGCTGCATAGGATAAGCAAACACCTACTATGAGAGCGAGGCCCTTTTTGGTTGTCTGATTTATTGTACTTTCCTCAATCCTTTAGTGCAATGTTAAGCTCCCATGGCAGAGAAGAGTTTTCAGGCTCTTATCACATCTGAAACCAAAGGTTCAAAAGCTCAGTTTGCAGCAGTGATCTGAACCAGAGCTAAAAGCGGTCAGCCCGATGCCAGTGTTAGTGATTATCTAAATAAAGTTTCATCTGAGGTCTCTTTGATGCCCACCTATCATCCATAATCTTTTGTCGTGACCTTGCTAATTGTCTGAAACCTTGTTAGATGTACACATGCCACCAAACAGCCATTTCGCTTAAAGCTCTGATTTCAGTGGTCATGTTCCTGAGCAATAACCCTTGTTTGGTCGTCAACTGCGCTGTAAACAACAGCATGTGTTATTTGTGTTGTCATAGGACCCAGGAAGACTTCTTGATTATAAGTCAGCATTAAATTAAAATTCCCCTGTTTTATAAATACATGTTATAGATGTTATTGTAAACATTTGGTACATGTATATGTGTATTATCTGTCTGTCTGTCTGGCTGGCTATCTATCTATCTGTATTTGGGCTGTCAATCGATTCAACATTTTAATCTAATTAATTACATGATGTGGTGATTAATTAATCAAATGAATCACAAATTAAATTTGGCTGTAAAAAATACCAATAAAAGATCATTTAAAGTCATTATTTTCTTAAATGGATAATCAAGTTAGCTTTAGAGAGAAATGTTTTATTTGATTCAACATAAAATGTGTTACACATAAATGTGTAGGCTTAAAGGGTCATGAAACCCCAGACTACTTATTCTAAGATTTTAGCAGAGGTGTTTGTGTTGCACATCATAGAAGACAATGTTAGCATCCGCTAATTTTAACTGTTGGAGAAAATTGGTTAATTTTAAGCTTTTTTGCTCTATTTTCATCTTCCGGATTTAGAATCTACATTGTGTTGACGTCACGATTTTTGACGTGGCAATGGACTATAGTACATTGATGATGCGTCGGTGTCTATTCAATTATTCATGAGATTGCATGTTTATCCTATGAGAAGACGCTTCGCTTAATTATTCACAACAGCATGTGTTGATTTGCTATGAAAGACTCATCAGACTGTGAAATGACATCGCACACATTAACAGAGAAACATTCAAGGATCGCAGAAGAGTGTTTTTTCTTTGTAATACGAGTTCGGCACAAACGCGATTCATTCACTTGGTGAGTGTAACCGCTTTTATAGCTCTGTGACACAACCTGTCAGAAGGCTTATATAAACGCCACAGAATAATATATATGTCTCATTTGTGAGTCGCTTTGAATAAAAGCGTCTGCTAAATGACTGAATGTAAGTGTATTATGTTTTCGATGCAGAGTGCAAATGGCTGTGCATATATTTGTGCTTTTAGCTCGATGGGAGTGAAATGAAACTTTCTGAACGCAAAGCTTTGTGTGCTGTCTGTCTCCCCTCTTCCCCCTCCCCCGGTCCGCTGCACACCACGCCCACTTTTTTAGCATTTTTTAAAACCGTGGTGAGAACTAACCTGTACTGAAATGGGGGGTTTCATGACCCTTTAATGGCCTAACATAAACTACGGCAGATTTTTTATTTTATTTTTCTTTTTTTCATGCAATGAGAGTCATTGTTAACCAAAACAGCTTACCAACAGTCTTCAAAATAACTTTTTATGCACATATGTGACTTTAAAATTATTTTTGTTGTTGTTTTGACACTTGGATTACTTAATTTACTTAATTCTGCCCTACATTTTTTTTTTTTTTTTTAATGTCCTGCTGCTGGAGTTTTTCTACTGCTGCTTCTGCAGGGAATCTGTCAGTAAATCCAGGTCAGCCATGGGTTTGGCACAGGAGTTTGTGTGTTTGGCTCAGGCCTCGACAGGCAAAAATTTGCAGAGCCTTTGCTGAACCATGCTGCTCAGTCTGTGCAATGAACGCACATATCAGTTACCATCCATAATATGTATAGTTCTGAAGTGCCTACTTCATTTGGCAGGTTGCTAGTGTGTGTTTCTGTGAGTAGGCTTAGTACATTTTTCGAAAGACAGAGGAAAGGGAGACATATAAAGTGAGAGTGTTCTCGGCATAGACAGAGTTTAGTGGAGGCGAGAAGAGAGCCAATAATGATTTTTTTTCTGAGCTTTGAATAAAATATAATAATTTTATAATTTATACTTTCTCATTTTATTTGTATTATCGTGTTATTTTAGTGAATAGAATAAGCCTACGTTTTGGGCTAAATTAATGTCTATGACATTTAAGCCACATCCTCGCGAGCCGTGACTCGTCATCATGATTCTTAACTTTTCATAACAGGCTACCTGAG
Organism: Carassius carassius; assembly: GCF_963082965.1. NCBI lineage: Eukaryota > Metazoa > Chordata > Actinopteri > Cypriniformes > Cyprinidae > Carassius > Carassius carassius. Next base: position 16,596,774 of record NC_081760.1, on the reverse strand, counting down.
AGGACTTTCTTTTCATTGTTTTCCCACTTTAGCAAGTTATCTGAGAATAGAAATTTGTTGTATATTTTAATAAACTCACAAATAAAAATGTGGTGGAGTCACTGCTGGCTGAATTGGACAGACTTTCACATGAAGCATATTTTCATGTGTATCTTCATGTGTATTTTTCATGTTTCATGTTTACCTGAACTATGAAGTAAAAATTGGCCAGAAGCCAATTAAAAAGTCGGGGACCATCGGGCCCACACGCTGAAATGCAGGGCTCTAGTTCAGCTACATAAGAAATAATTTTCAATGTTATGAGGAGGATAAAAAACTGGTTCTGATCTAGCACACATAGAACAATTTAACAGAAAATTTATCAGAAGACATGAAAGAAAAATAGTGGTCATCTCCGGGGTTCCTTTTAGGTATTTGTGCACATGCGCACTCTTCAAAATCGGCGCTGTTAGAGGATGCACAAAAAGTACATAGATTGCAGCAGAAGAGACTACATAATTTATTTATTTTTTTTACTGATCTAAAAACAGATTTGTGAGCAGTACTGGAATTGAATATGTTAGAAACACACGTCATTGTTGTATTGTGGTGAATTTGGCCAATCGTGAAAAATCTGTTTCTTCATCAGAGCTCCTGCAGTTGCTCTTGAGAAACTGTGCCAGCAGAGTCAGCCAGCTGCTCTCAAAATGCTATCATAGTACTTTGATGCCACACATGACAGTGACGAGCTGTTGGCACTAGTTTAAGTCAGACAAAATTTCTAACTGGCTTGCACTTTTTCGGTCTGCACAGTGCTGCATGAAGTCGAACGCACCTAATGTTTTACTATGTATACTTAAAACTTCCAGGCAGTATTGAGACAAGTGGTAGCAATACTCTGCAGGACACCGGCCCTCCAGGACCGAGTTTGGCGATCCCTGATAATACAGCCTGAGACCATGAGTGACAATTCTTTAACTTTATATTGTTTTTATTATTTTATGCAACAGTTTATAATTTGAATAACAATTTGTGTGAAAGTTTAATTGAAAAAAAAAGGGATCAGAATGTCTTAGTATTTGGTATGTTTCACTTTTGCTTTAAAGGCGTCATAGAATGCCCATTTTCCTAAATATTATATGATTCTTTAGGGTCTTAATAAAAAGTCTGTAACATAGTTTGGTTAAAATTGCTCAATGTTAGTGTAACAAAAAAATAAAAAGTTTTACCCTGTCAAAAACAGCTATTTTCAGGCAGTTTTGTAGCATTTTCTTTTAAATGTTAATGAGCCCTGCTGACCCCGCCCCTCTCTTCCGAGCTGCTCTCTGAGGGACTGTTTACTTTAGCTGCATCATGAATGATTCATGTGAACAAAGATGCGTTTATGTAGATCGGGGGCACATTCCCTTCAAAAACAAATGCAATCTACTGCGTCTTCAGCGGCTCACATGTCAAGAGTAAATGACGACTGCCATGGCCATAGCCAGGCTTTGAAAATTAGTGAGGTCCAGGGGGTTTCTATAATAACCCCCTTATTATAGAATTGTGCCTAGAATCGAATAACCCCTATAAATACAACTAATTATATACTGTAATATTGCATCAAAGTTTGTTAATACTATATTTATGGGGTGGATAATTTTATCAGTTGTTTATTATTCCTGCAAACATACATATTGCCCACCACACTTGTTATTTTCGGATAGTCAAGATTACAAAAGACAATGCCTAACAGTCAGAACCAGTGGTGCAGAAGGTTAAGGTTGTCATACTAATTTTGATGTGATCGACCCGGGTTCGAATCCGCCTTTTGACAAAAAAAAAAGTCTCCCTTTTCAAATTTCAAATCACATCAGAAAAGCATTTATTTTAAATGAAAATTAAGTAAATAATCAAAACGTTAAGGCTAGGTGTATGGAAGGCTTTATTGTCCCAATAAGGTGGCATCCGTAAAATTAGACTCAATAAGTTATTATTGCATACTGTTTTATAATGTACTACAATACTGAGGTGCAGATAATTGCCACTATTTGCAGTAAGTAGTATAAAATTACTGGAGCACAATTTCTATTCTAACTCAATTTTGTTTCTCTGCTTGCGATCAGATCAAATTAAGCTGGTAAACTCTGGGAAACTTTTCAGTCCAATGATCCAGGAAAGAAATGCTTTCAAACAATCCGTCCAAAACGCCGATAATATAAAGGAAACCAGGCTGATTACCAGGGGCGATTCTAGGGTCAGAGCTTTAGGGGTGCTGAGCACCCAATGAGCCCCAATGCCTCCACCCACCCTCTTTTCATACGAAAACAAAAAATATGTCTATTGAAAAATAACTTTATAATTTTAACATTGATTCAACTAACTCCAAATTTTTTTCTTTTTTTTGAGACCTTTTCAAAACAACAGCTTAATTGTGAGAGTTCACACAGACAGCCCCCTGTAACAAACACAAAACCTTCTTCACTCAGCTGGTTTTCCTGACCGTTAACTCCATGTGCCTCCTTTTGTATCAACAGTCATCAGATTGGTTACATTAGATTCAACTTTATTGTCATTGAACAAAGTAACAGGTACTTGGAAAACAAAATGTAATTAATCTTCTGTAAATTATTTACAAATGGCCATCTCTAACATATCTGGATGCACGCCTGTCTGAACTTTCATAAACCAATATGTCATCAATAAATAATAATAAAAAACAAGCTTCATATAAAGAGTCATTTTAAATGTCTTTTTTTATTATTATTATTGGGCTTAGAAACTTTTTTAAATGACAAATTCCTTTCACAAGAGAAGCTTGTGAGTTTGAAATAAATAAATAAAAAATAAAAGCAGGGGACCATTGACTAGATAAGTAATTTGATACAACAGCAGAGGGTTTGCATTATCTGTTACTTTAACTTAACACTTTTCAGCAGAAAAAAAAAAACAAGACAGAGGTCATTATGGACTGTCTCGTCTCTCACCTGAATCTGTCTTTTTTCTTTTAAAGAATTGTCGTATGTCCATTGCTCACTGCCACACACACACACAGAGAGAGAGAGAGAGAGAGAGAGAGAGAGAGAGAGAGAGAGAGAGAGAGAGAGAGAGAGAGAGAGAGTAATGCTAGGAGTTCAGGAGTTAAGCCTGGTTCAGGTTAAATCCTGTGTGTGATGAATGAATAAATACAGCAAAAGAAAAACATGAAACTTTCTTTTATTGTCTAGTTTGATAGTCAGCCACAACTGAAAAATAACAGATATAAATCTAGGAATTAATAACAATTCTTTTAAAAAGCCACAGTGAGTGTTTTCAGTGATACGTCGTTTGTTTTCACTCAAAACGCCAGGGCTTTACGAGTCACCCAGGTCCTGTGCTACTCCACAGCGGCGGGGACCCGCCGGACGAAAATAGTCCGAAAATAAACACTTATTATAGATGTACCATAGATTATAGATGTATAGAACCACCATGGTGATTCAGGATACTGACTCCAGTATTCACCGATATGGTTTCGGAACTTAGTTGCATCATAACCGATCACAACACTACATCACGGGTTCTCACTCTGCGTGTGTTTCGCGCTGGATGACGGTCGTGCTGAGCGGTGCAGGTACAGAGGAGAAGTAGAAGAAGAGAAGAGGATGACACCATTTGCTATGCGGGGATGTTTTCATTTTCCTCATTAACACCCACAAACTACGGAGTATGTTTTGGACATTATTTGACCGTGTAAAAGACGAACAAAACTTTTAGAATAACAACATTTCTCACTCCAGGTTTTAGGGGTGCTGAGCTCCTTTTCAGGGGTGCTTCAGCACCCCTAAAAAGGGGCTAGCCTCGCCCATGCTGATTACAGAGATTGCAGAGCTCTGTCTTAGTGATTGTCTCTGAAGAGTGCGTGCGCTCACACGTCACGCTGTGTGAAGTACAGGCTGAATCGATGCTCAACATCCCACTGCTGTATGACCACATGAGACGCAAACTATGATTTCTCAGCTAGACAACCAGTCTCGCTAGTAAAGTTTTGATGAATGAAGACAGCAATCAAGGTAAACACGATTGTGTTGATGACAAAAGGCGTACAGTAAAGTAAGCACACATGAGTCTGTTATAATAATGTATGAGTACTCTTGACGCACTGATCACACATTGTATTTATGCACAGCACAGACACAGCACAGACATTTCCGTTCATTCATGTTGGGTGTTTTGAGTGAGTGAGTGAGTGAGTGAAGTCTTTATTTCGAACATGAGAGAAGAATATGTAAAATAAAATACAAAAATGTTTAAAGCATTTTTTTTTTTTTTAAATAAAAGAAAAAAAAAGAGAAAAAATAACACCAGATAAGCCGTAACAAATTACAATTTTTTTTTCCTGTGTAAACATACTTCTATCTCATGCGCGAAAAGGAGTAGGAAGAAGCTAAACTTATGTACTCCTACCCCTTTAATTCTTACATTCCTTTAACAATTTTTTATGTTATTATTATTTTTTTGTTATCTGATATCACATACACACTTATACACACATACATATACACATACATATACATATACATACATGTATATACATATACCTATACATACATACCTACATATTTACATACCTACATACATGCATCAAAGTGACCACTAACAAGTATTTAAATCATAACAAAGGAGCACTCCTACTTTCACTACAGTGCTTCTTGATACTTCTTGAAAATCTTTTCTTTAAACATTTTTTTGAAGAGGAATATGTTAGGGCATTGCTTTAAGTTTTCATCTAGTTTATTCCACAATTTCACTCCGCAAATTGATAAACATAATCTTTTCCTTGTTGTTCTAAATCTATTAATCTTAAAATTTCCCCTTCCCCTTAAGTTGTACCCTCCCTCCCTCTCTGAGAACATATTTTGTATATTCCCTGGCAATAACCTATTTCTTACTTTAAACATGAATACTGCAATTTGATATTCAATTTGATCATGGTATTTTATTAATCTAGACTGCAAAAATAATGAATTTGTGTGTTCCCGAAATCCGACATTATGAATAATTCTCATTGTTCTTTTTTGCATTATAACTAGCGGCTGTAGTGAATGTTTGTAAGTGCTTCCCCAAACCTCTACACAGTAATTCAAATAAGGTAACAATAATGAGCAGTACAAGATGCGAAGAGATTTAAGATCCAATATATGCTTAGCTCTTGCTAGAACTGCAATGCTTCTGGACAGTTTGTTTTTATATAAATTTAAATATTTTAATCGGGCAATTTTTATCATATAATAATTTAAATATTCTTAGAAATTCTTCATATGCATTATCTACATCTTTTTCATTATCCATAAACTCCCAATCTTGTGCTAGCAGATCAACTTTTAATGCCTCCATTGTTTCTTCTGTTCTGACCCTTTTGGAAAATGTTTTTTTATCCTGTCTATTTAAACTATAATTATTGTCATACACTGTAAAAATTGGTAAGTGGTCACTGATATCATTAATCAGTAATCCACTCACTGTATTATTTTGTATGATATTTGTAAATATATTGTCTATTAGTGTTGCGGAATGAGAAGTAATTCGGCTGGGTCTGGTAATTTGGGGATACAGGCCTAAACTAAACACGGTGTTAATAAAATCTTCTGTCATTTTATGATTATTTGGGTTTAACAAATCAATATTAAAGTCCCCACAGATGAACATGACTTTTTGCCTAGTTTTTATAAATGTTTCCTCCATCCAGTCCTTAAATGTATCAATATTCGAACCTGGTGACCTATATATACAACTTACACTAATATTTTTCTTTTTTTCCATACATATTTCTATTGTGACACATTCCAGCAAATTATCCACCACCATTGACATTTTTTCCACCACCTTATAATTTAAATCCTTGTCCACATACAGTATCACACCACCCCCACTCTTATTTACTCTGTTAATAGAAGACATTTCATATCCTTCAATTTCAAAATCTGATCCTTTTTCACTGTTTATCCACGTTTCAGTTATTGCAATTATGTTAAAGTGCTGTTTCAATTGTTTTAGATAGTATTTGATACTGTGAAAGTTGGCATACAGACTTCTACTATTAAAGTGGATAATAGATAACTGCTGCTCGGTCTTGATTGAACTATTAAATTGTTCATCAGTGTAATAGTGACAGTTATTGTTGATGCTAGCAAAAAAATTGTTCACCGGATCAATGTCATTTTCCATGTCCTGTTCATGGTGTTCCGTGTACTCTAAGGTGTTCAGTTCCAGGTGCTCATATTCAACCAATCTTTGTATTAAGTGACTATCTCCGTTATGTGTGTGAATTTTATTTTGTGACATAGTGGGCTTTAAAATTTCAACATATCATAGGCCTACCTGTTTATGTGTTGATATTAGCTGGTCTTTCAACATTAGACAACCTCATTTGGCCGCAGTTGATCAGACCTCTGCTTGTGCTCCAGCAATGCTTGCCCACAGTTTTGCCCTCTTAATCCTAAACTATGGCTTCAGTTGCAGATCTCTTATACTCTACATATATGCAATAAAGTTGGATGTAAAACTATATATGAGAACTAGGCAATAACTTAGTTGCATTTTGCTACAAAATAAACAATCAAGCAGCTGAGATTTGAGATTATAAAGTGCCATGTTGTGTGCAGGTAAAATTAGATGTAATAAAAATCCAACAGTGAATATTCAACTGGGTGATAATAAAATAATATATTATCAATAATATAAATAGTTCACAACCCATTTTACTTTTGCACCGTTGATGCTCCTAGGTCAATGTTATTGAGACAAAATGTAGAAAGAGATACTAAGAATTGATAGAATGCATTTTGATTTAATGTTGACTTTGTGAAAAGCTTGTGTCAGTCCTCATGGCATGACAAGACAACCCGCTGGCTGTGAGGAATCCACCTAGAAACCATCACAGATGGATTCAGCACATGCTGCGGGATGGAGAAGCCATGAGACCAATAAAAGAACCATCAAAAGTGTCATAAACTCTGAGAGATCTGGCACAATAATGACAGATTGAGGGAAGTCAAAGGGTTCAGATGTCCAAACCTTGTAATGAAAGTCCCTAGAAGACCCGTTTAAAACCTTTCTGACTGACTTAGAGATTTGAAATATTCTGGTCCCTCCTGAATGAAATCCATGTAACACACATGAACAAACTATTAACCAAATATAATAACTGCAGGTTTGCATTGTCTTTTCAAAATAGTTTTAAAAATCTATGACTCTCAAGGTTCCGGGTAATAAAACTTGCAATTCTACTGTCCCATCATAAAATATATTTACACTCAGAGCTCCAAAATGTAGGTTACAGTGTGAAAGCTGGTAATGGTTAATCCAGTTTGATCGACCCAAAACCTTGGCTAACATTCTGGCAAGATTAAAATTTATGAACAGTTAGGATAATATGATGTTCACTCAAAGTTATCTGTTGTTTAATTATGTTTTTAAAATGTTAGCATAAAAACATTGATTTTACTGCTCTGGAAAAAAATAAGAGACCACTCCACATTTGTCTTAAATCAGCACCTCTACATGTATGGCAGCTATTCTATTCCAGTGTCTGTTGAATTCCAACACAAGCAAACCTCATTCTGCTTAATAAAGTGCTGATTAGGTGATCACCTCAACCAAATCTTAGTATAAAGTATTAAAAAAAACCTGCTGTGGTCATCACTATCCTTTTGCAATGACCAGCTGGATGGCAAAAAGTAGTACTAGTACTAGTAGAACCTCAAAACCATGCCAAAATAATTGAAAATAAAAGTTTTGAGTGAGGAAAGGAAGGGTTTAAAATGACTATGACTCTCCACTGACCAGTATGACTGCCAACTCATTCGAACGTCACTCAACAACCGTAGGATGACATCAAGTGACTTACAAAAACAATGGCAAATATCAGCTGGAGTGAAGTGCATGATGAGGTCCCTAGGGGCAGAGCTGAAGTCAAGCAAAGCTAGAAAAAAAGCCCTTCATCAATAAGAAGCAAAGAAAAGCCACGCTGAGGTTTGCAAAATACCATAAGGATTGGAAAATAGAGATAAGGTCATCTTCTCTGATAAGTCCAATTTTCAGTTTTGCCTAACAAATGGTCATCTAATGGTTAGACAGAGAGCTGGAGAGGCCTAATAGCCACAGTGTCTCACACCCACTGTGAAATTTGGTAGAGAATTGGTGATGGTCAGGGTGTTTATCATCAAGACTGGAAATGGGCACATTTGTCTTTGTGAAGATGGCATAAATGAAGTCGGTCTAAAAGAATGCTATGGAAAGAAAACTTGCTTACTTCTACTCTGATAATGTTCCCCAAATCTGAGGATTAGTTTGTCCAGCAGGAGACCTCTATGCCACACAGCCAGGTCAATCAAGATGTGGATGGAGGAGCACCAGATAAAGACCATGTCATGGCCAGCCCAATCTCCAGACCTGAACCCCATTGAAAACCTCTGGAATGTGATCAAAACGAAGATGGATGGTCACAGGCCATCAATCAAAGCCAAGCTGCTTGAATTTTTGCACCAGGAGTGGCATAAAGTAACCCAACAGCAAAGTGAAAGACTGAGCATGCCAAGACACATGAAAGCTGTGATTGAAAATCAGGGATATTAGACCAAATAGTGATTTTTGAACTCTTCCTAAGTTAAAACATTAGTATTGTATTATATAGTATTATTAGAAAATACAGGATTAGAATGGCCAGATGATGCTTCTAAATTATCTAAGCTAACAGAGAGTGTGAAAATGTAAAAGATTGGATGACCAATAATTTTGTCCTATTAAATTCAGATAAGACCGAGATATTACTTATTAGACCAAAAAACAGTACACAGAATCTAGTAGACTACAATTTGCAACTAGACGGATGTACTGGTACTTACTCTACACTAAAAAATCTGGGTGTTATATTAGACAGTAACTTCTTAGAAACATCTTAGAAACATTGCCAAGCTACGAAATAATCACCGCTCCTGTCTTGGTCCCTGGGACTACCAGCAAGGTTTTTTCCTCCCCCCTTCGCTCGCTGTGCGACACAGTACAGCAGGCCGTTTTTGACCACGAAGTGTGGTTTTGGGTGGGGTGCCGGTTGGAGGTCCTTCCCATCGGTGACCCTCACTTGGGCCCAGCAGTGTTTGAGGTGGTCATCCTCGTGCTGCTCCCGGGCGAAGGCCCCAGCCTCAGTCACCTGCTGTAAGAGGTCATAGTAGAGGTTAGGGTTATGATGGGAAGACTCACCCTCTCTGGGGCTGTCCGAGGCCAGCAGCAAGGGGCGCCGTCGGGGCTTCGTGGTCGTCTGACGCTGGGGGCGGTTCCCGGCGGGGCTGACAGGCTGGCTAGCGGAGGTGAACAGGCGGTCGAATCCCGGCCAATCCCTGGCGAGGAGGACCGGAACTGGCAGATCCTTGACGACCCCGACTTCTACCGGCCAGGCACCAGGGGGCGCAGTGATAGTGACGCGCCGTGCCGGCACTTCCCTAGTATCGCTATGGACGCAGGTGATGGGCAGTCTGGCTTTGGGTTCAGGCCGTGAAGGAAGGACAGTCAGCAGGACAAGGGTGACCGCGCTGCCAGAATCGAGGAGGGCGAGGACCGGTCGGCCATTTATCTTCACTTCCGCTCGTGGGGCCTGCTTTGGAGTTTCCGCATGTATGGCACAGCCTGCCAGCCAAGCGCGTCCAGGGGAGTGGGGAGCTTTAGTAGAAATGGGCTCATCCTGTGGCCTGGGAACCGCCGGCCTGCCGACTGGTCGCTGGGTGCCCTCCGGCGTACGTCTCTCCTGGACCACCCTTCGGGAAAAGGGCGGCACTCGCTCCCCAGCCTCCCGGTTTTGGGTGGCCTCCGCCAGCTCGATGGGTTGTAAGACCAGTCATGGAAAAGTTGGGCGTGTCAGGGGGAAAGCAGGCTTTCCCCCTGAAAACGGATGTATTCAAGGTTCTTGTTATCCATCCAGACCAAGAAGGGCTGCGCTGACCCCTCCAACCAATGACGCCACTCACCCAAGGCCAATCGTACCGCCAGCAGCTCTCTGTTGCCGATGTCATAGTTACGTTCTGCAGGGCTGAGACGACGAGAGAAGAAAGCACAAGGATGAACCTTCCCATCATGGAGGGAACGCTGAGATAGAACTGCGCCAACCCCAACGTCCGAAGCATCAACCTCGACAATGAACTGGGCCTCCGGATCTGGAACCATCAGAACAGGTGCAGAGACAAAACGGGACTTTAAAATGTCAAAGGCTACCTGCGCTTCCCAGTTCCACCTGAAGGACACCTTAGTGGAGGTTAAGGCTGTCAGCCGTGCAGCGATTTGACCAAAATTCCGGATGTAACGGCGGTAGAAGTTGGCAAAACCCAGGAAACGCTGCAGAGCCTTCCGGGAGTCAGGGACCGGCCACTGGGCAACAGCTTCAATCTTAGCGGGATCAGGCTTGATCCCCTCCGTAGAAATAATATGGCCAAGGAACGTAACAGACTCAGCGTGGAATTCGCACTTCTCCGCCTTGACAAACAACTGGTTCTCTAGTAACCGCTGGAGAATCCGTCTGACATGCTGGGTGTGTAATTGGAGAGAAGAAGAAAAAATCAAAATATCATCCAAATACACAAAGACAAATTGATTAATCATGTCACCCAACAGGCTGTTGACGAGTCCCTGGAAAACGGCTGGAGCATTGGTCAGACCAAACGGAAGAACCAAGTACTCGTAGTGTCCCGAAGGGGTGTTAAATGCCGTCTTCCACTCATCCCCCTCCCGAATGCGCACCAAGTGGTGGGAGTTGCGCAGGTCTAACTTGGTGAAGACCCGAGCTCCCTGTAATAATTCAAAAGCAGAAGACATTAAAGGTAGGGGGTACCTGTTCTTGATAGTAATGTCATTCAAACCTCTGTAATCAATACAAGGCCGCAGGGAGCCGTCCTTCTTCTGAACAAAGAAAAACCCTGCACCAGCGGGAGAGGAGGAATGGCGGATGAGCCCAGCCTGAAGTGACTCACGTATGTACTTGTCCATGGCCTCTCTCTCAGGACCTGAAAGGGAATATAAACGACCCTTAGGCGGAGAAGAGCCCGGGAGGAGATCAATGGCACAGTCGTAAGGGCGATGCGGAGGTAGCGAGGTGGCCCGGGCCCTACTGAAGACCGCCCGAAGATCATGGTACTCTGCCGGAACACCAGTCAGGTCAGAGGGATCCTCCTGAGGAACACAAGACAAAGAGACAGGACAAAAAGCAGCACCCAAACATGACACGTGACAAGACTGACTCCAGGCTAAAACAGAATTACTGACCCAATCAATGTGGGGATTGTGCTTGTGCAACCATGGGTGTCCCAGAATTAAAGGAGCCTTTGGGGAATCAATAATAAACAGTTCAATCCACTCATGATGACTGCCAGCAATATGGAGGTCTATCTTGTATAGACACGCCCCTGACGACAGACGCTCCTGCTTCTGCCGTGGTGTAAGCCCATAGACGACCCAACTGCATGGGCTCCTCCTCCGAGGGCTGTCGGCCGGCTGAACTGGCAGAGGAGGACTCTAGGTGGCGCCACGGGGCGGGTGTTTGCCGTTGTTTGCGGCGCCGGCTGAGACGACCCTCAATGCGGAGCGCGAGACTAATGAGCCTATCCAATTCCTGCGGGAGCTCTATGGCCGCGAGTTCATCAGAAATGGCGAAATCCAACCCCTCAAGAAAACGAGCGCGCAGCGCACTCTCATTCCGGCCGCATGCCGCAGCTAAAGTCTGGAACTGGATAGCATAGTCAGTGACGGAGCTCCTCCCCTGAGACAGTCGTGATAACTGGGCCGCCGCCTCGTCACCCTGAGCAGAGCGATCAAACAATTTGGCCATCTCTAGACTGAAAACCGCGAAGGTGGCACAACAGGGAGCCCGCGATCTCCATACGGCGATTCCCCATTCGCGGGCAAGGCCCGAGAGGAGTGTAAGGACGTAAGCCACCTTGGTCTCTTCATTTGCGTAACGCCGGGGGTGCAGAGAAAACACCAGCGAGCATTGGGAGAGAAACGCTTGACAGGCGTTAGGATCGCCATCGTAGACCGGCGGATTGTTGGCATGGGGTTCGGACTCGTGTGACATACCGGTGTGAGGAACGGGCCCCCGACTCATTGCCTCTCGCTGAAGATCGTCCACCCGTGTGAGGAGTTCGGAGACTCGGGCACTGAGAACGTCCACATCCTGCGCGGTGGTGTTGAGCTGGGTGGCATGCTGCCCTAACAACACTCCCTGTTGAACGAGAGCCGAGCGAAGCGGATCAGATCCCGCTGAATCCATAATCTGGTCAGACTGTTCTGTCAGGGGGAAAGCAGGCTGGATTCAGATGCGGGTAAACTCAAGGCTTTATTCGAAACAGAGGAGAAGAGTCACGGTTCACAGATTACACTCGCAGTGACAGGATGAGTAGCAGATGAGTCACGTTTCACAGGTTTCACTCGCAGTGACAGGATGAGTAGCAGATAAGTCACGTTTCACAGGTTTCACTCGCAGTGACAGGATGAGTAGCAGATGAGTCACGTTTCACAGAAGTACGTATAACTGCCAGACCGGAGGGATGAACAGCTGGAAGCTACTAGGAGCTCAAGGCTTGTAAGAACAAGGGCAGAGGAATCAACTAAACACACTGGAGCCTGAGGACAAGACACGACAAGGTGAGTTCAAAGAGCTGCTAGATGATCGGAGCTATTGGTATGAATAACAACAGTCTGACAATAGACAGAGAAACACAGGGAATAATAAAGGGGAAAAAATTAGAAGGACATAGAGAACAGGTGGCGAGTAATTAAGGTTAACAACGGGGAAACAAGGGAGGCGGGGAAAACACAAACAGGCAGACGCGGTGAGCTGTCAAACCATCCCAACACACACACACCCACACCAAAAAGACAGGTGATTAGCCCCGAGACCCGACAGGGCGGCGCTAATGGGCGACAGTCCAAACGCACCCCAAGATCTCCTTCTTCAGCTCTTCATATGAACCGCTCCGCTCGGGGGTATGCATAAAGTACGCCCGTTGCGCTTCTCCCATCAGCAACGGCGCCGCGATCCGTGCCCACTCGTCCCTGGGCAACGCCTCCCGGGTGGTGATCGCCTCGAACATCTGGAGGAATGTCTCAACGTCATCATGCCATCATCTTGGGGATGAGCCGGGTAGCCTGGACTCGGGGATCAGGTAACGGAGTTCGCGGGGTGGTGGCCATGTGGAGGACAGCGAGCTCTCATTCCGTTTCATCTTGTCAGGAGGCCATGTGCTCCATGATCTGTTGCTGGCGGATGCTCACCTCGGTGAAGTGCTTCAGCAGATCTTCGATCGTTGGGGGAGGAGTCCCACCTGGGGAAACAGGAGAGGGACATGAGCAAAACAATCCGGAAAAAAACGTCCGTCAACAAGCCAAGTGAGGTGATAATGGATCTAGTGGGATCCTGGTCGGTAACTTCTTCACCACAATGCCCGCATTCTCCACCAGTATGACAGGGTGAAGAAGTACACGAAACGAGGATCAAGGTGAGTTCCCCGAAGGGTGGATTTTTATTGATAACTGTGAAGGGAAAGTAGCCAACGTGAGGGGTTTCCGGTGCTCAGTGCTCGGCCTTCCTCTCTCTCTCTTTCTCTCTCTCTCGGTGCGCAGTGCTGTGTGGGTCCGTGAAATCCGTGTCTGATGAGGGCTGGCGGTCACACGCTGCTGTCGGGAGGGAAACACAGAGAAATATTAGCCAAGTCTTTTGGAGACATCTCTCACCTCTGTGTTTGTCGGCGCAGCTTATAAAGCCCGTTCCTGATGGGCTGCAGGTGTGACCGCTTAGCCCGTAATGAGCAGGTGCAGGTGTGCCTGCTCCATTCCCAGGGCAACGCTGATGAGAGCTCGGGACACGCGTCACACTTTGATATTGTTAGTAATATTTCAAGAAGAACACTTACTGGACTGAAGCAACCTAGGTTTACTTGATTATCCAGACATTATTATTATTATTATTATTTAATAACATTTATTTCCAGAACCTTTAATTTCACTATTCCTCAGTGGAGGAATAATCTTTCCAAGCCTCTAAAACACATACAGTACAAATCTTTTTGAGGAACGTTTATTATCTCTCAATCATCATTGCATTGTGTGCCATGGGAACAGAGTGAGGCCGGTGGAGTAAGTGATAATGCACGACACCTGCAACACTCACCAGTCTCGAGTTCCACAGAGGAGCTCTGGAAGGATGAAAGGATGAGTGACAATAGTGTTGGACGAGAGTGGACCAGGCCTGGACTTTTTTTTGTTTTGGTTCTGTTTGTGCGTGTGTGTGCACAATTTAAGTTTTGTGTTTACTTTATTATTAAAATTCTGTTTAAATGTTCGCCAGTTGCCACCTTCTTCTTCCCAATCTACAAACTGTGTTGCATATTGCACTGCATTAAAAGTGAAAAAAAGTGAAAGTCGTGACATTTGCCAAGTATGGTAACCCATCCAAGTGCACACACAGAGCAGTGAGTAGGGAACACACACACCATGAACACACACCCGGAGCAGTGGGCAGCTATTTTTTCCAGCACCCGGGAGCTAATTGGGGTTAGGGTTTGCTCAAGAGCACTTGGTTATCGAAGGTGGAAGAGCGCTGGTCATTCACTCCCCCCACCTACAACTCCTGCCAGCACTGAGACTCGAACCTGTGGGTTACAAGTCCAAGTTTAACCATTAGGCCACAGCTGTCCTTTATATGTTTTGATCATCAAACTAATATCTTACTAAAACTTTTTATTGGGACTTTGGGAGAACTAAGATGTGTTCTGATTTACAGGGCCCCTGCTAGACATGTGCCAGTATTCTATTTGGTAATACCATATATCACGATAATGAACATGCCTAATATCGTTTTTGTGTTATCCTTTATTGTGAGCAAAATCACTTCAAAATATTGTGGATAAGTATTTATTACAAATTATTCCGATTTTTTGAATGCATTTAAATAATACATTTCCCATCAACTGGTTAAAATGCAAAAGGGTCTGTATTAGGAGAAAGCGTAATGGTAAACTTGGATCATGTGTGCCTTAATAATCAATCACATTACAGCCTTGACATTATTAAATTTCAGTCAGAGTTGTGCGACACCCAATCGTGGTTTACGGATACCATAAGAATGAACGTGAAGTGCCGTAAGCTGTATCCCAACTGTTGCAAAATGTCTTTGACTTCTCTTATAAAGCTTTTTTTTTGTTTAAACTCTAAAAATATTTCAATCTAAAACTATTGTTTAATGTAAAACATGTTGAAGATAAGTCACTAGGCTGTCTTTTCATTAAATGATAAGATGTTTCCCTTTCAAAGCTGTTTATTCAGCATAGTGAGGCCTCTCCTCCACTGACTTCCATTCAAGAGAAAAAAAAATCTTCTGCAAATCTAATATGCTGATTTGCTGCTCGAGAAACATTTCTGATTATTATCAATATTGCAAACAATTTTGATGCTTCATATTTATTTATTTATTTATTTATTTTTTAATGGAAACCCTGATTTTATTTTCCAGGATTCTTTGATGAATAGAAAGAACAGCATTTATTTAAAATATTAACATTTTGTAATATTCTTTACTGTCACCTTTTATCAATTTAATGTTTCACTGATGATTAAAAGTATTCATTAAAAAAACAAAAAACATTGAAGAGTAATATAATAAGTCTGTATAACACCATTAGGCTTGACAAACAACAGAAGAAAAAAAATGAAGATATTGTCATTTGTGAGATCATCTTATATAGAATATGTGTGTGACACTTTTTTTCTTATGCTGCAGTACACAAGGCTCATCCACCACTCAGCACACTCAATCAGCAGAATTTTAATTAGACACACCTGTCACGCATCACCTCATAGCCAAGCCAGCACTATATAAGCACACACTCCTCACTGCCTTTTTTTTGGTCTCCCTTGTGTAATTAGGACTCAAAACTAATGCTACATACATACTTCATCCATCCAAGATCTCCTTTGTCTCCTTTGTGTTCTCCAGCATCTCCTCTGATCTCCATACTCCAAAACCTCTATACTTACCTATCCCCAACACCTGGCAACCTCCATCATCTCATGTGTTCAGTGTGTGCTTTCCTTCTGATTAACATAAGGAAAATATTAATCAGTATCGATACTGATTCAACTAAGTCTGTTTGTTAATTTAAACTCACCTGTCATTATCCATAGACTCTGGGAAATCAACAGGGACCTGATCAATGGGGACCTGACCTGACTCTGGGAAGTCAACGGGGACCTGACTTGACTCTGGAAGATCAACTGCATCCATCTTGTGCAGTGGCTCTGGGCTGGCGGCCATCTTGTGCAGTGGTGCTGGCGCTTGCCATATCCATACCTGGCCAGTGTCCATACAAAAAGCTGCTGGATCCATATGCAGAACTTTATTAAGAGAATGGTCGGACAGGCAGTAATCAGGAACGGCGTCAGGTATGTCAGGGGATATCCAAAATCAGCAACAGAAACAAGCAGAGGTCGGGGCAGGCTGCAGAGAATCACAGTCAGTATACACCAGGGGTTTTCAAAGTCTAAGACAGAGGGCCTCCCTTTTGACACAGCTTACCCAATGGTGCCACAAAGATAAACACACAGAACAATGTCAGATTGTTAACTCACTTTTATTTTTATTTGTGTTAACATTAAAAGTGCAGTTATTTTTAGAGTAATAACGAGTAGGTTAATATAACGTATTTAAAACTAATAATGAAACAAAAACAATGATGGATATTTTTTTTTAGCAATTTAAAATTGCAAGAACTGTCCACCCCAAACTGTCCACCAGTCAAAACAGTCAGATGACCTGTAACAGAGAGTGTGGAAAGAACTTTAAACAATGCCAAAATTTAAACATCTCTATTACTGATTAATATGCTTACATAATTATATCCCTACCTTAGTGAGCGGTATGCATTTGTTTCCTTGCTGCACAGAGAAGACTAATTCGTAGTTGCAGTGACGTCAGAAACAGACACTTGAAGACGTGAACGATATTTGTTTTTGATGAATGTCAGAACAGAAAATCCTGATTCGCACAAATACGTTGAAACGAATGGTAAAATTTTCCTCAGTGCCCTTTGTGTAAGTTCAGGATATTCATTTTGAATAGAGAGCCATAAATGCCCAATCGAAGAGTGTGTAATCATTTGCTCCAGTTCATGATTACTAGTCAGATCAATCAAAGCCTCTTCGTCTTGTGTAGACAGTGCGTCACTTTCTGCTGGCTTGAATTTGAATGGATTGCGAATCCACTCGTCCTGGATTGTCTCGTTAGAAAAATTGTTTGTGAATTGCTGACACAGACCCCTTAGGTGTTCAGTGACCAAAGGCTGAATAGGAACCAATGTCGGCCCTGCCTCTTGCATGAAGTCAGCCAGCGTAGGAAACATGTCCAAGCATCCTTTCTCCACACGAGTGGCCCATAGATCCAGCTTTCTCCGGAATGAGGACACTTGCTCAAATGCCGAAAACACATTGTCGCTGCCCTGCAATGATGTATTAAGCGTGTTGAGGCGTTCAAATATGTCAGTCAAATAAGCCAACCTTGCGATCCAACTCGAATCACTCATGCGCTGCTTCAGTGGTGATTGAACATTTGACAGAAAAAGTAGTACTTCCACATGCAAATCAAAAAGTCGTGATAGAACTCTGCCCCGAGACGGCCATCGGACTTCGGTGTGCAGAAGCCGCTGTTTGTACTGCGCACCAAAATTATTGCATAGAACGTGGAAAAGACGAGCATTTAGAGGTCGTGCATTTATCAGGTTGACAATTTTCACAGCTTCATAGAGGACACTCTAAAGATCATTTGGCATCTTCTTGGAAGCTAAGGCTTGTCTATGGATTGTGCAGTGGGTCCACACGGCTCTCAGAGCTACCCCTTAACCCTCGATATGAGACCACTGTGGCGGCCTGTCATTGATTTTGCCCCATCACTGCATATGCCACAGCAGCGTTCCCAGTCTATATCGTTCTTTCTCACAAATTTGTTTATCTGTGTGTTGGTGGGCAAAGGACTACTAAATAGAAACTCTTCTTGAATGTCCATGTTTTTAACATACCGCACATATGTTAACAGCTGAGTGCAGCTGGCCACAGCAGTGGATTCGTCGATCTGGAGTGCAAAAAATGGGCTGTTTCTGACGCTGTCTAACACTTGCTCCTTCACATCCTGTGCCATGTCTGAGATGCGCCGACTTATTGTGTTGTCAGAGAGTCGAAAAGAATCGAGCTTAGAAGCCGCTGCCTCTCCTTGCATCACGGAACACAGGTCTTTTGCTGCCGGCAGAATTAACATCTCTCCAGTCGTATGTGCTTTGCCTGCCTTGGCAATACACAATGCAACGCGATATGAAGCTTCAGTGGCCTTTCCATTTAATTTGACAAAATCTTCCACAATCTTTTTCTGAGATTGAAAGGTTTGAAGTTTTCTCTGGAAAAATTCTGGAGGTTTCAAGGCTTGGTTTCAAGGTGTCACCGAAGTTTTGCGGGTCTCATGCTGTCATTAGCCAAACTATCTTGACAAACCACACATAAAGGTCTTGGTTCGTCAGCTGGTCCTGTCCACGTAAATCCTAAACTCAAATACTGATCATCATATCGTCGTCTTTTGGGTTTAAGCCCTGAAGTTGAAGGCTTTGAATCGGGGGGTCTCAGAAACCGCTCCATTGTATTAATAGGCATATACCTGTATTGACGGGCTTAACAAACATCAGCAAATTCACAGCTACGGCCTTCTGGGTGAAAAATGTTTCTCATATTTTTTCCTTTTTATTTTTTAGTATCGTTTAAGTAAAAACATTCAAACATAACAAAAAAATACTTATAATAATTAAACTCAATTATATTTTTAATTTATTATCATTTTTCCCCGCGCCTCCCCTGACATGCTCTGGCGCCCCCCTGTGGAGGCGCGCCCCACACTTTGAAAACCCCTGGTATAGACAATCCAAGATCAAACACGGAAGGAACAAACACAGGGAAAACACTCTGAAATGCCAGACAGAACTAAACAAGACTTCGCCAAGACTGAAAGTGATTATGCTGCGTATGTGTGTGTGTGTAATTAGAAGCAGGTGTGTGTGTGTGCAGTCAGTCCCAGGAATGAGGCAGGATGGGAAATGGAGTTCAAAAAAGGGGATGGAAACAAAAATGCCAGAGTCCTGAGTGGAGTGCCTTCTATTGGAGTTTATGGGCACTCCAGCTAATGATCGTGACACATATAGAGGTCAGACTATCAGCAGAATTATTGCTATCACCAAATGTTGTAAAGAAGTAAGTATATATATATATATTTAGTGAATTGTTGGCCTTCTGGAAGTATGTTCATTTACTGTACATGTACTCAATACTTGGTAGGGGCTCCTTTTGCTTTAATTACTGCCTCAATTCAGCATGGCATGGAGTAGATCAGTTTGTGGCACTGCAGAGGTGGTATGGAAGCCCATGTTTCTTTGACAGTGACCTTCAGCTCATCTGCATTTGATGAGCTGCATTTTTTGGTCTCTTGTTTCTCATTTTCCTCTTGACAATACCCCATAGATTCTCAGTGGGGTTCTGGTGAATTTGCTGGCCAGTCAAGCACACCAACACCCATGGTCATTTAACAAAATTTTGGTGCTTTTGGCAGTGTGGGCAGGTGCCAAATCCTGCTGGAAAATGAAATCAGCATCTTCAAAAAGCTGGTCAGCAGAAGGAAGCATGAAGTGCTCCAAATTTCTTGATAAATGGGTGCACTGACTTTGGTTTTCAAAAAACAATGGACCAACACCAGCAGATGACATTGCACCCCAAATCATCACAGACTGTGGAAACTTAACACCGTACTTCAAACAACTTGGGCTATGAGCTTTTCCATCCTTCCTACAGACTCTAGTACCTTGGTTTCCAAATGAAATACAAAACTTGCTCTCATCTGAAAAGAGGACTTTGGACCACTGGGCAACAGTCCAGTTCTTCTTCTTCTTAGCCCAGGTAAGATGCCTCTGACGTTTTCTGTGGTTCAGCAAATTCCTTGACACGTTTGTGTGTGGTGGCTCTTGATGATTTGACCCCAGCCTCAGTCCATTCCTTGTGAAGTTCATTCAAATTCTTGAATCGATTTTGCTTGATGTGACGAGTGGGGCGGGGCCGAGGGACATGGGAGCGAGGCCGGTGGAGTGATTGGAGATGAGCTACACCTGTTCGACCCACCGGTCTCGAGGCCCACGGAGGAGATGGAAGGATATAAAACTGGAGCGACGACAGTGACAGTGACTCAGCTTTCTGTTAACATGCTTGGATTACAGAACTCTGTGAACAGCCAGCTTCTTTGGCAATGAATGTTTGTGGCTTACCCTCCTTGTGAAGGGTGTCAATGATTGTCTTCTGGACAACTGTCAGAACAGCAGTCTTCCCCATGATTGTGTAGCCTAGTGAACCAAACTGAGGGACGATTTTGAAGGCTCAAGAAACCTTTGCAGGTGTTTTGAGTTGATTAGCTGATTGGCATGTCACCATATTCTAATTTGTTGAGAGGAATTGATGGGCTTTTGTTAAATGTGAGCCAAAATCTTCACAATTGAAATAACCAAAGACTACTTCAGTATTTGTGCACAAATTTATTTAATACACGAGTTTCACAATTTGAGTTGAATTACTGAAATAAAGGAACTTTTCCACGACATTCTAATTTATTGAGTTTTATTTGAAGGACATTCTTCCTTCAGTGGAACCCAAAATAAGATGTTTAGCATGATTTATGCACTGCACTTTTTCATATAACTCATATATATATATATATATATATATATATATATATATATATATATATATATATATATATAATATCATAATATATATATATCATATCATAATATAATATCATTTGATTGAAAAAAACAGACCCAAATTTAAGTTATTATTACCTGAAGACATTATTGACAAATACTGCAGCACAAAATATCCTTTCATGTTAAAAGAAAATCATAAACTAAATAATAATAATAATAAATACAAAATCAAAAAAAATGAAACAATTCCCAATTGATAATTGCTAGTACATAAAAAAAAAAAAAAAAATACATAAATAAAAAAATACAATGAAATGACTAGTAACACAATTAAGTATGGAAAGTAAGACTTGGAAAGACTGAAATATGATTTTCTTGTAAAACATACTCCTTTTTAATTTAATTATGTTTCTTTTTATTTTAAATGAGAAATAAAAGGAAAGTAATAGGCAATTTTTCAAGAAGATGAAATCAAACAAGGTTATATGTCACTCTTTGTCAAATCCAATTATATGATTCCCCAAAGACAAACACAGAAAATAATAAACATAAAAGAAAATAAAAATAAATAAATGCAGAGTTTGAATATGATATAAGCAAAACTTGTGTGTTGTAATCACTCTTTAAATGCAGTGTTTGTTGTTGTTGTTAGCTGTGCGCTGTGATGGAGGGATTGACTCTTATAACCTCCAGATGTGCCAGCGGCAGAGATTACGAGAGATGGTGGAGAGAATGAGTCAGACTGGCCCAGATAATTATTATGTCTGTATACAGATGTGTGAACACCATCCTGCATATTAACACTTCAGTATGCTGGCTCTGTAGTTGCTTATTTATATGCTGTTGATCATTAGGCTGAGACTGTTGGACATGCAAGAGCTCCACTGAAAACAGTTTGACTGTTGCTTCATGCGACACTGATTCAGTGTTGATGAGAAACCAACCAAATGTATTGACACTTTTTGCCCAATTAATTTCCATCATCTTTCCATTTGTTTTGAGCAATCTTTTGATTATTTTTGATTCAGACTGATTTTCAAAAGAATCATTCAGACTGATTCATGAACTACTTTGAATTATTGAAAAGAAACAACTACAAAAGTTCTTCATGATATCTTGCTGATTAAATATTTTTAAGCAAAGCACACAAAAATTCAGTGTTTTCCATAAGTAAGTACATATGTATATAACTTTTTGGTGACTCATTTTTAAAGAGTAGTTTGAATGTAGCAATATGTGTATTTATCATTGCATATGGAATTATAAGATAATAAACATTTGTGTTTGAAAGTCATTTGAATTTGGATTTTTTTTTTTTTTTTTTTACACAGTAAACACCAAATGTAAATGTAAACAGTTATCAATCACTCTACTGATATCATGAAAATCTTTAATGGAATTTAAGACCTTGCCGTAATGTTCAACCTAATGCCTGTAGATCACCCAGATGTAGAGATAACATGGTTATTCATCTGTTCTCTGTGCTGACAGACTGCTGTCATATCAGACAGGTAGATGTTCTCAGAGATGGTCACACATCCCTCTTTTTAGCCTGAAGTGAAGACCAGATAATTCCTCCATTGTGCTCTTGTTCAGAAGGTTGGAACGAGAGCCAGAATGATGTGTTTTACACCTATGTCTGTCCCAAAAGTAAACACAATGTGGTGTTGTTGTTGGATCAGTCTCCTCTGGATTTGAAAGGTCTAATCAAAAAAGAATTCCACTCGAAAGGGATGAAATAGACCCGCTGGCTTGAGTAAAAAAGCTGGAGGTGTTAGAAAGAGATGCATAGTTTAGATTAGATTCATGTAATTATCACAATGCTTGTGTAGCAAGCTGTTAAACTGTATATTTCGGATGTGTATATTGGAACTGACTGATTTTCATTATGTTTGGTTCTTGTTTTACTTCTCAAATGTTCTCACAATGTTGCCAAAACCCATTTCCACCAGAATTAAATAAAAGACAAAGTTACACTAGAGTTAAAAAGTTTATGGTTGTTGAAAAAGTATCTTCTGTTTACACGCAAAAAAAAAAAAAAAAGATGCCAGGAAGAACCAAAAAGGGGGTTTTATGGCGATGCCATAGAGAAAACATTTTTGGTTCCCTGAAGAACTATTTTGTGAAAGGTTCATTACAGAACCAGTGATTTTCTTGGTGCCATAAAGTGCCCTTTCAGGTACTACAAAGAACCATTTTTAAAGGTTCTTAAAAGAACCACTGATGGATAAGTTCTTTATGCGCCCATTTCATCCAGATCAATATCCTTACATTTATCATACTATAAATTTGCTTTAATAGGATTGTTCATAAAATAATAATGATTAAAAAAAAAGGAAATCCAGAAGTAACAAGACGTGACAAGATGTATGATTAAAATGTTTATTGCATTTACAGTACACATCAATGCATAATACATCATACCTCAATATCATGTATGTGCATTTAATAGGGATTTGCACAAGTAATAGAGTACTCAGACTTGACAGCAATGATTCATCATTTTTTAAAGTCACTGCAATCATTAGTTTCATGATCAATCTTCACTGTCAAGTCTGATTACTCAATGATAACCTGGATTTATATATTTCTATTTTTCTGTTTGGTTGTGATAGCATTTTTGGTAGTACCTGAGCTCTCACTAGTTGCCATCCAGCATGCCATCCAGACAAAATCAAAACCACCAGTACTTCAAATGAAAAACTGACCAAAATGTGTAATACAGTGAATACAGCAGGTTAGTATGCCCTTTATCATCTTGTAGAAACTGCCACTGGTGGTTGAAAGAATTCCAACCTTCACAGTCCCTTTGAGGAATGGTTGAGTACATAGGATCCTGTAAAAAAAAAAAAAAAAAAAACACTTTCATTAGTTTCTTAATTTTCTTAGGTTCATAGGTATAATGATGCAAAATGGCAAACAAAGATAATGGAAAGGTATTTTTAAGCTGAACAGCAGTAAGAATAAATACAAAATCAAAGCAAGTCAAAGAATATTGGAAGTTCATCCATCCATCTAGTCACTCAACAAACCACTTATCCTCTCTAGCTTTGTGGGGGCTGAAGACTATCCCATCATCCAATTAATGGTATTTAAGCAATATAAACACTAGGTAACAACTTTGTCCAATTTGCATGGAACTTTGTACAGTGGTCAACACTTTCTAGATCTACAAACAAAAACAAAAAAATTGAAAAGATATCTTGTTTTTATGTTGGTGTGAAAAAAAGTCACACTTGTGGTCTTTGTAATTTTGTAAAAAAAAAAATATTTATAAAAAAATTTTTAATAAAAAATTACAATTTACAGAGAGATGAAAGGATGCATTCTAAATGTTATGTTGTGTATTGGTACTCAATATAGTATGTAATAAATAACTGTTCATTTATGTTAACAGTTAGTAACTGAAGTGTAGATTAAATTTGTAGAATTATATGAAAAATAGATAATTGAAATAAATGATAAACTCTAAAGACTCCAACTTTTCTCTTTGTAACATCTTGTTAAGGTTTGATTCTATAATCATGCTGTAACATTATTGAGAATGGGCACAAATCTTACAGTTAAACCATGTCAAATTATCCATGTTATCCCCATTAATAAAAGTTAGAAATGTGGGACTTTTATAAAGTGACCTTTACATAAAAACCTGTTTTTGTGTAAAAACCTATTTGATTATATATATATATATATATAAATTAAAAATATATCATAAATCCTCCAAAAACTGCACAAATGTGGAGTAAAAACATTATTAAACAGAGTACATTTACAAAAAAAAAAAAACAGAAATGTGTTTTTAGTTTTTTTTTTTGTTACAAAATTACATTTTACAAAGACCATGAGTGTAACGTTACAACCCAAACAAAGACCGCATAAGAGTTAAAGATTTAACTGCATTTCTGTCAGCAGCTCCCTTGAGAAACTTTGACATTTTGGAGCTACTCTTCTGTTGTAGAGATATTATATTATCACTCCTAAAACCACAGAACAAATTTTTATCAACATTTGTTTACCATGAAAGATAAAAACACGTTTGAACTAACGTTAGATTCTTGTAAGTGACGTCACCGATTAACAGTACAGCACACATTTTAGGCTAAAGAAGTTGGTCAACTTTCAATAACCATTGACAAACTGACAGTAAACCCTTTACAAAGCTATCAAAACCTGTCATCTACACATAAAGATGTGATTAAAAGTCCAAACTCTCATTAAAAAGAGCTTAAGCTATAGTGTTAGCTTAGCCTGGTATTACCAAACTTCTGGATGGGCATAATTGACAAGCGTTCACTTTCTTGTGTGTGGGGGGGGGGGGGGGGTTGGGGGGGGGCTCTTGTCTGAAGTTTAATATCATTGTTTAAGCCAATCACATAACGTTTGGCTATGATGTGTGTTATGTGCCTGTTCAGCCGCCTCACACTTCCACTGTTAACACAGGTATGCTGCGAAAACAAAACCATCGAGCAAGTTTCACTGCCTCCTTAACCTGATCCTGCATGAGAGCAACCAAGGGGGACATAATCACATTTATCGCCTAGCCGGACTTTGGCCTCCCCAGTTTCTCGCTGACAGAGGCGGACAGAGTACACAGCTTTATTACTTGAGTAAAAGTACAGATACCCCTTGCTAAATTTTACTCAAGTACAAGTAAAAGTACTACAGTCAGTTGTGTACTTAAGTAAAAGTACTGAAGTACTTGTTTTAAAAGTACTTGAGTATCATGAGTACATTTTCTAAATATTGCATTACTACTGCCACAGTGCTTACATTTATGTACAGAAACGTCCTACATGGAGTTATGAAAAATGTTAATGTTAATACCTTGGAGAATGTAAAAGGAATTGAAAGTAAAATCAAGTCATTTTCATCTTTT
Organism: Carassius carassius; assembly: GCF_963082965.1. Taxonomy (NCBI): domain Eukaryota; kingdom Metazoa; phylum Chordata; class Actinopteri; order Cypriniformes; family Cyprinidae; genus Carassius; species Carassius carassius. The sequence continues at coordinate 16,571,142 of NC_081760.1, read as the reverse complement.
TACTATGTTTCTTTATTTAACATTTCTCACTTGCCCACAAGGCAATAGCACAATGGCAACGCTCTGATAAACCTCTGCTAGAGTTTTAATTGATTTTTTGCACCCACATTTGAACCTGACTGTGTTAAACACACTCAAGAACATCAAAGCAAATACTCATTTTACATTAATGTGTAATATCAGAAAAGAAAATTCAGGTAACAATCGTGTGTTCATGTGAGTTTCTATGTTTTTTTTCATCAATCAAATCAATACACTTAAACCAGCAAAGAAGGCAATATAGCAATGTTCTGACACACCTCTGAACCTGACCGTGTTATACATGCAGCATAGAAGAGAAAATAATAATGATTAAAGAAAATCAGCTAATCAGCTGTGTTTAGGTCAGTGTACAAAGAAGGAAAAAAATATTGAGCTCATTTGAGTGACAGTATTAAGCCCCTTCCTCTCACACTGACATACAGGCAAAGACAGGAGAAAATACTTTCAGCTGAATTAACACCATTCTCACATACACAATATATGTGTGACAACTCTGTGTGGGTGAATGTGTGTGTATGTACTGTCATGAAGTCTTTGGCGGAAAGCTGAAGGTGATTGCTGATAGGCTGTCCCAATCAGTGGTGCCTTCCCAATCCAGTCACGTTTGAGAGGGAATCAACATATTGAGGGTTTCTGAGATTTTTCCATTTTTCCTTTTTTTCCATTCACACGGAGACACGTTTCTGTGGTTACGCACAAATTTTTTATCGGATAGTCGCTTCGTCCAATCGGATCCGCCGTTTTGCGTTTTCGTAAGGATGGCGAATCCGTATATTTTCTGAAACGATGAAGTCATCAGCCCACGTTTCGCCCCTTATCAGACACCGCTACGTCACGTAACAGCAACAAAAACATGAACAAACCCTGAACGATTGTCTTTTTATTAACTAACATTAACACTGATTAATAAATGTATTGTTCCATGTTCGTTTGTGTACCACGCGCAAGGTTTATGAGCATAGTCAGATAGTCCATGTCTTCTTCTCCATTTTAAGTGAATCTCTGTGGCAGAATTATAGCGCCACATGCTGGTCTGGCATGTATACTACATCGTTTTGTGGTTTCGTGTGGACGCGGATATTTCTTGAGACGAGGGAAAAAAAGATCGGATTGGCGTCTACATCACGGCTCTCAGCCTGCCCTCTGTTCGTTGATTGGCCAGCTGGTTGGAGCTGGAGGAAAACTGGGAGATAGGTCGCTATCTCAGAATGAGTACAGAAGCTAACTGAAATTGAGCGGTAGTACGAAGTCTGACGTAGTCAGGCTAGAGTTAGCTTACCTCACCTGAAAACAATTGAGATGCTAACGGACTCTTTCAAAGTTTTCTGTTAAGTAAATATTCAACAGAAACTTGTTAGTTACATGTAAAAAAAACTGTCTGGAACAGTTGTATGTGATGATAGTGTGATTTTAGGGACTAAACTCACCTGAAAGCAGTGAAAACAGCAGCTAGAGATGGAGATTAACAGTTTGTCAGTTGGTGTTGTCACCCCGTTTCCATGGCAACTCCCTCCACATCAGCATTGGAATGAGACTCCAGTATTCAGCGCTCAAGACCATTAAAACATGTCAAAGTCACGCAGAATTTGCATAAATAAACCTCTAGAATTAGAACACAACATAAGCAACATAAAATCACATTAAAGCTTTATTAAATCACAAATGAAACTCATTTTGTAGCTCTAAAACCAATTCATAGGTGCAAAATGGATCATATTTTAAGATTTTGTATCACTTTGCCTTTTTATTTCATGTTAAAACATGATTGCAGTACTTTTTATACTGAACTTAAATAACAAGTCTAATAATTTTCATGCAAAACAGCATTCAATTATATAATACATATAAAATAATGTACTGGTATTTATAAATTAATAAACACCACAACACTATTTAATATATCTCAAAATTAATACTTTTTATTACACTATAATTGAATGCAACTAATAGAAAATGAGTCTGGAATGAGTCCTGGACCAGACAGGACAATTTAGCTCACTAGATCTCACTTTCCAGAATTATTTACAACATGATGAGTGTGAAGAACCATTAAATAGTCTAAAGAACTTTTCTATGCTACAAAGAACCTTTCTGTGCTACAAAGAACCTTTTGTACAATGGAACCTTTGTGTGAAAGTTCTTCATGGAACCATACACCCTGCCAAAGCACGATTTAAGAACCTTTTTTTTTTAAGAGTGTACAAAGGCTGCATTTATTTGACTGAATAAATACAGTAAAACCAATAATTATATGAATATGAAAATTAATGTATTGTAAAATGCTATTTATTCCTGTGATCAAAGCTGCATTTTCAGCATCATTACTTCAGTGTCGCATGATCCTTCAGAAATCATTCTAATATGCTGATTTGCTGCTCAAAAAACATTTTTGGTTATTATAAACCTTGAAAATACTTGTGCTGCTTCATATTTTTCTGTAAACTGTGATGCATTTTATTTTTCAGGAATCTTTTATGAATAGAAAGTTAAAAAAGAACAGCATTTATTTAAAATATAAATCTTTTGTAACGTTATAAATGTCTCATTTTTTGAGAAATTGTCCCTGACAAATTAAAGTATTAGTTTCTTTAAGACAAAACCTTACTGACCTCAAACATTTTAATTATGTGCACATAAGAATTGTGGGATTTCGGTAAAATTTACTGACTCATTCATATGATATGTTCCCACATATATACAGTAATAACCAACTTATTCACGCCATTTGTGCACTAAAGAATAAGTGGTTTTATTGATTGTTAGAGACATGCATGACACTTGATGAATCCTCTTCATATCAGGTGTTAAACACCTGGAGAGCTTTTGTTATGGTATGTGGAACTGAAGACTGGAGTAATGATGCTGAAAATTCAGCTTCGATCACAGAAATAAAGTCCATTTAAACATATATTCAGCAAGAAAACAGATATTTCGAATTGTAATAACATTTCACAATATCACTGTTTTAATGCAGCATTCTTTCAGAAGACTTATTTCAAAACGTAATTATTCCTAACATTTGCCTGATAGTAGATTGAGGTAATTACATGAAGGCCTTTCAGTCTGACTGAGACATCCATATGATTATAATTTAACAATTAGATTGCAAGTAACAAAATGTTTCACATTGATCAGTGGGTGTCGTTTGACATCAATGGTCTCCTTTCTAAAGCATTATTGAAGGTATTTCATAATCTGTCTATAATTGTGGGTGTTCATGTTCTGTTTGCATTCGACACGTATGAATGTGCACATCTGCAGCTGTTGTGGTTCTGCACGTGTTAAATGCTGATGGAGAACACGCCACCTTTGAGCACGTCTCTCCTGTCAAAAGCCACATTGGGCTAAGAGGGATTTGGTGAAGGGCTGGTCTTGAGGTCTTTAAGTCAACGTCCCAGTCGACAGCATGAGGAGATAGCAGACATCAGCAGACAGATAAGCGATCTTGTGCAGACAGAAGAGCTTCAGAAGTAGATGGACCAGTCGGGTGAGTCGGACCCTGATGGGGAGATTAGTCCTTTGACGTAATAATGGTCCCAAAATCACCCACAAGACAAAGGAAGAAATGCGATTGGTGGAGGATGGAGGTCTGGAGGAGGTTTAGTGCCATTCATCAACCCATAAAAGCTTTCCAGAACATATCCAGGGTGAAGGGGTCTGTTTTGTTTATTTATGAGGGCTGCTTAGAGGTTGTTCCTGATGGTGAGATACGGCAGTGAAGGTATGGGAGTTTGTTTAGGGCTCCTGCACTCCTTTTAACAGGACACTATATTTCAAAACAAGTCAGTTGCCCTGAACTATGACCCTCAGTATACAGTACAGACCAAAAGTTTGGAAACATTACTATTTTTTATGTTTTTGAAAGAAGTTTCTTCTGCTCATCAAGCCTGCATTTATTGATCAAAAATACAGAAAAAAATTTAATATTGTGATATATTATTACAATTTAAAATAATTGTTTTTAAATTTATTATACTTTAAATTATCATTTATTTCTGTGATGCAAAGCTGAATTTTTAGGATCATTATCACATGATCCTTTTGAAATCATTCTAATATGATGATTCATTATCAAAGTTGGAAACAGTTCTGCTGCTTAATATTTTTTCAGAACATGTGATACTTTTTTAGGATACTTTGATGAATAAAAAGTTAAAAAAAAAAAAAAAAAAAAAGCTATGTTTTTAAAATATAAATATTTGTAATAACAATATACACAACTGGTCAGTCATTTGGGGTCAGTATTTTTTTTTCTTTTTTTTTTTTAATAAAATCAATACTTTTATTCAGCAAGGATGTGTTAAATTGATAAAAAGTGATAGTAAAGAAAATATATTATTAGAACATTTTATTTTGAATAAATGCAGTTCTTTTTAACCTTTTATTCATCAAATATATTAGACAGCAGAACTGTTTCCAACACTCATAATAAATCAGAATATTAGAATGATTTCTAAATGATCATGTGGTAGACTGGATGTTACATGTGACACTGAAGGCTGGAGTAATGATGCTGAAAATCCAGCTTTGCATCACAGGAATAAATTATTTTTTAAAGTATATTCAAATAGAAAACTATTATTTTAAGTTGTAATAATATTTCACAATATTACTGTTTTTTTCTGTATTTTTGATCAAATAAATGCAGGCTTGATGAGCAGAAGAAACTTCTTTCAAAAACATTAAAAATAGTAATGTTTCCAAATTGTTGGTCTGTACTGTATATGATGCCATGTTAAAAAGCTCAGCTCGAAAAATCAATCATCCTTCATTGCTAATTTTGGGGTTTTAAAAGGAAATAATATCTGGTTTGTTGATGCTACATTGATTTAAAATCACTGAGAATATCAAATGAGAACAACATTTTAAACCTCTTAGCAGCCCCCTAGAAACCATCCAGAATGCCCTTGAAAATTTGTAGCAACTCCATAGCAACACCCTAGAAACCATCCAAAACACCCTAAAAAACTCCTAGCTATTGCATAGAAACTCCCTAGAAACCACACAAAAAACCTTAGAAAGCCCCTGGCAATTCACAGCCACCCAAAACTCCCTAGCAAATCCATGGAAAACACTCAAAACACCTTAGAAACCACCTATCAATGCAGCACAACTGAAAGCACCATAGCAATCCTCTAGAAACCACCCAAAAACAACTCAGAAGCCATCTTGCAATGCAGAAACTCTCAAAACACCCTAGCAACCATCTATTGTAGCAAATTTCTAGCAACCACATATTTAGTCTATTTATTTATTTATTTATCTATCTTTGAGCTAGTTCAAAAGTAACTTAATGGGCTTTGGGCTTTCTCACGTGGGTTTTATTTTAGGTTCATCTTATTTATTTTGTATTTGCACTCTTCTGTGTCAGATATAACGAAGTTACATTATAGGCTTTAGTTATATAGCAAATTACCATGGTATATTCTGTGGTGCTGTTTAGTTACCATACCTACTATACATATACAGCTTGATTTTACAAAGTAGCAGATATGGTAACTAAACTGAAACAATCTAGCAACTCCCTAGAAACAAAATATTTATTTATTATTTATTTATTTATTTATTATTTATTTATTTGTTAAGTTAGCTCAGAAGATAATAGTATTAAAGTACATTTTATAGCATTACATTATTTTATATCATAGAGCGTTAGGTGTATATTTCTACCTGGTCGCATATCTATGGATTTTCACAGATGGTAGGTTTGTTTGGTATGTCACAGAGTATGGAGATGTACTTGAGAGGCGAGAAGCTCTGGTTCGAATCCCGTGTAACCACGGATCGACAAAACAGTTTAAATCTGTTTATATAAGGCAGTTGAAATGGCATGGTTGCATCAGCAAATGCATTTTTATATCAGTTTTGCATTTGATAACACTATCGGGTAGGTTTAGGGTTGGGTTTGGTGTAGGGCATATTTCCAACATGATATAGCATTAACTTTTAGACATTCCCCGGATATTTGAATTCTGAATCGCCACAATAAATACCTGAAGTAACATCACAAAAACACAGCAATATGTACCTATATCAACTTAATAATAATGATAAAAAAATAAAAAAAAAACCCTGCCAGGGTTCAGTTATTGAACCCATGTTTTAGCACATCTCAGTGGACATTTCTCTTTGAAACTGCGGCGAAACATGCAATAAGGTAAGTAAAAATGGTGTTGCACAAAAAGTACACAGAGGTACATATTTTTATGAGACCAGGTTTGTATAGTTAAACATTAACCTGCATTAAACCCACTAGTATATAAACTCTAAGCTTAATGATGACACTTGCTTGACATATGACATATGATATGGCATGGGAAGTTAGAGGATCAGTTATTAACATGCACTTAAATGTCAGAGATGATGGATAAATGGATGTAAGCTGTCCTCCCTGTGCATTTAAAGTCTCACACATACAATGCCTTTACATCCACAGGAATTCCTTATCTTCCCTCTCTTTCCTGTTCTAACATTTCCAACTAAAATGCTGTTTGCTTTTCTGAGAGACAGGAATAAGAGGCAACAGTCAAGCTTCTCGGAGCATGTAGCATCTCGTCTGTCTGCGCTCCCAAAGTATCTCTATTTCATATGTGCCTAAAGACAAAGAACACACAGAATATTCAGCCTTAACCTTTTTTTTTTTTTTTTTTTTTTTTTTGGGACACTTCAAAAGCAGTTCAACTATTAAGATGCATCATGTTTTAAGTTAAACCATCTTCAACAGTTAAATAAAGTCAAGTCACTTTTATTAATATAGCAATTTATACAATACTTTTATACAAAGATTTTGATAGCATCCACAACAAGATCTTCTGGAAGATTTACTGATCTGTTCTGCAACCTCTACCGCACATCAAGCTGCTGTGCTCGGACCGAAAACTGTGTCACTGACAAGAACAGGGTCAGGCAAGGCTGTGTCCTGTCTCCATTCCTGTTCCTATTGGTGTTGGACTTTGTCATGTGCCAGTCCATTGACCGGGAAGAAAGCGGCCTACCATGGGGACAAATGGAGAAGTTGGCTGACTTACACTATGCCAGCTGACAACATTTAAACTGAGTGTGGTTATAGTAAGAACTCTAGCAGCTGCATTTTGGACCAGCTGGGGTTTGTTTAGAATCTAAACTTGATGTCATCAGTTAAGGCCCCTATATTCTCAATTTTTTTTTTTTTTTCCATTCTTCCCTTAGGGGTAAAATGAAATTTTAAATATGTGAGCAGCAGTATACTGTTATGGAACATCCTGACACTGCCCACTCTGATGAAAGTGACACTTATATGAATACATAAATATGTGCTGCCTGTTTTCCTCTTAGTAAAAAAATAAACACAACAAAAATGAAGAATGCAAAAAAAAAATATTTTTATTTTTTAATAAAAAGCATCTAATCATAGTAGCATGGGTATGCTTGTGCAAGCTCTGCAAATAAGCAGTCCCGTGAAGTCACGTCACATGTATTTGCATGGCACTTTATTTAATATACTGCTTAAAAGCAAGTGTAAAATGGAATCAATTCAATTCAGTTCAATTCAAGTTTATTTGTATAGCGCTTTTTACAATACAAATCGTTACAGAGCAACTTTACAGAAAATTATGTTTCTACGGTGAAGTGCCTAAGGGGAAGTGAGCCCACTAGTGGACACCCAGGGAAACAGAGACTAGACAGCGTGACAAGTATGAGACCAAACGCAGCACGTCTCAACACAGTAAACAAACAAGTGTCTCCTAGGAACGACAACTGCGCTAAATACTAATGAGACAAGAAATAAATACACTTACGATCTGCTTTTAACTCCCGCTGATTTAACTGCTTCTTATAAAGGGTATTTCTTATATTTCTTATTTCTTTAAATAAATTTTTAAAACCATTTTAGAATTTTATTCCTTACTTAGTATTACCTTATTATTGTTTGTTATTTATTTATTTATTTTTTACTTTTGTGTAAGCACTTTTACCATTGTGCATGACATGTGCTATATTAATAAACTTCCCTTGCCTACTATACTATTTTGAGTGGAAGCAAAACACAATGTTCTCTTTCATGTCTTATTGCACTTAAACTGTCAAATGCACACAACATAATGTCAAAACACATAAATTACATAAACAGTTGGTTATGTCTGTGAACATAAACAGGTGGGAAAGAAATAACATGTTTATATTAGATATGTGCATTAAGTGACAACAGCATAATAACAGTACCTACTGTTGTCTATGCTGTTAATATGATCTAAACAATCAAATAAAAACATAAAATCACTCACTACTCTTGACTGAATAACTTCTGTTGCTTCAATAAGAAGACATTTCTTACTTGAATGCTGCTTTTAAATGCTTTAGCGCAGAGGTATCAAACTCAATTCCTGGAGTGCCTTTTGACTTTTTTACACATTGTGGAGATTCTGTGAATGGTTTGGTCTGTGACACACACACACACACACACACACACACACACACACACACACACACACACACACACACACACACACACACACACACACACACAGACAGACACAAAGGCTTGTTCTGAGACATTGCTTATGATTCAAGGGGATTATATAAAAAAGGGAGTGGGTGGATTTTTATAATTATAAGGTGGTTGTGTACACACACTGCCAACACACATTCATGTTCAAACATCATGTAAAAGTAAATTTTGCATAATGGGTCCCCTTTAAATTTAATGAAATGAAAGTAGTTGTTTTGTATGATTACGATTATTAGGTAGTCTCTTTACTTTAGTCTGCTGCCTACCATCTAAATCCATCTACCATCTATAAAAAAATTAAAATAAAAAAAAGATCGCATTACTGCACACTTATAATTTCTATTTATCATCCCAGACCTTAATCTATAATTTCTATTTATCATCCCAGACTTAAATATAACAATCATCTCAATAAATTTACTCATAGATGCTCAAATGTGCCCATAGGCCTTTGACATTCAATACACATTCTATCCAGCTAAGACAAAGCCCTTATTGAGAGTGAGCTATGAGACGGGACCACACAGAGTTTAGTGCCTGCTCAGTGCCTGCTGAGGGTCGCTGGCATCAGATCAACCCACAACGGCAAACCATCCTTTGTTATCAGTGGCGCAATGACAAGCTGTCATCTCTTGGCTTGCAGAAAGGAAATGCTTGACTGACTGAAATACCCTTCAGCACATTATAGTGAGAGGAACGTGTACGTGAAGACAATGGGGCACTTGAATTTGAGTTCTCTAGCATGCTGTGTCTCTATCCCTGTCTGACAATAGGGGTGGAGGACAGTGGTGTGTTGTATGAGGTGTTGCTGGTGCTGAAGACAATTTGACTGATAAAGAGGATGATCCTGACTGCTGAATGGAAGGATAGCCAGTTAGATTTGTGTTAGGGCCTGTGTGATCTGTCGATTGAGAGACAAGAGAAAAAGTCCTGTTAGAGATTAGCAGGTTACTCTGGGAAACAAATCTGTTAGTAATTATTAATCCTGCTTGATATTGTGCTTTATACATGAAGGATTATTCCACCATGTGTGTTGTTGAGGAGAATATTCTAGTACTTTGCAAAGTGATCAAGTGACTATTTTCACCTGCTGGACCAGAAAACAGGTGAAATTATCCCACGGATGCACACTGAAAGAGAGACACAAAACACAGATTAGATGCAAACTCTTTTCATACATGAGAAAAAGAGAGAGAAAGAGAGAGAGAGAGAAACACACAGGACACCCTAGAAACCACCCAAAACACCTCATAAAGCACATACTGAAACACAGTGGAAACTGTCTCAGGTTACGAATGTAACCATAGTTCCCTGAGTAGGGAATGAGACACTGCGTCCTCTAGGGGTCACTTTGGGGAACACCTCGTCGTGACTCGTGTCTGAAGCATACATTGAAAAAACACCAACTTGTTGGCCGGCGACAGCCTCCGACGTCACTACCGGCCTGACTATAAATAAGCTCTGGGAGAGCACGTCATTCACTTCTTTGTCTGAAGCTTGCGTCCGAAGCATGGCAGGGAGCTAGAGGATGCAGTGTCTTGTTCCCTACTCAGGGAACTATGGATACATACATAACCTGAGACAGTTCCCTTTCGAGGGAACTTTGAACTACGTCCTCTAGGGGTCGCTTTGGGGAACAGTATACCCACGCCGCCATGCTGAGGGGAGTGCTGGCCAGAATCATGGTGAGCACTATGTACCAACTCTACCATTTCCATGGGAGTTGCCCCTGGGAGGTTTAGACGGCTGTCTGTGACAGTACCCCTTCCGGCCAAAAGGCCCTAAGCTACATACCCAACTTAATTGTTAGGGCCTCGGCCCAGGGTAGAGCTGAAGACTTGGAATCAGGAAAGATTCCTTTAAAAGGATACGGCTAAGAACCTAGCATTTCTACCAAGTCTTGTCTGTCACACAGGGGCTACCGCTAGCTTACGCATAAGCTTGCTGAAAGAGCTGTCTCAACAGTTCTCTAGTAGCAACACCCTGTTTAGATAGGTATCTGAGGATACATAGGTTGAGTGGCGCCCAAGATGAACGGCTTTTACCAACTCAAGAAAGGGCACAAAGCAACCGCGCGAAGCCCTCACCTTATAGGATTTTAGAAAGAACGCAGAATACTAGCGTGCAAACTAATCCACAGTGTGGATTTCAGAAAGTGTGCAAAGACTTCACGTTCACACTTACCATAGCATGGATTTTCAAATACTGTTCTAAGGAGGAGCTCTCGTGGCACTCTGATAGAGCAGGTCATGGATGGAATGTTGCATCTCAAAACAGTATGATTGAGAGTCATCAACTCGATCTATGGAAACAATACTGGAGCGCTCTGGTGAAAAAACAGAGAACTCAGTCTCATATGAGAGGAGAACTCCGAGCTCAGAGTAGCGCGCTCATAGGCGACCCTTTTTTGGAAAAAGGGAAGTGCTGCTAAATTACCATGAGAATCACCCAAATAGCCCCTCATGTTGAGGGAAGCGATGCTTGAGGTGTATAAACAAAAAACACACTGGCTGAATGGAGCCCAAGGAACCAAGGTGTAATCATCTCAAGAAAGGGAACGAAGCGGAGCGCGTAACCCTTATCGTACAGGATTTCAGAAAGTTTGCAGAGTCTTGCGTGCAAACTTACCACTTGTGGATTTTAGAAAGTGTGCAAAGTGTTCACGTGCACACTGACCACCATGTGGTTTTGAGAAAGTACACAAAGCTTAGCGTGTGTACTTAAAGGTTCCTAAGAATTGCAGAGGCGCTGAATCGCGCGGGAGAGGCAAGCTCAATTTTACATACCTCGGGCGAGGGGAGCATAACCTGAGGCAGCATATACAAGAAGACTTCTGTAACTGCCACCTCCACTTCCCGCTAGATGCGTCAGCACCACTAAGCGGCCAAGAGACCCCTCGGGGTGACCTTGCCGGACATCCATGGAATTCCCTGCAGTGCTGTGCCAGGCCTGATGATCAAGGAGGCTCCCTCAGAAACCTGTGATCTCAGCCGCCTAATACCGGAACATGAAGCCGGATGGCTGGTGCTGGCGAGTGTTGATTAAACACTGTAACTGAGCACTACAAAGGAAACTCACGGAGTTTATTAGTAGACACATAACCACCAGCAATTTAATACACATAAGCATATACAGAGAGGGTTACATTTACTCACCCACCCTCCTGCGCTGGAGCCCCGCTCAAGGGGCGCCTCCTTTTAGTCTGGACCATCAGTCAGGTGGTTGCTAGGAACATAGAACCATAAAACATTATAGGTCCAGCATAGGAGACTGTTATGCGAGAGGTTTCCACTTAACCTCAATCAGGTGGAGAGCTGGTGGTTACCTCAGTATCACTCCGATTCGGATGAGAACGCTGCCTCATCTAGATCACATCCCTTAGGTTCTGCTTACCTCCTCGTGACCCACGATTCCTCTAACCCCTGCCTGCATGTGGGGGAGGACGCGACTTGCGACACTAGCCTTCTGTGCCCGTCTTTGATCCTCAGATCAAGACAGGCCAGGACCCCTATGTTGTTTGGGCTCAGACCTGGACCTTCATGGAACAAAGGTTCTGAAAGCAGCAGAGCGCGCCTTCATCTCCCTGAACTTCTCAAATCGCCGCCTCAATGGAAATACTGAAAAGTTCAGAAGGCGAAACCTGAGCATTGAGAAGAAAGCCTTTTCTTTCCTCCCGATGTCTGCAAGGTTCATCCACAGATGTCTCTCCGCTGCCACCATGGCCGCCATAGTCCCGCCCATGGCGGAGGCGGCCTGCTTGGTAGCATGGAGAGAGATCCATGATGCGGTGCAGCTTGGCTACCTGATCAGAAAAAGGCTCTATCCAGGTCTCTGAGCAGATCAGTCTGATATGCTTGAAGCACCACCATCGTGTGTAATAAAGCCACAGCCTGACCTGCTACTGCGCATGCCTTGCCATTTAAGCGAGATGATTTTCTGAAGGGACTTAAGGGACTTTCTAAGGGATTAAGAAATGATGTTTCCCCTGCAGAAAGAAAACATTTCCATAGATAAAAATTATTTATAAATTATCTATAAAAAATTTTGCTCTTTCTACAGGGGGCATTCCCTCTTAGCCGCTTACGCGCATCACCTCGATGTCGGCAGATTACTTTCATGCCGAAACCAATGGATGGGAGAATAAAATGGCATCTTTCAATTCTTTTTAATCTCTGTATGGAGATCACGCAGAAATGAAAGGCTCACCTGAGCTGGAGGGCTATGGTCAAAAGGTAATTTTTGCTCAATAACCTCCAACAGCTTTGAATTGAGAAGGCTCAGCCTCAGCTTCTTCACCATCCTCAAATATCTCCTGCTTTTCCTGGTAAAAACCCAGCAGAGCACTAACCTCAGTATCAGAAAGTGTTAAAGATATAACATCATCATCCCGAGGCTCTCTCTCGTCCGCCGCCCTATTTTTTTATTACGAGTGCGAAAGGGAAAGTCCCTCTTTAAACCATTCAGACAGATCCACCTGTATTCTCACAAGCTCATTCTCTTCCGTGCCTCAGAACGGACAGGTCCTGAACCGCGGGAAGCAGATGGCTGCCCTTTTCTTTTTTTTTCCCCTTTTCTTTCAGAAGAGAGACTAACGACAGCGGAGCTTTTTCCATTGAAAAAAACGCTCACAATGCACGCAGATTGCCTCCTCAAAGACATCGCGAGCATGCTCTTCCCCAAAACAAATAACGCAAAGATCGCATGTGTCATTGGGTGTCAAATAACGCCGACACGGATGCACACATTGTCTAAACGCTTGCTAGTTGTCGCCATGATATACAGAGGAAGATCGCCCTTACCGGTTCTTTCAGATGCACGCTTTAAACAAAACAGTTAGTGAAGACGAAGAAGATGAATGACGTGCTCTCCCAGTGCTTATTTATAGTCGCGCTGGTAGTAACGTCGGAGGCTGTCGCCGGCCAACAAGTTGGTGTTTTTTCAATGTATGCTTCAGACACGGATCACGACGAGGTGTTCCCCAAAGCGACCCCTAGAGGATGCAGTTTGAAGTTCCCTCGAAAGGGAACTACCCAGAACACCCTAGCAACTGCACTGTAATGCTCACACAAACAATCAGAAAACCCTAGAAATCTTCTAGAAACTGCATAGCAACACCTTGGAAACCACCTAGCAATGCATAGTAGTAAAGATCAGGCATCCACTCAGAAAATCTGCAACATCGTAACATCATGGCAACAGGTTTCATCTAGATATAGCTATATTTGAGACCAGAGTATCACAAAGTTTATAGTTTGATACTTGGCAGCAGTGGAAAGAACAGTAAAACCAAGCAGAAGTCTGCCAAATCATTTTACTGGCATAGACTAAGTATGTCTATTGTCTGCTTACTAACATCTACCTTTTCAGCAAACCAGGGCAACCAAGTGGACGCCATGTCACATTATATGAATATTCAAGCATATTCAATATTTCAAGATTAGGTTTAACCTTCAAAGATGAATTACAATTGTAAATGTACATAAGAACAGAGGGAAAATAGAGGGAAGTCTCTTTAAATACAAATATTAAGAAATCTGACAAACATTGCATGCCTAATAGGGCTGATGACTGTCAGATGATTCAGATTTACAGTGTATTTTGCAATATTTCATTATATCAGCTTTATACGTGCATTGAAATCATGCATTTATAAAGTCATGGGAGTGATTTGACACTGTTCATTTGTTGTTTACTAGAAACAAAGGTGGTTCCCAGATGACTGCAAGATCTACTTTAACAGGAAAAATGGGTTTGGCAGCAGATTTAGTGTGATGTTACAGCAGGAAAAAGCGACACTTCTTACAATGCACATTTGAGTCATCTGTCCGTTTCCTCTTCTTGAATTTATATGGATACAGATGCATTGTAAAGAGATTGAGGATGATGTGGAAATACCTCATATCCTGATGTTAATAAATAAGATGATAATATTATCCTGGGAGGGTCAATCTATCCCATGACCTGATGTCAAATGATCCAAAACTCTTCCCAGATTTGAGAGACAAACATCCTGCTGCTGTATTTATCCAGGGTTTGTTTTAAATCCTTTGTACGATATCTGCTGCTCTTAAGTTCAAATGTATAAAAATAAAGTATCTGTAATGTGGTATGTATATGCTACCATTAAAATATTTGGAATCCGTAAAAAAAAAAAGAAAAAAAAAGCTTTTGAAAGAAGTCTCTTCTGTTCACCAAGGCTGCATTTATTAGATCAAAAATGGAGTGAAAACTGAAGAAAAAAAACTGTGTTCTATGTGAATATATTTTAAAATGTCAATTATTTTTGTGATCAAAGCTGAATGTGTTGTGCTGAATAAAAGTATTCATTCATTTAAAAAAAAATGAAAATGTATCTGGACAGAAAAACTCTGTAAAGACTAGTAAAGTGTATGTGTTTAGTCATGGATTGTGTGGCCCTGTAAATTGGATAAATCAACCCAATCTCACTGTTTTTCTTTCGTAGTTACTGTTTCTGTGTTCCCCTCTATAATCACACAGGATGGTACCTGACAACTGGCTCCAGACACACAGTGTGGTTTCCACGGACATGACCTTTCTCTCAGCAGGGGTCATGGGGTAAATGACACACAAACACACTCTCTAAATAAGAATGTAAACAAGCACAGACAGGCACTCTGAAGCAAACACACATTGTTGTCAGTGATAGAACACTAGCAATAAATCCCTTTAAAACCTAAATCATGTCAAATATAAGAACTAGACTCTCAATAGTAACCCAAATACATAAAATTAATAAATTAAAATATTCCCTTTTTACAGGATTAATTTCAATAAATAATATAATAATAAATGCATTGACATTGTCATATATCTACTTCTTTATTAATAGTTTATGCATTTCAGACATCACTGTAAGAAATTCTGGATTTCTATGTTTATTAGCCAAGACTTTCAACTCATAAGACACTAAAAGTTTTCTCAGTAATTTTTCATTTGTGGGTCAACTTTGTCTCAGATGTTTCTCCTATAATGGTAAACACACAAAAATGAGTGACTAGTTGTCTTACAATAAGATGATAAAGTTATATAATTAATGACTATGGCATCTTGTGCATGGTTTGAGACACTGTTGAGATCTCTTCTGAAACTCCAGAGGAGACACATATCAGATTACTTTTTTTTTCTGTCAGGAAAAACATTGACTTCATCGGTTTGCTCTCCATTTAATCTCTTTGTCATATGGAGACAAAACATAGACATTAAAGAGATCCTATTTGTGTTTTTTACTGCCTGTAGGAATGATCTTGCAGCTATAATAAACAATATACTCTGCAAGCTGTTAAACAGGATGTACGACAACATGGCAGTTCCACATGCGTCACTCTGCCCCTTTATAAACTCATTCTAGGTCACATTCATATTGTGATGTGTGTGTATGTTAAAGCAGAAATATTCTTGACGCAAGAATGCCATCGCAGATAACGCTTGGCCGATGCAATACAAAGTATACAGACTCATTGTATATGATGCACATAAGGTGCATTTTTTGCAATATTTCAGTCATTGCATGCCTTACTAAAGTGATAGTTTTCTTCTCATGTTTGTGCCAAATAACTTGTCTTTAATCTGTCGTTCAGTCATAACAGTGATTGAGTGTAGCTGAAACCCCAAAAATGACTTGAAAGCAGTTTATGCTAATGGTCTCTATAGCGCCCCCTGCAGCAACACAGAAAAATCAATCTAGTAGCGCTAGATATTTTGGTGTTCATGTACTTGAGTGTTTCAGTAAGTGGCTCTGGTGGTGTAACACTAATGTACCATTAATCTGTTGGCGCTGGAAGTTAGCACTCCCAGAGAGAGCGCCGCAAAGAGAAGGAGAGACGTTTATCTACTTTACTGTATCAGCTGCATGAGTCGGACCAGGACACAGCCTGACTCCAACAACAAACACATGTAAACAAGTTTACAATTTTAATGTAGACAAAAACAAAAGCTCATTTTCTGTTATTATTCATGAAAACATAATCAAATGCACATTAGTCATGAATAAAGTCATATTTTTTAAAGAAAAGTAACATAGAACTAGGACACATCACCATTACATCCAACAAACAAGTGCTAAATAAGCACTTGCGACTTTGTTTTAATGAAGATTCTGCAGAATCTCCTGACAATTGGCCTAATATTTTTTTTTGCCATTAAAACTGTTTTCAAGAGAGATTTGGTCAAATTACTTGAAATTATAGCTAAGTTAAGATGCACATACACAACTAGCCTCTTAGTTTCAACAACTTTGTTGTTGAGGTCAAGGTTATCAATGCAACAGTGTCGACCGCACATCCTGAATCACTGTTAACATAATTTAAAAGGTTGTTGTTAATTAGAGGAAAAAAGTGATCACTAGTGAGACTGACTTTACCTTAGTGTATTTACTACATAAATTGTTCGTTGAGATACACTTTACACTTTTTCACTTTATCTTTCTGAGAAGATCATATTATCAGGTCACAGAAACCTCTCCAGACCACCTTAAATGAAGATCTGCCCCTCATCTCCACAAGTTTCATAAAATTTATTTTTGGACAGTCTCACACTGCCATCTACAGACAATGGTAATGTACTGCAGACCTGCAGGCTCTTAAGGTTGACCAGAAGAGTTAGGCCTTGTTGACAATATGTCAAAATTATATTTCAGAGTTAATAGCTGAAGCTTTGTTATTTGTCATTTTAGATTTATGGTCTAGAAAAATAAGACCAGATCTTACAATATGTTCTATAAAAGTCTTAACTGTATTCTACCAAATATGCATGGGTTTACCACCAGTTAATACCTTGTCTCCACTAGGGGTCTCACAGCTCTTTTTTACAGGTGCAAGTTGAGACATGCCAGCAGCTGTTCAGAATGGACAGAGATACACACACGTGAGATTTACAATGTATTTCTCTCAGAAAGTGTCCTTTTGATCAGCATTTATTGTCTTTGCTCTCTAGGAGAAACACTTTCAAGAAACTTTCAAGTTCATGTCAAAGTAAAACACTCTGGGCAGACAGCAACAAGGCAGAAACAACAGAAGAAACTATGGTGGGGCATGGAAGGATGCATTTCTCATATCGTTGAGCCATGTGATGATGAAAGAGAAAGAGATGCAATCAGAAAATAGAACGAGAGGGAAAACCTACAGAGACCAGTGGGACAATGAAAAGATAACAGCTCAGAGATTACAGAAAGAAAAAGAGATAACCTAAATATGAGCTACTCCAAAGCCATGTTGGAACTGAGACTGACCCACCATACACACTGCTGGTTGAATAAGAACCCCTGTTTGTGGGTCTGGTAATGACAAACACTACATTTATCATCCTGATTACAGTATGCAGCCATATGTTTACAAATACACAAACATCAGCTCCAAAAAGTATTTGGACAATCAAATCTCACTCATAAATGTCTGAATATGTTGAAATGAATGTCTTATAGTTAAAAGCATCAGAGCATACGGTACATGTACTTTCTGCTATAATTTGGATGTCACATGAACATGTGATTTCATGAATGTCCACAAGGAAGCAATGGCAGCCACCATGATTTACTATATCATTACTTAGTAATTTTTTTGTTGCCATGAACTCATTTGCCCAACTGGATATTCATCTAAATCTCATTTTGTTTTGGCAGAAGAAAAAAGATTATACAAGTTTGGAACAACATGAGGGTGAGTAAATGATAACATTCAGGAAGAATCCATGATGTTTAACTATATAGTTACTCTCTGACTCTCTGTGGTCATTAAAAATCCCAGGATGTCTTTCGAAAAGAGTAGAGGTGTGACCTCGGCATCCTGGCTAAATTTGCCCCTAGGCCTCTGACCATCATGGCCTCCTAACAATCCCCATGTCTACTGATCGGCTTCATTACTCTGTCTCCTCTCCACCAGTAAGCTGGTGTGTGGTGGGCGTTCTGGCGCACTATGGCTGCCGTCGCATCATCCAGGTGGATGCTGCACACTGGTGGTGGATGAGGAGATACCCCCAAACTATGTAAAAGTGCTTTCAGTGCCTAGAAAAAGCGCTATATAAATGTAATGAATTATTATTATAGTCACAATACTTTCTGTCACACCATACAAAATATGCTAACAATTTACTGTCTCTCTTGTTCTCTGGGTTGTATGAAACAGGTAAAACAGATTTTTATATTTCCATCACGAATGTCTTTATAACATAAATGCACAACTGTTCTCCCTTGAGTGAAAACAACAGACCTCATGCATCAAATCTGAGACCCTTTGATAGCATGGCTGGGAACTTGAGTGTGCTCCAAGTTCTCACCAAAGCTAAGATGACAAGAGGTGGAAAATTAGCCAGAGCGCTGATTGAGTGATAGGATTGGGGAACAATTGATTACGCATTCGTAAGCCAACAGTTATTGTTGCATTATTATGAGTCATTATTGCGCAAGACTCTCAAAGTGACAATCGGCTGGTCGTCACATTGGTGTGCTCATGAATTGCTCTGATGTTTTTGTGTGCTGATCTCCGGGGATTCTAGTGCTGCTAGATACTTTTGTCCCTGCATGCTGCATGAGGAATGGGGACTATGCAGTCAGACCCAACTGCAGAATTGCAAAAAATGCTCCAACAAATCACAAGCACACCTGATGTTGTTTGCCAGAACCCTAAGGGTGCCATTCCCTAAAAATAATTGATTGTGTTTTGACATAGGGCTTGCCCCAATATTGCTGTATTCATTGCCATACCCATCTGTTTTGTATACTGTAGGGTTCCACACTTGTTGAGTCTGAAAGAGTGGAGGGCAGCTCCAGCTGCAAAGCTCTCATTTGACCAAGAGAAGTCCCGAGAAGTGGCCCTGCTGTGAGAGACGCAGAAGATTCCATCATGTATGGATCAAGAAACAATTCCAATTCAAGGACTCCAGCATTCTGGCAGCAAGTCTCAAGACCTTGATAAGCAGAGATGTGGCATAGGAAACCCACAGCAACATTTATCCCACTTTCAGTCTCTCTGACTACCAAGCTGTGAATTACATGAATTTGTCAACAAGTTGGGCATTCCTAGTATTTCTCAGCCCACATTGATTTCTTCAGTAAAAATTTGTTGTTGACCTGAGACAAAAGTTCTTCTAGTGTGCTATGCACCAGAGCTAAGAAAATAGCCTGCTGCCTGCAACCTCTTTACTTGATGGACCACTCAAGTAAACAGATCCAGGATGGAGAATCACTGCCCTGAAGCTGCAAGGGCTGAATTGAGAATCTACTGGTGTCCACAGGAAGGAAGTATTCACTATTCTAAGTCCAGGTCTCCAGGGTCATAACACACATGATGCATACACTCACTTTCCCTTTGAATAACATAAGTTACTAATCCTTAAAATGTTTATCCCTAATAGGGAAGCTAGTGAATACTGCTATCTCTGATCCACAGTGGAGATTACGGACATACATATTAAGGTTCCAGGTAAAGATCAAAGAGCTTAAGGGTATCCAACATCTCTATAGTTATAGGGGTCAGAGTGTGTTTTCCTTATGCATGGTGCAATCAAAGCAGTTGAAAAGGTTGGATGAGGGATGGGGGTTGGGTCTTGCACTGTTGTCAGCACCTCCTCTTGTGTCCATTAGGGTGATAAGGCTTTCATTTAAGTCCTGCCAGAAAAAGATAATGGCAACTCTGACAGGAGCGCTTTGTGAAGGAGCCGCTTAACAGGGCCTCAGTGCGCCCACAGTGTAGCCTCCTCTAATGGCAGCTGCCATCCCCCTTCACCCCCTGGTCTTTATCTCCTAACAGGCGCCCCCCTTCGGAACTGGTGGCTTTCATCACCTGCCTGAACTGGCTGGAAGGCCGCGGGGTTTTGGGTCCATATTTCGCACTACCCCTTTACCCTGTGCCAGTCCAAGGCTGTGAGGTCAATGTGCAGTTTCTGCAGTTACATCTCTCGAGGGACCCTATTGAGAAACAGAGGGAGTATATGAGCTCTTGAGGAGGACCCAAATGTGTCATCTAAGAAGATACAGGACTGTCTCTAATCAAGAATGTAGTCTTGTAAACAAGAAGGACACACAAGTAAACAATTGAGTGTCTACATGTACAATAACATCATCTTCTTTCTATCCCATTCCTTGTTATTTGTCTTCTGCGTTGGCCTCCCTCATATATGACCCACTCTCTCCATCTCCCATTCTCTCACACACACTCACATAAACATACTAAAAACCAGGCATGCGAGTCAGCAGAGAGGAGGCCTTTGATGTATTGTTGTTTTCACCATGGTTTTCAGGCGCTGCTCCATGGGTAGTGTGTCTGGATCTGGTCTCTATTGTGTGATCTATACCCAGGCATATTCCTTTGAGGCTCCATGCTGCCTATGAACATGAACTGTTCACAATATTAAATATTTAAATGATGCAGTTTGTAGCCATCACTCTATTTACCATGTCAATCATAAAGCCACAAGAAAACAGTGAGGCGCCACAGGTTCAATGAGTTTAACAAAAGATTTGGCCAGCAGTTTTCTCTTTGTCTTGTGCTCTCTATTTCTTTCTGAGTGAGTTTCAAGACAAATCTGTTTTTTTTCAGGAGTTTAGGCCCATTTAGCAAAGGTTATGCGGTAAATTAATGTAAGTGTCTTGAGCTTTACAATGGATTCTAATTGATTCAGCAACCAGTTCATTTGCAAAACAGAAAAATAGATTTTGATATAGCTTAGACTAGTGACCAGCTGATATTCTTTATTTGATTTTTATTTTAAAGGCCAATGCTGAGATTTAGAAAGCTAGCAGCTGATATAGTGTCAATACATATTGATGTTATGTACACTGATGATAGGTACACTCAGAGCATATCCCAAAGTTATGCCCTTTTCTGTCCCCCGTTTATGGTAATTCTCAAAGGTAGAGGAATAGATGGAGAGGAGACTAAGAAGGACTAATCCTGACCTAGTTTCAACCCTGCCAGCTTGACTGCCTGTGGTTTGTTTTCTGTATTTGGTAAGTACTTTCCTTTTCATTGCTGCATGGTCCCTTTGGGCCTGCAGAGTAGCCAAGGCAGATTCATTACTGCTTACTGAGTACTTTGGTCTTGTTGTAGGCTGGTGAATGATGAATATGGAAGAATATGTCCTACTGCTTTTGGCAAAGAACTGCATCACAGTCAGGAACAGATCTTGTGAGGGACCACATAGCGTATAACTTCTACATCTTTGTACCAGGTGGAATTTTTTTTTACATAAATTACAGATGAAGACGTCTACTGCTGAGCTTTCCATAAATGCTGCACCTGTTCAAATAGAAGAATGCATCAGTATGCATGCTCAAAAGATTCAACTAAACAATCAAAGAGCCACGGTAAACTCTAAGTATACATCGTAGAGAACAGTTTAGAACAAATAAAATAAAGTAGACTTACGATTGCTGAAATCCTTAACCCTTAGTATGTACAATAGTAGCAGTGATGGTTGCTAAGGAATTCCTACTAATTAAACCTGCCCCTGTCTCAATGTTCTTTCAGTAAATAAATAAATAAATCTTTCAGATCTGCATCTTGTAGACCATAGAAAACAGTGAAGTAATGATCTTGATTAGTTGCACCAGAAAACAATTCCCTACTCTTTCTGAAATGCTTTTTTTTGTTCAATGATGCGTTTATTTTATTATTATTTTTATTATATATATTTATTATTATTATTATTTTTTTTTTTATGTGTAGGACTTTATAAAACACTCATAAACTCATATTACTACATAAATCACCCACACACGTTGACAGTAAAATGCAATGAATTATTATTTTGGTATGTGTTTGTTAGGGTGTTTTGAGTAGGTTTTAGCAGTTGCTAGAACTAGGTGGTTTCTAGGGTTGTATAGTTGGATTTATAGTGTTAACTGGTGTTATAGAGCCGTTGCTAGAAAGCTCAGCAGAAACCAGGTTAGTCATAGATAAAGTTGGGGAAATGCTCAAATACTCCTTTTGACCAAAATGTTGCTTGTGTCAGAGCTTCTCTCCCTCATTCACACAGACATGGAAGTTAAATATTACTACATAAATTACCCACAAACATCGCAAATTTTCCAACCCAATCCACTTTTCTTTGGTTGAAAGTTCCAAATTGGGAGCTGCCTCCAGCACCATGTTCTGCCAGTGGAAAAGGGGTTACATGATTTCAGTCCTGTATGTAAGCTAGCAATGACTTATATACCATACACTAGCGAGAAGAAAAAAAAAATACAAACAAATTGAGTTTGGTTACTGTGACGAGCGGGGTGGGGCCGAGAGACGTGGGAACAGAGCGAGGCCGGTGGAGTGATTGGAGATGAGCGACACCTGCTCGACCCACCGGTCTCGAGTCCCATGGAGGAGATGGAAGGATATAAAACTGGATCGACGACAGTGAAGGACGAGAGAGGACCAGGCCTGGGTTTTAGTTTGTGTTTGCTTTTTTATTTGTGCGTGTCAGTCGTTCGTGAGGGGCTGACGCGCTGTTTTGTGTTTATTTTATTATTAAAGCTTTCATTTCTATTGTCTGCCGGTTCCCGCCTCCTTCTTCCCGTGATCATGGAGTTTAATTGTTACAGTTACAAAACGCAATAAACACCATTTAAAAAAAATTTGTTTTAAAAAACCTGTATATATATACATATATATATATATATATATATATATATATATATACAGTATATATATATATATATATATATATATATATATATATATACAGGTGCTTCTCAATAAATTAGACTGTAGTGGAAAAGTTCATTTATTTCAGTAATTCGAGAGATTTATTGCGTTTTGGGAAAAAATAATCAGTTTGTATTATAAATCTTTTAAAATTTAAATTTGGATTAGAATTTTTAATGTTATTATGACCCAAAGATGCTATGTGAATGTTTGAAACAGAAAATAGTGGTTTTCATCTTGCCACTTTTTTGGTAAAGAAAACACATTTTTTACTCAAATGAATCAAAATGGATTTATAGTGTTTTGGAACAAAACTCTTCAAATATTTGGTGAAATACTGTTAATTTTATAGAAATTGTATTAATACTTCAGTAATTAATTAATGAATTAAATTTAATGAAAAATATATATTTTTAACACATTTCTGGGTACTGTTCATAATTTTATGAGTAACTGATTTCATTGCTGGAAATTAATTTCATTGAAAAAAAAAGGGTGGGGGGAAAGAGTTGTTATTAAAAGTTGTGTCTTGCTTCAGCCAACACCTATAACCTTCAGCTCTGGGATGATGATAAATGTATGTCTGATGAGAGCAAACTCAAGACCTCAAAGAGCCAAATTCAAGCGATCAACACTGTTCACATTTCCAGAGTGCCAGTATCTCACACATCTGAAATGAGAGCACGAGGGATCGTGCCAAAGGCCTGTATTCCAGCACAAATGGAGGTGATAAATGAATGTAATCCATCTGTCCATTTAAAACTAACAAACGATCATAAAAATGAATCAATCTCGTCCACATGGAAAAAGTCACTGGCTCCATCCTTCTTTATTTTTCTGGGGCACCGAGATTTGGAGCCAAATATCTGATGTGTATCTTGCAGCAGTGTTTATTTGGCTGCCATTCTAATGTCAAGTATAAAGCAGTGGTGCCCTTCAATTAATTCATTGCAAAGGTCTTTCTTGCCATGCATTTGATAAGCTTGAGGAGATGGGAAAATAGTGTCATTTGTGTATACATAGTGTTTGTGGTTTTGTAGCTTTAGTATATTGTTCTTCCTTCCATAATATGATAACTGTTGTGAAGTACTGCAATGCAACATCTTAAAGTTCATTGTCAGCTTTATGCCATCTCACTTTTGAGGTTTTATACAGTCATTGTCACCTTCCAGTTACTTTGTCGCTGTAAATCACTGTCAGTGTCAACATGCCACAGAAAGGAGTTTGACTGTCTAGATCCAAAGAGAAAATTACCTTGCATTTTCTACACAAAGCTTTAAGCTCATATGTGTCTAGATGTGATTGTTCCCTGTTTTATGAACGTGGCTGAGAATAAGTTTTCCATCCCATCTATAGGGTCCTGTAGTTTCTGTAATGAAGCCACATATTTTAGTGATTATTGTGTGGGAATGGGAAGGTGTGCAGGTCAGGGTTTTTATATTTTTTTGCAAACTCAACTCTGAATTTTAAAGTCTGCCGACAATACCAAAGATGATCACTTCTTATTTTTCTTTTCAGAAATCATTTGTTGTTCTTGGAATAACTTGTTTTATTACACAGTCTTAGTCCAAACCCCATTACTTACCTCTAAAATCAGAGGAATATGATAACTATAAAATCAATTTGTTTTTGTTCCAGGTCCATCAAGGATGTTGAATCAGGAACATTTCCTACTTGTATAAATCACACTGTTCTTTTTTACAGAAGCAAATATGTTGCCAATTTATTCCACATAATAGTTTAGATGACAGAGAACACAGTGTGACTGTGTATTTTAAGTCATAATCATGTGTTTCTTCTTTCAGCTGTACTTTTGTGTCTTATAGCAGTGGTATGAGTAGGTGGTAGGACCATCTATTTGAACAAACTGTGAACAACAGAATGAGCGTTTGGAATGATTTAACAATTATGTTTGGTGCCGTGCTAGTGGCACAAGCATCTGCATATTCTCTGTAAAACATATAATGACTTTCAAATGTTTGGGTTCAGTAAGTTTTGTAATAATTTTGAATTGTATAATTTTATGATATTCAGTTTTTATGCTGTTAACTTTTTATTATTATTATTATTATTATGTGTATCTATTGAATGCAAATGAGTCATGTGTGAATGTTCTTTTAAAGGGGACATCGGATGCAAAATATACATTTACATGGTGTTTGCATATAAATGTGTCTTAGCAGTGTGTGGACACAACCACCCTACAATGATAAAAATCCATTCACTATTTTTTTAAACCTAAACAGTCTAAATAATCAAGCCATTTTCATTTTCTGAGTAGTATAACGTCATACTGAACAGACTTCGCCCACGACTGACAAATTTTGCACCTTATGAAGTCGCATACATTAATTTGGTATTTTACAGTTTTTGTTGACTTCGATTTTAGTATAAAATATGTAAAATATTAAATAATATTAAAGAATGAGTAATTGTGTCCAAAACTTTGACTTATAGTGCATGTAGAGTTGTTGTTTTTTTTCGATTCTAATTTGGATGCATGTAATGAAATTGCATCTTATCAGATCTTACACCTGCAATACACAAGGACTCAAGCCGCTACACATGAAGGAATATGAGACAGACATTAACTACTAAAGAAAGTTCAGCCGAGTCAACATCTTTGTGTCTTTTTGCCTACATTCCACCCACATTCCTGCCTGTTAAAACGACAGTGGTTGGAATAATTACCACCATGTGTTCAGGCCTACATGTCAACATCACAAGTGCATGAGAAAAAAAAGTTATTTCATGGACAGAGTAAAGAAATCTTTGGACGGTTGGTCAGTAGTGTTCTCTCATGTTGTAATTTTTCTATTTTGTTGTCTAATTCAGTGCAACTAATAGCAGCTAATTTCCCACTTCAGATTTAGAACGGGAATGGGAATAACACACATCTGTCAAACTTCAGGAATTCTGCCTGGAAAAATCATCCTCCACAGTTGTGCAGTACAAAGCCAGTTGGCTTCCAGAGTGGTTCATCATCTGTCGTTCTCACTGCATAATTTCATGTTTAATTTATGTATATTTTGAAATATCGTAGACCAGGGGTGGGCAAGTTCGGTTGTAGAGAGCCGCTGTCCTGCGGAGTTTAGCTTCAAACCTAATCAAACACACCTGAACAAGCTAATCAGTGTTGTCAGGATTACGAAGGCTATAGGCAGATGAGTTTTTGTTATTTTTTTTTTTATTTTTTTTTTCGTTAGGGTTGGAGCTAAACTCTGCAGAACAGTGGTTTTCTAAGACTGAACTTTTTTAGTCCATCTAATAATAATAAAAATAATAAATTATTTCTTACTTTTTTATTAGGGTTATTATTATATTATTATTATAATTGGCTACATGAGTTCTTGCGTTTGATTCAGAGACCGTATGCTGGGCCTCATATGGTCAGTATTGCACTTATGTTATGCATCATGTTACTGTGAGCTGCCTCTGTGGAATTCTGGAATAACATTACTAATTTCCTTGACTTGCCTCATTTGATGGAAAACATAATATTTACAGTATGTCCATAACTGCACGCTTACCTGCCCTTTACTCTTGATGAACAGTGCAAATGCACTGTTTTTTGTAAACAGGATTAGATTGCATTTTTTAAATTGGAATAGATACTTAAAATCGGTACCAGCCATTGCTACTTTATTATGAGAGTACCCTACCAATCCGGGGACAAAAATGTTCAAATAATAAGAATTTAAAGTGCCCCTACTATGCCATTTTATGGTTTTTAATATTGTTTTGGGAATTTCCTACAATAGGATTACATGCATGCAAGGTCAAAAACCGCTTTCATTTTCTCAAAATATGCATTTAATATCACCTCATTTTCCAGCGATTCTAAAACGATTCAGTCTCTCTAAGCCCCTCCTTTTCATGAGCCTGCTCTGCTGTGATTAGTCAGATGACCTGGTCTGTTGTGATTGATCAATGGCATACCGCGGTGTCGGAAAATGATACTCCCTATTTCAGTAGTTCTGTATTTTTAATGCTCTATAGAAATTATAAACATCTGTTACTTATCATACTTACAGGTTGTGATTCAGTGAAACAGCTGGTGCAAATAAACAGGACACTGAGCCATCTTTCAACAGCAAGTGTTTTGTGAATCCTGCATTGAACTCCCTGAGATTAGAGAAGCAGTCGTCAGTAAAATGACGTGTTTGTGGGTGGGGTCAAGTTGTTTGCTGCTGGACAATGTAGAACATAGTTGTGCATTATGCAAATGTGTTGCCCCATGACTTCACGGAAGTGGGTTTCGAATTACTAACGACTTGTCTAGGCTGTACAGAGTCGATTCTTTATTTTGGGAGACATTAACTTTATTTATTGTGCACTTTCAGTAACATTGCACACAGCAGGAAAGCCAATGCTGGAAATGGCATAATAGGGACACTTTAAAAATGAAATTGAACATAATATTATTATGTTGTGTAATCTATAATATTACAGACACAGCCAGTTTTACTCACTGACATTTATGTAGTTTTGTTCACTTGGTTGTTTCTTTATAAATGTTATAGAATCTGTGAAGTTTTTCATCAGGGCTGCGTTCACTCTAATGGCTAATTTTACCCACAAACCATTGAACTTTGATGAATGATTCGACTGAGAATTACAAATATGAATAACAAGTGTTAAAAAACTACAAACATGGCAGATGTGTAACTATTCGTCAGATGTCTGTTAAAGACACACTTGTATTGTGCGATAGTATGTCCCAAAGCACAAGTGTGTGTACCTTTTCCTCACCAAATAGTACATACTTTAAAAGCATATTATAGTAGGCACATTGGGACACATCATTAGACAACTTTATCCAGATATTTTAATCAAATCCGCAAATTTGTCTGAGGCACCAAATTAGCCAGAAATCAGTTATCACGATTAAAAGATCTGGCATATTTCAAATAATCCCAGATATGTTAAGCGAGGTATGAAGAACAGGCCCTTGATGTTTAATGGTAAATTAGCTTGGCTTGTTGTCCTAAACAGAGGCTCAAACCTGAGGCTCAGCTTAAGCACTGAGTTCAACCCCACCATTAAGGTACTGCATAAAGGGATAATAACAGAAATAGAGGAGGAGATGGGAAGGTGCAGGGATATAAGAAGAACTAACACTGGGACAGCGTAATGACTTCTGCTTACTGTGTAGGCTCATTAATGATAATTTACAGGTCTGAATGATTAGGCTCCTCCCAAACCTAAGTTTTGGAACTATTTAAATTTAGTTATAATAAATACAAAGTTTTGCCTTGGCAGCTAGCTGGAATAAAAAAAAAATTAATAAAAAAAAAATTAATGGTTCTAGATTAAGAGAACAATAATAACTCTGATCTGAGACGTCTGAGACCTTGTTGCGATATCTTCTGAAACTTATTGAAGTGGCATGTGGTAATCTAAATTGGCTCCATTTAAAGACATCTAGAGAATAAATAAATTAATCTAGATATAATATCTAGATACACATCTAGAGAAGTATAGTAGAGAAGTAAAAATTATTATTATTATTATTATTGTTGTTATTATTATTATTATTATTTCTACTCTGTAGGAAAGTCTAATGTGGTTGAATCTTCTGAGGTCCAGAAGGAGAATGAAGAGGTATTTCTTCATACAGTCACATTCAGATCCTCCGTTGCCTCCTGCTATCCCAGCACATCCCACCATCTTCCACTCCTCTTTTACCCCTTGACCTCCATCCGGTCCAGTCGGCTCTGATCACTGACACGTTTTCCTGCTCTCTCTCTCTCTCTCTCTCTCTCTCTCTCTCTCTCTCTATCTATCTCTCCTGTTAGTTTGTTTTCCTGCACTGTCAGTTTTGATCAATCGCTATAATATGCTCCATAATAGTCCCAAGATCTTGTCCTCTGTCTCTTTCTGCTTCTCTTTTGTCATCTGTCCATTTTTTCATTGAATTAATTCATCAAGTCTTTTAGTATTATATGCAGCAGTGTTGTGGGTTAATGAATTACATAGAGCAACACTTCAAACTTGAAAGTTTTCAGCAGTGTGGCAGGAGTAGAGCTGCTTTCAACAACTTTTTTCCAAAGAGTAGCTTTTGGTTTTTATTTTGCATCATATTGCACTAAGCCTAACCGTAATCATATGTATGATTTATTCTAATTTGCAGTATTTCTGGGAAAACATGGTCTTTTATAAATGATTTTGTGAAGGATTTATCATTAATAAAAAAAATACTGTATTCTTTAATCATGAGTTCATCCATTTACACATAAAAATAAAATAAAATAAAATAAAAAATAAATAAATAAAATAAACATTTAAAGCGTAAAAATATCTTTGATCAAGCATAGTATGTAATTGAAAACATATTCCAGTTTTAATGAAACCATATCTAACTACCCAATTACTTCAACATTTTCAATGTTTTTCTTTACATATTAAGCATATGATGTTTTATATTATGAATAATGGGGCAATGCTGTATATTTTCACTGGGAAACTAGTATGTGACCACATGACAGATGGCATGGATTTTACTTTTTCCCTTCTGAGATGTTTCTGGTGAAAGTGAGTTTTTTTATTCAAATATTGGTTGAATGTTGCGTGTATGCAGATGCAAATTCTACTTTATGTCGTGTTCTGTAATTTTATGTAACTCTCCATTGAACTCATCAAATTTAATGAGTTTGGATGTGTGGCAACAACGTCCTTCACTTGAGGAATATTAAATTGCTCAGATAGTGCTCTTTTGTAGCTCAAGAAAGCTTCATAGGAAATGTGTTAAACTGTCTAGGGGTAACCATTAAGATATGAAAGAATTATAGATCAACGCTCACTATATTTGTCAATAAATAACTGCATAAGTGTTGAACTGCATAAGTGTCATGAAATTAAAGTTCTGTTCCTGTAAGATGGGAAAAAAATGCAAGGTCAAGGTTTTGAACCATGTCAAGCATTCTGTGTGTAAAGTGTTAAATATAATTAAAAAAAGTATGTGTTCAGATTATCACATATAGAAATATTTATTCCACTAAGCAAAGAAGAAGTTAAGGCTAAAATTGTAAGATGTTTGGAATAAAGAGGAGAAAGGAAGACATCTTTATCATATTCAAAATCAAATTGGGGTTGACAGAGTTCATTTTGGTAGTAGAAGATAAGATACAATTATTACCAGACTTCGCATTGGCCATTCTGCTATATATTTTCCACTATATAAAATTAATAAGCTTGAATCTGGGAGCTGTAGTCTGTGTGGATTACCAGAAACATAAGTGCATGCACTATTACATTGTTCTGCTTATGATAATGAAAGAGCATTTCTGTTGGAAGAATTACAAGAAATAGGGATATTAAATATTACACATAAAACTCATTTTAATAATGGCTTGAAGAATTATAAAATAGATAATGTTTAATGACATACTTTAAAAAAGTAGATATGAATAATAGGATTTAGAAGTTAGTTTGTTTTTTTATTTATTATTATTATTATTATTATTATTATTATTATTGATTTAGTTATTCCTATTCCATCAATGGTCCACACCTATTGTTTGTTTGTCAACCGCCATAAAACTCCAAAAGAAGAAGAAGAAGATAAAGAAATTTGCAGTCACTAAATAGAACTTGCTTGACTGGAGGGTTTCCAAACTGTGGACTTACCTTTCCAGTCACAACTTTGCAACCAATTGGATTTTCACTTTTCATGGACTGGTGGACACTCTCATTGGACTTACTCCATCAACACTCTGGGATTCTTGGACTGTTTTAGGGTACAGTATGTGCAAACAAACTATTCTTTTAACAGACTGAGTTTACCTGGTTTTATCGTGTTGTTTTTAAAGTCTTTTATGTGAACGTTGTAAATATACCATTCTTACTAAATGTATTTATGTTTTATATAATTCTTTTAACACATAAACCTCTCACACAGTAAAATCTGACCCTATTTTTGGTAACTTTGTTACCCAGCCTGTTACGCTGATTGTTTCATTTGGTTCATTTCATACAGGAAATGTTTAAGGTTTTAAGCTGTGTTAAGAAAGTGCTAAAAGATGACGACTCATTTTGAAAATACTGTTCCTTTTAAGACACCTGCTAATTCTAATGAAGAATGGATCTTATGCTAGTGTGATTGTGAACAGCACGCTGAAATGCTTTCTCTTAAAAACCTTATTTTGAAACTGGAGTAGGATTTTAAAGACTCTTTTGCAAAGACAGGAATGCGGCTTTGGAGTTGGAGTTCATTTGACCATTTGTTATGGAGCAATGGGTAACTGAGTGGATGTTCTTTGGTACAGTACCTCAGAGTTTTCATCAACAGTTGGCCACGAAAGACTTGCTTGTTCTTGGTGATTGTTGAACAGGTTCTTGTCATCTCTGATGTGGTGTACCAGGTGATCTCCGGCCTTCCATTTTGTCGCTGGTCACAGCTAGCATGACTCAACTTTGTGGTCATATGTGTGTAACTGGTCTTGAAGGAACTCTTTCAGTTGTCTCATGACTTGTTCCATGTCTTCTGATGAAAAGCTGTCTTGTTCTTGTGCATACTCAGCACTGTGCATGTCTAAGTGGTGCTGAGGTGGGTTTTGTTGTCGCTTACCCACACAAGTTACTCTTGGATGAGTCAGGTGATTACCTTTGGATGTCTGGTTGGGTTTCCAGTTGTTCTTATTTTTTGGGTTTCTAGAGAAGAGTGGCTGGTCCCATGGATTTTTCCAGTGGTTGGGCTGAAAGCTGTCATGGACATGGGTGTCATATTCTCTGTGCTCTTGATAGAAGACTTTGGTGCTGTGATTCAAGATTCAAGATTTTATTTGTTACATACAAGTTATATGACATACAACAAGCAGTGAAATGTACAGTAGGTCTGGCATACACTTTTTAGACTGTGCAAAAAAATTATGAATTATCTGAAGAAATAATAATAAAAAATAAGCTGAAAATTAAATACAAATAATGAAATATACTGAAAAAAAAAAAAAATAATAAAGTATATACATACATCTACATACATCTTCTTCCACTCGGGGCCGGGTCGCGGGGGCAGCAGTCTAAGCAGAGAACCCCAGACTTCCCTCTCCCTAGACACTTCCTCCAGCTCTTCTGGGGGGACACCGAGGCGTTCCCAGGCCAGCCGGGAGACATAGTCTCTCCAGCATGTCCTAGGTCTTCCCCGTGGTCTCCTCCTAGTGGGACGTGCCCGGAACACCTTCCCGGGAAGGCGTCCAGGAGGCATCCGGAACAGATGCCCGAGCCACCTCAGCTGACCCCTCTCGATGTGGAGGAGCAGCGGCTCTACTCTGAGCTTCTCCCGGGTGATTGATCTTCTCACCCTATCTCTAAGGGTTCGCCCAGCCACCCTGCGGAGAAAGCTCATTTCGGCCGCCTGTATCCGGGATCTTGTCCTTTCGGTCATGACCCAAAGCTCATGACCATAGGTGAGAGTAGGAACGTAGATTGACCGGTAAATCGAGAGCTTCGCCTTGCGGCTCAGCTCTTTCTTCACCACGACAGACCGGTACATCGACCGCATTACTGCAGAAGCTGCACCGATCCGTCTGTCAATCTCCCGTTCCATCCTTCCCTCACTCGTGAACAAGACCCCAAGATACTTAAACTCCTCCACTTGAGGCAGGAACTCTCCACCAACCTGAAGAGGGCAAGCCACCCTTTTCCGACTGAGGACCATGGCCTCGGATTTGGAGGTGCTGATTCTCATCCCAGCTGCTTCACACTCGGCTGCAAACCGTCCCAGTGCATGCTGAAGGTCCTGGCTTGATGAGGCCAACACGACAACATCATCCGCAAAGAGCAGAGACGAAATCGTGTTGTCACCAAACCTGACCCCCTCCGGCCCCTGGCTGCGCCTAGAAAATCTGTCCATAAAAATCATGAACAGAACCAGCGACAAAGGGCAGCCCTGCCGGAGTCCAACACGCACCGGGAACAAGTCTGACTTACTGCTGGCAATACGAACCAAGCTCCTGCTCCGGTCGTACAGGGACCGGATAGCCCTTAGCAAAGGGCCCCGGACCCCATACTCCCGGAGCACCCTCCACAGGCCGCCGCGAGGGACACAGTCGAATGCCTTCTCCAAATCCACAAAGCACATGTGGACTGGTTGGGCAAACTCCCATGAACCCTCCAGCACCCTGTAGAGGGTATAGAGCTGGTCCAGTGTTCCACGGCCTGGACGAAAACCACTCTGTTCCTCCTGAATCCGAGGTTCTACTATCGGCCGGATTCTCCTCTCCAGTACCCTGTAATAAAATACAAATAATGAAATATACACAATATATTAAACTACTACACATATGATGTGTAGAGATGCTACCAAGAAACTGCTACACAGATGATGTGCAGAGATGAAAACAATGTGCAGTGAAGATAAGTTAAATAGTTAGGTTATCTTAAGGTGAGACACTGCAGGCAAAAACACAGTTTTTTTCAAGCACCTGTCAATTTTGAGATTTTGGGATTTTTGGTTTTTCATAAAAACTGCTTACAACGCCTGTCTTCTGTCGGGAAACATAAGCGAGTACAAAGCATCGTGCTATGCTCTCCGACGCGCAGTAAGAGCTGCCAAACACAGATACAGGGAACGCATAGAGTCACATTTCCAGCTAAAGACTCCCGACGCTTGTGGCAAGGAATAAGGACCATCTGTGCCTTTGGAAACAAATCCTCTGTGGAGGTGAGAGCAGATCCGTCGCTGACTGACAAACTAAACACTTTCTATGGCCGCTTTGAAAGCTATCTAAGCAGTGCGAGTGTGCCGATCAGCGCATCAAGAAGCAGCAGCCAGAGCAGCGATCATCATGTGATCACCGTGTCAGGGGACGAGGTTCGGAGGGCACTAAAGCGAGTGAATGTAAGGAAAGCAGCTGGACCTGATGGGATTTCTGGCCGTGTTCTGCGGTCCTGCGCTGATCAGCTCACTGGTTTGTTTACATCCATTTTTAACGAGTCTCTTGCTACATCGGTGGTTCCCACCTCCTTCAAAAAATCTGTCAATATCCCTGTGCCTAAAAACAATAAACCTCTTGTCTGAATGACTATCGTCCAGTTCCCCTTACATCAATAGTCATGAAGGTCTTCGAGGGACTGGTTAAAAACGTCATCTGCTACTCCATCCCGGATACTTTAGACCCTCTTCAGTTTGCCCAAACAGACCCACTGATGATGCCATCTCTCACATCCTGCACTCTTCTCTCACACACATTGACAGCAATAACGGTAACTATGTAAGGCTGATATTTATTGACTATAGCTCAGCTTTTAATATAGTCCCCATAAAGCTAGCTTCTAAACTCATGGACCTCGGCCTGAATCCTTCACTCTGCAACTGGATTCTTGATTTCCTCACTGGAAGACCTCAAGTGGTGAAACTAGGCCAGTACACCTCTAATTCCATCACCCTGAATGTAGGAGCCCCACAGGGCTGTGTCCTGAGTACCCTGCTCTACTCTCTCTACACACATGACCGCGTGTCTTCCCACAGCTCCACATCTATAATCAAATTTGGTGATGATACTGTTGTTCTGGGCCTCATTCACAACAATAATGAGACCGCATACTTGGATGAGGTAGAGAAATTAACATCATGGTTCCAGGACAACTTTCTCTCTCTGAATGTGAGCAAAACTAAATAACTGATCGTGGACTTCAGGAAGAGACATCAGCAGCCCTATACACCTCTGATCAGCGTGACACCTGTGGAGAGGGTGAGCAGCTACAAGTACCTTGGTGTAAACATCTCCGAGGACCTGACTTGGACTACTCACATTCAAACACAGGTTAATAAAGCCAGGCAAAGACTGTGCCATCTGCGACAGCTGTACCATCCCCCAGGCCATCAGGCTCCTAAACTCAAAACCAGCCTCTTAACATCATGTTTCCACTTAATGTTCACTTTATCAGTAAGATATTCTTTATTCACTACCTCACATTGACACACTGACAGTGTCAACCTGTTTGCACATTTGCCTCTTGTACATTCCTGTGTATCTTAATATTTAAGACTACAGTATATTGCACATATGCACATTGTACATCCCTGTTTATCTTAATATTTAAGACTACAGTTTACTTTCATGCACATTTTTTTGCGTTCTATATTTAATTCTACAAAATACATATTTTTTATATTTTATTTTTATATTTTTATTGTTTACTTTTATTTCATTCTTTCATAGCTATATTTATGTATATTTTCATCTGTGTTGTATTCTTTAATAATTGCACTGTCCATGGCGCGGACCTGACTCACATTTCACTGCTGGTTATATATGCTCTATATAATTGTGTATGTGATGAATAAAAATCTTGAATCAATGATTTTATGAATAATATAGTTCAGGGTTAGGGTCAGGATTAAGTCCATTTTATTCCTCTTATCATTTTAGTGTCTTTAATGTATTTTAATGTCTTTAAGTCTTTTATGTGAACATTGTAAATACACCGTTCTTACTAAATTTTATTAAATTTTACTAAATAAACTAAGTTTTTCTAGTGTTTCCTAAGTCTTTCTAACTCTTTTCTAATGTTTCCTTAACCTGATATAATGAGAAAATATAACTTTTTTTTACGAGTAAATAATACTAATAATAACATTAATAATACTTTATTTGGATTCCCATGTGTGTGTGTGTGTGTGTGTGCGTGTGTGTGTGTGTGGACATTACTCAGTATGGGGCCATTCATAACGTCTATGTCTGTGTGCATGAGGTGATGTTGTGCCGAGTAGCCTTCGTGTGTGTGGTCTGTGTCAAGTCATCCATCATGGGAACTCTGGATTCTTGAAGTTTTTTGCTCTCTCTCCACGGGACTCCAGTCGATCACGTGGACGATGCTGTTCCTCCTGTGTTTCCTACATCACCTCCCTAGTCATTCTGTTGTTCAGAGACAAAGATGGCATGATTTTACCAAGTTAGGCATTTTCATCATGCCTGCTTTTATTGACAAGAATCAATCACTGCATTGGCTGTGTTCACAATAACACACTACAACATACTTCTTTTACTGCTTTCACAACATACAGTGTGTATATTTACATTTTCTGTATGCATGGAGACCGACTACAGTATATAACAACTTTTGTCCAAAGTGTCTGACTTTGCACTGAAGGTGTACATTCATCCATTTGTGACCCTGGACCACAAAACCAGTCTTAAGTAGCTGGGGTATATTTTTAACAATAGCAAAAAAAAACAAAAAAAAACATTGGTCGAAATTATAGATTTTTCTTTTATGCCAAAAAATCATTAGGATATTAATTAAAGATCTTGTTCCATGAAGATATTTGTAATTTTCTTACCGAAATTATATCAAAACTTTATTTTTGATTAGTAATCCATTGCTAAGAATTCGTTTGGACAATTCCTAAGGTAATTTTCTGAGTATTTAGATTTTTCTGCACCCTCAGATTCCAGATTTTCAAATAGTTGTATCTCGGCCAAATCCTAATCCTAATAAACCATATATCAATGGAAAGCTTATTTATTCAGCTTTCAGGTGATGTATAAATCTCAATTTCGAAAGATTTACACTTAAGTTTGGTTTTGTGGTCCAGGGTCACATTTTATCTGGTCGTTCATTCCTGTAGTTTTGGACACATTGTTTGATTTGACACATTGTGTAGATGTGTTTTTTTTTTTTTTTTTACTTTTTCTTTATTTATATAGTGCTTTATATGATACACATTGTGTCAAATTAACTTTACATCTTTAAACAGGAAAAATGTGTGCTGATTATACAAGGACAATAGAAAATCAGTTCCCTTTCAGTCGGTCACTCTCGACGCCACGTCGGTGACCGACGAATATGGGATATCGCTTCGATAGACCAATCTACTTCGAGTGTAAACTAAATGAGCCAATGCACATTGGCATGCAATTATTGCATCCAGCTGCCGCTGATCACTGCGTGAGTATAAGAGGGCAGCAGTTGCAATGCATACCAGCTTTTTGCTTCGGAGCCGAGCATTAGTATCGCTCTGCTCAACTGTGTCTGCTGTGAACTACGAGTTCAGCACGCTCTCGGAAGCTTTGTGTGTTGGCGAGACGGCGCTTCAGCGGTGGTCGTTCCTGTGTCGAGTGGATTTCACACTTCAGGCTGCACTACCCCTGTCGTGTTGCAAGCGGCCAATTCCCCTGTGCACCTCAGCACTAAAAGAGCATTTCCTAAAGAGCAAATTTCTCTAAAAGAGCTTCACGGGTGCGTCTTTGTAAAGACGACGGACCGTCCTTGTAAGGATGCCGTTTCACCCGTGCGTTTCTGGGTGCGGTCGTTACCTGGCTTCTGCGAACCATCAGCCTCGGCTATGCAATTCAGATTGCCCAGCATCCCCCCAAGCTCTGCGGTGTCCGCTTCACTACAGTGAAAGCGTACGATGACCCTGTCTTGCGGGAAGAGATCGCAGTCCTACTGGCGAAGACCGCGATAAAGCCGGTCCCTCCAGCCGATATGAGGACGGGGTTTTACAGCCCCTACTTCATTGTACCCAAGAAAGGCGGTGGGTTACGACCGATCTTGGATCTGCGAGTTTTGAATCGGGCCCTCCATCGGCTACCGTTCAAAATGTTGACACAGAAACGCATTTTCAGGTGCGTCCGTCCCCAAGTTTGGTTTGCAGCGATCGACCTGAAGGACGTGTACTTTCATGTGTCCATCCTTCCGCGCCACAGACCTTTTCTGCGGTTTGCGTTCGAAGGACTGGCATATCAGTACAAGGTCCTGCCCTGCGGGCTGTCCCGGTCTCCCCGTGTCTTCACGAAAGTCACGGAGGCAGCTCTCATTCCTCTCAGAGAGCAGGGTGTTTGCATTCTCAACTACTTAGACGATTGGCTGATACTAGCACAGTCTCGAGATCAGTTGTGTGAGCACAGGGATGTGGTGCTCCGGCACCTGAGCCTGTTGGGCCTTCAGGTCAGCTGGGAAAAGAGCAAACTCTCGCCGTTGCAGAGGATCTCTTTTCTCGGTATGGAGTTGGATTCGGTCGAACAGACAGCACGCCTCACAGAGGAACGTGCGCGGTTGGTGCTAGCCTGCTTGAATACGTTCAAGAGCAGGACAGCGGTCCCACTGAAACTCTTTCAGAGGCTCCTGGGGCATATGGTGGCCACAGCGGCACTTACACCGCTCGGCCTATTACATATGAGACCGCTCCAGCACTGACTTTATGGCCGAGTCCCGAGGTGGGCGTGGAAGCGCGGCACTCACCGGGTCCAAGTTACACCGGCCTGTCGCCAAACCCTCACTCCGTGGTCAGATCTTGCATTTGTCTGGGCAGGGGTACCCCTAGAGCAGATCTCCAGGCATGCTGTGGTTTACACGGATGCCTCCACCACTGGCTGGTGGGCCACGTACTACGGGCATGCAGTCTCAGGGGTTTGGACGGCCCGCAGCTGCAGTGGCACATCAATTGCCTAGAGTTGTTAGCAATGCACCTTGCCTTGAACCGTCTCAAAGGTCTCTTACGAGGCAAGCATGTGCTGGTCCGAGTGGACAAAACTGCGACTGTTGCGTACATCAACCGACAAGGTGGTCTGCGCTCTCGTCGCATCTCGCAACTCGCCCGCTACCTCCTCCTTTGGAGTCAGAAGGTTCTGAGGTCACTTCGTGCCGTTCACATTCCAGGCCTGCTCAGTCGTACAGCCGACATGCTGTCTCGAGCAATGCTCCCGGGAGAATGGCGACTCCATCCCCTGATTGTCCAGCTGATTTGGAGGCGGTTCAGAGCCGCTCAGGTAGACCTGTTTGCTGCTCCAGAGACCCCTCACTGCCAGTTGTTCTACTCCCTGACCGAGGGAACTCTCGGCACGGACGCACTGGCACACAGTTGGCTGCGGGACCTATGCAATTATGCGTTTCCCCCAGTGAGCCTTCTCGCACAGACATTGTGCAAAGTCCGGGAGGACGAGGAGCAAGTCTTGCTAGTAGCGCCATATTGGCCTACTCAGACCTGGTTCCCCGAACTAGTGCTCCTCTCGACAGCCCCTCCTTGGTCGGTTCCTCTGAGGAGGGATTTACTGACTCAGAGACAGGGCACCATTTGGCACCCGCGTCCAGACCTTTGGAAACTCCATGTCTGGTCCCTGGACGGGGCGCGGAGGTTCTAGGTGACCTATCCCAAGAGGTAGTGAACACCATCACTTTGGCAAGAGCACCGTCTACGAGACACGCTTATGCCTTGAAGTGGAACCTGTTCCTTGAGTGGTGTTCTTCTCGCCGAGAAGACCCCCGAAGATGCCCGATTGCGGTCGTGCTGTCCTTTCTGCAGCAAGGGTTGGAGTGAAGGCTGTCTCCCTCCACCCTCAAAGTCCAGGTTGCCGCTATTGCTTGAGGTTAAATCCTTCCCGGCCCCCCTCTATACCCCCTTGGGACCTGACTCTAGTGCTTAAATCTCTACAGCAGGGCCCATTCGAGCCTTTGCATTCAGTTGAGCTAAAGTTTCTTTCATTGAAATCTCTGCTCCTGCTTGCACTGGCCTCCATCAAGAGGGTAGGGGACCTGCATGCATTTTCGGTCGACGATTCGTGCCTAGAGTTCGGGCCGGCTGACTCCCAGGTAATCCTGAGGCCCCGGCCTGGCTACGTGCCCAAGGTTCCCACTACATCCTTCAAAGACCAAGTGGTGAACCTGCAAGCGCTGCCCCTGGAGGAGGCAGACCCAGCCCTGGCTGTGCTTTGTCCCGTCCGAGCATTAAGGTGCTACGTAGACCGGACACAAAGCTTCAGGACCTCAGACCAGCTCTTTGTCTGTTATGGAGGCTGGCAGAAGGGGAGTGCCGTCTCTAAGCAGAGAATGGCCCACTGGATTGTGGATGCCATAACCCTGGCTTATCAGGCTCAGGGTGTGCCCTGCCCATTCAGGTTACGAGCTCACTCAACTAGAAGTGTTGCATCCTCCTGGGCGCTGGCTCGTGGCGCCTCGCTGACAGATATTTGTAGAGCTGCGGGTTGGGCGACCCCTAACACGTTTGCTAGGTTCTATAGCCTTCGTGTAGAGCCGGTATCCTCCTGTGTTCTCACCTCAAACGGGTAGTGGCACTGAGAGGCCCGGGTTAGTGTCGGCTTGCTTAAACCACTCCAGAGTGTCCGTACTGTAGACCCTGTTGAGATCCTTCATCACCCTAAGCAGCTGGACGCAGTGGAACGTCCCGACAGCGTCCCGACTCCAAGCGGACCGGGTACGTTTTCCCAGTGTTATCCAATCTCACCCAGTGAGGTAGTGCTTTGACAACGGTGAGTGGAGCTACTTGTTCTGAGCCCCGGCCTACACCTAATAGGGGCGCAGGCGGCTCGCACAGGGCACTGGAAGGGGCAGCACCCATGGCGCTTTGATAGGGATCCCATATTCGTCGGTCACCGACGTGGCGTTGAGAGTGACCGACTGAAAGGGAACGTCTCGTTTACGTATGGTAACCCTCGTTCCCTGATGGAGGGAACGGAGACGCCACGTCCCGTCGCCATGGTTGCTGTACCGCCGCTGAGCTGCCGGGTCCCCGGCTCGGCTCCTCAGCGAAAAACTGGTATGCATTGCACCTGCTGCCCTCTTATACTCACGCAGTGATCAGCGGCAGCTGGATGCAATAATTGCATGCCAATGTGCATTGGCTCGTTTAGTTTACACTCAAAGTAGATTGGTCTATCGAAGTGATATCCCATATTCGTCGGTCACTGACGTGGCGTCTCCGTTCCCTCCTTCAGGGAACGAGGGTTACCATACGCAACCGAGACGTTTCTCAGTTAATATCAGTTCCCTGTTGATTCAGTGATGTCATCGCCCAGCTCAGTTCAGTAACTTAAAAATGGCAACTTTTCTATTATTTTGGAGTTTGAAACTAAAAGTAAACCACCATGCATTCATTGAAAGAATGCATTCATGTTTTGCAAGTGATGTTGAAGTATTAAAATTAAAGCTACAATTGCAAATTAATTGTACTGTTGTGATGACTAAGTACAGCATCTGGCAGTAAATATTATTGAATTCTTTAGAATAATGTGTATTGATGAATCACACACATTAAGACCAGGAATGTGTATTAAGGTATACATGGATTTCTCGGCGACGTCATCACTGCTTGCGCACGCAACCAAGAGGCAAAAGACCCGCGCTCTTCGTACCGGAGTAAATGGTTTTGGTGGTGGTGTTGTCGCTAGTCAAAATGCCAAGGAGTTGTTGCGTTGTCAATTGTACCAACCGAGCCAGTGCTGGGTGTCAGATGTTCAACGTGCCTAGGGGGAAGCATGTTTTTTTTTTTTTTACAGTTGGACGTTTTACATAATGTTATATTAATAATATATTATATGAAACACAAACAAACAGATCCAACTCTGAAATTGCAATTTATTATTGAGTCAACAAGAAATTACAAACAATGCGAAATCTACGTTAATTACAATGTTCTTTTACTGAACTCGGCATAACAGATAGAGGTTTTCTGCCTCCTGGATGCGCGCGCATCCGGTATTGTTTGTATACAAGAAACCCGTGTATTGATTTCATGTTGATTTTTAAAACATATTTAGGCATAGGATGGATTTAATAATACTATGCAAGCTGATCTACACAGGCTTTTAAAACAAGACACGATCCAGTCCAGCTGGTTTCCCGGTGTTTCTGAAAACATTTGTCACTTTGAGTTTAGAGAGTTTAGTGTCTGTTGAATGTGATGAAGTGTGAATGCATTCTTGTCTTTGCTAGTGCTGTACAAGCTTTACATTCCTGTAAACCAGCACTCGGTTCAGGTAGGAGGCAGTTTAAAAAATTTGGAATGGACAGACAAACAAGGACATTTTCGTCTCATCTGGATTCAGCTCTTTTCTTGTTCTTTACAAGGCCAAATGACTGAACAAACAATCCCATAATACAGACTCTTAGCAAAGCTGTATTTAGGAATGTCTTCTGAAACAGCATTTCACAAATGGACCTTTCTCACTGTATAAATAAAGAATATTATATAATTTTGTACCCCAAAACAATAACATAATATTAGTTTTACATTTTTTTTACCCCACCAACTAAAACAGTTTATTCATAACATGCTTTTTGTTGAATTTTATTTGTATCTATTTATTTATTTTTCTCAAAAAAAAACAAAAACAAATCGGAATTAAAAGAATTTAAGTTTGGTACATAACTTGTCCTGTGTCTTCAAATATAAATTATATCTTGAGGGATTTTGAGAGTGATTGGATACATGTGGACACATAGGGTGGCTAAAGTATAAAGCAGTGGTTCCCAACCTTTTTCAACTTGCGGCCCACACAACCAAACATATATGTTTGCGCGGCCCACTGCAAAAAAATAAATAAATAACTGACCCCGCTATTGTTGGGTTAATAACTTAGTACTCACAAGCTAGATTGTTAACTGTATTTATTGAATAATACAGAATCACAATTTTGATGCACACATATATATTTTACAGTCATAAATGCATTCAGGATGAATTTGAAACATATTTCCAAAAGAAAACCAATTAGGGCTTTATCAAAAAGTTGTAACATCTCTAGAAAAAACATAAGTCAAAATAATCACTATAGTAAAACAACATTTATAGACCTATGGCAAAAAAAAAAAAAAAAAAAATATATATATATATATATATATATATATATATACAGTATGTGTGTGCGGTGCAGAAGCAGCAGAGAGAGAGCGCATTACTGTAACGCGAAAGCACATTAAAATAATGCACGAGCGCGAATCTCTCCGCTCTCACGCAGATTTCCTTTTGCTCTGTCACAAAACCAGACAAGATTGCTCAGCAGGGGCGCTGCACAAGATCCTGGGCCCTATGCATAGGCAGTCCTAATGGGCCCCACTCCCCTTGAAAATATATATTCCAGACTTTTCAAGGGCCCTCTCTTCCTTTGGAGCCCTGGTAATCAGTACTGGTTTTACCCCCAATCTGACGCCCCTGTTGCTCAGATACACGCTGCTCTCACCCGGAGAGAGTGTGCACATTTAAAACGTGTCTCCTCTCACTTAAACTGCGTCCTGTGCACTCACAACTCTCTCTATGCTCATGTGCTAGATATTAATTATTTTCGCAAGTTTTTATTTCTAGCCTTTTACCGCGTGCAGTGTGAACGCTCTGATCTGTTAACATGGGCTCAGAAAAAAGGCGCATCACAGACAGTGTGTGAACCTGGAGTTAGGCATATGCCCCAGTCTGTTCTGTTTTCGCTTTAGGCACGTTGCACTATGATTGGATCGGATAGCATACTGCAGGAGGTCAGGGCCGCGGAAAATCATTCTATAAAGCGATTTAGAAATCGCGCAGGCTCAAATCGTTATTTTATGACTATTTCTATTAATCGCACAGCCCTAGAATGAACTGGCAATGAACAGAAAATAACTCAGACTGGCACCGCTCAGCAAAACCGGAAAACCAGATCCAGGCAGAGCGCGGCATAGTGGAAGCATAGTTACAGTTTAATATTTATTTTTTGTTATTTAATTATATATATGAAATATATTATTATTTATTTTATTAGTAATTGGCGGCCCACCTGCAATACCATCGCGGCCCACAGGTTGAAAACCACTGGTATAAAGTGTAGGTGGTTGCCAGGGAGTTGCTATGAAGCCGCTAATGTGTTCTAAGATTTTATTAAATTTTTTCACAGTGAAATGCTTTTCTAGGTGTTGCTATGCAGTTGGGTAAGTTTTTTTTTTTTTTTGGTTGCTAATGTATTTTATGTAATTGCCAGGGTATTGCTATGCAGTTGCTAAGGTGTGCAGGTTTAACATGTTTCTGTGCAGTTGCTAGTGTGTTAGTGGGTTGTTGTCATTAAGTTATCTATTGCGTTCCACCCAGAATTCCCTAGCAAAAATAAATAAATAAATAAAACTAAGCAACCACACTGCAGCACCATGGCATTGTGGTAATGAGTGTTGCACAGGCTTCAGACACTTATGCTGTCTGCAGAAAATGTACAAGTCTGGGTTCTGTTTGTCGGTAGGAAACGTACTCGGTTACTAAACGTAACCTCGGTTCTCTCTAGAAGAGCGAACGAGTACTGCGTCTTAGCTAAGACGCTACGGTAAAAAAAGTCTCTTTTCACGAAATACTGAAGCAAAAAATTATCCTTAATTTTGTATTTTTGTAAAGCGCATTTGCAGCAGGACACAGCCATAGGCGAGACGGCTCGTTCGCTCATTGGCTTGTTCTGCGGCAACTGCACAGCCTATCGAGCGCAGGCTGATGCAACATCAGACCGATAAGGGCACTTTGCGCCCTTCTTGCCACTTCCCGCCGATACGGGTGTGGCCCAACCTATAAAAGGAGCTCGAAAAGGCTGACTCACCTGATTTATTTCATCGCCGAAGCGAACCAGAGTGAATCGTACGCACGGCAGAGAACTCGTTCGCTCTTCTAGAGAGAACCGTGGTTACGTTTAGTAACCAAGTACGTTCTCTTACGAGAGCTCTCTCGTACTGCGTCTTAGCTAAGACGCTACGGGAACCCAATGTAAAACGCCGTGCGCGCAGGGATCACACACCAATAAACCTGAAGC
This sequence comes from Carassius carassius, assembly GCF_963082965.1. Taxonomy (NCBI): domain Eukaryota; kingdom Metazoa; phylum Chordata; class Actinopteri; order Cypriniformes; family Cyprinidae; genus Carassius; species Carassius carassius. The sequence goes on along the minus strand of NC_081760.1, from coordinate 16,526,467 downwards.
AACGCCCAGGATTTACAGTGCACAGTCACCTGAGGGACTCACAGAGAGTCCAGGACAGAAAAGGGAAAAAGCCCTCCGTTCTCTATCTAGCAGCATCCGTAGATGCGGCAATATGACATCACACAGCCGAGGCAAGGCCTGACCAATGTGGCAATGCGGGTCTTACACAATACTGCCCATATAACAGTCGGCAGCGCATAGCGCTCGTGAACTCAGAATTCCCCTCAGGGCCCTGATTCGACTATACCGACAACAGCCTTGCTTGCAAGGCGGGAACCTCCAGGTTATAGAACCTGATAAATGTAGACGGCGAGGCCCAACCTGCCGCCATACATATATCCTGCAAGGAGATCCCAGTAGACGCCTCTTGTGGAGTGTGCTCTGACGCCCAACGGGCACTGAAGGCCCCTGGAAGCGTAAGCTAACGCTATGGCGTCAACTATCCATCTGGATAGAGTCTGTCTCGAAACAGCCATTCCCTTGGAACGTCCACCGAACGAGACAAACAGCTGCTCCGTCTGCCGAAAGGCAGGAGAGCGAGACACATAAGCTCTTAAAACCCTGACAGGGCAAAGAAGACTCGAGTCTCCATCCTCCCCTGACACCGGCAGGGCAGACAGGGCAATAACCTGAGCCCGAAACGGTGTGTTGAGGATTTCGACACATAACCGTGCCTAGGTTTGAGTATGACCCTTGAGTCATTGGGCCCAAACTCCAAGCACAACTGGCTCACTGAGAGCGCGTGCAAATCACCCACATGCTTCACTGAAGCGAGAGCCAACAAGAATACTGTCTTGAACGACAGATGCTGAAGGCTAACCGATTGGATAGGCTCAAAAGGGGGACCCTTCAAGGCCTCCAAAACCGCCGCGAGGTCCCACATAGGGACTGACGGAGGTCTGGGAGGATTCAGCCTCCTAGCTCCTCTGAGGAACCGGATGACTTAATCGTTCCTTCCTATTGACTGACCGGACGCCGTTTCAGAAAACGCCGTGATGGCCGCCACATAAACTTTGAGCGTGGATGGGGCTCTGCCCTTATCCAACAGCTCCTGTAGGAAGGAGAGGACCTCCGTCACCTCACAACTAAGGGGTGAATAACCTCGAGCTGTGCACCAGCTGGAGAACACCGACCACTTCGAGGCATACAGACGTCGTGTCGACGGAGCTCTAGCCTGAGTGATGGTATTTAGCACTCCCACTGCGAGATCAGCAGGTAACCGTTGAGCGCCCACACATGGAGGGACCACAACTCCGGTTGAGGGTGCCAAATCGAGCCCCTGGCCTGCGAGAGCAGGTCCCTCCTCAACGGTACCGGCCACGGGGCGACATCTGCTAACTGCATCAAATCTGGGAACCATGGTTGGTTCTTCCAAAGAGGTGCTACAAGCAGTATTGAACATCTCGTTTCTCTCACCCGTTCTATCACCTGCGGAAGGAGGGAGACGGGAGGGAAAGCATAAAGCGGGCAGCACGACCATCTCCGTGACAGCGCGTTTTCGTTCTTGGAAAAGAACACGGGGCAGTGAGCATTTTCGTGGGACGCGAAGAGGTCCACCTCCGCCATGCCAAATCTCTCCCACAACAGCCGGACTGTTTGCGGGTGTAGAGACCATTCGCCCGTAGGAACATTGCCTCTGGACAGCCTGTCTGGACCAAGATTCTGCAGCCCAGGCACATGCACTGCTCTCAGCGAGCGCACGTTGCGCTGAGCCCAAACCAGGAGGCGTTCCGTCAGCCTGCACAGGTTTTGAGACCCGAGACCGCCCTGGCGATTTATTTAGGACACCACGGACATGTTGTCCGAACGGACTACGACGTGGTGATCCTTGATATGGGGACAAAAGCGCGTCAGCACGTTCTCCACTGCCAGCATTTCCAGGCAGTTGATATGATGGAGCTTTTCCCGTTCTGACCATAGGCCAAAGGACGGTCTGCCTTCGAGCAGCGCTCCCCATCCCGAAGTGGAGGCGTCCGTCGACACCATTTTCACACTCGGGGAAGTCCCCAGGCTTACACCTGATCGGTACCAGCCATTCGCTAGAGCCGCAACACAGCTCTGATCGACCTTGAAATGCAGCCGGCCAGACGCCCACGCTCTGCGCGGCACCCGAGCCTTCAGCCAGAACTGCAGGGGGCGCATGCGGAGCAGGCCCAGCTGCAGAACCGGAGATGCTGAGGCCATGAGGCCCAGCATCTTTTGACAGTGTTTGAGCGACACGGTCGCGCCGCAGCGGAAAAAACTCGCTGCGCGCTGAATGCCCATCACGCGCTGTGGTGACAGCCGCGCCGTCATGGAACACGAGTTCAGAACTATACCCAGAAACAGGATCGTCTGACTGGGGTTCAGCGAACTCTTCGCCCAATTGACACTGAGGCCGAGCTTCTCGAGGTGATTGAGTAAAACGGCCCTGTGGTCCACGAGCTCTGCTCGTGATCGGGCCAGGACCAGCCAGTCGTCCAAATAATTCAGCACTCGTATGCCTCTGAGTCTGAGAGGAGCGAGCGCTGCATCCATGCACCTCTTAAACGTACATCCATGCACCGGCGCTTAACCGACTGGGGGGAGGCTGAGCGGGTCCCGTTGGACTCGATATATCTGCGAGTAACCGTGGGCTGCATGTGTGCACATTTACCACTTTCAACTCGCTGTCTGCCTGTGCAGAATGTACGTGCACGGGCCTCGTTTTTACAGAAGCCCCGCGCCGCATGTGACATAGTGTATGTGGGCACTGGGAAGTGGGCACGTTTACTATGCGGCGCGCTCGACCGATCTGTGTCGATCTTATGTGCGCTAGCCCTGTGTGCAGGGCTGTGCTTACATGTGGAGATGGGCACTGAGTAGTGGGCATCGTCACTGCATTTATAGCACCATCGGCCGTGGCCGGACAAGCGTGCACGGGTTTCGTTTTTACAGAAACCACATGACGCGTGTGACATAGTAATTGTGGGCACTGAGGGGTGGGCACGCTTACTATGCAGTGTGCGCGACCGACTTGAGTCGACATTATGGGCGCAGGCCCTGTGTGCAGGGCTGTGCTTACATGTGGAGATGGGCACTGAGGAGTGGGCATCGTCACAACATTTATAGCACCATCGGCCGTGGCCGGAACACCAGAAAAAACACTCTTTTTGTGAAACATCTGGGTAGCCGTGATAATGGCTTTTGTGTGCAGGCAAGCGGGCACTCGTGCAGGCTTGCGCATTGCAGAGGACACTGAGGCAGTCACAACTCTTGGAACTGCAACAGCAGCACGCTTGGGTGAGAGCTCGGCCGCAGCGGAACTCGAACACCGGCGCTTTCCCAGCAGTGCTAGGATGCTTTCGGGGCTTCTGGCTTCACCGCAATCCTTTGCTGCGGCTCCCGCGGCGCGGGGCGACGGCTTGAAGAGCGAGAACGGGGTCCCGAGCTGCGTTGCTGACGCTGTCGCGATGACGCAGCAGGAGGCGGTGGGCGTGACTGAGAGCTCTGTGGGGCCGGTCTAGAGCGGCTAGCTGCAGAACTGGAGCGATTTGGCAAGAAGTGCTTGAACGCCTGCGAAGCTTTCTGGTCCTCGGCGAATCTCTCCACAAACTCGTTGACGGAAGATCCGAAGAGGCCGGCAGGAGTTAGCGGCGCGTCAAGGAACGCAGCGCGCTCAGACTCCTTGATGTCAGAAAGCGTCAGCCACAAATGCCTCTCAGCCACCGTAGCGGAAGCCATAACCTGTCCCATGGCCTGTGCAGCGGACTTAGTAGCGCGTAGGGAGAGATCCGAAGCACTCCTCAGATCCGCGAGACAAATCGCTTCAGGTCCCATCTCATCCAGCTTGCGGAGAAGATCGCCCTGGAAAATCTGTAGCGTAGCCATGGTGTGTAACGCAGACGCAGCCTGCCCAGCAGCAGAGAATATCCGTGCGAGCAGCGATGACGTCATGCGGCAGGCTTTGGATGGCAACGCCGCCTTAGTCCGCCGTCCTGCAGAGGGCGGGCAAAGGTGCGCTGCTATAGCCTGTTCCACCGGCGGAAGTGACAGGTAGCCTCTGTTCTTAGCACCGTCCAGTGTGGAAAATGCTGGCGAAACAGATGAGCGGATTCTCGCAGAGTATGGAGCGTCCCAAGCTTTCGCCACTTTTTCGTGAAGCTCAGGAAGAAAAGGGGTGTGCTTTGAGCTTGAGGAAGAGCGCTCATCCGGAAGATAGCTACCATCCAGCCAGGAACGTGAAGGGGGCTCTGGTGCAGACCACTCGAGGCCGAGGCTCGCCGCGGCCAGCGAGAGTACACGCATCAGCTCCTTATCGATATCCCCCCGTCTGCTGGGCCTCTGAGTAGCGCGCGCGAGATCCACGGAGCTCGCCCAACCCTCACTGCCCGAAACAAGCAGAGAGCACGTGTCTTCTTCCTCCGCCGCGGGCCTGAGATCCACTTCTTCAGATGACGCGTCGGCAAGCAGCGGACACTGAGCATCGGGAAGCGATGCAGGGGAGGCCGGCGAAGCGGAGTGAACCGGCGAGCTCGGCCGAGCTGGAGGCGGTTCTGGTAGGCGCTGCGGCGCAGCGGATGATGCAGGCTTCGAGAAGGATGCCAGGCGAGTCCTCAGAGTCACCATAGGCATTAACTCGCTATGAGGGCATCCGCCGTCAGCGAGCGCGAGCGCTGCATGGTCCTCACCTAGACAGGAGACGCAGATGACGTGACGATCTCCTTCGCTGAGCGGGGCTCTGCACGAGCCGCACGAGGGCATCTTTAAAAAGACGCAGCTCTTTTGTGAATGTGCGTCGCAGGGCGAACACACACACAGGATATAACAGATCAAGGATGTAAAGGATATGGGCGCCGGATAGCGCAGCAGGAACGGCAGTGGAAGGCGGCGATGCCAGCAGCTTCAGAATGGCTCGTCCTGCTGATATGCTCTTCCAGTGATCCAGCGATGCGTGAGCTTTGCTGAAGAGATGAAAAATCAGGTGAGTCAGCCTTTTCGAGCTCCTTTTATAGGTTGGGCCACACCCGTTTCGGCGGGAAGTGGCAAGAAGGGCGCGAAGCGCCCTTATTGGTCTGATGTTGCATCAGCCTGCGCTCGATAGGCTGTGCAGTTGCCGCAGAACAAGCCAATGAGCGAACGAGCCGTCTCGCCTATGGCTGTGTACTGCTGCAAATGCGCTTTACAAAAATACAAAATTAAGGATAATTTTTTGCTTCAGTATTTCGTGAAAAGAGACTTTTCCCGTAGCGTCTTAGCTAAGACGCAGTACGAGAGAGCTCTCGTAAGAGAACTCACACTAGGGGTCAGAAAGACAGGCTTTCACTCGGCAAGTGACAACAATTAAGGCCTGTGTTTTGCTAAGTCCTGCCAAAACTTTGGACTGGTGGTCTGGTCTTCATTACATAGTTTTAAGACATAATGGAGTCATATTTGGATTAAACATAAATGGCTGAAGTTGAATGAGTATTTTTTTTTCCCTTGTATTTGAATAAAGGGATTCATAGTGCTAAAATAAAATACATAGAGACAAGAATATAGTGCACATGTAGGTTCTGAAATTTGTATGTTTTTCTTTTCTTACATTTTTTATTATTTTCCATAATAATATAATTTATTCTTCAATTCATACAGAAGCATTTACAGCACTCAACCTTAAAATATATAATTGTGTAAAATAACAGTGTAAGTGCCCTTTTTTATGTGCATTCTTTAAGTTTTTGTTAATAAATCTGATTATTGCTATACAGTTCTCACAGTTATTTATTCAGCACCTTACTTTGTAGTTGCAAAAGTGTTTTTTAGGTGCTCACCATGATGTAACTATACATTTGCTTTTTTGAATCTTTCTAGCATGTTGCTATGTGATTGATGAAGTGTTTTAGGTGGTTTCCATTAGGGCTGCCCTGATTAAAGATTTTATTTATTGATTGATTGATTTTTTACTTGACTAATCGCATGTTTATATTAAGGGATAATTCACCTTTAGTTGCTGGTCCCCATTGACTTCCATAGTATAGAAAAAACAAAACGAAAAACTATGTGTACGTCAATGGGTATATTGGGTGGGAATATTGGGTGGAGAACTAAACCATAGCCTTTGATATATATCCTATTCCTTGCTCGAATGCATAAAGCTTGATGAATTCGGCGAAAGTAATGACCATGTATTGGAAAAATTTTTTAAGGAGATATTTTAATTACTTATTAATAAACTAGTGTTTTCTGAGTCAGTGTCAACTGCAAATATGAAGTAGTTGCTGACTCACCATCTGGGCTGTACAGTGTACATGCCTTTAGAGAGAAATGTACCTTTCATGCAGATTACCTAATCAGAGAGTCATTGTTTTTGTTTTGATTTGTTTGTCTCCTTTATTTCACAAACGCACATTTTCTTGATATTGTGGGTGTAAACAAATTAATGTAGATCCTTTACGGTTTAAAATGATGTGTTTCTTTTACCTGTATGAGCAATGATGACATCATATTTTAAGTTGTTTCTGCTTTTCAGGAATGACCCAACAAAGCTGAAGCTACGGGTTTATCTGAGCGCTCCAGCTCAGTCTGCTTACATGGGCGCTGACTGGTCAAAGGCTAGCCACCAGCTCCACAAACAATAAGAGTTGGGGGATGCACTGAGTCATCACTACTGCTAATGGGCTCCTTCCTGAGTGCGGAGCGGTCTATGGGCATGTAGGCAGGGTCTCGCAGGCCCTCCTGGCAGCTGACTGAGTCTTGTCCTACATGGCTTAGTTGTGAGGCGAAGGCTGGACTTCCATGAGGGGGTCAAAGATGACGAGATGTGAGCGTCCAACGTGTCCTCGATCACTGGAATAGCAGCATAACCCTGCTCAAAAGAATCCACTAGATTGGTGAAGTCAGTGGCCACTGAGTTATTAGAAAAAAAGCTGCTTCCAGGATTTGGAAATTTTAGCTTTCTTCATGCAGGACAAGAATTAGTGCTCGTCAAGCTTAGAGGACTGGGACTCACTTGGTTCGTCCGGGCTGGGAATATAAATAATAGTGAATAAACTCCACCAGCAAATTCATGCAGGTGTGCTCAGGCGAGATAGACAAAGAACTCTCTATAACCTGGAGCTCCACATCCGAACCCTAGGTCACGGATTCAAGGAAGGCTTCAGCTGCCTCCGGAGCAGTGCAACGTTGGAAAATAGATAATTCCTTCTCAAAAACCAGAAGCCTTGAGTTTTGACATGGAGATTCTTACAAAATGTACTGTTAGAAGCACTGTAATGCCCCTTGTGTGGATGAGCCAAACACATACATTTAACACACTAACTGTGTGGGTCGTTGCACAGAAACTCTACAGCACTTCACCACAAGGAGAAACAAGGTTCCACAGAAGGCAGTCGCTGAAGTGCAAGATAGAAAACTCGAAGACATAAGCCGACAAAAGCTATATTAAGGGCTAATCAATCCTTCTGAAGGAAGGAAATCTGAGGAGCTGATGGCATGTTAACAAATGTTAGAGTGGATGACATAGATACATTGGTGGTGTGTCCGGACCATCAGCCAAGAACTGGCATGATTCCATACGGGTTTCAGACAAGGGGTGTTCCCACTGTGTTATAGCTATGCAGCATTGAGTGTTCCTATCAAAGAGAATGCGCTAATAGCTTCCACAGTACACATGTCAGAGTGAGCAGACTGTGAGTTTCTTCTAGCATGTGCTATGCGGTTGCTAACACATTTTATTTAGTTGCCATGGTGTTTCTATGACGTTGCTAAGGTGTTCTAAGATATTCTAAGATATTTTTAGCAGGTTACCATGTGGTTGCTAAAGTGTTGTCAGGGTGTTGTTATATTAGTCCTGTTTTTAAATGTGGTGTACTTCTTTGCCTTTTTAGTCTGAAAAAATCTATGAGCTGTCTACGGAGACAGCATTTGTGTGGTGTGAGCAAAGCCCAATTTGCTCTTCACCACAAGCTAAAGGCCAATCCTATTAATGATTGAGCTACCAAATGAGACAGTAGTGCTGCAAGTAAGCATAGGTGTAGCAATTGCCTGGGGCCATGCATTTTGAGGGAGCCCCCAACATCTGACCATTTGAACTATCAGAAATGTCATTATTAAAATAACATGGAGCATTATATCTGCATCCCCATAAGGGAACCCCTCACATTATGCTGGATATGCTTGCTTTTTCCTCATGATGTGTCAGCCTCCATTTGCAAACTGTGCTTTCTTGTTCAGTTGGTAATTTAAACATGAAGAGAACTTATCTGTCTGGCAGCCAGAAGCTGAAAAACAAAGCAAGAAGATTAAGAAAAGAGGAAACATGACAGTGGTACATGATGGCAATAAGATTGACTAAAGGATATGACAAACAAATGTTTTCATTGTTAATTCCAGCTTGTTTTCATTTAATTATTTGCAAGATGAATTACTGGGAATATTCCAATTACTAATATGGTCACTGGGAAACCTGTTAGCTAGGGTTGCACTTAGCAACATATTATGTAGTGTTTAGCAGGTATTAATATAGGCTGCAATATAATACTTGGTACCGGGGAAGATGTGCCGTGGGTCTTTTCACAGCTCCAGATGGTAGTATCAACTAAATTCTGTACCCACTCAAAGTCACCCTCTTACACACTCTCCTGTGTGTTTTTGTGTACAATTGTATGTGCAGGTATATAACAATAGACAGTTTTAAATTATGTGCAAATTTTAAATGTAGACTAAGCCTGTGTGTTAGATAAATAAGTGTATGAGTTTATAAATAGTCTTGTGTGTTCCACAGTTATTGTCAAGTGTTAATGAAATGGATTGCCTGAGGGAAGTAACTGTCCCTGTGTCTGGCCATTCTGCTGCTCAGAGCTCTGTAGCATCGACCAGATGGTAACAGTTCAAAATAGAAGTGTGCTGGATGTGAGGAGTCCAGAGTCAGATTTGGTAGCTGAGCTGAACCAGACAGTTGTTGAAGTGCAGAGGACAGATTCAATGATGGCAGAGTAGAACTGTTTCAGCAGTTCCTGGGGAGGTTGAACTTCTTCAGCTGGTGGAGGAAATACAGCCTCTGCTGGGCTTTTTTAACAATGGAGTCTATGTGAATTTCCCACTTCAGTTCCTGGGAGATAGTGGTGCTTAGGAACCTTAATGACTCATGATGGTGAGTGGGGGGAGTTCATGGGGGGTTTCTCCGAAAGTCCTCAATCATCTCCACAGTTTTGAGCATGTAGAGCTCCAGGCTGTTAAGACTGCACCAGAGAGCCAGCTCCTTAACCTCCTGTCTGTAAGCAGACTCGTCACCATCCCGAATGAGGCAGATGAGTGTGGTGTCATCTGCAAACTTCAGGAGCTTGACAGAGGGGTCTTTAGATGTGCAGTCATTGGTGTAGAGGGAAAAGAGCAGTGGGGAGGGATCCAGTGCTGATCGTATGGGTGCTTGATGTGAGTTTTCCCATCCTCAATAGCTTCTGTCTGTCTTTCAGGAAGCTGTTGATCCACTGACAGACAGAGATGGGCCCGGAGAGCTGAGTTAGTTTTGGCAGGAGGAGGTTTGGAATGATCGTGTTAAAAGCTGAGCTGAAATCCACAAACAGAATCCTCACATAAGCCTCTGGTCAGTCTAGATGTTGCAGAACATGATGCAGTCCCATGTTTATTGCATCATCCACAGACCTGTTTGATGTGTAGGCAAACTGAAGAGAATCCAGCAAGGGTCCAGTAATGTCCTTCAGGTGGGCCAGCACCAGTTTTTTTATGACTTCATGACCACAAACATTACAGCCACAGGCCTTTAGTCATTTAGTCCTGTAATGTGGAGCGTTTGAAGCATGAAGGGACTCAGCACAGCTCCAGTGATCTGGTAAAGATCTGTGTGAAGATGGGGGCCAGCTGGTCAGCACAGGATTTCAGACTGGCTGGTGTAACACCGTCTGGGCCTGGTGTATTTTTCCTTTTCTGCTTCCGGAAGACCTGGCGCACTTCACTGATTTGTCTGCCAGTTGTTGATCATCTGCAATGCTGGGGGATGGTGTCTTGTAGTTGGTGATCTCCTTCAGACCTTTCCACACAGATGCTAAGTCACTGGAAGTGAACTGAGTCCTTAGTTTTTCAGAATAATCCCTCTTTGCCACTCCAATCTCCTTTTCCAGTGTGTATTTAGCCTGTTTATACAAGACATTGTCTCCCTTCCTATAAGCATCTTCTTTGGCCTTACAGAGCTGTCTGAGTTTTGCAGTGAACCATGGTTTTTTGTTGTAAGTTAGATGAGTCCTGGTAGGAATGCACATTTATTCACAGAAACTGATATATGATGTTACAGTCTCTGTGAGCTCTGTGATCTCACAACCTCATCCAGATTGGTGACAGCAGCTTCAAAAACATTCCATTCAGTGAGGTCAAAACAAGCTTGTATATCCTGCTCCTCTTCATTAGTCCATTTTTTTATAGTCCTTAATAAAGATTTAGCTGATTTCAGTTTCTGCCTGTAGGTTGGTATAAGATGAACCAAACAGTGATCAGAGTTCCTCAAAGCTGCTCGTGGAACATAGTGTTATGCATTCTTTATTGTGGTATAACAGTGATCCAGTAAATTACTGTCTTTGGTGGGACATGTGATGTGCTGTCTGTAATTTGGCAGTACACGGGAGAGATTTGCTTTATTAAAGTCCCCAAGCATCAACTGATTTGGTGCACTCTGCTAAGGCACTGATTCCAAACCTCTAAGGTCGTGGGTGTGATCAGTGCTGCGGAGCCGCCAACTACTATGTCCAGCAAAACAATAGTTTGTCAGAATAGTCGAAAACGTACTCGGTTACTAACGTAACCTCGGTTCTCTCTAGCAGAGCAAACGAGTACTGCGTCTTAGCTAAGACGCTACGGGGAAAAGTCTCTTTTCACGAAATACTGAAGCAAAAAATTATCCTTAATTTTGTATTTTTGTAAAGCGCATTTGCAGCAGTACACAGCCATAGGCGAGACGGCTTGCTCGCTCATTGGCTGCTCTGCGGCAACTGCACAGCCTATTGAGCGCAGGCTGATGCAACATCAGACCAATAAGGGCGCTTCGCGCCCCTTCCCGCCAAAACGGGTGTGGCCCAACCTATAAAAGGAGCTCGAAAAGGCTGACTCACCTGAATTATTTCATCGCCGAAGCGAATCAGAGTGAATCGTACGCACGACAGAGAACGCAGTACTCGTTCGCTCTTCTAGAGAGAACCGAGGTTACGTTAGTAACCGAGTACGTTCTCTTACGAGAGCTCTCTCGTACTGCGTCTTAGCTAAGATGCTACGGGAACCCTATGTAAAACGCCGTGCGCGCAGGAATCACACACCAATAAACCTGAAGCAACGCCCAGGATTTACAGTGCACAGTCACCCAAGGGACTCACAGAGAGTACAGGACAGGAAGGGGGGAAGCCCTCCGTCCCATATCTAGCAGCATCCGCAGATGCGGCAATATGACATCACACATCCGAGGCAAGGCCTGACCAATGTGGCAATGCGGGTCTTACGCACTACTGCCCATATAACAGTCGGCAGCGCGTAACGCTCACGAACTCAGAGTTCCCCTCAGGGCCCTGATTCGACTATACCGACAGCAGCCTTGCTTGCAAGGCGGGAACCTCCAGGTTATAGAACCTGATAAATGTAGACGGCGAGTCCCAACCTGCCGCCATACATATATCCTGCAAGGAGATCCCAGTAGACCATGCCCACGAAGAGGCGACGCCCCTTGTGGAGTGTGCTCTGATGCCCAGTGGGCACTGAAGGCCCCTGGAAGCTAATGCTATGGCGTCAACTATCCATCTGGATAGAGTCTGTCTCGAAACAGCCATTCCCTTGGAACGTCCACTGAACGAGACAAACAGCTGCTCAGTCTGTCAAAAGACAGCGGAGCGAGACACATAAGCTCTTAAAACCCTAACAGGGCAAAGAAGACTCGAGTCTCTATCCTCTCCTGACACCGACAGGGCAATAACCTGAGCCCGAAAACGGCGTGTTGAGGGACTTCGGCACATAACCGTGCCTAGGTTTGAGTATGACCCTTGAGTCATTAGGCCCAAACTCCAAGCACGACTGGCTCACCAAGAGCTCATGCAGGTCACCCACACGATTCACTGAAGCGAGAGCCAACAAGAATACTGTCTTGAACGACAGATGCTGGAGGCTAATTGATTGGATAGGCTCAAAAGGGGGACCCTTCATGGCCTCCAAAACCGCCGCGAGGTCCCACATAGGGACTGACGGAGGTCTGGGAGGATTCAGCCTCCTAGCTCCTCTAAGGAAGCGGATGACCAAATCGTTCCTTCCTATTGACTGAACGAGCGCTGTTTCAGAAAACGCTGTGATGGCTGCCACATAAACTTTGAGCGTGGATGGGGCTCTGCCCTTAACCAACAGCTCCTGTAGGAAGGAGAGAACCTCCGTCACCTCACAACAAAGGGGTGAACATCCCCGAGCTGTGCACCAGCTGGAGAACACCGACCACTTCGAGGCATACAGCCGTCGTGTCGATGGAGCTCTAGCCTGAGTGATGGTATTTAGCACTCCCACTGCGAGATCAGCAGGTAACCGTTGAGCACCCACACATGGAGGGACCACAACTCTGGTTGAGGGTGCCAAATCGAACCCCTGGCCTGCGAGAGGAGGTCCCTCCTCAACGGCACTGGCCACGGGGCGACGTCTGCTAACTGCATCAAATCTGGGAACCACGGTTGGTTCTTCCAAAAAGGTGCTACAAGCAGTATTGAACATCTCGTTTCTCTCACCCGTTCTATCACCTGTGGAAGGAGGGAGACGGGAGGGAAAGCATAAAGCGGGCAGCACGGCCATCTCCGTGACAGCTTTCGTTCTTGGAAAAGAACGCGGGGCAGCGAGCGTTTTCTTGGGACGCGAAGAGGTCCACCTCCGCCCTGCCAAATCTCTCCCACAACAGCCGGACTGTTTGCGGGTGTAGAGACCATTCGCCCGTGGGAACATTGTCTCTGGACAGCCTGTCTGGACCCAGAATCTGTAGCCCAGGCACATGAACTGCCCTCAGCGAGCGCAAGTTGCGCTGAGCCCAAACCAGGAGGTGTTCCGCCAACCTGTACAGGTTTCGGGACCCGATACCGCCCTGGCAATTTATGTGGGACACCACAGACATGTTGTCCGAACGGAATAAGATGTGGCGGCCCTTGATTCGGGGACAAAAGCGCGTCAGCGCGTTCTCCACTGCCAGCATTTCCAGACAGTTGATATGATGGAGCTTTTCCCGTTCTGACCACAGGCCAAAGGACGGTCTGCCCTCAAGCAGCGCTCCCCATCCCGAAGTGGAGGCGTCCGTCGACACCAACTTCACATTCGATGAAGTCCCCAGGCTTACACCTAATTGGTACCAGCCATTTGCTGTCCAGGGTTTCAGGGCTGTGACGCAGCCCTGATCGACCTTGAGACACAGTCGGCCAGGTACCCGCGCTTTCAGCCAGAGCTGCAGGGGGCGCATGCGGAGCAGGCCCAGCTGCAGAACCGGAGATGCTGAGGCCATGAGACCCAGCATCTTCTGACAATGTTTGAGCGAAACGGTCGCGCCATGGCGAAGAGAACTCGCTGCGCGCTGAATGCCCAACGCGCGCTGTGGTGACAGCCGCGCCGTCATGGAACATGAGTTCAGAGCTATACCCAAAGACAGTATCGTCTGACTGGGGTTCAGCGAACTCTTCGTCCAATTGACACTGAGACCGAGCTTCTCGAGGTGATCGAGTAAAACGGCCCTGTGCTCCACGAGCTCCGCTCGTGATTGAGCCAGAATCAGCCAGTCGTCCAAATAGTTCAGCACTCGCACGCCTCTGAGTCTGAGAGGAGCGAGCGCTGCGTCCATGCACCTTGTAAACGTACGAGGAGCCACGGACAAGCCGAACGGCAGGCCTGTAAACTGGTATGCCTGACCCTCGAAGGCGAATCTCAAATATCGCTTGTGACTTGACGCTATCTGTATTTGAAAATACGCGTCCTTCAGATCTATTGACATGAACCAGTCTCCTCTGCGAATCTGCGCGAGGAGCTTCCTGGTCGTAAGCATTCTGAAACTGCGTTTCACCAATGCCTTGTTCAGCTGTCTTAGATCCAGTATGGGCCTGAGACCCCCCGTCTTTCTTGGGCACTAGAAAGTATCTGCTGTACAGCCCCCCCTCGCTTTGAGCTCGAGACACAGGCTCTACAGCCCCTTTGCTCAACAGTTTTGATATTTCGGCCCGAAGTATGTGTGCTACTTCTGTTTTGACCGTAACTTCGACGCGCGCTAAAAAGCATAGAGGGCGTCGAAAAAACTGGAGCGAGTAGCCTCTCTTTATAATGCCTAGCACCCAATCCGAAACCCCTGGAAGCGCTGACCATGCATCTGCATGAATGGCTAAGGGCTGGATGCGAAGTGCGGTCTGTTGACTGGGCAACGGCGGCGCTTGGGTTCGCTGCACCATGGGAGTTACGCCTGTGGCATTTGAGGCGGGGAGCGCGCTGATCACAGCGGGCAGATCGCTCTTGCTCGACCCCGTCCCGGTGCTTAACCGATTGGGGGAGGGCTGAGCGGGACCCGTGGGACTCATGATGTCTGCGAGTAACTGTGGGCTGCAAGTGTGCACATTTACCACTTCCGACTCGCTGTCTGCCTGGGCAGAGCGCACGTGCAAGGGCTTCGTTTTTACAGAAACCCCGCGCCGTGTGTGACATAGTGTATGTGGGCACTGAGGAGTGGGCACGTTTACTATGTGGCGCACGCGACCGATCTGAGTCAATCTTATGTGCGCGAGCCTTGTGTGCAGGGCTGTGCTTATATGTGGAGATGGGCACTGAGGAGTGGGCATCGTCACTACATTTATAGCACCATCGGCCGTGGCCGGACGAACGTGCACGGGTTTCGTTTTTACAGAAACCACATGACGCGTGTGACATAGTGATTGTGGGCACTGAGGAGTGGGCACGTTTACTATGCAGTGCGCGCGATCGACTTGAGTCACTCTTATGGGCGCGAGCCCTGTGTGAAGGGCTGTGCTTATATGTGGAGATGGCACTGAGCAGTGGGCATCGTCACTACATTTATAGCACCATCGGCCATAGCCGGGACACCAGAAATTACACCTTTTGGTAATTGATGGCTTCGGGGCTCCCGGCCTCACCGTAATCCTCTGCCGCGGTCCCCGCGGCGCGGGGCGACGGCCGGTAGAGCGAGAACGGGGGTCTCGAGCTGCGTTGCTGAAGCTGTTGTGATAACGACTTTTTTTTTTGTGTGTGTGTGTGCAGGCAAGCGGGCAACTGTGCAGGCTTGCGCGTTGCAGAAAACGCTGAGACAGTCACAGTTCCTGGAACTGAAAACAGCGGCGCGCTTGGGTGAGAGCTCGGCCACAGCGGAACTCCTACACCGGCGCTTCGATGAAGCAGCCATCGTGTGTAGTGCAGACGCAGCCTGCTCAGCAGCAGAAAAGAATCGCGCGAGCAGAGGTGACGTCATGCAGCAGGCTTTAGATGGCAACACCGCTTTCGTCCGCCGTCCAGCAGAGGGCGGACAAAGGTGTGTCGCTATCGCCTGTTCCACCGGCGGAAGTGACTGGTAGTTCCTGTTTTTAGCATCATCCAGTGTGGAGAATGCTAGTGAGACAGACGAACAAGTTTTCGCTGAATATGGAGCGTTCCAAGCCTTTGCCACCTCTTAGTGAAGCTCAAGAAGAAATGAGGCGGGCTTTGAGAAGTACGCTCATCCGAAAGGAAACTACCATCCAGCCGGGAATGAGAGGGGGGCGCTGGTGCAGACCACTCGAGGCCGAGACTCAGATGACGTACCGGTCTCCCTCGCTGAGTGGAGCTCCGACGAGCCGCAGGAAGGCATCTTAAAAAAGACGCAAGCTCTTTTACGAGTGTGTGTCGCAGGGCGAACACACACACACACGCATAAAGAACAGTAGGATATAACAGAATTGAAAGGATATGTGCGCCGGAGAGCGCAGCAGGAACGGCAGTAGAAGGCGGCGAAGGCCAGCAGCTTCAGAAGTGGCTCGTCCCGCTCGTCAGACGGCGCTTGCTTCCTTCGTGATCCAGCGATGCGTGAGCTTCGCTGAAGAGATGAAAAATCAGGTGAGTCAGCCTTTTCGAGCTCCTTTTATAGGTTGGGCCACACCCGTTTCGGCGGGAAGTGGCATGAAGGGCGCGGTCTGATGTCGCATCAGCCTGCGCTCGATAGGCTGTGCAGTTGCCGCAGAGCAGCCAATGAGCGAGCAAGCCGTCTCGCCTATGGCTGTGTACTGCTGCAAATGAGCTTTACAAAAATACAAAATTAAGGATAATTTTTTGCTTCAGTATTTCGTGAAAAGAGACTTTTCCCTGTAGCGTCTTGGCTAAGACGCAGTACGAGAGAGCTCTCGTAAGAGAACCAGAAATATAATGGGTGATGTGTAGTGACGAATGTACAGCAATTTGTCTCTGGTGAAACTGATTGCAGGGATACTGTATAACTAAAGACAGGACAACCTAACAAAAATATAAAAACAACTGCGGAGCACGCCATGGAGGCTGCCATCATCATAAGTGCCATATTTTACTAAACTAGTTATTTAAATAATTTACCATAGTATGTTGTTGGTGTCTGGGGATTATGGGGTGCTTGTCTTTGTCACCCATGATTATTTTGCATCCCTGCGTACTGTTGTAATGCTCAGCCCAGAGGGCTGGGTTACTAAAATTTAAATGGGGTCTGACTTCTCTGTGTGAGAGTTAAAACGTGTTAAAAGACATAAAACAGAAATTTTGTATTTACAGGTTCACAATAAAAGACTTTAAAACAACACAATAAAACCAGGTAGACTCAGTCTGTTAAAAGAATACATCAGGTGATCACCTGACAGGCCAACCATACAGTTCTTAAAAGATATACACACACTAAAATGGTTAACTAAAATGGACATAAGAAACATGAAAACCAATTAAAACTATATAATACGGGAGGTCACGTGGCTCTGGCGAAGATGGCTGGTTGATTGATTTGCCCTGACTACCTGCACACAAAAAAGTTATAATACCCCAGTAAATTTTACTAACTTTGATTGAAACTAACAATTTGAGCATGTCCAAACATCTTGCTGCAAAACAATGTGCCATTTTCACCAGAGCATGAAAAACTGTTAAAAAAGTTAGAAAAAAGTCAGATCTTGACCAGGCTGACATGGCGGACACATCGGATTTGTTAGCTGAACTAAAAGTGCTGAGAACGGAGCTTGGAACTAAATTGGACGGCATTGAAAAGCGATTAAGTGAAGTTTCATCATCTGTTAAGACATTGGAGAACAACTTGACTGAAATTAAAACTGCGGTAATGTCCAACGAAAAAAGAATCGATGACGCGGAAGACCGTATCATGGCAGTGGAAAGCCGACTGGATACAGCTGACTCTTTCATCACCCCAGCATTTATAAACGCTTGAATCTTCTGGAGGCAAAGGTTGAAGATTTAGAAAACCGCAGCAGGAGGAAGAATCTCCGACTATTATACGTGAGGGTGCAGAAGGCTCAAGGCCACTCATGGATTTTATTAAGGACATGCTGCCTCGGTGGAAGGACACAACACCTGACACACCATTCTCTCTGGAGCGGGTTCACAGGACACTAGCCCCAGCCAAACCAAATCAACACAGACCCGTTCTCATCCGCTTTATTAAACTTCAGGAAAAAGATCTGGTGTTTTGGTCAACGAGACGTAGAGAAATCACCTATGATGGAGCAAGGCTAAATTTCTCTGAGGACTTTTCGCCTGAAACTATGCGACAACGCCACGAGTTTAACATTGTCAAAAAACTGTTTGTTGAAAAAGGGATGTATCGCGGATTTCTCGTCCAACCCTGTAAACTGCGAATTCTGCATGACAAGAGGATCTACCTATTCTCATCTCCCAAAGAAGCCGAGGAGTTATATTGCAGCATTGGCTAAATGTCCATGATGTGAGTAAAGTTAACTGTGGATCGGATTTTAATGATCAAGAAGCTAGTTGGGGTATAGATATTGACCTTGCTAAGACTGATAAAGACTGAAACTACGAAACAAATTTTCTGTTTTGAAAGCTTTCACGAGTTCACGCTTACATATAATTAGCTGAGGTATGGTATGCATATTTGGCGTGCTGTCCGGGGAAGGGCTCCGAGCTCGGGAATGGCCCGAACCTAGAGTACCCCCTGTAATGGATTAAACCATTGTTATCGTCGGGAAGAAGGAGGCGGGAACCGGCGGACAATCAAACGAAGCTTTAATAATTCAAATAAACACAAAACATCGCACCAGCCCCTCACGGACGACTGGTGCGCTCAAATAAAAACACAAAATACAACTAAAAGCCCAGGCCTGGTCCTCTCTCGTCCGTCACTGTCGTCGCTCCAGTTTTATATCCTTCCATCTCCTCCATGGGCCTCGAGACCGGCGGGTCGAACAGGTGTAGCTCATCTCCATTCACTCCACCGGCCTCGCTCCCATGTCCCTCGGCCCCGCCCCACTCGTCACACCCCCCCTTCCCCGTCTAATTATAAAGTGAACTTGAAGTGAGGAGATGGGGGGGAGGAGGGATGCTGATTAACCGTCAATGGATAGAGGTAAGTCAGTGATATTTATACTGTGGGATTGATTACTAGATTGTGGTCCACCCGTGTTGATTAGGCTAAGTATCTGACGCGTTCCACCCGAACCTTTTTAACGAGAACATCATATGTTATGTTGACTTTTGCTCAAATACATTTGTTACGTCAGTATTATATTCTCATATCTTAGCATTGCTAGTCTTTGATATGACAAGACAAGGTCACTCCTTTATCTTTATTTTTATTTATTTATTTATTATTTTTTTTTTTTATTATGTAAGTTTGTGTGCTGTGAGATTTGAGCACGATTTCACTGGTTATTATATGTCCAGAGTTCGTTCAACTGAGTGATACACAAGGTAGATACACAAAAAAGATTTATTTTAATCAAAAGTACCCTATATGGTCGAGAGATTACTCTAATGAATATCTATGCTCCCAATACAGACACTCCAAAATTCATGAGTAACATTGTTACTTTATTCAGTCAATATTGTACCTCTCTTGGGCTGTTAGCAGTTTTTTTTTAATTGTTGTTTTGATGCAAATTTAGATAGGTCCACATTTTCATTGTGGAATCACAATTCATCTAAAGCCCTAAAATTGGCCTCCAGTGAAGTAGGCTTAGTTGATATATGGAGAGAATTAAACCCTGGAACCAGAGATTATTCGTTTTATTCAACAAGACATAAATCATATTCAAGTATAGATTTGTTTCTTTTGCCAAAAGAGTACATTCCTTTTGTAAACTTATGTAATATTGAATCATTCCTCATATCAGATTATGCACCAGTCTAAGTCTCTCAATAGGTTAAGGTTTACAGTACATCAACATAAACACTGGAGGTTTAATTCCTCATTACTTGATAATAACGATGCATATAGTAATATTAAAGAATGGTTTAAATATTATATATCAGATAATTATGCCTCTGATGTTTCACCAGCAGTTATGTGGGATGCTGCAAAGGCAGTTATTAGAGGGAACATAATATCTTATATATCTGCAAGGAAAATGGCAACAAAGGAACCTATGATGGGGTTAATGTCAGAACTGTCTAAATTTGAACAACTTCATAAACAGCATCCTTCAGAAGACAATTAAAAAAAAACTACATGATATTAGAAACCAATTAAATATTCTTCAGACTGAACAAACTTGCTGTCCTTTACGAAGCAGAAGTATTTAGAATTTGGGAACAAACCTAGTAGATTATTAGCTCACCAATTAATGAAGGAGCATGCAGAACATATAATTAAGTTAATTTGTAATTCCAATGGCCAGTTGACTTATGACGCAAAATTAATAAATCAAGCTTTAGCTAAATTTTGTGATAAGCTTTATCCCTCCGAGAACCCATCTGATTCAAATTTACAAAAAATTTTGGACTCTATATCTTTACCATCACTGGCAGAGGAGGATAGGGCTTATTTGGATGCTTTACCCACCTCACTAGAAGTACAAAAAACTATCAAGTCCTTGGCATCAGGAAAAACCCCTGGATTAGACGAATTCCCTTCGGAATTCTATAAGGCATTTTGGCCTTAAATCGAACCCCTTTTTATGCCAATGGTGAATGAGAATGGGATTCTTCCTGAAACAATGAAAACTGCCATCATAACTTTAATTCACAAGAAAGATAAAGATGCTGCTGAATGCATGTTTTATCGCCCAGTTTCGCTACTTCCAGTTGATCTTAAAATTATATCTAAACTTCTTGCTAGCAGGCTTGAAAAAATTCTCCCCAATCTAATTCATTCAGATCAGACTGGTTTTGTAAAAGCAAGATATGGTTCAGACATATCTCCTTTATTTGGAATAACCATCCACCAAGGATTGCTCCTAAAACTTTATGCAAAGCAAAAGAAAGTGGGGGCCTAGGGCTTCCAGATTTTCAGTTATATTACTGAGCAGCACAAACAAAAAGTATCATAAACTGGGTACACTCTCGAGACAATGCACAATGGACTGATATCGAGAAACAAGCCATTTACCCATTGTCATTAACATCATTACCCTATATTAATAATATAAAATGGATAAATGGCTGTGCAAAGACATTTGAGATTTATAATATAATGAAAGTCTGGCAGGAAACTACCATCTTCTATGGGGAACACATTTATAAAGTGGAAAGATCAAGGTATTGTCTCTTTTAAGCAAGTTCTTAAAAAGGGCACCCTTAAATCTTTTACTGAATTAAAAAGTGAATATGATATCGACAATAAAGATTTTTACAAGTACTTGCAACTTAGACATTTGATAAATGATCTCTTTGTAAAGGGTCATATCTCACTGGAACAATCTAAATTAGATAACATTCTAGAGAACACGTCAGTACTGAAGGGAAAAATGTCAGAGATATATGCAGTTTTAAGAGATATACTTAGATATAATGTACACTATAAGAATGAGGAAAAACTGATTTTATCTAAGTTCGAAATGTGGGGAGGTGATCTTCTAAATATGCTTGTATTGGAGAGGATGAGGTACATCAATAATGACAAATATAAGGTTTCTGACAAATCCTGGGGACAAATTTTAGAACTGTTCTGTTGTTCTGTCATATTTTATTTTAATTATATATTTTTTCTCATTGTTGTTCTGTAAATAAGAAAAAAACATGAAAAAAAAAACATATTGTATGCTATTAAACAGTGCAGATGCTTCTAGCTACTTAAGCTTGATTTCACCTGTTGTTTTGTTCTGAAATCACCAACAGTTTGAAGAGACTGTACAGAAACAGTATGTACAGTAAAGCAGGACATCATGCTTGCAGTGTAAATCAAAGAAACAAAACCAAACGTCCATTTGGGATTTGCGTATTTGTGTAAATTCTGTGTCTGGTTTTAGTGTTTGTGCAAGTGAAAACTTTCTTCAAGTGGTCTTCTTTCTATAAAAATATTTTCTTTATGCGCAATTAAAATTTACAAAAAAAATACAAGAAATGCAGTAGGAAACCCCAAGACTTGTTGAATCAGTTTCCTTTTTTATTTAATTCAAAATGCAAATTATTAATCATAATTTCTTTCTAGATTCCATAAAGCATTACAACTCTGGGACGTATTTCATAAGCATTCACTCCCAAATTCAACACACCATCAACCTCAATGTTCCTGGTAAAGGTTATCTCCATTTCAAGATGATTCATATATGTGAATCACGGATCCAATCACAGTCAGCTCTTGACCCTTTCCCTTTTGTCGTTGTCATGATCATTAATGCATGAGAGGGTTCATGGCTTCTCAGTGCTCCATTACACCTCATAAACTTTCCCGTGATTCAGCACTCATGATGCCAATGTTACCCATCGTGGAGCCTTTGCAACCTGGGTATATGTTGTGGTCATTGCTGGTTGAGTGAGTTAATGTAAAACTGTGTCTGAACAATCGGAATGCAGAGGTTTGCCTTGCATAAGTGGTGATGTATAAGCTGCGTTTACAGATATGAGTGTGCTTGAGTCACTGAGAAAACAAAATGAGCTCCAAGATTAACTTTCCCCTTAATTGCAAAACGTGTAAACATTATGAGAACATAGCAGCGATGTTAGCAACCATCCTTTTGTTTAGATCTATCATAAATTGCTTTGTGTATGTGTGTGGATAAGTATAATTATCCATGAATCAATGACCTCCTCCATTCAAAATGTTACAAAAAGAGATTAAAAAGTAAAAAAAGAAAGTAAAAAAAAGAAATGAAAAAAAAGGACATGTCATAAATCAATTTCTACATGTGTCCATTTGTATCTCATAATTATGATTGAATTTTATCATAATTTTGACGATTTGAGGTTATTTGAGGAGCCTTTCAAATTGATGGATCCTAATGATGTTCATCAAGGTCAATAAGTAGAAAATGGTAAAAAAAAAAAAAAAAAAAATTATTAAGTTTTTTCCATTGCAAAAGAAAAATATTCAATACAGTGACTTTCCACTTCTGCACTGGAACATGTCATGGTTTTTCCACATCTCATCTGGACTGGATATAGAGGCAGTTGAGTAAAATGGCCATAATGTTCCCATTTTTTTTATCTGATGTTTTATTTCATAATTTTGACCTTTTTATGACATAAAATTATAAGTGTTAAGTTTTAAATGTAAGTCTTCAGGATTTTTTTTCTTTGCACATTTTACCGCTAGGTGAAATCTAGTTGCTTAAAAAATATAATAGCACACTTCAACAAGCCACACAATCACAGGTATCATTCACGTGTTATCAAAACAGTGCTGCATGTCTTAATTACAGACAGAATCTCTTTATGAAAGGCCTCAAGTATGAATGCTCTGTGTAAACGATATAATGAGTATATGTGTCAGTGAAGGGTCTACGGTCAGTCTCTATGGGTGGGTTCTGTATTTAATAGCACGGTACATTTTTCTTTACTTAACTGTTTAGCACTGATTTGGCTCTTATTACCCCTCTCTCAGCCTCTAAAGAATAACACTTCTGTAATTACAGCACAAATCGTGCCAATCAATTGCATGTGAAAGGGGCGGTAAAGCAAACACATGAACGATCTGTGTGACTCCTATCACATACACGCCAAGACTCTTGTTGAGGTCTTTATACGTAAGAAAGAATCTAAAGCATGCTGTAGGATTTGAACTCCATCTGGAAATAGAGGGAGGGTGAGCATGGGAACAAATAAGAAGAAGAGAGTGAACGGAAAGAACATTATGGTACTATCCTCACACTAGCCCACAATCCTCCAGGCATTTTTGTTTGGATGAAAGACTCCTGACAGCTGCCGGTAAGCATGTCTTATCCAGGCCAGAGATGTCGAGTGTGTTTGTCGTCATTTGGCTTTTAACGTGCGAAGCAGAAACTAAACAAATGCCAAAGGCCTCATTTCTGCAGCTTCCCCCTAAAATCTTTAAACCAGCAGATAAGCCGAACACTAGAGCTGGACGTCTTCGTTATTGCTTCACTATAATGAAAACACTCAGGATTTGATTTAAACTGAAACTTTTTTGCTGCTGTATAATGTAAATAGATTTTGACCTTATGACACTGGATGGATTGAAAAGATAAAATTTGTTTGCCCGTGAAAATGTGTGGGTGGTTGCCAGGGTGTCACGTGTCATGGCACAGCTCTGTTTATAAACTTATATATATTACAACTGTGTAAGCTGATATATAGGCTACTATATTGCAAATCTCAACTGCTTGATTGCTTTATTTTGGCACAAACTTATAACTATGTATATTATCCTGTACAAATCTGATGAAGGCAACTATACAGCATAAAGATGTTAAGATATTGTGATATATAAATACACACATACATAACATTAACATCACGATTTTCTGTAAAGCTTCTCTAAAACGATGTGTATTGTGAAAAGCATTATATAAATCTGACTTAACATGCAATGGGCTCATGTGTTCAGCTAACATTTTCTTTCAGGCTAATGCCATTTCTTGTTAATTTAACCACAGAGAGGCCTTGTGTGCGGTGTTACTTCCATTTTTCATGAGCACCACAGGACCCTCGACATCCGCCTCAGGAATTCAGATGGCAGGGTAGAAATTTCACCCTCCTGCCTCACACACCACACATTATGAGTCTGATGCACATGCAGATGCTTCTAAAAAAACACATCATGTTCACTTAATTGTTAAAAGATTTTGTTATTATTTAAAAATTGCAATAAGACAACATTATGCATTTACGATATTTATGAATTTTACATTTGATCATTCTTATCTCTTTCTCAGATTATTAAATTATTAATATTAAGTCAGTCAAATCTAGTACTAACATTTAAACATCTAGCACTAATTGTAAATGTCTGTTCACACCAAAAACACTATAATTAAAAACTATAATTAAAGCTGCCCACAGTGTTGAAAGGGCCCTTGCACCCGGAGCCACCTACACCCGGTGGTCTTAGGAAAACAGCGAACAATGGGCAATATGCATTCAAAATTGTAAATATATTGAAATATGTCAAAAGTTATTTGTATGTGCCAAAAACTTCCTGCTGCCAGCTGGTGGCACTGTAATTATTTTTTGTTAACAACTGTTTATTGAATTTAGAACCCATCCCAACCCCCTGGTAGACTTAAATAAATAAATAAATATATAAAATAATATTAATACATAAAAATAAAACAATAAAATAATTTTTACAAAGATTTTAGAAAAGATGACAACATTAAAAGCTGAAAGCCATAAATTTAAAGTTTTCACATTAGATCCATGTATACGAGAAGTTCCAGTGAGATATCCAACAAATACACAGTCCAGGTTCGTCTGTCTGTTGCATGAGGAGGATTCCAATGGTTGACTAGCAACTTTTTGTTGTTGTGAGAGCAGCTAACAGTAAACATCTTTGTTGAAAAAAACAGTTGCCAGGCAGATTATATTGAGTTTTGAGATTCTGGAAGGATTGTAAACCACTATCATCACAGATATTTCCCAGAGTGACCATTGTGAACAATGGCACTGTAATTATAACTGAATATTGATGTGTAGATGTCTTTAGGCCAGGACTCTTATAAAAAGTGTGAAGTTTGGTGCAGATTGGATATTGCAATTTTTGGTTAAACATGAATATCCTGTTTGTGGAAAATCGGACATTGTATGGATGAGTTACACCAACTTACTATCCCATGGCGATGCATAAAACTTTTCCAGACCACCGCAGACACGCCCTTCAATGAAAACTCAAGATCTTCACAATTTTATATTGCCAAGACTTTTAGATTAGACTGATCAAATATAATGTTGATGTCATTAAATCTCGAGTTAGTTACAGCATAAAACATGTCACTTCCTGTTGCCAGCAGGTGGTGCTATGACTATAACAGAATATCAGCATGGGTATGTATTCATGACATGACTTTTATCAAACGTGTGGTTTGGGAAAGATAGGGCAGCTATGGCGAAACATAAAAATTTGTCAGGTTGCAACGGACACGCCCTTTAACGAAAAGTCAAGATCTTTGCAATTTAACATCAAAAAGGGCTTTAGATTACACTGAGCAAATTTGGTGTTAAATATCTTGGAGCAGGGCCGTGCACAGACCTTTTGAGGGGCATGTGCTGAAACTGAAAAAGGGCACCCCCCTCCCTTTTTTTATATCAAGATTATTTAGTAAGCCTGCATAAAAGGAAGAAATGGTCACGTCTTCATGACAAATTCAATAACACAAAATAATAGTCTCAAAAACTTTAGATTTATTCACGGTTTATAATAATATTAGATAATTAGATAATATAGATAAACAGGGTTTTAGGGGCTTCTTTAAACCTAATTACAACAGCAACCTTCTGTGAGCCATGTGCTTGAAGATGTTTATGACTTCACTGTGATCCACTGGGATGTCCCTCTCTATGGCTGTGAGGAGAAGATCTGAGAGTCTCTCCTCTGAGCAGAGGCTTCGGAGTTTGTTCTTAATTAACCTTTTTTTTTAAAAGGATCTCTCCACAGTTGCAGTTGATACAGGTAGGGTGGCATATACTTTAAGCATTTCTACCAGTGTAGGGAAAACGTGCTGGCCACTGGTTTATTTTAGAGTGGAAAGCATACTCTTCATGCCACTTGACTTGAAGGTGGTATGGTAAACCTTCAGCTCTGTCTTCAGTTGCTGCTCCTCCTCAACACCATAAAAGTCACACAGTGTGTGTATGGATTGGACAGCCTCTGGGTTTGATGTGCCAACCCAGTTGTCATGAACTGTCAGGCTGTGGAATGACTGCTATAAACTCATGGGCGTAGGTTTAGGGGGGGACGCTAGGTACTAGTCCCTATCAATATTTTGAGATGACAAAATTTGTCCCCACCAATATTTAGCAAGCTCCTTTGAACTGCTATTTGTATCTTTGCACTGCTATTTGGATCGATTCTAACGGCCACGACGACAGTACAAGAAACGCTGTAATTTGATTGGCGGCGGGGTATCTGACAGGCAACACGCGCGGGCCGGGACTACTTTTGTGCTAGCACTAGCAGCGAGCGGGTGGTGTGTGTGTGTGTGTGTGTGCGCGCGCGCATGTTGACGACGGCCGACGGTAAGTTACCAGGGCTGTCTCTGTGCTACATACAAAGGCCAGTAAAAACATTTTAATATTCAGTTTTTTCCCCTTTTTGTACTTTGTAGATGCCACCCAAGAAGAAAAAAGGGGACATAAGAAGCTTTTTCATAAAGCAGAGTCAGAGTGTAACGTTAAGTAGGCAAAATAACTAGCTAGCCAGTAGCCACACAAATAAACTAGCAGTAGTGACTGACCAGGCTTTCAAATGCAGATTCTACTGTGGAAAATAGTATTAACTGGTGATAGTATGTGTTACTCAGGATGATAGAATGCTACGTTAGCAAGTAACTGAATGTCAATTAGCCTGTGCCTCAACTTAGAATCTTGCAGTCAACATAAACGTGAGTGTACTGGAGGGTAAATAGTGTTTATAATAGAAAAGGGTTATTATATTTATTTAGATTTGTTTCCTTGTGGCAGAGTATTTTTTGTTAGTTTAAATACTTATGTACATAATAATTTATATTAATAAAACGTTTGGTTGTTCAGCATTACACAGCCATACTCGACATACAAGTCGGCACTTACAACCTCTCAGATCTGGAAGTACAAGATAAAATCCTAGCGCTCTGACTTTTGCTACTCTTTTTGCGGTATTCTGTAGTGATGTGTCGTTCGTGAACGAATCGTTCTTTTTGAACGAATCTTTTAGGTGAACGAATCGTTCTCGTTCACGCAATCCACTGACTCATATTTCTCGTTCACTGAAGTTCCTCCCTACACAGCAGCGTGGCGCTATTAGCAGCGCATGCGCAGCTCGGTGAACCGGGTAACTGAACCATTTCATCCTGTCAAAGAATTACTCAACCTCGAGCCAATAGCCTTCGATTATAAGATGTGACAGAGTACCCTTATGAAAATTAACCATGGTTTTACTACAAATAAAACCAAAAAACCATGGTTACTATAGTTAAACCATGGTAACCACAAATTAACCATGGTTTTGCTAAATTAACCATAGTTTAACCATGGTATTTGTAGTAAATTTGTGGTTATACAAATGGTAGTCAACACGCCAAAAAAACCATGGTTTACTACAGTTTTACTATAATAAAACCATGGTTATTTTTCGTAAGGGTATGTGACTTGTTGAATGTAGTGAACGTATACACCCTTCAATGAACTAGTTTCATGAGTCTGAACGAGATCTAGAGAGCTTATCGTTCGTGAATGAAATGACTGAACTGATACCCATGTCGTTCGTGAACGAGTTGAATGATTTAGTATATCTCGTTCGTGAATGAAATGACTGAACTGGCACACATGTCGTTCGTGAATGAGCTGAATGAACGGATACGTCGTTCGTGAATGAAATGAACTGGTATAGCTTATCTCGTTCGTGAACGAAATGAATGAGAGTAAACTGGGTTAGTCTGCCATTTAGCATGTCAATCTCGCAAAATGCAAAGAGCAGTTACAGGTACTGTGCACATACGCTTGTTTTGATATTTAGCATACAGAACTCAACGTTTAATCCCCGATTTATGAATGTGAATATATAATATACAACCTATCTGATCAAACAATTAAAATGCTAATTAGGCATGAAAACCTCGTGCTTTGTTCATCTGAACAACTTAATTAGACTTTATATATTGAATGAGATTATGCACACATTTTTATAAAGTCAGGTCAGTTTTTGTAACAAGTGAATACGTTTGTTAACTTAAGACAAAACGCATAATACACCCTTTTTTGCCACCTGCTGGCATATTTTGTGTAATACGAAAAAATGATCACTGAACGAATCAGTGAACGATTCTGAACGAATCATTTTGGTGAACGAACTGAAAATGAACGAATCTCTAGAAAGAATCATAATTTCCACCACTAGTATTCTGTTGCAAAACTCACTTGTGCACTTGTATATGCAGATGTGAAAGAGCAGAGCCGGGGGCGGGGCTTTGGTGCGAATGAAGACATTTTATTGGTCGATGCCCGACCAATAAACAACGCCAATTGTTTTCACTGAATATCCTTAGCTTTGACAGGATTTTAAGACACTGCATTCATTTTGCCATTCAGGTATTATCTAGTAGACAAATAATGCAATGGGGGAAGTCGTGGCCTAATGGTTAGAGAGTCGGACTCCCAATCGAAAGGTTGTGAGTTCGAGTCCCGGGCTGGCAGGAATTGTGGGTGGGGGGTGTGCATGTACAGTTCTCTCTCCACCTTCAATACCACGACTTAGGTGCCCTTGAGCAAGGCATCGAACCCCCAACTGCTCCCCGGGCGCCGCAGCATAAATGGCTGCCCACTGCTCCGGGTGTGTGCTCACAGTGTGTGTGTGTGTGTGTTCACTGCTCTGTGTGTGTGCATTTCGGATGGGTTAAATGCAGAGCACAAATTCTGAGTATGGGTCACCATACTTGGCTGAATGTCACTTCACTTTTTTTTCAACATATTTTATATGTATATCCCACTGCATATTACAGAGTAAACTCGCTGTACCAGAACATGCTTTGATCTCACCGCCACGCAGTCACGTGGTTCATGGAGCTATCAATAGTACTAAACTAAACGTTTTGTCAATATGCTTGAAATGTATTAATTGGGACAGACAGCAGTTTCATTATATTTGAAATCGCTGCAAATATAATGAAACTGCTGTCTGTCCCAATTAATGCATTTCAAGCATATTGACAAAACGTTTAGTTTAGTACTATTGATAGCTCCATGAACCACGGGACTGCGTGGCTTAGTTTAGTACTATTGATAGCTCCATGAACCACGTGACTGCGTGGCGGTGAGATCAAAGCATGTTCTGGTACAGCGAGTTTACTCTGTAATATGCAGTGGGATATACATATAAAATATGTTGCATTATTTGTCTACTAGATAATACCTGAATGGCAAAATGAATGCAGTGTCTTAAAATCCTGTCAAAGCTAAGGATATTCAGTGAAAACAATTGGCGTTGTTCATTGGTCGGGCATCGACCAATAAAATGTCTTCATTCGCACCAAAGCCCCGCCCCCGGCTCTGCTCTCTCACATCTGCATATACAAGTGCAAAAGTGAGTTTTGCAACAGAATACCACAAAAAGAGTAGCAAAAGTCAGAGCGCTAGGATTTGAACTTGTACTTCCAGATCTGAGGGGTTGTAAGTGCCGACTTGACGTTGTGCAGCGAAACTGAAGTAAAGTACAAAAGTAAATATGTTGTAAACATGTGTGTATGTCATTTTCTTTGTGTGAATGTCATTCTACACATTTGTATCTATTAATCTACAACTTCCAATTCAAAAAACGGGTGTTTTGATCATTGTCTGTGTGTGCAAATTAAAAGATTCAGCTTTTCACATCAGAGCTGTGAGTGTAAATTTTAACTTACAAATACAAATATTAATATGACAAGTTCTCACAATCAGATCTTCAACCTCTCGAGTTTTGCTACTGATTTACCTTCATAAGTTATCAGCTTACTGACAGCTTGAGGATCGAATAAGATTTACACAAGCTCGTTTTAAGAACTTTCATTTGCTAAATATTTGTAAAACAGACAGACAGGCGTAAAGGGTGACCAATAGCATTGATTAAAAAAAAAAAAAAAAAAAAAAAAACACCACCAAAAAAAGGGCACTTCGTAGTGTAAGGGCAAAAAGGGCATTCTCTTGGTCGGCGTTACGTCACAAATCATGTGACCTGCATAGCAACAGGTCTGTGTGATTTTGTGCTGTGTGATGTAACACCTCGTCCAATAGCCTGGAGCCATTTCTCTCTCCTTTCTGGCTCAGTTGCCTTGCTAGGTATCATATAAAATGAGAGGTCACTCCTCTTTACGCTGTTGTTTGTGCAACTAACAACACAACAGTTTTTAGGCATGATTCTCGGCAGTTTTGCGCTTGTTTGTCTTCCGCTTCGTGTTGCTTAATGGCGAGCGCTTGTTTGTTTTACCCTTCGCCGCGGTTGCTATGCGCGCGCAGTGCATTATGGGAGTAAAAGTCCCGGATGTCCGACCTCGAGAATGTGCTCTGCACAGGTTAAGCCCTACCTGTGCACGTGCCTGTCTTGGAGGCATTCGTTAAAATACAACACCTTACAACTGTCTACTGTATTTAATACATGTACTTAAAACATACATTCAAGGGGCACTGAAACTTATATCAGATGTAAATTTTCGCCACTTCTGGCATGTGTGCAAAGTTTCACAAGTTTTTGAGCATGTTTACGCCCTCAAAAAATGCGATTCGTTTTGGAGAATGAAAGGAAAATAAACTTTTTCAATTCCAGTAGGGTCATTAAACCATCAGTGCATGGGCCCAAATAATAATAATAATAAATGCAGTAATTCCAAAAGGGTCCTCACACTACGGTGCTCAGGCCCTAGCTAATGTTATACACAAAACAAAATAAAAAAATAAAAATAAATAAACATTAAAAATAACATTTTCATAACCTGATGGGAATGTTTTTAAAAAAGTTCTTAGAACATATTTTGCTAGTTGGACATTCTTACCACATCAAAATGTAATGTTTAATTCAGTGTGTTACTTGACATGTATCTGCCAAATGCGTAAGACATATGATATTAATAATGCATAAAATTATGATATATAAATGCTATATATATATAATCAGTTACATTGATAGAAGTTGCATATCATTAATTCATAATAAAAACCTATAACACTTATAACACCTACAATGCTACTCAATGCTGTTTCTTGAGTTGGTTAGCACAGCATTTCATTTAAAAAATAACACCAAAAACAATTATCCCTGCGCGACACATGAGACGTGTTTCCTGGTGCTGGATTACCACCTTCTGACAGGTAACCCTGAGGGAGATATTCATAGTTTTGCAAACCTTGTAAAAATAACTGGTGGTCAGTGGAGGAAAGCCTTGTATTGCCCTCCATGTGGGCATTCCTGTAAGGGTGTGACGTCACGTGAAAACTATGAATTCTACAATGTTGTGTTTACTTTGGACCAAATGCACCTCACACAAGGACACGTGCAGTTTGAGTTTGAAACTGTTGAGCAAGTACTGTGGATCAAGATTATTGCCGTTGTTTTCTTGTCACGTCAGCTGTTTATTCAGCCATGTAAACTGAGCCACATGTCTGATGACTTAAACAGATGATGGCTTGAACAAACAGAATACTGCTTTATTTGTTCTGTTAAGAAAATGTTAACATAAAACAATGTGTCACATATGCAATTTTATGTTTCAGAAAATTAGAGACTTGGCTTTGGATCTTAGCAGTATCCTAATGCATTTTTCTAGTGCACATTCCTTATCATGACCATAAACATCATGATTTACAGTGAACCATCTAAAAAAGTGCTTGACTGAGTGAAAAGAAGCATTCAATCCTTCAAGTTGATGACTGTTCAGTTTGACTGTTTATTGTTACATACAAGAGACTTCAAGTTAGATTTATCATCATCATCCTCATTAAGGGCTTCATATATATATATATATATATATATATATATATATACAGTGTTGGGAAGGTTACTTTGGAAATGTAATAGGTTACAGATTACAAGTTACCCTATTTAAAATGTAATAGTAGTGTAACTTTTTCAATTACTTTATTAAAGTAATGTAACTAATTACTTTTGGTTACTTTTTGATTACTTTTCAAAATCTCCAATTAATGTTTATTTGCAACTGTTAATCATCTTCAAACATTTACACCATTCAGGTTTAACCTTACAGCAGTGCTCAATACTGTCAGACTTTCACCATCCTTCATCACTTGAATTAAGATGATCAAATTTGAACACATGTCTGCATGTCTGCTTCATTAATTTCCACATGGGGCGGACTGGGATAAATTTCAGACCGGGAAATCTCAAACTCATACAAACAAATTCATGGACAACACTATTTTTTGTATGGACCTGATATAAAAAAAGATTTAAATCTTTAGTTTGGGGACATGCAAAATAATTAAAAGTTCTCTCCTCAACTTCACCTTCACTTCATTTCTTTTTTCTTTTCAGTCTCTTTATTTTGCCCTGTTATCCATCTACCTCATGACTTTAACACTCAAGATTTAACAAAACTATACTTTCTAAATTGCCTACATGTCAAATTGAGTGCATCACTACAATATAAAATCCTAATACTGAACATGAGTCATGTTTTTCCCTCACAAAATTTAACTGCTTTTATTACGTAACAGTAGCCTACAGTAACCATGTTTTTTTTAATTATTATTATTGCAAATGGATTACCATTTGTATTTATTTTTAAATAAATAAATATGTAAATTTGTGGCATGGTTTAACAACAGTAACCTTCGTCTCTGAATTTATAGCAAATATTAAAACTTTGCATATGCTTTGATTCAAGTGTACTTTTGATATATTTGTCCAAAATGTGGCATATTCCGTCCGTGTTAGGCAATAGCAATCCCGTTTTTATTACTGGATTCTACTAACCAGACTATGTTTCTGCATCGCGGAAATTATAGGGCCGTACGTCTCAGAATAGTCAGTTCAATTTGGGAAAGAAATCAATTACATCTGTATGTGGATGTGTGTAAATATTCAAATGTAATCCCCACTGTAATCTTTAAAATTTTCAGAAGTAACTGTAATTTAATTACTCCTTTTTTCTTAGAAACTGTAACTGATTACAGTTACATTTATTTTGTAATTAAATTACGTAATTAAGTTACATGTAACTAGTTACTCCCCAACACTGTATATATATATATATTGTGACGAGTCAGCTGCCTCCTCCCTGATTTTCACCGGCACCACGTCCTAAATCGCCGGCCTTCACCAGGCTCCCGATTGGAGTGGGTGCGTGAGAGGAGGGGCGCTGGACGAGTCAGGGCGGCGTGTGATGGGGCACACCTGAATGGAGCCTCATCACCGCCGCTGTTTAAAAGCCCAACGCACCTCTCCTCGGGAGACCGGTCTCTTCCCCGTGCATGCACACTGGTGTCCTCATGGGTCCAGGAAGGGTGCGTTGAGGGACTCCCGCACCACCAGTCACCAGAGACGTGAGCTGCCGGACCCGCGATCCGGATGGGAACCGCACCCGTTTACACGGCCGACGGCCAACGAGAGTGATGCGGCCGCTAGAGGATGCCGCCGCCCCTCGCGCCCCGGACCGAAGAGCAGTGTTGCCAGATTGGATGGACGATTTCCAGCCCAAAAGCTCACAAAAACCCGCCCACTCCAACAAAAAACCGCCCAAAACTTAAATACAAAATTTAAATACAAAAAACAAAATAATGTGATTCAACATGTCAGTCAAAGGTGTTAAGAGCCATTTCAACTCCTTAAAACTAAATAATAACGTTAGATAAATTTCCCATGGATCAAATGGTGACAAATACATTAAAGACAATTACCGAATATGATTAAAATAGGTTATGCAAGCAGTCACCGTCAAAACATTTGATTGATTTACAATTGATTTACCGATACCCTCGAAAAACATATGTATGGCAGAAACAGAAACCGGGCTGAGTATATTGGGATGTCTATCTAACTGTGAAATGCTCTATGGACATGTGTAACGAATTCTGAGTGGTTGAGAACAGGAAGACTCGCCGGAAATATCGCTGAAGGAGCCCCTTTTTGGACAGGTCACGTGGCAGCAGGAGAAGTATCCAGGAGCTGGAAAGAAGAGGGAAAGGAGACCTCGTGTTAGTAACGGTGTGAGTACTCCAAACCATCGTACAGCAGCATAATTATCTGGAGTGAACTATCTGTGAGCCTTTTTGTGAGTTTTTGGCATAGTAAGTGAGCGGCCCCACCGTGGAGGAGGATTGTGGGTGAGCCGGGACCAGGAGTGAGAGAAGACGTTGGGGTGTCGTGGCGGAGACGTTTAAATCTGAATATTCTTTGCATCAGTGTTCTCACGATTTCCAGGATGAGTCTTTGGTCAGACGGGGGGTTTGACCCTAAATTCACCAAGAGTGTGTGGAGTGCAGTGGGTGAGCCTTTGTCCTTTGCTGTGAGTGTATACACTTGAAAATTGCAGTGTTGTGCTGTATTTGTGTCGTCAAAAACCACCTTTCAGGCCCGACGAAATCCTGTGGAGGAAGTGAGTACTGAGGCGGGCGAAGAAAACAACCTCTCTAATTAGATGCCGTCGATGACATCCTGACCCTTCTACCCCACGTAACGGAGGTGGGAAACAAATTCAAGTAAGAACAGTGTGGATATAGTGGGAAGTATTAATGGTGAGGAGTTGGCTGCTGGAGGAGGAAATCAGCTGTGTGTGTATTATTACCTGCTGTGGAGTTCTTCAAACGTTCGCCCCTGTCTAGAAGACTCGCCCTGTTGGTTGGCAGAAAGGACAGGGAAGCGTCCGACCTACCCAGTGTAGCACACCCTGGGTGTAACAACTTACCTGTGTGTGACATCAGCGGAGGCCGTGTTCGGCCCAACGCAGCAGCAGTTTTCGACCCGCATCTCTCTCAGCAGTTGGTAAAACCTCAGAAAAGGAACGCCTGACGTCTATTTCCCCAAAAGGTGTGAGTAACATCCCTTTCTGCTTCCCTGTATATTCACCGTAAGCTATTGCCCAAAGCTAAAGCCAGCATATTGTGTTGTACATTCGCCTGAATGCCCAGAGTGAAGTCCCAGTTACCTTTGATGTACCTACCTTATGCCCAATGCTAAAGCCAGCATATTGTGTTGTACATTCGCCTGAATGCCCAGAGTGAAGTCCCAGTTACCTTTGATGTACTTACCTTATGCCTAAAGCTAAAGCCAGCATATTGTGTTGTACATTCGCCTGTATTCCCAGAGTGAAGTCCCAGCTACCTTTGATGTACTTACCCTATGCCCAAAGCTAAAGCAGCATATTGTGTTGTACGTTCGCCTGTATGCCCAAGTGAAGCCTCAGTTGTCTTTCCTACAGACTTACCTGTGCCCCGAGCAAAGAGCCAGTGGCCCCTCTGTCCACCGTCCATGTCCAGTCCTGTCATACTTACTTGTATGTTCTTGTGCAGATCTAGCAGGTCCCTTTGAAGTGTCTACCTGTACGTCGACCCGTTACTCAGGATACAGAAACCGCAAACACCTCCCGTACACTTACCAGTACGGTCTCAGTCTGGTCCCGACAGCCATTGTGCAGCTCCACCAGCATCTGGACGACTGGGAGTCCAACCCGCTGGGCCGCCTTGGAGTTTGCCACGGGAAGCAGCAGGTATCCACCGTGCATTCAAACTCTAAATACTTACCACTTGTATCTGATACGTCCAGGAAAAGGAGAGGGCCCCGGGCAGCTGTCCTGCAAGCTAGAACAAAGGGGCACTTGTGAATAAGCTGATTGTCGTCACATAGCCAGAAGGAAAGAGGAGTGAAGGACTTACCGAGATCTCCCGTGACGGAGTCTAAGAGAATCGAGACTGATACTCCACCAATTGGAGAGTTGGATTTTAGCCTCCCTCCCCCCTCCCTTCCCTATACCTTTTTTAGTAATTTAATAAAGCTGTTTTAATACTTACTTACCGTCTCTCGTGTGTCTGGTCATTGGGGTGTTCTTGGGACCTCCTCGAGGTGGAAACTAGGGAGGGGCGTGACTCACGACATCTGTGGTCCGCTCCGACCTGTGACACATATAACAGTCAAAAATGTGTTGTCATTCATTGATAAATACTGTATGAAAATTAACAACAACAACAATAATCGCCATCCGA
Source organism: Carassius carassius (assembly GCF_963082965.1). Taxonomy (NCBI): domain Eukaryota; kingdom Metazoa; phylum Chordata; class Actinopteri; order Cypriniformes; family Cyprinidae; genus Carassius; species Carassius carassius. The sequence goes on along the minus strand of NC_081760.1, from coordinate 16,490,290 downwards.
ATCCATGAGTTTATCACTGAGGTGGTATGTAAATTTATTTTCACAGCGGTCCACATGAGAAACAATACCACCCTAATAGGGGCTTTAGTCTTTTGTGAAGTTCGTATTGTAGAACATTACATTTGCACAGTCAAAACTAAGAAGATATACCAATCTGTACTGTTTAAAAGATAAAAGACAAGATCGTTTAGATATAGATTAGATATAAATAGATTATGTTATAAATTAAATAATTTAACTGTGCTAACTGTGCTTAGGAGTTGCAGTAATATTAGAGTCTTGGTGTCCCTCAACAGGTGTAATTCACGTTTTGAGTGTTAAAACACTCTCCCACTCTTTACCATGTAACATATATTTAGGCATTATGATCACTCATACAGTTCATAGATTTAAAATTAGATCCGTTATTGCTCATGAATCATCACGTGTGTCTGTAGATCACTAGTGATTGGCTAAAAGTACGACCGCGACCGTTCACATCAGCATCAGCACCACTGCACTGCAGTTTATAACAACGTGATGACTGTTCGGATGCAGTATATGCACACTAGAGCTTGTTTGTTAGCCAATTAGCCTAAACAATTTATATTTTTGAAAACTGCCAAACTGACCCCAAACCAGCCCAAATTTTGTCCACCCGCCCAAGACAATTTTTACCCGCACAATCAAATTCAAAACCGCCCAATTGGGCGGGACACTGCCCAATCTGGCAACACTGCCGAAGAGGGGAGCGTGTGCGGCTGCAGTACTCTTACCCTTACCTGGACCCTTCCTCCATGAACACTGCCCGACCCACACGAACCCCGCAGCACTACGAGGACACCAGATTCCCTGTTTATTTTGGACACTCTTCCCCTTTGGCCACCTTTTATCCCCTGTTTTATTTGATTTTCTGTTAATAAAAGCCTCTCCGAGGCCTGACGCCACGCCCACTATGTCTGTCTTGTGCTCCTCCCGTCACAATATATAAATATATATATATATATATATATATATATATATATATATATACACACACAGTACAGACCAAAAGTTTGGACACACCTTCTCATTCAAAGAGTTTTCTTTATTTTCATTACTAAAATTGTAGATTCACACTGAAGGCATCAAAACTATGAATTAACACATGTTGAATTATATATGGAATTATATACATAACAAAAAAGTATGAAAATATGTCATATTCTAGGTTCTTCAAAGTAGCCACCTTTTGCTTTGATTACTGCTTTGCACACTCTTGGCATTCTCTTGATGAGCTTCAAGAGGTAGTCACCTGAAATTGTCTTCCAACAGTCTTGAAGGAGTTCCCTGAGAGATGCTTAGCACTTGTTGGCCCTTTTGCCTTCAGTCTGCGGTCCAGCTCACCCCTAAACCATCTCGATTGGGTTCAGGTCCGGTGACTCTGGAGGCCAGGTCATCTGGCGCAGCACCCCATCACTCTCCTTCTTGGTCAAATAGCCCTTGATGCCTTCAGTGTGACTCTACAATTTTCATAGTCATGAAAATAAAGAAAACTCTTTGAATGAGAAGGTGTGTCCAAACTTCCAAACTTTTGGTCTGTATTGTATATATATATATATATATATATATATATATATATAGTATATCATGTGCAGTTGGCAGAGATTCAGCCCTCATGCTGGTGTGTTCGTTTTGATTGTTTATTGTTACTTATGAGAGACTTAATGTTACATCATCCATTTGTCATCAGTATAAGTTCTTAATGGACTTGAGATATGAGTGTTGATGGTTTAAGCAAATGTATTTGGATAAAGGACAATTTTTTAAAGAAACTGTTCAAAATAAAGTGTGCAAAAGTTGGTGCAACAGTGAGCAAGGTGATAATGTAGGATACAATCTAAACCACAATCTGTTCCCCAAACTACACATCGACAGCGTACTTGTTGCGTTTGATAAAGATCACACCGACACAGTAAGTAACATCAACTTATCAAATCTTTTTACTTCACTTCTCTGTCTTCAGACCCCAGTAGACGAACACATACATTGGTCAGGCATGACAGAATGCTTTCAGCACAATCAAACTCGATGCATTACTGAACACTAACTCATTGCATTATCAAACAACACTTGTGTGAGAACACAACAGTACTGTAACTGTATGTCCTGCTGTGTACTTCCCTCATTCAGATGTGTGTTGATAATAACAGAGAGATGGTCTACCCATAACCATACATTTTGGAAGTGGAAAGAAGTGATGTGGTAGGCCATATAATCATATCCGCTTCAAGCATTGATCACTATCTTTAAGGCCGATTTCCTGCATGTGTATGTGTGCATGTTGGTCATGTTCATTCATTATTTCTAATTCCAGCTCATGACAGATGTGTAGTGTGTATGAACAGTGATTATGTGTTATACAGATGCATTTCTGAAAACTTCTTCTAGTTTTCCTCGGCTGTCGATTTACTCTTATAATTACAAAATAAAAAATAAAAATAAAATATTTAATTATTTTATTTATATATAGAAATTATTTACATGGAAATAAAGCACATTTTCCTTTCAAATACTGATCACTGTCCACTTTCCAGACTTTTTTCTTCTTATTGAATTTTTTTTTTTTTTTTTTTTTTTTTTGAGATTCTCAATGCTGCATTACAGTACTATAAGGATTTTTATTTTTCTTTGTTTTTTTCTTTCTTTCAAGTCGAATATAAGGATTTGTGCATTTTAATCATCGTCTATATTTAAATTGTATTGTGCCTTAAAGCACATTTCCCCCAATTTGTCACTAAATGTTTGAAATTACCAATATTCTCATAAATGATTCTTATTTGATTTTCATTGCTATAATGCAATGATTTTAAATTAATTTTTCAGTTAATTTTATTTATATTATATGTATACATATAATATATACTATATATAATACAACCCGAATTCCGGAAAAGTTGGGACGTTTTTTACATTTTAATAAAATGAAAACTATAGGAATTTCAAATCACATGAGCCAATATTTTATTCACAATAGAACATAGATAACGTAGCAAATGTTTAAACTGAGAAATTTTACACTTTTATCCACTTTATTAGCTCATTTAAAATTTAATGCCTGCTACAGGTCTCAAAAAAGTTGGCACGGGGGCAACAAATGGCTAAAAAAGCAAGCAGTTTTGAAAAGATTCAGCTGGGAGAACATCTAGTGATTAATTAAGTTAATTGATATCAGGTCTGTAACATGATTAGCTATAAAAGCTTTGTCTTAGAGAAGCAGAGTCTCTCAGAAGTAAAGATGGGCAGAGGCTCTCCAGTCTGTGAAAGACTGCGTAAAAAAATTGTGGAAAACTTTAAAAACAATGTTCCTCAACGTCAAATTGCAAAGGCTTTGCAAATCTCATCATCAACAGTGCATAACATCATCAAAAGATTCAGAGAAACTGGAGAAATCTCTGTGCGTAAGGGACAAGGCCGGAGACCTTTATTGGATGCCCGTGGTCTTCGGGCTCTCAGACGACACTGCATCACTCATCGGCATGATTGTGTCAATGACATTACTAAATGGGCCCAGGAATACTTTCAGAAACCACTGTCGGTAAACACAATCCGCCGTGCCATCAGCAGATGCCAACTAAAGCTCTATCATGCAAAAAGGAAGCCATATGTGAACATGGTCCAGAAGCGCCGTCGTGTCCTGTGGGCCAAGGCTCATTTAAAATGGACTATTTCAAAGTGGAATAGTGTTTTATGGTCAGACAAGTCCAAATTTGACATTCTTGTTGGAAATCACGGGCGCCGTGTCCTCCGGGCTAAAGAGGAGGGAGACCTTCCAGCATGTTATCAGCGTTCAGTTCAAAAGCCAGCATCTCTGATGGTATGGGGGTGCATAAGTGCATAGGGTATGGGCAGCTTGCATGTTTTGGAAGGCTCTGTGAATGCTGAAAGGTATATAAAGTTTTTAGAGCAACATATGCTTCCCTCCAAACAACGTCTATTTCAGGGAAGGCCTTGTTTATTTCAGCAGGACAATGCAAAACCACATACTGCAGCTATAACAACAGCATGGCTTCGTCGTAGAAGAGTCCGGGTGCTAACCTGGCCTGCCTGCAGTCCAGATCTTTCACCTATAGAGAACATTTGGCGCATCATTAAACGAAAAATACGTCAAAGACGACCACGAACTCTTCAGCAGCTGGAAATCTATATAAGGCAAGAATGGGACCAAATTCCAACAGCAAAACTCCAGCAACTCATAGCCTCAATGCCCAGACGTCTTCAAACTGTTTTGAAAAGAAAAGGAGATGCTACACAATGGTAAACATGCCCCGTCCCAACTATTTTGAGACCTGTAGCAGAAATCAAAATTGAAATGAGCTCATTTTGTGCATAAAATTGTAAACTTTCTCAGTTTAAACATTTGCTATGTTATCTATGTTCTATTGTGAATAAAATATTGGCTCATGTGATTTGAAAGTCTTTTAGTTTTCATTTTATTAAAATATAAAAAACGTCCCAACTTTTCCGGAATTCGGGTTGTATATATACTGCTACACCTGCAGCACTCAATATTTTCTCATTTTCCCACTCCCCCCGTTTGACTGGAAGAGGTGGAGGTACTGGTCTGCTCATCTCTAATGATTGGAAATTTAATTCTTTACCATCTTTGGGTATCAACAGCTCCTTTGAATCTCATTCAGTTACTGTTACCTACCCTTTTAAAATACATTTTGTAGTTGTTTATCGACCCCCAGGACCACTGGGTAACTTTTTGGATGAATTAGATGTGTTGCTCTCAACCTTTTCTGAGGATGGTACTCCCCTAGTTATGCTTGGAGATTTCAACATCCATCTAGAGAAACCTCTGTTTGCTGATTTCCACGCTCTGCTTGCCTCTTTTGATCTCAACCGAGTGTCAACTACTGCTACTCAAAAATCAGGCAACCAACTGGACCTTATTTATACATGACACTGCTCTACTGATCATGTTCTGGTTACTCCACTACACACGTCGGATCACTTCCAACTCACTCTTAACCTCAACATGGTCCCTGCCACATCACTTACCTCTCCACATGTCATCTTTCGATGTAACTTACGCACACTTTCACCCTCCCGGCTATCTGCAATGGTTTCATCTTCAGTTCCTTCCCCTAAACTGTTTGCATCTTTGGAAGCTAACAGTGCTACTGATACTTTCTGCTCCACTCTTACATCTTGTTTAGACACTGTTTGTCCCTTATCTTCCAGGCCAGCCCGTAACACCCCTTCTGCCCCTTGGTTATCTGATGTTCTATGCGAACACCGTTCTAAGCTTAGAGCTGCTGAAAGGGTGTGGCGCAAATAAAAAAATACTACTTAATTGTGTATCAGTCACTCCTATCTTCCTTCTCTGCTAATGTCTCCACTGCTAAAATGACATACTACCATAACAAAATTAACAATTCGTCTAACTCTCGCATGCTTTTTAAAACATTTTCCTCACTTCTTTGTCCTCCTCCTCCACCTCCTGCTTCATCTCTAATAGCTGACGACTTTGCAATGTTTTTCATTAATAAAATTAAACACATTAGTGCACAATTTTCCACACCACAATCAGTCAAGCTCATATCACCAGCAAACATACACTCATTTACATCCTTATCTTCACTCTCTGAGGCAGAAGTCTCAAAACTCATCCTTTCTAATCACCCTACTAGTTGTCCGCTTGATCCTATTCCATCTCATCTCCTTCAAGCCATTTCTCCTGCAGTTGTACCTGCACTCACTCACATCATCAACACATCCCTCCACACTGGCGTTTTTCCCTCATCATTTAGACAGGCACGTATAACTCCAGTACTTAAGAAACCCAACCTCAACCCATCTCTTTTAGAGAACTACAGACCAGTTTCCCTTCTTCCTTTCATTGCAAAAACACTTGAACGAGCTGTGTTCAACCAAGTCTCTAAGACTGGCAAGAGCAGAATCCAAATCTTCAGTACTTATCCTGCTTGATCTGTCCGCTGCTTTTGACACGGTTAACCACCAGATCCTCCTATCAACCCTACTGGCAAAAGGCATCTCAGGACCCACACTTCAATGGTTTGAGTCTTACCTATCAGATAGGTCCTTCAAAGTATCTTGGAGAGGTGAGGTGTCCAAGTCCCAACATCTAACTACTGGGGTGCCTCAGGGCTCAGTTCTTGGACCACTTCTCTTCTCTGTCTACATGGCATCATTAGTTTCTGTCATTCAGAAACATGGCTTTTCATACCACTGCTATGCTGATGACACTCAACTCTACCTCTCATTCCATCCTGATGATCCGACGGTTGCTATTCGCATCTCAGCTTGTCTAACAGACATTTCTTCCTGGATGATGGACCATCACCTTCAACTCAACCTTGCCAAGACAGAACTGCTTGTGATTCCAGCAAACCCATCGTTTCATCACAATTTCACCATCAAGTTAGGCACATCAACCATAACTCCTTCAAAAACAGCTAGAAGCCTTGGAGTTATGATTGATGATAAGCTGACTTTCTCAGACCACATTGCTAAAACTGTCCGATCCTGCAGATTTGCTTTATTCAACATCAAGAAGATCAAGCCCTTTCTTTCGAAACATGCTGCACAACTCCTTGTTCAAGCTCTTGTTCTGTCCAGGCTGGAATATTGCAATGCCCTCTTGGCAGGTCTTCCAGCCAATTCTATCAAACCTTTACAATTAATATAGAACGCGGCAGCAAGATAAATTTTTAATGAGCCAAAAAGAATACACTTCACACCTCTGTTTATCAATTTGCACTGGCTTCCAATGGCTGCTCGCATTTACCTAAATTTGTTACTTCAGACTTATGTGCCCTCTAGAAGCTTGCGTTCGGCAAGTGAACGTCGCTTGATTGTGCCATCCCAAAGAAGCACAAAGTCACTTTTACGGACTTTTAAATTAAATGTTCCCTCCTGGTTGAACGACCTCCCCAACTCAATCCGAGCAGCTGAGTCCTTAGCCATCTTCAAGAATCGGCTTAAAACACATCTCTTCCATCTTTATTTGACCCTCTAACTTTAACACTCACTATTCTAATTCTATTTGTTGTTTTTGATTGCTTCCACTGTCCTCATATGTAAGTCGCTTTGGATAAAAGCGTCTGCTAAATGAATAAATCTAAATGTAAATGTATACCTTAAATAATAAATCCTTAATTTCCTGTTATAATAATGAAAAATTGTATTATATTATATTATATTATATTATATTATATTATATTATATTATATTATATTATATTATATTATATTATATTATATTATATTTATTCATTTACTCATTTATGTATGTATACATTAATTAATTAATTAATTAATTATTTGTGAATTTATACATTAATTTATCTCTTTGTGCATTTAATTCTTTCATTTACTTATTTGTGCCATCATTTATGTATGCATTTATACAATCGGTCATCTATGCATTTATTATATTTAATTTCTTAATTTTATTGCATTACATTAATGAGGGGGATGTACTTTTTTATCCTTATAAAAAAAAAAAAAAAAAAAAAACAGTCCAATTTTTTATTTGTATTTTGAATTTATTATTATTATTATTATTTTGATTATTATTTTGATTATTTATTTATTACTCTGGATCTGTTTTTTTGATGGGGTGCATTCACCTCTTCATCCTTCCTCAATCTCCTGTCCAGTTAGCATGTCTGTTCAGCTGTGTTGTTGCTGTATTTGGGAATACATTGTGCCAGACGTACAGTATGTTCCTGTTGTTGTTGAGGTTCAGTGCTCCAGCTGTGTTATCTCTTCACAAAAGTCATCTGGAATGATTGGGGGCGCGGGGAGGGATAGTAGGAACGGATGGAGAAGCACAGTGAAAGTATTCCCGCAACCTCTGTTTCTCCAGCAGCTGTAATTTCCTCTTTTTCTCCTGCAATCCGACTCTTTAAGTTGGTATTAAAACACTGAAAGGGGTGCCAGACCCCCGCTTGACGTCAAACGGGTTTTCCCTAGAGGCTGATGGGACATTACTCCACGTCAGAGGTGGGCTTGGACACAAGATCCCGTCACTGCGTTAACTTCATTTAACCATGTGATTTTTTTAATGGTAATCCTGCGCTCTGTGAGTGAATACGTTGCATATGCCAGTGCATGACCCTGTCTGCTCACAGGCCCCATACTGACTCCAATCAGTCTCTGGAGTCATGTCCTCTTATTGCTGCGGTGTAAACAGGGAATGCTGTTCATAACTTCAAAGATAAACATTTTAGAGGTTCTGGAAAACAGAGAGACAATTGAATGTACGGGTTTTTAAAGTGAACAGAATTGCTTCAGATCAAAAATGACAATCCTAGACCTTCTAGGTCAGTTGTTTTCAGTTGGTGGGTTGGCAACTAATTGGGAAGAAATAAATTAAAAATAAAAACAAAATGAATAAAAAAAACTTAATTGAAAATGAACACTGAAAATATAAAAATAATAGCTAATCAAAATCTTAATACAAATATGATATAAATAATACTATAAATAAATAATAATACTATAACAACACTATGTCAAAATATTTTAGTATCTCTTGAAATGTAATTAGTAAGCAAAAGGAAACTTTCACTGAAGTTTCTTCTGATGCTCAGACATTTTTCCTGAGAAAATGACCCCAGTGATTTAATTTGTGTTCCCTAGAGTTTTAGGAAAGACCTCAACAGTGCTCAGATTTTCTCAAGATACCAAAGTCGGCATTGCAAATTCTGAGAGATCTCAATATGAGCTCAAACTTTTCTCATCAAACGATCTGAGCTGTTGTATTTTACAGCTCTAAACTCTTACTGTGACTCATTTGTCTGTTTTTAATTCTCCACAGGAATCTTATCTCAACTTTATTTGAGATAAAGTTGAAACACGACTGAAAAATGAATTAACTTTATTTGGCTAAGTGAGGTTATGCTAGTTACATATAACGCTAGCTAACTTGCATAAAAGGGAGAAAAAAATCTTACCATTCTGTTGCAGACCGAGGGGGATGAATATTCTCTAGAAGCTGGTCAATGTCCTCTGAATTATATTCTGGCTCTGGAGGCTCAAACATGTATGGCTTTGTAGAACCAATTAAGCTGCTAGGAGCATCCATTTCGGCTGTAGCGGTGACAGTTGAGTGTGACGACGGCAGCTTTCCCGCGAGTGGGCGTGGTTTCAGCGCAGCCAGCGGACACGCCCGCAGCGTTTGAGAGCAGAGTCTACTGCTCATTTTTTCAATATTTTGATAGCTTATTTTATGTATTTGACGGCTTTCTTATCATTCAAATTTGGCTGGGTGGCTAATAACACATTTTTCTGTGGTGTGATAGACTCAGAACACATACTTTATTTTGACTTTACAGGGACTTTAAGCTTCTGTTTCTGCAACCTAGTGAAGAAAGACTTGTAAACACTAATAACTTGTAAACTTCTAATGTTATCAAAAGAACATTCAGGTCCTCTAAAGTCAGTCATGCAATTGAGCATGTTTCAATTGAGGAAAGTCTTTTAACAGAGGAAAGACCCAGAGAAGCAGCAAAATGCAACACCTGTTCCAGGGGAGAGTCTCATCACCTCAGTTGCAGCAAAAGGTCTGTAATCACTGCGGTTTCCATGCCTCATCCAGCTGTTCCTCCAGGTGAGAGCGGCACTTTCATCTTAATCATCAGCTTACAGCTGCTTCAAAACTGGTGAAGATACAAAAGTTTTGAAAGTTTCAAAGACTCATCAGCTTAGTAGTGCTGCATTTATTTGATCCAAAATACAGTAGAGACAGCAATATTGTGAAATATTTTATATTTTATCTGATTTCAAGTATAATATATTTGAAAAATATATTTTAAGTCTTTAGTTTCACATCATCCTTCAGAAATCATTCTAACATGGTGATTTGCTGCTGAAGAAACATTTCTGATTATTATCAGTATTGAAAAAATGTTGTGCAGCTTCATATTTTTGTGTAGACCATGATACATTTTATTTGTTTGATTAGAAATTTTTGAATAGAAAGTTCAATAGAACAGCATTTATTTTAAAAATAAACAACCTTTTGTAACACTATAAAAATAAAAAATAAAAATGAATATATATATATATATATATATATATATATATATATATATGTGTGTGTGTGTGTGTGTGTGTGTGTGTGTGTGTGTGTGTGTGTTCTCTTTATGAACATAAATTAAGTGAACAAACCTCTATGATGCTGAACTGGGGTACTGTCACAAATTTGTGGTCTCTGTCGGCTTGTGTTGTGGTTCTTCCCTGTGTTCTGTTCTGTACCCTGGCTGTGTTGGATTGAGGATTCCCCCTGTTGTTCTTTGCGTCTTCTTGTTCCCTGCACCGGAATCACGAGCACCTTCACTGGGATTACAGCACTGGATCACAGAGGATTATCACTGTTGTCCACCGAGGTCCCTGCGTCATCCACCATCAGAACTTGTGATCGTCTGTGTTCATCATTCATTGTAGTCTGTTTGTTTGACCTATTATATATCTTGTCATTAAATCGCCTTGCACTTGCAACCTGCAAAGATTTTTCCGAAAATTAGAAGTATCTAGAAGTATCTCTGTGCATTGATACTTCTAATTTTCTGAAAAATCTTTTTTTTTTTTTCTGGCTTATTTTGAATTTTACTTTTGGTCTTTAAAATAAGATTTTATTTGACATTTATTTGAGAGGCAAAATTATGTAAAATGAAGTTTTCTTTGCTGAAAAAATAACAAAATTAAGAAAGTTTGTCTTTAAAACAAGTAAATACTGTCCATGAAGTGAAAAAATAAATAAATCCATAAACTTAATTCCTATTAAAGAAGACAATTAAACAATTCTTACCTCACTGTAAAAATAATAAAAATAATTGGAGTACATTTATTATTATTAAACTTATTAAATTATTATTTTTTTATGAAATTAATGTCTTCACAGAAACCCTCTTGTAGATTTTTAATTTACCTCTCAACTGTATTGATTTTTTTTTTTTTTTTTTTCATTCGTGTGGTCCAGTTTTAAAAGTGATGGCACACGTTCACTGCTCCAGCTCTCAGGCAGACATTCATATCTTGACATTGACGTTCTCCACGTTCTCCTGTCCCTCTCTTCCAGTCCAGTTCTGGCATCATTTCTGGGAAAGTGTACGTCAGGAGTGAGATGTAAACAGAGGAATGACCCCTATTTTTGTTGCATTCCAGACTGGGATGACTGAAGCCTTCAGTAACTCCAGAACCAAACACAGCCACTTATGTAAGTCTTGAACCTGTCTTAACCTTTGACCTTCACCTGTGACCTCTGCTCTTAATTCGATCTTAACCCTGTCCATAAATGCTCATATCGTATACTCAATTCATTTAAAAAATACAGACAGACACAGCTAAACATGGACATTATGTTCACTGCAAAAAAATAAATAAATAAAATAATAACTTGAGTTTTAATTGAATTCAATGATGAACTGCCTTTTTGCTTTACTGACCCACCATTTTCCTATTTAATGCTGTTCTGTTGCTTTGTTACAATCTATATTGTTAAAAGCACTATATAAATAAAGGTGCATTGACATGACTTTACTTGTGCCACATTTTTTGTATTTATATATGTATTTATGTATTTATTTTTATTTGTAATGCAGGTTTGGTCCTCACAAATGTGATTTCAGAAAACATGACAACTGAAAATGCCTCATATTATTGATCACACACTTATGATGTCTGTGCTTCTAATTGAATGTGACTCAATGAATTGATCATAGCAATCAATGATGTAAAGTCAAGATGGATTGGATTCCAAGGTCATGAGCAATTCTTATTCAGATCTGAGAGAGATCTTGTGAGAGTTGCCTGTCCAGCAACATCTGCTCAAACTGACCTTCCCAGTCATTTCAGGCAGATGGTGCTGGAAAAGCAAGTCTTTTTGCTCTCTTTCTGTCTCTTTTCCGTTTCTTTCAAGTTCCATCCATTGCCAGGATCCATCCTAATCTTTCAGCCACGACAGCAAGGTCATGTTCTGATAATGGACATCATGGCCTACAGCACTGCATGTGTTGCAGATTATAGAACAAAAGTAAACAATTAGTGCACTGCAGTCCAGATCCAAACCCTAGATTTCTTCCATCTGGACCATGAATCATTTCTCATAAAATCATGCAGAACACCCCATCTCCGATTTGAGATTTTTCTGTAAAACGTATTTGAATAATCATTTTTTTTACAATGTAGTCGTCTTAATGTCATGTGGTATTTGCAAAAAAAAAAAAGGTTGCACATTTTTTAAAACAACTTTAAGCATGAAAATACAAATTTAAGTAGACTTCTTAATATTGTGGGATATTTGTGGGACTTTTTTTTTTTTTTTTTGCATTCAAGAATGTTTTATTTTTGGGACTAATGACTGATAGCCGTGTTTATTTCTGCATCCAAGGATGGATGAACATTTTGTAGTGTTCAGTTCAATGAGAGCGAGTAAGCGACGCACGCAACGCATTAAGATGGACCAATTGATTGAGAGAGACCAAAGCTCACACAAAGTTCACACAAAGAAAGAAGGCTTAACGTTATTGTTGCTACCATGGCTAGTGCCATGTGGAGACGCTGTGTGTTTCGTTTAGTATGTGAAACTGCTTTGTTTTGTCTTGCAAAAGAGGACACGACTAGAAATCAATGATTAAGAACAGTTCAACCCCAATATTCACTTGTGTGCAGCACATTTTATGGAGGACTATTTCCTTATCCTGGGAGAGAAGATTACAATGTCAGCTGTTCTGACTCATAGTCTGTAAGTATGTTTTCATATTTAAAGAATTTGCCACTGATGATTCAAACCCAAGTTTTGACCAATGTAGAGTAGCGCTTGTTGCAACGTGTAGAAAGACATTATAAGTCATTATAATCAGTACATTTTGTCCCCACTGAATGCAACAAATGGCTCATTTGTAATGGGTTTCATTGTTTTTTGTCTCATCCCACCAGGAGACTGCATCACAGTATGGTGAGGTGTGTAACATTTCCGTCACACACTTGATGTATCTAGCCAATCACAACTCCCTGGATAGCTGGCTTCAGAATGATGAGCCATATATAAATAAATAAACCTTATGTCATAGATCGGTCAGGCTCATTCCCCTGTCAATCCCAGGGCACCCCATCTCCCGAGTACTAATCACCGGCAGCTGATCTCAATTCATTCACCACTCAGCCACCATACATAAGCAAACACCTCAGCTTCATTTACCATCCGATCTCATGACTACATAGTGGAAGTTACCTCTGATCTTGTTACTTGCATCGACCGTATTGACTTACCTGTCTACTTACCTCCTCTCCCCTTCTCCAGCGAATATCTCCTCCGTACTCCTTCCAAGGCAAGCTCAAGTGATTACACTGAGGTGTGTGCTCCTCCCATTCTCTACTCCATCCTCGAATACTCTTGTAAAAACGAAGAAGTTGTTACTCGTTCAATTCTCCTCCATGTAATTATATTCATTCACGGATCTGCTCACCTATTTATCTCTCAAATCTTCTCTGTGCTTTCCTGTGATAATAAAACCGTTCCTGTTTATACTGACCTTCTGCTTCCAATTATACTTGTTACACCTTAAACCACATAAAAACATTTAATTAAACCTAATTCACAAAATGTTTTTTTTTTAGAAACATTATATGACCCCTTTAACTATGTTTAATTATATAAACATAAAAAGCATACAGAAGCAATTTTGCCATCAACAACTTAGAATGCCTTTGAATTTTGAGTTTTATTAGACTAATAAAACACGTGCATGCACTCTGTGTGTGATCTGGTGATATAGCCTACTTTATAATTTCCGATCACACATCATTACAACAACACTTACCATATTATTGCATAAAATATATTGTATATCACACAACCCAGCCTCGACATGAGTGGAAATTGAAATAATACGCGGTTGTGCGTGCACTTGTTTGCACATGAGCAAAGGTGTTTAAAGGTGAGTCTAAATTGCAAGCACCAGACCACCGATTTGCAAACCTGCTTTCCTGCAGTCAATGTTCTTCTGACTTTTGACTATTTTGTAGTAAGTAACATATATGCTTCAGGGAAATGTATCAGAGTAAAAATGTAGTGGAGTAAAAGTTAGCTGAAATATAAAAACTCAAGTAAAATTCAGATACTTAAGTTCCTTTAACAAAGTGTAGACTGTGTATGTAAATAGACTATACAGTCGTGGCCAAAAATATCAGCCCCCTTGGTAAATATGATCAAAGAAGGCTGTGAAAATTGATCTGCATTGTTAATCCTTCTGATCTTTTATTAAAAAAAATCACAAAAATGTATCATTTCATTGGATAATAAGAATTTAAAATGGGGGGAAATATCATTATGAAATTAAGGTTTTTCTCTAATACACATTGGCCACAATTAACGGCTCCCTTTTATTCAATACTTTTTGAAACCTCCATTTGCCAGTTTAACAGGTCTAAATTTTCTCCTTTAATGCCTGATGAGGTTAGAGAGCACCTGACAAAAGACCAGAGACAATTCATTCATCCAGAATCACTCCAGACCCTTTAGATTCCCATCTCCATGTTGGTGCTTTTCCTCTTCAGTTCACTCCTCTTGTAACAAGGAGTCGGAGGCGTTTGGATCCATATGCAGCATTTATTAAACAGAATGGTCATACAGGCAGAGATCAGGAATGCGTCAGGTGTGTCAGGGATAACCAGAATCGTAACCAGAAACAAGCAGAGATCGGGACAGGCAGCGGAGAATCAGAGTGGGAATAAACAGTCCAAAGGTCAAAACACAGGAATAACAAACACAGGGAAAACGCTCGGAAATGTCAGACTGGCTAAACAAGACTTTGCAGTGAGTGAGAGTGAGTGTGCTGCTTTTATGTGTGTGTGTAATTGAGGTGCAGGTGTGGCAAGGAAATTGGCTGATGAATGAGGTGCAGGTGTGGCAGGGTGATTGTGATGCAGTGACTCATGGGTAATGTAGTTCGGGTGTGGTGCAACAGTTTGAAAGGTGCTAGTGTGGTGAATGGGTGGAATGGTCCTGACTGGAGTGCCCTCTACTGAAGCTCATGGGCACTCCATCTAATGATCGTGACATAGCCCCCCCCCCCCCCAAAGGAGCGGCTTCCAGGCGCTCAAAACAATCTAGGAGGGCGGTGGAGCGGAGGCGGAACAGGGGGAGGGATGGAGGGCCAGGTCCATGAAGAAGTGCCGTGGTCGGGGACCGGGGCAGAGCAGGCAGAACTGGAGCCCTTCCTGGGCCTAACTCAGGAAAACAGGAGCCCCTACTGGGCCTGACATAGGAGACAGGGGCCCGCCATGGGCTTAACTTGGGAACAGGAGCCCGCCATGGCCCTAACTCGGGATCAAGGGTCCACCAAGGCAGAGCAGGTGGCGTGGGAGCCCGCCAGAGAGGAGCAGGTGGAGCTGGAGCCCACCAGGGAGGAGTAGAGGACCACCACAGCCGAGAAGATGGGACAGAAGCCCACCCGGGCGGAGCAGAGGACCACCACAGCTGAGAAGATGGGACAGAAGCCCACCAGGGCGGTGCAGAGGACCACCACAGCCGAGCAGACGGGACAGAAGCCCACCAGGGCAGAGCAGAGGACCACCACAGCCGAGCAGAAGGGACAGAAGCCCACCAGGGCGGAACAGAGGACCACCACAGTGGAGTCGATGGCACTGGACAGCAAGTCTGCTCAGGTGGGACTGAAACAGAGAACATTAACAGGTTAATAGCAGCCGCCGTGGCCGTGATGAGATGGTAGCTGGCCTCCGTGGCCATTACAGGGCAGGCGGTTAGTTGGTGGATGGTCTCCGTAGCCCAGACCGGAATGAATGAGAGCTCATTGACGGCCTCCCTGGCCGTGACAGGATAGGACGAGAGCTCCGAGATGTGACGAGGCTCTGGGAGTTCGGCTGAGATGTGACGAGGCTCTGGTAGATCTGTGGTGATTTGATTGGGTTCATGAAGATCAGCTGTGACTTGACTGTGCTCATGGAGATCGTTGGTGACTTGACTGTGCTCATGAAGATCAACTGTGACTTGACTTCGTTCACGGAGGTTAATGGTGACTTGACTTTGCTCATGAAGATCGTTGGTGACTTGACTTTGCTCATGAAGATCGTTGGTGATCTGACTTGGTTCCTGAGGATCAACTGTGACTTGACTTCGTTCACGGAGGTTAATGGTGACTTGACTTTGCTCATGAAGATCGTTGGTGACTTGACTTTGCTCATGAAGATCGTTGGTGACTTGACTTCGTTCCTGAGGATCAACTGTGACTTGACTTAGTTCACGGGGGTTAATGGTGACTTGACTCTGTCCTTGAAGATCACCGGTGACTTGACTCTGTCCTTGAAGATCACCGGTGACTTGACTCTGTCCTAGAAGGCCACCGGTGACTTGACTTGACTCTGAAAGGTCAACGGTGACTAGCCTTGGCTCTGGAAAGTCCATGGTAACTAGTCCTGACTCTGGAAGGTCAACGTTGACTAGCCCTGATTCCGGAAGGTCAACGGTGACTAGCCCTGACTCTGGAGGGTCCATGAGCACCTGACTAGACTCTGGAGGGTCAACCGGAACCTGACTCGACTCTGAAAATTCAACGGTCACCTGACTCGACTCTGGAAGGCCAACAGGAACTAACCCTGACTCTGGAAGGTTGACGGTGACTAACCCTGACTCTGGAAGGTCGACGGTGACTAACCCTGGCTTTGGAGGGTTCATGAGCACCTGAGAGTTCACTGGAACCTGACTCGACTCTGGAGAGTTCACTGGAACCTGACTCGACTCTGGAGAGTTCACTGGAACCTGACTCGACTCTGGAGAGTTCACTGGAACCTGACTCGACTCTGGAGAGTTCACTGGAACCTGACTCGACTCTGGAGAGTTCACTGGAACCTGACTCGACTCTGGAGAGTTCACTGGAACCTGACTCGACTCTGGAGAGTTCACTGGAACCTGACTCGACTCTGGAGAGTTCACTGGAACCTGACTCGACTCTGGAGAGTTCACTGGAACCTGACTCGACTCTGGAGAGTTCACTGGAACCTGACTCGACTCTGGAGAGTTCACTGGAACCTGACTCGGCTCTGGAGAGTTCACTGGAACCTGACTCGGCTCTGGAGAGTTCACTGGAACCTGACTCAACTCTGGAGAGTTCACTGGAACCTGACTCAACTCTGGAGAGTTCACTGGAACCTGACTCGACTCTGGAAAGTCGACAGGGCTGGTGGCCATCTTGTGCAGTGTCGCTGGGCTGGCGGCCATCTAGTGCAGTGTCGCTGGGCTGGCGGCCATCTTGTGCAGTGTCGCTGGGCTGGCGGCCATCTTGTGCAGTGTCGCTGGGCTGACGGCCATCTTTTGCAGTGTCGCTGGGCTGGCGGCCATCTTGTGCAGTGGCGCTGGGCTGGCGGCCATCTTGTGCAGAGGCTCTGGGCTGGCGGCCATCTTGTGCAGAGGCGCTGGGCTGGCGGCCATAACAGGACAAGGCTCAGGAGTGGTGGATACTGCAAAAGTGCTGTGTTCCTCCTCCACAACACCCACAGTATATGCAGAGCTGCTCAGTTGGAGTGCCAGATCAATATAATACTGCAGAGTCCAGTGAGGATCATGCAAAGGCATGAGTGAGCCAAGCGGCTCAGATAGGCCACCACGAAAAAATATCATCAGGCATATCTCGTCCATGATAGATAAATGGGCAAACTCAATAAAGTTCTTCTCATAGTCCTCGATGGGCCTAATTCCCTGACTTAAATGCATAAGTTGGCTTACTGGATTCATGGCTGACCTGGATTTACTCCTTAAAGCTGCTGGATCCTGGTTTGGCGAAGTCTTCTGTAACAAGGAGTCGGAAGCGTTCGGATCCATATGCAGCATTTATTAAACAGAATGGTCATACAGGCAGAGATCAGGAATGGCGTCAGGGATAACCAGAATCGTAACCAGAAACAAGCAGAGATCGGGACAGGCAGCGGAGAATCAGAGTGGGAATAAACAGTCCAAAGGTCAAAACACAGGAATAACAAACACAGGGAAAACGCTCGGAAATGTCAGACTGGCTAAACAAGACTTCGCAGTGAGTGTGCTGCTTTTATGTGTATGTGTAAATGAAGGAAATTGGCTGATGAATGAGGTGCAGGTGTGGCAGGGTGATTGTGATGCAGTGACTCATGGGTAATGTAGTTCGGGTGTTGTGCAACAGTTTGAGAGGTGCTAATGTCCAAGTGACAACTGGTGGTGAATGGGTGGAATGGTCCTGACTGGAGTGCCCTCTACTGAAGCTCATGGGCACTCCATCTAATGATCGTGACACCTCTCATTTTCTGTAGGGTTCAGGTCAGAGGATTGGAATGGCTATAGCAGAAGCTTGGTTTTGTGCTCAGTGACCCATTTCTTTGTTGTTTTTGAGGTTTGTCTTTGAATCATTGTACGGTTCGAAGATCCAAACATGGCTCATTATAATATTTCTAAGAGTCAGTCACTTACTGATTTTTATCTGTTGGTATTTGATAGAATCCATGATGCCATCTATCTAAACAAGATGTCCAGGACCTCCAGAAGAAATATAGGTCCACAACATAAAAAATACAGCTGTATATTTCATTGTACACATGGGGTACTTTTTATCTCTGTGTTCACCAAACCCATCTTGAGTGATTGCTGCTAAAAAGCTAATTTTTTTAGTTCCATCTCACCATAGAAGCCAGTCCTATTTGAAGTTCCAGTCATGTCTGATAACTGAATATACTTTAGTTTGTTTTTGGATGAGCTAGGAGAATTTTTCTTGTAACCCTTCCCAAACAACATGTGGTGATGTAGTTTCTGTTTTTTTTTTAAAGGTTTTCTGAACCAGAGACTCAACTATTTTCTGCAATTCTCCAGCTCTGCAGGGGTGGGTCTACGTGGTGGCCACGGGGGGCACTGGCCCCCCCTGAAATTCGATTGGCCACCCCAGGTGGCCCCCCTATAAGATGTCTTGTGATTGGTGCATTTTATGGCCAATCATTTTATAGGCTCTACTGAAGTTCGCGATTCAAAGACGTGCAGCGGCGTCAGAGAAACAACGCTCGTCGCGGACTTCAAGGCTGCATCCGAAAACTTAGGCAGGTGACTTGCTGCCTTGCTGTCTAATCAGGCAATGACTTTACAGGCAGCGTTTTTGCCCGGAGTAAGAGTAATGGTTAAATGATCTACAGCAAAATATAGAGAGCTTTGGTAATAACTAAGTGGATATTTCATTACTGCAATATAAATTTCTCGCTAGAAATTACATAAAAAGTGGAAAATGTTGTTCAGAAACATACATTTACACACAAACTGACCACCGACCGCAACTTTCAGACGCCATCTTTATTTTTTGGCTTAACTGTAACAGAATTGAACAGACAGGATTGTGGGATAACAAAGGCAGCGAAGGATACATCTATGCTGCCTTCAAAAACCGGCCAGATGAAGGCATCTCAGGAGACAGGAAATGAAGCTGACTTTGATTCCGGACGTGCCTTGATACCTTCCTACCTTGGAATGTGACCTCCGAAGGTAGCATTTTTCAGTTTTCGGATGCACCCCAAGTGTGGGAAGTCGAGACACTAGTGATGGGAAGTTCGGATCATTTTACCGATTCGGACTTTTGAGCAAAATGAACAAATCTTTTTTCGATTCATTTCATTCATTTTAGCAAATTAGTGTTTTAGTGAATTAGTGTTACTTCCCCAACACATCTAGTACTTACGCAAACGTTGATCACACTACAAACAATACAAAACCAAAATGCTATAAAGATACAGAAAAGATTAATTAATTCTTTACCTGGGTCTTCAGTCTGTGATTAACTCACCTCTTGTCTGACAAGTCTTCAGGTTCAAATCATCACGTGACAGATCCATGCGCTATTTCTGACATTTCTGTCACTGTGTTTTTGTTACTTTTTCTTGAGGATCTGTGGTGTGTTATTATTTTATAAATAAATAAAACCCTGTTATAAATAAAATATTGATCAATTTTATCTTTTTTACTGTCTATCAGTAAATAAACATTATAGCTTTATAATATAATAATCCAAGTATTTATAGCCTAGTTTAATTTTTAATCCAATTTTGAGTTTGCTGGTATAATAATTGCTTTTCCTAGGCAAACTTGACATTTTGGTCTAATATATGTACAAGAAGCTTGCTCAAAAAGGACATAATGACATAAATTAAAAGCAAATATCATTTTGAATCCTAAACAAGTAACACTACAGTTCTATAGTCTAATCTGAACTCAAAAGACATAAATCATACAACAAGGTCATTTTTGAAGATTAGAATCCACTGTAACAAAAAAATAAAAAAAAACAATCAAAGTGATGTCGCTGTCATAGAGATGACTCGTTCTTCCCTAGTCACATTAAAGATTCGAACGAATCGTTCAAGAACAACACATCACAAGACACCAAACAAAGAACTGGGGGGTATTCCAGAAAGCAGGTTATGTGACATACCCGGGTATGTTTAAGAGTAAGTAAATGGATAACCTGAACTTTCGGATCCAAAAACGGAGGTAACTTTCAGGTTATGTTAGTTGTCATAGCAACTCACTCTCTGAACATAACCTGCTCCAGAGCAGGTTATGTTCCAGGATTAGTTCACTTCAGCGAGCCTTCAGTGGGCGTGACAGATACCGCACAACATTATATAATATTAGAATATGTAATATAGCCTATTATATATATATATATATATATATATATATGTTAATTAGGAAGCGCTAATATAAGTAATAAATAAGGTAATATATTATTCTAATATGATTATTTATTTTATTGGCATATATAAGAGTTATCTGTAAATTATGTATTAAGAGGTATGTATAAATTATAAAACACTATGACAAGGTAATGTTTAACTTATATATATTTATATATTTTATTTATTATATGTTATATCTCACTGCATGGAGTGGCATTTTTCTATAATGTATAAATTCTAAATCAAAATACATATCTGATATGACTTAATGTATAATTAGCATAAAACAAGCAATATAATTCACATTCTCAAGTATTAAAGATTAAATGGAAAAAAATAAAAATGATTGCACAGCCATCAATTAGGTGGCGATATGCTCTAAGCATGTAAACAACTAATTAACAAAAGAAGAAGAAAGAAACAGCATGGCGCGCTTTTTCTTAGCGTCCGTTTCTATAGTGACTCGTCAAATCGTCGCTCTGTTGAGAATGTCTTGAGTCTTAACCAGGAACATACTCTGAGTTGAATTAACTTACTCCCGGACGAGTTTTTGGAACCACATACCTCGAGTAAGCAAGGTTTGGGGTTAATCAACCGTGAGTTCAGGTTTTAGTTCACGGTAAGTTAACCCTGCTTTCTGGAATACCCCCCTGGTAGGGAAGCCTTATGTATGGTATGTAGTATGTTTGTATGGTTTTCTCAGATCAATGTTTTTAACCCGTCAGACTCTGCTCACATTGGTCGTGGTTGATTTCAATCGAATGTTCAGTCAACGTTTAATAAAACACAATAAAAGTAAAATACACTGGGCGCTATCAAACAATAAACAGTCATGGTGATTTGCATATTTTGTATCAGTTTATTTTGTGACAGTGACCACATAGCAAGATTGCACCAAATGACAATATGCACAGAATTTTCCATAATAATAACTGTCTGGTGACACGTTACTTGGTAATGCATGAGAGTAAGTCAGTTAGATAGTCAGTTAAATTGTCGGGCCAACTTAGTCATTTACACGTGAGATGACATGGACACATTCTGTGCATTTCATTCACAATTTGATTTTTTTTTTTTTTTTTTGATATTGAGAATAAGAGACACACATAAGTGTTTCTTTTGAAGGCAGGGAAGAGAGCAGTGCCAAGCCATGAAAAGAAGTAAAGATATAGGGAGTTTCTTTCAAAAAAAAGTAAAAAATTAATTTATTCTCAAATTGTACTTAATGGATACAGGGATGACAAAAAACTAAATTAATAAAAAATGTGCTTTATTACTGCATTTGTTTACAAGTAACTTTATTCGAGTTAAAATAATAATAAAAATCAATAGGATTTAAGTAATATACTGTAGAATTTAGCTTTTTATTTTTGGTCACTGGTTGTCACGACCGGTGATACAAGGAAACCACGGAGAGAGAACCAATAGCAGGAAAGTCTTTTATTAAAGGGTAATCCAAATAGAG
Organism: Carassius carassius; assembly: GCF_963082965.1. NCBI lineage: Eukaryota > Metazoa > Chordata > Actinopteri > Cypriniformes > Cyprinidae > Carassius > Carassius carassius. Next base: position 16,468,132 of record NC_081760.1, on the reverse strand, counting down.
TAAACAGTCCAGGCAGGGGTCAAGACCAAAACATCCATCCATACATAAACAAGACACGAACACAAGGCAAGGACAAGAGCTGCCGGACAAGAATTAAACATTCAACAAGGACTCCGTGACACATACTCAGACAGACAGGGTATAAATACACTGAAGGTAATGAGGGAACTGGAGACAGGTGGGGACTAATCAATTAACCCAAACAAGGAGGAAGGTGACCAAATAAGGGAACAGACAGTTCATAAAGTGACAGACACCGTGGGAAAGGAGGACATCTAGTGGAAACCCAGGGAACACAACCCAGACACTGTGACAGTACCCCCCCTCTACAGAGCGGCTCCCAGACGCTCCACGACATGACACAAAACAGAGACCAGGAGGGAGGCGGACAGGTGGAGGCTCAGGGGGAGGGACGGAGGGCCAGAAAGGAAACATGGGAAACAGACACCAGAAGTGTAAACACAAAACAGTTAGACCAGGAGGGAGGAGGACCGGAGGAGGTCCAGGGGGAGGGACGGAGGGCCAGACTAACAGAGGGGAACTGACAGAAAACACAACAGGAAACAAGAAACACAAAACATAAGTTCATAAGGACATCACGTGGCGGCCACCAGGGCGGAACAGAAGACCACCACAACCGTGTGGTCAGGGTGGAAGCCCCCCAGGGCGGAGCAGAGGACCACCCCAGCCCTGTGGTAAAGGCGGAAACCCTCTAGGGCGGAGCAGAAGACCACCACAACCGTGTGGTCAGGGCGGAAGACCCCCAGGGCGGAGCAGAAGACCACCACAACCTTGTGGTCGAGGCCAGAGTCCCCCAGGGTGGAGCAGAAGACCACCATATCCTTGTGGTCAGGCCGGAAGGCCCCCAGGGCGGAGCAGAAGACCACCACACACCTGTGGTCAAGGCGGAAGCCCTCCAGGGCGGAGCAGAAGACCACCACAGCCGTGTGGTCAGGGCGGAAGCCCCCCAGGGCAGAGCAGAAGACCACCACATCCGTGCGGCCAGACCAACGGGAGGACAAAACTCTGGTAATCCCATGGTGTTTATACTGTATTCAAGAGGATCGGTGCTGACTTGACTCTGCTCATGAAGATTATTGGTGACTTGCATTTGTTCATGAAGATCCCCGGTGACTTGACTCAGTCCTTGAAGATCACCGGTGACTTGACTCAGTCCTTGAAGATCACCGGCGACTTGACTCAGTCCTTGAAAATCACTGGCGACTTGACTCAGTCCTTGAAAATCACCAGTGACCTGACCCGACTCTGGAGGGTCAGCGGTGACTAGCCCTGAGTCTGGAGGGGTCATCGGTGACTAGCCCGGACTCCGGAGGGTCATCGGTGACTAGCCCGGACTCCGGAGGGTCATCGGTGACTAGCCCGGACTCCAGAGGGTCATCGGTGACTAGCCCGGACTCTGGAGGGTCATCGGTGACTAGCCCGGACTCTGGAGGGTCATCGGTGACTAGCCTGGACTCTGGAGGGTCATCGGTGACTAGCCCTGACTCTGGAGGGTCATCGGTGACTAGCCCTGACTCTGGAGGGTACACGAAACCCTGCCTCGACTCTGGAGGGTCAACCGGAACCTGACTCTGGAAAGGCGGCCATCCAGTACTGTGGTGCTGGGCTGGTGACCATCTTGTGCTGTGGCGCTGGATTGACGGCCATCTTGGGCCATGACTCTGGATGGGCGGCCATCTTTGACCGTGGCTCTGGATCGGTGGCTAACTTGGGCATTGGCGCTGGGTTAGCGGCCATCTTGTGCTGTGGCACTGGGCTGGCAGCCATCTTGTGCTGTGGCCCTGGATTAGCGGCCATCTTGGGCCATGACTCTGGACGGGCGGCCATCTTGGACCGTGGCTCTGGACCAGTGGCCATCTTGGGCATTGGCGCTGGGTTAACGGCCATTTTGTGCTGTAGTGCTGGGCTGGTGGCCATCTTGTGTGGTGGCGCTGGATTGGCGGCCATCTTGGTCCAGGACTCTGGACGAGCGGCCATCTTGGACCGTGGCTCTGGACCATTGGCCATCTTGTGTTGTGGTGCTGGTCTGGTAGCCATCTTGTGCTGTGGCGCTGGATTGGCGGCCATCTTGAGCTGTGGTGCTGGGCTGGCGACCACCCCGCCGGAAGAGACAGGAGTGGCTGGGGCATCCCACAGAAGCCGATGCTGCACATAGTACACAAACTCCCACACCTGTGCCAGGGCACCCACCTCATTGCCTTCTTGGCGGAGGGCGGTTAACCGGAGATACCTTGCTCTCCGCTCCACCATCCTGGCTGGGGAACGGGAAAAAGACATCCCGCTGGTTCTTGCAGTGACGGAGTCCTTCTGTCACGACCGGTGATACAAGGAAACCACGGAGAGAGAACCAATAGCAGGAAAGTCTTTTATTAAAGGGTAATCCAAATAGAGTAAACAGTCCAGGCAGGGGTCAAGACCAAAACATCCATCCAAACATAAACAAGACACGAACACAAGGCAAGGACAAGAGCTTCCGGACATGAATTAAAAATTCAACAAGGACTCCGTGACACATACTCAGACAGACCGGGTATAAATACACAGAAGGTAATGAGGGAACTGGAGACAGGTGGGGACTAATCAATTAACCCAAACAAGGAGGAAGGTGACCAAATAAGGGAACAGACAGTTCATAAAGTGACAGACACTGTGGGAAAGGAGGACATCTAGTGGAAACCCAGGGAACACAACCCAGACACTGTGACACTGGCGGCCACCCCATTTGGAGACAGTGCCCCAGCATGGCCCCCCCATTGAAAATGCTCTAGACACGCCCCTGCAGCTGTGGCATTTGGAGAGTCTTTAGCTACTCAAACTCTCCTTCTCACAGCACACTAGGACGATATAGACTCACGTCCTCTTCCAGGCAGTTTTGTAACATTTTCTGTAGGTTGGAAATTATTAATTATTGCCCTGATGGTGGAAATGGGAATTTTCACTTGTCTAGATCTTTTCTTAAAGCCACTTCACCAATTTGTGAAGCTCAATTATCTTTTACTGCACATCAGAAATATATTCTTTGGTTTTTCTCATTGTGATGGATGATTAATGGAATTTGGTAAAAGATCAAAAGGATTAACAATGCAGATTAATTTTCACAGCCTTCTTTGATCATATTTACCAAGGGGGTTGATATTTTTGGCCACGACTGTAGGTATATTTTATTCTATTTTTGAGCTTACCATTTATATTTTTTACATTTACATTTACTTACCGGTTACGTTACGCTTGTGTAGCATGAAGGAGATCACCATGTGTTCACAGTGTTTATATGTCCCTCTAACTTTATCCCACAAGCTCAAACCTCACAATAGTACAGCAACTGTACAACTGCCGACATTCCCAGGCTCGAAGGATCATAGAGAACACCTTCAGCATCATGGAATCACGGTGGAGGATTTTTGGCTGACCAAACGACTGTAGCCCAGACAGAGGTAGTACACATTGTGAAAGCCTGTGTGCAAAAATCACTTTTATAAGCAGTTTGAACACAGTTGTGTGGCCACAGTGTGTGAAAACAACCAGCCTATAATGGTAAAAATCCACCCATTCATTATTTTATAATCCAAATAAATCATAAACAGTCTCTCCACTACTATGACATCATACTCGGGGAAAGTTCCGCCCATTTGTGTCACTCTCTGCCCTATTTGCATGTACACACAGCCCTGAGCGAGAAGCAGCAGTCCATTGTCCTGCTGTAGCTGCTGGAGGTACAATGTCAACGCCAAAGAACCATTAAAAGTGTTGTGTGTTGGGATGCACCATTGAACATAAGAGTCTTCATTGACCGCTGAGGACATGGTGGTTAAATTTCATTTTCGAAGGAAATGTCCCGGAAAAAAAACTACAGTACATTTGTGCTAACATTTTACACTGGACTGCCTCACAAACAAGGCTCAGTTCAGTGCTAGAGTTGAAAGAGGGATCGATTGCCAATGCTTTGTGCACAAAAGTCCAGACTCCAGACAAAGCATCACGCATCATATTTTGTTTTCCAAAAGAGCTTCTTGGCTCTCTGTAAGGCTAATGTTGCTAAAGCTACTATTGTCACGTGCTACCAGAATGATCTTAAATAATAAATTATCATTTGGAAGCAATGTGGGGTATTTTGAGATAAAACTTAACATACACACTCTGGAGACATCAGAGAACAATTTTAAATATTGTATCAGTGCATTCTATGGCACCTTTAACCCACACTGATGCAGTAAATCCAGGGAATATCAGATACATTCTATTAACTTTTTTCCCAGATAGCCCCTCCACAAATGGAGACATTCAGCCAGGAGAGTGGAGGTGGCATGTGGCAGGCAACACCAATCATCTTGAGGCAAGGCAGCTGTCTGCAGGAAGAGCATCACAGGTTGCACTCAACACAAGGCACAATCTGATGACGTTTGTCCAAATATCAGCAGGACTTGTGCCATGGCAATACAACATAGTTAGGAGGGGTCTCCAGATCATTTTAAATAATGGATGGTTCACAAATTTGTAAGACCTCCTCAACCAATGACTGAGCTTACCAGGTGTTCAAAGTGGAGGGCACAATTTGTCTTTTGGTATTTGCAATTCAATAACTACATTGCTTTAAAAGTTGTGTATTGACTGTGTAAATAAAAATCTGTTTGTGACTAGGTACTTCTGATTGTTGTTCTTTGAAAACCTCAGACAAAAACATTTGGAACACAGTAAATTTTTAAAGATGTATTTTACACTCCAGTTTAAAGAACACCCAACACCAACAAATGCAATAACTGTCCGATAACTGACTGATGTCCCTTTGAAATACCCGCTTCTGTCTCTGATAGAGCAGCTAGTGTATTTAAAAATGTTATTTCATGCGGTCACAGGCTGGAAGTTTTGCCAGCATGCCCGTCACCATCACACCAAAGGCATGGTCCTCATCCTTCTCTTTGGCTTTGTCAATTTGCTGAAGCCGCTGTAGGATAGTATCTTCAATGGGTGTGGTAGATGTAGGCCTTTTTCTTTTCAGAGGAAAAAAACAAACTAACTTGTGGATGATGAGGAGAGTGCAAAGAAATATATTTAATTTTGTAAAAAAAAATTTTACTTAAAAAAAAAAAAAAAAATCCTTACTGTGTGGTTATGTAATATTTTACACATTTTTGAGTGAAATTTCCATACTGCTCATTGCTCATCTTAGTAGTTAGGAAACAAATTTGTGTTTAAAATTTACATTCATTTTACGTTAAAAATCAGTGTGAATATTATGCTTTTCTGTTCAGCAGAGGAAAAATATCAGGCTTAGATCAACACAAGGGCATGTAAAAATGAAAGAATAATCTTTTTTTGGTTTACTATTCCTCTAGACTTTATTTAGTCTTTATGTGCATAGTATATAGGTCATGCATCCAAATCAAGATAAAGAAAAACTAATTATTTAACATATTACCTGTAAGTATAATGGTTCTGGCTCCAAAACCAAGTGTGTTCCCCACAAAGGATGTTCCAAAAAGCATGCAACTTTTAACAATACATTTTGATAAAATTCTAGTAGCATCTCAAGAATCTTTAATGCATCTTGAATAAATAGTCAATGTGATTAGTTTAACATCATGCTAGCATCAGACTTACTGGAATCAGCAGCACTGACAGCATGGCACTGGCTACAGTTTTTGGCTTTAGAAAGCAAACCAGGTTTGGGAACAGAACTACCTTTGGTCTGTGTTTTTTGATGGAGACAGTGACTTGGACAGTATCTCTGACAAAGTAACTTGTTATATTAATTATTGTGTCGATGCTGTAATTCCGTGTAAACAAATCAAAATCTTTCCCAATAATAAACCATGGGTCACCAGAGAAGTTAAAGCTGCTATTAATAATAAGAAAGCAGCCTTTTATAGTGGTGATAAAGAAAGGATTAAAGTTGCCCAAAGGGAGTTGAAAGTCATCATCAGACAGGGCAAACAAAAATATAAGGAAAGTGTTGAAGGTAAAATGTCCATTAGCAACACACGAGGTCTATGGAATGGTATGAAGCGTATTACTGGATATGGGACTAGTAATCCCAGTTTATGTAAATTGGGTATACAGGCTAATGATGCCAATACTTTTTTTGCCAGGTTTGATGAATGCGATTTCTCTTCTGTACATGAGAATGTCCTCTCTAATCTAAGGCAGAGCAGTTCTGAGGACTGTAGTTCAGCTATTAATCTTAGTATGGAAGAGGTTCGTCAGCAGTTAAGGCGTATTAAACCAAACAAGGCAGAAGGTCCCGATGGTGTACATCCACGTACTTTAAAAGTGTGTGCTGATCAGCTATGCTCTGTCCTTCATTCACTGTTTTCTTTGTCTCTGTCCTCTGCTAAAGTACCGGTTATGTGGAAAACATCTTGCCTTATTCCTATTCCTAAAAAAGCCAAGGTGTCAAATAGTCTTGCTAATCTGAGGCCTATAGCTCTGACATCACACATTATGAAATGTTTTGAGAGGGCTGTACTTGATCATCTGACTAGGCAGGTGTCTGTTTTTCAGGATCCCTTGCAATTTGCATACAGGAAGGATGTGGGGGTAGATGATGCACTATTATTTATGTTACATAATATTTACAGTCATCTCGAAACTACTGCTAGTTCTGTTAGAATCATGTTTTTTGATTTTTCGAGTGCTTTTAATACTATACAGCCACATATTTTAGCTAACAAATTAATTAATTTTAAATTGCATAATACAACTATTGCCTCGATTTTAGATTATCTGTTATTACAACCACAGTTTGTTAGGTTTTGCAACAAACAGTCTGACATTATTTTAACTAATACTGGAGCACCTCAGGGCACAGTTCTATCTCCCTTTTTATTTACACTTTACACTGCGGACTATAGGCACAGTCAGTCATCCTGTCTGGTACAAAAATTATCTGACGACACTGCTTTAGTAGGTCTACTTAATCAGGGTGATGACCTTACTTATAGAACGGAGGTCAAGTCTTTTTCTAGCTGGTGTGAGTCAAACTTTCTAAAACTAAATATAGGGAAGACTAAAGAACTTGTGATTGATTTTAGAAAGAAAAAGGAGAAGGTCCTCCCAGTCACAATTAATGGTCAGCCGATTGAAATTGTTCAGTCATATAAATTTCTAGGTGTCCATTTGGATGAAAAATTAAATTGGAAAGAGAATACTAATGTTTTAATAAAGAAGGCTCAGTCAAGACTTTTCTTTTTGAGAAAACTCAGATCTTTTAACATTAGTACAAAGCTTTTAGATGTTTTCTATCAGGGGATCTTGGCTAGTGTTCTTTTTTATGCTGTTCTTTGCTGGGGGGGCAGCTTATCTGTTGATGATAAAAATAGGATAAATAAGCTGATCAAGAGAGCTGGTTCAGTTATTGTTCTTATCCCAGACTCACTTGAAGTCATTGTGGAGAAGAGGATGAGGTCGAAATTAAAAATTATGTTTTTTGAAGGCCATCCACTATATAGTGTTTTTAATGGACTCAGAAGCTCTTTCAGCAAGCGTTTAATTATGCCTCGGTGCTCCAGTGAGCGATTGAGAAGGACTTTTGTTCCTGCAGCGGTCAGATATTTTAATGAACACTGTTGACTGTCAAACTGTTGAACTGTCTGTTCTTTGCCCTGCATTTCTGAATTGTGCAATTGTATCTTGTTATAACCATGTCTCATTGGTCTCTTAATCATGTTTTTCATAGGTTTTAAATGTTGAATTATTTATTTATGTGTGTTAGCTATGTGGTGTGCTTGTTGGCTGTATGTTTTAAGTTGGTGGCAAACCAGTTTCCCTTTCGGGATTAATAAAGTTTTCTCTCTCTCTCTCTCTACCTTTGTCAGTCTTCGTCCATTGTTTGTCTAAATGTGCTGGGATTATATTAATATGGACACAATAATTTCTCCACTGTTGCTTCAAAGGCTTTCATTCCTGAGCTGTGCGAGTGGAGAGCAGCTGGATACAGCTGTCTAACATTTGCAGTGCTGCAGAGTCACACTGCCCCCTACAGTCACCAGTGTGAGGATGACTCCTGAACTACATGTAAGAGGTGTTAATACCAGAGGGCTGTTAGAGTATGTGAGCTGTTTCTATGCCGTTTCTCAGATGTTCTGTGTTGTTGTTTTGCTTTAGTGCATTGCTATGCAGTTGCTAGGGTGTTCTGAGTCGTTTCTAGAGTGATTGCTGTACATTTGCTATGGCTTTCTGGGTAATTGCTGTGCAGTTTCTAGGGTGTTCTGAGTGGTTGCTATGCATTTGCTAGGGTGTTCTTGGTGGATGCTATGCAGTTTCTAGGGTGTTTTGGGTGGTTGCTATTTTGTTGCTATGTGATGGCTAGCAGGTTGCGGGTCATTGCTGTAATATTCTGGGTGAATTTTTAGAGAGTTGCTATGCAATTGCTAAGGTTTTTTTTGGGTATGATCCTGGGAGGTTGTGGGTTATTGCTTTGATATTCTGTGTGAATGCTAGGGTGCTGCTCGGTGGTTGCTTAGGTGTTCTGAGGAGTTGCAAGGGTGGTTCCTTTGTAGATGTTAAGGTGTTCTGGGTGGTTTCTATTCTGTTGCTAGGTGGTTGATTGGAATTTGAGGATCATTGTTGTGATATTTTGGGTATTGCTAGGTGGTTACTATGCTGGTTGCTATTTAGTTGAGAGGGTGTTCTGTGCAGATGCTATGCCATGTTAGTGGGTCATTGCCCTAATATTGATTAGTGATTCATTGGGCATTTCAGATGTTCTGGGAGATTGTTTGGGTGTTCTGACAGCTTGGTAGAATGGTTGCTATGCAAATGTTAAGATGTGGTTCCATGCAGTTTCACATATGTTCTGTGTGATTGATATGCCAATTCTAGGAGGTTGTGGATCATTGCTGTGGTATTCTGGGTAATTGCTAGGGCGTTGCTAAGTGATTGCTAGGGTGTTCTGATGGGTTACTAGGGTGGTTGCTAAATGGTTTCTAGGGTGTTCTGGGTAGTTGCTAGGTGGTTGCTAAGGCTTTATGAGGGGTCGCTAAGGTGGTTCCTATGCTGTTGCTAGTTGTTTACTTGGAAGTTGTGGGTGATTGCTGTGATATTCTGGGTACTGCTAGGTGGTTATTAGGATATTCAGGTTGGTTGCCATCAGTAACATATATGGTTGGATACAGCTGTTACAGGGTTTTATTGATCTTTCATCAATATTTTCACAACAAGGCGTTCAAGCTTATGACGTAGGCGAAATGTAAGTTTCAGGGAGAGAGTGAAGTGACATAAAAAAAAAAGTGACAATTGCAGAAGCACAGAGGAGGAAAGCAAAACAAAACATCCATTTTGCAGCCATAACAATATAATATAAAACATTACAATATAAAATTTCTGTAATCTATATAGCCTACCAGTCAACAGTTTTATAACAGTAAGATTTTTAATGTTTTTAAATCAGAATCAGAATCAGAATGAGCTTTATTGCCAGGTATGTTTACACATACGAGGAATTTGTTTTCGTGACAGAAGCTCCGCAGTACAACAGAATGACAGCGACAGAACATAAAACACATAATAAAAGAATATAAAAATACAAAAAATACAAATAAGTAGATAAGGAAGTCTCTTCTGCTCACCAAGCCTGCATTTATTTGATCCAGAATACAGCAAAAGCAGTAATATTTAGAAATATTTTTACTATTTAAAATAGCTGTTTTCTATTTGAATAAATTTTAAAATGTAATTTATTCCTGTGATCCAAGCTGTATTTTCAGCATCATTATTCCAGTCTTCAGTGTCTCATCCTTCAGAAATCATTCTGATAATGCTTATTTGCTGATTATCAATATTTAAAACATATGAGTAAATTTTTTCAGTATTCTTTGATGAATAGAAGGATCCAAAGATCAGCATTTATTTGAAATAAAAAGCTTTTGCAACATTATACACTATATCATTCAAAAGCTTAGAGTCAGTATAATTTTAATTTTTTGGGAAAAAGAAAAATCAAGGATATTAATACTGTTATTTAGCAAGGATACTTTAAATTGATCAAAAGTAATGATAAAGACGTCATTTCACAAAAAATTTCAATTTCATATAAATGCTGTTCTTCTGAACTTTCTATTCATCAAATAAACCTGAAAAAAATCTACTCCGCTGTTCTCAACATTATCATAATAAGTGTTTTGTTTTGTTTTTTTGAGCAGCAAATCAGAATATCAGAATTATTTCTGAAGGATCGTGTGAATGGAGTAATGATGCAAATAATTCAGCTTTGAAATCTCAATAAATTACATTTTGAAATATATTCAAATAGAAATCAGTTATTTTAAATAGGCTAGTACTGTACTTTGGATCAAATAAATGCAGGCTTGGTGAACAGAAGAGACTTCTTTATAAAACATTAACAAGCTTACTGTTCAAAAACTTTTGATTGGTAGTGTATAGGCAACTTAAATTTTTCTATAATTTCAAGCTTTGAATTGGCTTAGAAATCTATAACTGCTGGACAATAACAAATAATAATGTGCGGCTTCCGTTATATTAAAAGTAGGGGGGGGGGGGGGTTAGGCTTCAGAAAGAAGGGCATTTCCTCTGGGCCATTCAATGCAATGAAGAGCCAGGACAATTGTAAATATAACTGCGATTGTGTTCGTCCGAAAGAGGAATGTCAGATACGCAAAGGATGCCCTGAGGGTGACTAAATCATGGCCTAATTTACAATATTTGGGTGAACTATCCCCTTTAATACATGTTTGAGAAGTACTGTGTAATAAACCTTGGTGCTGTGTTTTGTGCTGGCAATTTGACATGCAGTTTTCATATGCTATACACTTTGCCCAAGCAGTTATGTAGGAATACCCTCTTTAATATTTTTGGCTATGCTAGTGGTTGCCATGCTGTTGCTATTTGCTAACTAGGAGGTTGTGAGCCATTTTTGTGATATTCTGGGTGATTGCAAGGCCATTACTAGATGGCTGCTAGGGTGTTCTGGTGGTTGCTAGGGTGTTTGCTATGTAGATGTTAAGCTGTTCTGGGTGGTCATTATCCTATGACTAAGTAGTTGCTTGGAGGTCAAGGTAATTTCTGTGATATTCCATGCATTGCTAGGGTGGTTGCTAATGTGTTCTGAGGTGTTGCTATGGGATTCCATTGCTATGATGTTGTGGGTCATTGCTTGGGCTTTGTAAGGGTTTTCTAGGTTGTTGCGAGAGAGTTCTAAGAGGATGCTATGTAGTAACTAGGATATTCTGGAAGGTTGCATTGCAGTTACTATGGCATTATGGTGATTTCTTCCAAATCTAGGTGATCTCCTGGTCTCCCTTTCAGTGTAGTGAGGTTTTATCACATCATTAGGAGCACTAATACTAGTAATGATTAATTTTGCAAGAACTACTATCTTTTAAATAAAAAACGGTCAATGACAGAAAAATAATAATAATAATGTAGAGGACTTTATTGTGAGGATCAGTCACATTTGACCACTCTCTATCATGTCCCTCTGTTATTTTCCAGGTTGTTTTGCCCAGGTTCAGAATATTTAAGTGTGTTGGATATTGCTGATATTAAAACTGGCAGGACTAAAAGTGCCTGTTGAATGAAGCTCTACTCGCCTCTCCATAAACAGAGATCCCTGAGTTTTGGCCCTAATTACTCATAACACTTAGGGAGCCTCTAAAAGTAAAAAAAAAAAAACCCTGCTGGAGTTTAGGAAGTCTGTATAAAGACTAGAGCGTTTGGTTCTCTCTCAAGTCTAGAAATGTTGACAATGGTTTCTTACCCAGATTTCCTCAGACTTTGATTTGGCTGTTCTATCTATGTTTGAAATGCTTTTATGTCCGAGTCTTTGAGCAGTGGACGAGGCCTTTCAGTTTCTTCGATGGAATAAAGTGATGAAGGAAAGTCTTTGGCACTTGTGATATGTGGGCGAACATAGCTGATATCTCTGTGGAACTGTATAATTATCCAGACATATGCACCAAATCAATAAACCAGCACCTGCAGATGACTCAAAACCTTTCATTTTAAGTAACTCCAGTCCATCCGGTCCAGTTGTTGTTATTTGGTCCACTGATTCACTGAACATAAATCAACCTACTTAAAGTTATGTGAATATATCTACTGTGGTATAATCTGGTTGAAACATTTCTACCATCCCAGCCAAATTTAGATTATAAAATTCTAAAAATACATTATTTTAAAAAGTGTTTCTAATATTTATGTTACATTTTTTTTTCTTACAGCATTCTACTAATTACATTTTCATGCAAAATATAAAGTTATCTTCTTTCCTTTGCACCTTCTTGTTTGCATTTGCGTTTTTCTTTTTTTTTTGTCTCCAGATGGTACTTGTTTGTGTTGTTGTTGTTTTTCTTATTTTTCTTGTGTATTTGCAGGGTGGAGTCAAGCGCCAGTTGCAGTGGGTTAGCTACCTGTGATGAGTTGACTGATTAAAGGATCTCTGTTTTCCAGTGTGGTGGGGCCCGCTTGAGCCGGACATACAGCACCAGTCTTTGAGCCTACTTTCATTATTTACCTTTCTTTCTTTCTTTTTTCTTTCTTTTCTTTTTTTTTTTTTTTTTCTTTTCTTTTAAAGTTATTATGATAACTTTAAATGAATGTATATTTTGAGTAATTTTTTAATATTAAATTTAATTTGTGTCTGTCATGGTTCTGCCTTCATGTCCTGGTTTTTCTCTAGTCTTGTGGCAGGATCATGACAGGCCCGTGTTTTGTGTACAAGCACATGGCCTTGTCTTTGGGCCATGTGCTTGTGTTGTCTCGTTTCCTTGCCCCACCCCCATTGTTACCCTAGTTTTGTCATCATTGTTTCACCTGTTCCACCTGTTCCACCTGTTGTGTTCATTAGTAGCCTCCCTTTATAACCTCGTGTGTTTCTCTGTCCCTTTGTCGGTTCATTGCCAAACGTTGTGTAATATTGTCAAGTACTGTCAAGCTTTGTCACTGTCCTTCGTTAATTAGATATTGCTGTGAGTATTTTGTCTAGAGTTCTGTTCTGTGTTTAATGTTAATTGTTTTGTTGTTTTGGTCATCGTCAAGTCTTAGTCAAGTCCTAGTCAAGGCTTTTGCCTTTTTGTCTTGTTTTGCCCCCTCGTGGGTTTTGTTTTCCTATTTTTGTACAATAAACTGTGTTGCTGTGACTACTGTCTGCATTTGGGTTCATCCTCCACCACCCTCATAACAGAATGAACCGACCACGCAAGAACTCAGCAGACAGGATGCTCTCCAATCGTCAGCGACAAGCGGATCCTCTTAGGCACTGCTGGTTGTCATCACCTACTGACAGGAAGGGGGTCACCCTCCCATATTCGTCCGAGGGTGAGTGGATCCTGCAGAATTATGCCCGGCTATGGGAGAGTTTCTCCCAGGAGGAGTCGCATGTTTCTCCCTCGATGTCCCCACCTTCACCCAAGCTGTCAGTGATCCCGGAGGGTCATGTCCTGGCTGTGGTTACCCAGGGGAATCAGGCTGGCTCCACTTCCACCCCTGAGGCTTCAGTCGTCCCCGAAAGTCTCCGTGGCAAACGAGGGAGACGGATTTCGTGGGATTCTTCGTCAGAGTCGTCCTCGACTGAGTCACCGCTGCCTGAGACTGCCCTCCCAACTCCGGTCACAGATCCCGTTGAGCCTCACCCACCGGCCACATGTCCGGCTCTGTCTTCCACACTGCGACCAAAGAGGAAGAGGAGGAGAAAGGGAGCCTCTCGCCCTTCATCTCAGCCGGTCCCAGAGCCCGCTACTGCAAGCGCTGTCCTAAGCGCTGTTCCCGAGCCCGCTACGGCAAGCGCTGTTCCCGAGCCCGCTACGGCAAGCGCTGTTCCCGAGCCCGCTGTCGTGAGTGCTGCAGAGAGAGCAGCGGCCGAGTCAGCTGCCGTGAGCGCCGAACCCCAGTCAGCTGCCGTGAGCGCAGTACCCCAGTCTGCTGCAGACGATGATCTCCCCGAGTCAGAGATGGGGAGCTCTATACCTTTTTCTGCTCCAAGGTCACCCGCAGTCACTCCTGTCGTCTTGTCTCCTGTTGTGTCCCCTCCTGTCTCCCCTGTCAAGCTGCCTACTGTTTCCCCCAAGTCATCCCCTCATGTGTCTCCAGCCAAATTCCCCCGGAGTCCCAGTCCTCAGTCCTCGTCCCGGAGACCCAAGAACCCCAGTCCTCCCATCCACCCTGGACTGCCCCCTAAGAACTGCCCGTCTGGAAGCCGCTCCTTAAGGGAGGGGTTCTGTCATGGTTCTGCCTTCATGTCCTGGTTTTTCTCTAGTCTTGTGGCAGGATCATGACAGGCCCGTGTTTTGTGTACAAGCACATGGCCTTGTCTTTGGGCCATGTGCTTGTGTTGTCTCGTTTCCTTGCCCCGCCCCCCTTGTTACCCTAGTTTTGTCATCATTGTTTCACCTGTTCCACCTGTTGTGTTCATTAGTAGCCTCCCTTTATAACCTCGTGTGTTTCTCTGTCCCTTTGTCGGTTCATTGCCAAACGTTGTGTAATATTGTCAAGTTTTGTCACTGTCCTTCGTTAATTAGATATTGCAGTGAGTATTTTGTCTAGAGTTCTGTTCTGCGTTTAATGTTAATTGTTTTGTTGTTTTAGTCATCGTCAAGTCCTAGTCAAGGCTTTTGCCTTTTTGTGTTGTTTTGCCCCCTCGTGGGTTTTGTTTTCCTATTTTTGTACAATAAACTGTGTTGCTGTGACTACTGTCTGCATTTGGGTTCATCCTCCACCACCCTCATAACCGTGTCAACATTCCTAGAGCTTGGTAGTTTGTAACAATGTTTATATTTAATATTCTAAGAACATTTTCTTGTCATGATTGTAATGTTATATTTAAAGCCACCCAACATTATAATGACATATAATATTTTGGTCTTATGAGTAACACTCATTCCTGTACTCAAACAGTGTTTTTCCTTTGAAAAAAAAAAAATGCAGATTTGATCCCATTTAACTCATTAACTTGAGGTTATAGTGTATAGATCCACGGTTTTAAGTTCACACTCCTTCCTCATACTCATTCAGTGTGGCTTTCTCAGTTTGTATATTTTGGGCTCACAAGTCATTTCAGCCCCATCCATCATCTTTGACAAGCTCAAGAAGGAAGTATGTGGCTTTGGCCATAAATGTGACCATATTTATCTAACTGTTCATTGGCATATGAAATCTAAGCATTTGTCAATAATGCTCCCTAAACGGGAGGACATGACAAGGTTTGTCTGCAGAAACAAGCTTGCCAACAAACCATCAGACAACCAAAAGGCTCATTAGCTAAGCTTTGGTATTGCACTCGTGCTGCCAGGGATTTTCCTACATTATTTTCTGGCTCTGGACCATAAGGTTGTTCTGTTGTCCCATATTTAGAGAATTAAAAATAAAGACGTAACCCCCCTGGTTTCACAGACAGGGCTTAAGACTAGTCCTAGACTAAAATGTAAGTCTGAGCTGTTTCAACTGAAATAAACTTGCACTGAGTGATCTTAAAAATATATCAGTGCCTTTTTAGTTTTAAGATGCACATCGGTAATGTTTTTTTCTAAGCATGTTTATAAAAATTACTTAAATGTCCTAATTGATCTATGGTCTAATCCTTGCTTAGTCTAAGCCCTGTCTGTGAAACTGGGCCATAATGGTGTAACAGTGACCTAAACTCATTGTTGGTCACTTCTATTTGTAATTCTGCAATCTCTGTCATTATCCTAGTTTCCTAATGATTATATAAATATGATTCCAGAACAGCAAAGTGAAGACTTTACTCATCACTGGCATGATTTGTTTTAATGTATTTTTCCATGCAGCTTGTTTAGTGTTTTACAGAATCCCATATAGCCAATGCATGCACGTCTATAGCCAGCTGCTTCATATTCACCTCTGCCATGTCTTACTGACTTAACTGTAAGTAAGGAAAGTAAGTTTTAAAACAGAAACAACCTTTTAATTTGTCATAAAGGAATTTATTTCAAACTTTTGATGGCTGATATTTTGCTGAACTGAAATGAGACTAAAGATGCTCCACAAGTGACATGGAACACCAAAGGAGAATTTCACACAATAGTAACGAGAATTACATTGAACTGGGTAAATAAGTCAGAAATAATGCAAATTATATATAAATAATAACAAAATTGTATTTTTCTGTGAACTATTCCTTTAAATGCCATCTGAGTTTGGGATCAGTGGAGTTTATACCCATTAAAAACAGTATGTCTGACTGATGGACACTGACTTTTGTTTTTTCTGTCTCTGATTGCCTCTAGTGGGATTCCTGTGTCAGAGTGAATCTGAGCTCTGTTAGAATCATAATGTTTATGGAAGGGTGACTCAGAGAAACGCCCACCATCTAATGACTATACAATACGGCAAAAAACAGAACTGCTTTAGATTTCATGTGCATTGCAACTTACGAAGCTAATGGGCATGTGGGCCTTCTAGCACAGTAAATACTGTGTAACGTATAATGTTACAAAATAAAAAAATCTATTTGTATTCATCAAAGAATGCTACAAAAAATATATCAGTTTCCACAAATACTGTATATGAATCAGCGGAACTGCTTTCAATGTTAACAATAAAAATAGATATTTATTGAGAAGAAAATCAGCATTTTAGAATGATTTCAGAAAGATCATGTGACACTGAAGAGTACAGTAATGATACTGAAAATACAAAGGAAATAAATTTTTAAATATATAATAAAAAATAGAAAATAGTTATTTTAAATTGTAATAAAGTTTCACAATATTACTATTTATACTGTATTTTTTTTGTAGAAACACGGCCCAAAATTAAGCACCTAACACAAAAATAAAAATAAATCAGAGTAATGACAATAAATAAATAAATAGACCAAAAAAAATTAAAATCTGGCAAATTTTGACAATATAATGTTAAACTGGAAAACATAATAATAATAATAATAATAATAAAATGGGAAAACATAATAATAATAATAATAATAATTATTATTATTATTTAATATGAAATAAAAATCTATTTGAAACTGGCAAAAAAGAGATTTTGATATAATTAATGTGTGATTAATTGAGAGGGTTCTTTTCACGCTGGATTGTGGAGGTATTGTGGATAATGCTGTGCAATTGGCCAGTAAGTGTAAAACATATATTTATAATAAATAATGCAAAACACATTTTCATGCTTAATAGAAAACCGTTATGGTTGGCAGATTGTCTCGATTCACCTGCCACACCCACAAAGAGTTAGGCCTTGACTCTCTGTCTGAAAAAAACATTCCGTAGGTTTGCACTGTGTCAATACGTACAGTCTACACTGGCTCTGTGATGTCTGAAACTCCAGTGAGAGGAAAATTCTGGGAAGCATCGGGTGACACTAAGGTAAGGGAGCCAGACTGAGGTGGAGTGGGCTGGATCAGGGTGTGTGCGTACTCTTACCCAGGGAGCTATAAGCCTCTTCGCAGAGTTGACTTCCTTCCTGCAGGAAACCCCACCCACTTCCTTCCTCCCCCTCCGTTAACGAGCCCAACAGACACTGTACGCTCCTGTATGGTGTCGGTGTGGCTTACAAACAAAGCTTAGTAACCAAATCAATGGAATGTTGTCTGCAGCCAAGACGAATGAACTCCCCGTTCCAAATTTGACTGTTTGTCAAGTTTTCAGAACTCAAACAATGCAGACAGGTGAGGCCTGTTGTGGGCAAGGTGGATGGCTGCAATGGCCAGTGGCCAGAATACCCACTTTCCACATTTAGCTTCCTGGCTCCAGGTTCCGTTGCACCTACCAATGAAAACAAGAGCTCAGCGTGATGCAGCAGCCTGGAAATCTCCACTGGTATGGAATGGCACCTGCACTTTATTGTTAATCTGCAATAAAACAAAATCTTAAACATATACATTTTGTTTTGCTGTCTGGTTACTAAGGTGCTCTTACTGACTAGTATGTCACCATACAGTTGCAATGGAGCTCTGGGTAGTTGCTATGTAGTTACCAGGGTGTTCTGAGTGTATTAGTATGATGTTATTTTGTTTTCTTCCTGTCTAGCAGAAGAAAATGGTCCCTGATTTACAGGGCTTTGCTAGGTTGCTGCTATTTTGTTCTGGGTGGCTGAAATGTAGTTGCAAGGATGTTCTGAGTGGATGCAATGCATTTGCTATGATGTTATGGTGTCTTGTTCCTGTCTACAATTAAACGAGTTCCTTCTTATGTCTCTTTAATATTCTGAGTGATTGCTAGGGGGTTGCTATTGTGTTCTGGGTAGTTGTTATGTAGTTACTAGTATGTTCTGAGTCAATGCTATGAGGTTGCTTTGGCAGTATGGTGTTTTACCCAAGCGGCAACATTCTGATCTGAAAAATGAAGCCTACCCGGAAGTGCGAAAAACTGCAATACATCGAAAATCCGCCAGGGGAAGGTCCCAAAAGGGAGCAAATGTCCATAGCCCCCATGTTAAAATGTCCGTTTTCACAGCATAAATTCATGTTTTTACAAGTTGGTCCCATGGACTTTTATTGTATTTTTCGATAGCTTCCGAGTGCCTGACAACTGTGAGGGGGGTGATTTTTTTTCTAACTCGTTAGTTTAGATCGTATTTAGATATAAAATTTATGACAATAAGGGTGTGGTTAACTTTGAGTGACAGCTTGATTGACAGCTGACAAGGCAGCGCCATGGAGAGTGACAACAAGAAGCGCCATTTTTTAATACAGTTGACATATAATACTACTGTTTCTGTATCATGAAATGTAGTTTTAAGAGGTTTTCAGGTGAGAATGTAGTTGTTTAAAGCTCAAATCTGTGGTTTATTTAAAGATTTATGAAAATTTTATCCAGTTGATCCAGCAATGACCGGGCGCTCGACGTTCATGTACCCCGCCTGAAGCAGTCTTTCCTCGGCTAGACCTTCTAAAGTTTGCCGCCAATGCCGCGGAGTCTGGCGTCTCTGTAGTGGTTAAACATGAGATATAATTCATCTTGTGTATATCTAATGGGCGATTTTTGGTCTCGTAAATCTATATTTTTTTCCCTGGGCAATCGTTTTGGCTGAGGGGAAGTTTCATAACTTTATAAGCTATTTAACTTTACCGATGTATGGTTAGACAATAGCGCTGACTTTGTATGTTTAACTGAATTGTTTGCTTTATTTGTATAGCTTCTTATACCTTTTACTTATACTTTTATAATGGCTAATATTGATAAAACTGAAATTTAACAAAAAGAGACTGGGTTGAGTTTTGTCATTTTAAATTTTAATACAACGAAGATGATCTGTAATGTTGTTTACTGCAAAATCTGTTCTTTAGTACAAATGCACATATTGCCTGGACCATAAAATGTTTAATATTTTTATATTATATTTAAAATGAAAAGAGGCAGGTTTGTGTTTTATATTTTGTTTTTTCATAAATAGGCAAACGTTGTGTGTAGTTGAATATAATCAATTTGCGTTGCCTGAACCACATTTGTGTGGCTATAATGTTTAAGATTTCTTTTAATGAAAACGAAAATAGTTAGTATGGTGTTTTATAACAAATTTTGTTGCCTAAAATATACACAGAGATAACCGAATTTGCAGAGCTAGCTGAGTGAAGCGAGCTGTGTCAGAAGGTGGGCGGGGTTAGGATTTCCCAAGATTTTCCAAGATGGCGCTGCCCATACCCCCCCATAAACGGCTTCAAACCCGTTCTTCAAAAAGTCTATGGGTGACGTCACAGACGCTTTGTCCATATTTTTTACAGTCTATGGTTTTACCTCTAGCATAATAAGAGTCCCTCTTAAGTATATTCTATATTTTGGGTGATTGCCAGGGTATTGCTTGGTGGTTGCTATAGTCTTCTGGGTGGCTGCTATGTAGTTAGTCAAGTCAAGTCAAGTCAAGTCTGCTTTATTTTCAATTCTTCCACATGTACAGCACATACATACAAATAATTTATATAGCATTACTCTTAGGCCTTTGGTGCATACAGATAACACTAACAGTAGAGCATAAAAATACAGATCTTATTCAGACTGATTTAAAGTGAAAGTGAAGGGAAAAGTGAAAGTCGTGACATTTGCCAAATATAGTAACCCATACTCGGAATTGGTGCTCTGCATTTAACCCATCCAAGTGCACACACACAGCAGTGAGAAGTGAACACAGTGTGAACACACACCCGGAGCAGTGGGCAGCTATATCCAGCGCCTGGGGAGCAACTGGGGGATGAATGCTGAACTGAAGTCTATGAACAGCATTCTGACGAATGAGTCTTTTTGTCTAGATGTGTGAGTGCTGAGTGGACAGCAGTGGCGTCATCTGTCGAGCAATTGGACTGATAAGCAAACTAGAAGGGTTCCAGGGAAGGGCAGACTTGATATGGTTATTGATTAGCCGTTCAAAGCACTTAATGAGAATAGGAGTAAGTGCAACTGGATGGTTGTCATTGAAGCAGGATGGAGACGGCTTCTTCGGACAGGAATGATAGCGGTAGCTTTGAAGCATGTGGGGATAACAGCCTGACTTATTGAGATGTTGAAAATGTCTGTAAAGAGTTCAACTGCACAGTCTCCCAGTACACACCCAGGAATATTGACCCGGAGCTTTGCATGCAGGGACAGCGTCATCACCTGATCGCCAGGAGAAGGTAGAATCTTCTGTGTAGTGTTGCTGTTTTGTTCCTCGTGTTTGTTGAAGGTGTTCAACTCATTCAGCAGAGAGATGATGCAGCCACAGGTCCGCAGTGGGGGCTTGTAGTCCATAATGGTCTGTATTCCCCTGCCACAGGCTCCGAGTGTTTCTGCTGTCGCTGTATTGATGGGCTATCCTCCTGGAGTACTGTCTCTTAGCCTTTCTGATGCCGCCGGATAGGTTGGTCCTAGCTGTCCTCAGGCCCACCTCATCTGCAGCTCTTAAGGCAGCATTCCGAGCCTTCAGGAGTCTGTAGACCTCCCCTGTCATCCAGTAGTTAGTAACTAGGGTGTTCGGAATATATGCTGTGTATTTGCTATGGCATTTTGGTGTTTTCTTCCTGTCTAGTGTGGAAAGAATTCCCTCTTAAATCTCTGTGATATTCTTGGTGATTGTTAGAGCATCGCTAGTGGGTGTGGTGTTCTTTTTAATTAAGATGGCAATTTGGCAATCGAATGCTTATATACTTTTATGCACCACAGTAATGGATGCCTTGTGATTTATTATAAATGAACAGTTTAAAGTTTTAAATAAAGTTTAAAATTTACTGAATGGACACTGTATGAATGATTATGACGTTTGTCTTTTGACTCATCATTAGGGTTGGTCGAGACAGCTGGATCCATGACAATCACATAGTACTCAACAAAAAAGTTCCATATTGCTTTTTTACTTGGAAAGATGTCTGATTAATCTGTTTGTTTTATCCCACATTTGATATGATGGCAATGTGGGATGAGATGAGATTTCTGAGACATTTACCTAAATCTTTCCATCACACTGGAATGTGTGTTGGAGCATGTAAGCCAAAGATGTGGTCCACTGATGAAGCTCCTTGATCTATCAAAGGGAGAATCACATTTTGGAGGAGCATCTGGGAGTATTTGAGACATTTTAATGAAGTCTTCTAGTATGTGGCCTTCACAAAGGGCTCCAATTGTAATTGGATTTGCCTCATTGAGTTCCAGCATATTATGGTCAGAGACTCCCTAAAAGATGCTGACGAGAGCTTTGAGCTCTTGTGTGGGTTATACATCGACTCAAACCTTGTGATTCACCCAGGATCCATGTAAAACCAGGGTCAGTTGTAGCACTTTCTACATGATGTGTATTTGGATCCAAAGAAAAGAGACATGTAGTCAGCTTACCCATATTTTTAGGATTCTGGCATCATCGTAGATTGATTTGACCTTTATGCCACAAAAAACATTCATAATTCTCTTCTGTAGAGAGAACAGATGTCAGAATCTGCTCTTCTGACCCAATGGCCTTGTATGGATGCCTGTTTATGATTTTATTTATGAATTTAAAAACATAAAAAGTTTTAATGTCATAATTATGGCTTTTTCAATGATAATTTGTATTTTTATGTCATAATTATTACTTTTTAATCCATGTAAAACCAGACTCAGTACTTTCTACAGTATGCTGTATGTGCTCAGAAGTAAAGAGAAATGGGTCACGTCTGGCTAATGCAACTTTCACTTTGCAGAATTCTTATCTGCAAAATACGACATATGTGACTTGTCCCAAAAGCTTCAGTGCCGAAAGTCATGTGGCCTGCTGTAGCTTTTGAAATGCACTATACAAAACCTTTTGACCTCATGCCAGTCGCAAAGAAAAAGTAGCATCCCATCCTTGAGAAACAATTTTAGGCCTTTTGTTAAAGTTGTCCATAAGAACATTTTATTAATGTCATATACTAGAATCCACCTAGCAGTAATGCTGTCTCACTGGTGTGGTGTTGCTTTCTTGAGTGTCTATGATCTATTTCCTCAGATCAAAGCATTCTTGCTTCCCAAGGTTGCTTTTCCTGGTTGACCTTTGGCTCTGCTTCCATGATATGGTTTGTCACACCATTCCAGGAACCAAACGGTGAGGCCTCCACCTACATAGGCACATATAAATCTGTTTCATGCATGTTGTAAGCTAGACTGGATATTGCAACACAATAGGGGGGTTCCCTGCAATACAAAAAAAGATGAATGAGAGTTATACATGAATAAAATAACAGTTTGGGAACTTGGTGTGAAAACTGGATTGAGATAATATCAACCTGCAGAGTTAAATAGTGCATTTAGTACCATACTTACATAATATTGCACAGTTTCCTCCAAGGCACTCCAGATTTCCTTCCTTTGCTCCAAGCTTTAGTACAAATATGTGGTGAAGGCAGCTTCCAGGGTAAAATTTTTCGACAGCAAAGGATGTGAGAAAACATCCATTTCATTGGCACATTTTATGCTCTTCTGACACTACAGCTGGTCTCCAAAGATCTTGGCAATTTCCAGAAGGGTCTGCTTCTTGACGGGAGTTTGAGGAACATAAAAGCTAATTACAATTTCTACAATTGTGACTGTCAGAACTTGAATTCATCCAAAAGTTTTTGATTTATTTATTTATTTTATCATGCAAGTAAAGAATGTGACAATAATTTCAAGTGCCAAATACAAAATCACTTGGATAAATGAACATATAAACTGATAGTTAATATTTAAACATAATTCTGATAACTAATGTGTGTTTGTGTTTGTGTGTGTGTCTAGGTGTGTGGGAAGAAGCATATAAATCATTGAGTATCTGACAGATTTATAACAGATATAACAGTATAACTAAAATAAATAAATAATAATAATTAGGGGTTTACTATTGGAGACAACAAGTCTTGTTAGCAATAATGATGACAAAGATAAATATAATAATAATAATAATAATAATAATAATAATAATAATAATAATAATAATAATAATACTAATAATAATAATAATAATAATATTAAGGATTTCACTGAGATTGTGAAAGGGTGGAGGACAGTGAAGGGCACAAGTAATAATAATGATATTAATAATTATAGTAAAAAATTATAAATTAATAAATATTAAATAGATTATTAGGCTTGCCCCAGATTCCTTAGTGGTGTCAGGTTTTGCTGAAATGAAAGACCCAAATGCAGTAGAAATGCAACAAGAGTTTGCAGTCCGACGGCGGTCAGCAGCTCTTTTAGTGCGTCCCCCAGACCGGACCAATGCTTCCCTGGCCCTCCTCCAGGTACGATAACAGCTCTGTAAAAATGCCTGGACTGAGGGAACTGCGGCCTCAGCAGCCTGGGAAGGAAACAGAGGGGGTTGATAACCAAGGCAACACATGAACAGGGAAAGCCCAGTCAAGGACACCGGCAAGGAGTTATGGGCATATTCAGCCCAAGTTAGCTGCTGACTCCAAGAGGAGGGGTTATGGGAAGCCATGCATCGGAGCATCCGCTCGAGATCCTTGTTAACACACTCGGTTTGGCCGTTGGTCTGTAGATGGAATCCTGAGGACAGACTGGCGGAGGCACCCAGTTGTCTACAGAATTCCCTCCAAAACTGGGACACGAACTGGGGCCCCCTGTAAGAGACCACATCATCTGGAAGACCATGAATCTGGAAGACGTGGTCAATGACCACCCGGGCCGTCTCCCTAGTCGAAGGGAGTTTAGGAAGGGGAAAGAAATGAACCGCCTTAGAAAAGCAATCTACATCATTAAGGACCACCGTGTTGCCACTGGATGGAGGGAAACCAGTAACAAAATCGAATTTGCAATATGTGACCAGGGGCGGGAAGGAATAGGGAGAGGATGAAGCAGACCAACGGGAGGTTGTTTGGAAGATTAGTTTTGAGCACAAACCTCACAAGCACCCACGAACAGACGGATGTCCTCAGCTTTGGCCGGCCACCAAAAACGCTGACGGATGGCTGCCAACGATCTCCTCACACCAGGATGACACGTGAGTTTAGAAGAGTGACCCCACTGCAAGATGGCGGTGCGGACTGTATCAGGCACAAATAACAGACCTGCCGGACACCCCATGGGCATCTCAACCTGAGTTAATGCTCGCCTGACCTGGCCCTCGACACCCCAGGTGACGGCCCCCTCCACACGGCCCAAAGGCAAAATGGTGTCAGGAGGACACTCGTCATCAGGCGCGTCAAACTGCCGGGACAGAGCGTCGGGCTTGCCATTCTTAGAACCCGGTCTGTAAGACAACACAAAGTTGAAGCACCCAAAAAACTGTGCCCAATGAGCCTGTCTGGAGTTCAGCTTTTTGGCCGAATATACTCCAGATTTCTATGATCAGTCCACACCAGAAATGGAATTATCGTCCCCTCCAACCAGTGACGCCACTCTCCCAAAGCCAAGCGTACTGCCAGCAGCTCTCTGTTGCCGATGTCATAATTTCGTTCTGAGGGAGAAAGGCGATGAGGAAAAATAAGCACAAGGATGCAACTTATTATCATGAGGGGATTTTTGGGAAAGAACTGCTCCAACACCCACCTCTGATGCATCCACCTCCACCACAAACTGTCTGCTAGGATCCGGCAAAATAAAAATAGGAGTAGTGAACCTGAATTTCAAATCGTCAAAAGCTGCCTGAGTAACACTAGACCCACAAAATTTGGATTTGGTGGAGGTTAACGCTGTCAGAGGGGCCGCCACCTTGCTGAAATTTCGAATAAAACGTCTATAGAAATTGGAAAAGCCCCAAAACTGTTGTAAAGCTTTTCTTAAGCCAGGTACCGGCCAGTCAGAGACAGCTCCAATCTTCGCAGGGTCCATGCGAATCCCCTCCGCCGAGATGATCGACCCCAAGAATGAATCTGACTGGGTGTGAAAATTACACTTCTCCGCCTTCACGAACAATTGATTCCCCAACAACCGCTGAAGCACTCGTCTGACGTGCACCTGGAATGATTGAGAAAAAATTTAAATATCATCCAGGTACACAAAGTCATATCTCTCAGCACGTTATTGACGAGTGCTTGGAAGACGGCTGGGGCATTGGACGGCCCAAAATGTAAAACGAGATATTCAAAATGCCCGGTGGGCATGTTAAAGGCCGTCTTCCATTCATCCCCCTCCCTAATCTGAACTAGATGATAAGCATTGCGTAGATCCAATTTCGTGAAGAACTTTGCACCCCGCAGGACCTCGAAGGCTGTAGACATAAGAGGCAGGGGTTACCTGTTCTTAACAGTTATGTCATTCAGCCCACGATAGTCAATATAGGGGCGCAAAGAGTCATCCTTCTTCTTCACGAAAAAGAACCCCGCTCATGCTGGAGAGGAAGAGGGATTAATCAAACCTGCTGCTCGAGAATCTGATAAATACTTCTCCATGGCCACCCGCTCGGGTGCAGACAAAGAGAAAAGACGTCTGCGAGGAGGAGAAGTGCCGGAATATCGATAGCACAATCATACGGTCCATGGGGAGGAAGAGAGGCAGCTCGGGACCGACTGAAGACC
The DNA here is from genome assembly GCF_963082965.1 of Carassius carassius. Taxonomy (NCBI): domain Eukaryota; kingdom Metazoa; phylum Chordata; class Actinopteri; order Cypriniformes; family Cyprinidae; genus Carassius; species Carassius carassius. The sequence continues at coordinate 16,442,253 of NC_081760.1, read as the reverse complement.
ACACGCAGATCGTGGTACATGCCAGGGATCAGAGAAAGATCCACCTCCTCCTCCTCCAACACAGAACAAACAACAGAAGACGGAGCAGACACAATACAAGCAGCATGACAGCGAGAACTCCAAGAAAGAATTAAATTATCAGCCCAGTTAATATGTAGGTTATGGAGAGAAAGCCAAGGATGACCTAATACAATAGAAACAGAGGGGGAGTTAAATAAATGAAATTTTATTTCCCCCCGGTGGTTACCAGAGGTAATCAAACTCACCGGACCAGTGATCTAATTAACTGACATGAGCTGCTGTCCATTAAGGGAGTGAACGGTGAGAGGAGAGGAAAGGGAATGAATGGGCAGGCCATAGTGATGAACCGATTCAACATCAACAAAATTCCCCTCCGCACCCGAATCAATTAACACAGAGCATTTAATGACCAAGCCATTCAGTAACACTGAAGCAGGAATGAGAGTACGAGAAACCTCTGATGGAGAAATTGAAGTACCGCCCGCCAGAATTCTCCTGTTTACTGGTGGGCGTTGGCTTCTAACGGACAGACAGCTGCAATATGACCATGACTGCCACAATATAAACAAAGCCCCTTTAAAAGTCGCCATTCTTTCTCCTCAGCAGTAAGACGCATTCTCCCCAGCTGCATAGGCTCAAGGTCAGACGATTCAGGAGCTCAGAAAGCAGAGGAGGAAACATCTCTGCTTTGAATGATTTAAAATCATCACAGCACAAAGAGTGCGAGTCCCATATGGCAGTACCCCAGTCGCGGGCGCGTCCAGCCAGAAGAGAAATCACGTTAGCCACTCTGGATCTGTCTAATGCATAAGTCTGGGGTTGAAGTGAAAAAACTACTTCACACTGAATAAGAAATGAACGACAATTAGTTGGTTTACCAGCATAAATAGGAGGGTTATTAATACATGGCTCATGACCAGTGGTCTGTTGGGGTGCTGCTGACGAAACATTGAGATCGACGGGCTGAAGATAGTGTAACTTGTCCGAAAGCTCAGTAACAGGGCCCAAATTACTCCCCACCATCCCTCAAAATACCAGCCATCCCTGGCCACTACCTGCATGCCACACTAGTCTTAGATGTCTGTTTTGTATTTATATATATTTTTTGATGTACAGATGTGTCTATGTCTCAGCTAGTTTTTGATGCATTAAAAAGGTGAGACGTGTAGTGCAGGCAAGGCTAGGCACTCGGCCCACCCACACGACAGACTTGCCCTGTGTATGTGTGTCCCCTTTTTTTCAATTAGGATACATACATGTACACACACACACACACACACACACACACACACACACAGACATACATACGTACATCATGCATTTTAAAAGGTGTGCATGTATTTTAGATCTGTGTCACAAACCAAGACGAAGGCAGAGGGTTTAGTGCAAGTGAACAGTTTATTTACAAGTGGATATGTGACAAAGGTAATGTTGAGTCAAGTCTAGTCAAGTCACCTTTATTTATATAGCGATTTAGACAAAAAAGATTGCGTCAAAGCAACTGAAAAACATTAATTAGGAAAACAGTGTGTCAATAGAGCAAAATGACAGTTAAAGGCAGTTCATCATTGAATTCAGTGATGACATTATCTCAGTTCAGTTTAAATTGTATCTGTGCAATCATTTGCAATCAAGTCAATGATATTGCTGTAAATGAAGTGTCCCAGACTAAGCTAGCCAGAGGCGACAGCGGCAAGGCACCAAAAGTCTATCGGTGACAGAATGGAGAAAAAACCTTGGGAGAAACTAGGCTCAGTCAGGGGGCCAGTTCTCTTCTGACCAGATCAGTCATTGTAAGGATCAATCCCAGAACTCTGGAAAGTAACACAAGGAATGTCAGCATATAAGTTTCACAGGAGATCGTCATGGTGGAATCTGAGAACATAGAAGAGACAAGTTAGTGGAGAATTGTTGGGCACCAGTTTGGGGAAGTGAACGGTTGACCGGACACCGGGGTACTGGCATGATGGTGGCTTTATCCTGGTGAGTGATTGCTGGATGCAGGTGATCAGTACTCCAGCAATTGGGATCAGGCGTGATTAGGATCAGGCGCGGGTGATGATTGGGGTGGCTGTGAGTTCCTGACATGACTCCCTCCTCCAGGGGTGGTTCCTGACACCCTGAAGCGACAACGAGGGTGATCACGGCCTCTGGGTGCAGGACGATTAGGATGTAGTCGATGGAACTGTTCCAGAAACATGTGATCTAGGATATCGTCCCGGGCCACCCAGGAATGTTCCTCTAGCCCGTACCCCTCCCAGTCCACCAGGTATTCCAGCCGGCACCCCGTCGACGCGAGTTCAGGATCTCCTTAAACTGCTAGATTGATGGTTGATCAAGAATCTCCTGAGGAGGGGGTTCCTGAGGTTCTGGGGCATATGAAGTGGAAGGAAAGAATAGTTTAAGTAAGGAGATGTGTAAGTGTAAGTGGACCCTGTAGGTGACCTCGTTGATCTGCCTCTCAACTGTGAACGGACCAATATAGCGAGGACCCAGCCAGCTTCCTGCATTGCTGACGGAGACGCAGATCTCTTGTTGATAACCATACCTTCTCTCCCGGATGGTAAACTTGAGTGGCGGCACGTCGAGCATCCTTAAAGGCCTTGTGTCTCCGTATGGCATGCTGGAGGTGGACAGCGTGGCTGCTGGAGACAGCTTAGGAGGCTGTGTGAGATGAAGTTTCCCCGAGGAGCCCGAGTCCACCCCGGCTGAAATAAAGACAGTACAATCTGTGGTGACTAGTTGGACTGACATGGCCATAAGTTTGGAAATTACAGGGTTTTGATGTATAGTACTTGATGACATGATCAGGTGTGGCACAGTAAAGGCAGAGTCTTGCTGCAAGCCTGCGTTTACGTTCTTCGGAGGATAGAGTAGTGGATTCAATTTGCCTGGGCTCTGGTACAGGAGGGCTGCTGGCAGGAGAGACTGGTGGACAGCTTCGACGGTTGGGCAGGCAGCAAGGTGCTGTGATATCTTCGTAGATCGCAATCTGAGCATGGATCCGGGGATTAAGACCTTGACGATAAGTGCTCAGAAGCACTGCTTCATTCCATCCACTAGCCGCTGCCAAAGTTCGAAACTGGATAGTGTATTCACTTGTCGTTGTCTCACCCTGATGCAACCACAGTAGCTTATTGGCTGTGGATATTTAATCTGCAGAGGAGCCGAATACTTCCTTGAAGTGAGTGGTAAAAGCTTTATAAGAGTAATTCATGGCACTGTTAGAATCCCATAAGGCCTTTGCCCATTTCAGGGCACACCAAGACAATAGAGAAATTAAGAAGGCTACCTTGGAACGATCTGTGGAGAATTTATGATAAGTAGTGCTTACTTATCTTTGTTGTCCTCCAAAATTTCCAACTATTAAATTTCAAATAAATACATAAATAAATGAGCATATAAATAAGTAAGTGAGTGAATGAATGAAAGGGGAGGAGTAAAAAGAAATCAAATGTGTGGATTGAATATGTACATTTAAACCATATTTGGTGATATTATTAAAATAGCAGACATAAAATATATAACAATAAAACGAAATATTATGTCAATTATATACAACAGTATATATATATATATATATATATATATATATATATATATATATATATATACAATGACCAGTTTGGACTACATCCCTCTACATCCTACAGTAATGATGTCACTAGAACCGTTTTTTGACTAACCTCCGCCTACAAAAAAGGGGGCGTGGTCTTCTTGCGCTCGCACGGAGAAGGAGCAAGAGTTGCATTTGAAGAGTGCGTTTGTTGCCATGTCGAAACGCTGTTATTTTCATCTCTGAGTCCAATCACCTTTGTTTGGGCTTCCCAGGGATACTGTACTTAGAGATCAATGGTTACAATTTATGTTTAACTCGGTTCCCGAAAATTATAATCCACATGTAAAACTATGTGCAGCACATTTTGCTGAGGATAGCTTCCTCAATCTTAATCAGTTTAATGCCGGATTTGCACAAAGATTATTCTTGAAAGATGGAGCAGTTCCCTCTTTATCTGGAGAAGGCGTTGTTTATGGACCACAATCATTAAGTGTATTTTATTATTTAAGTTGGTGCGTTTAACAGTTTCTGTAACATATTACACAAAGCGCATCGCTGTTTAGCTTTGTTAACAAGATGGTAGCACTGTGCAAAAAATTTAATGCGATTTTCATGCGCATCTGCGTTCTTTGATTAGAAGTACATCTCCAGCACGCGCGTTCAGATCAGGATTGCCAGGTTTTCAAAACAAACCCTGGCCACTTGCTTCTCAAAACTAGTCCAAAACTAGCCCAATCGCATTTCCAGGAGGGTAACGTGTGCTAAGCTGCTGTCGAATCACAACACAGGAACCGCAGGCACAATCAGAATTAGTTACGTATTTCTGAAGGAGGGATTTTATACAACAAGGAAATCATCAGCCTGTTTTATGACAGTGAAAACAGCGGTATACAGATAAGTTCAAGTTCAAGTCTTGATGTGGTGCATGACTAGCCGTTCAAAGCACTTCATGAGGATGGGGGTAAATGCAACAGGACGGTAGTCATTGAAGCAGGATGGAGATGGCTTCTTCGGAACTGGAATGATGGTTGTAGTTTTGAAGCATGTGGGAAGGACCCGATGCTTTGCGTGTATTGATCCTGCTGAAGGATCTCCTCACGCTGTCGGAGGTCAGTGTCATCACCTGGTCGTCGGGAGGAGGTGGAGTCTTCTGTGCAGTGGTGCTGTTTTGTTGCTCAAAGCGAGCAAAGAAGGTGTTCAGCTCGTTCAGTAGAGAGATGTTGCTGTCACAGGTCCGTGGTGGGGGCTTGTAGTCCGTAATGGTCTGTATCCCTTGCCTCAGGTTCCTAGTGTCTCTGCTGTCGCTGAATTGATGAGCTATCCTCCTGGAGTGAATCGTGTGAAAAATACTGTGTTTTTTTACACACGAAACATGAACACATGTTATATTGCACACTGTAAACACAATCAAAGCTTCAAAAAACAGGAAAAACATGACCTTTAAGAAATTCTACTGTTGTTTTTCACAGATAAAAGAAAGTCAATTTAGAATGATGAAGGGTGAGTAGATGTGAGAATTTTCATTTTTTACTTTTTTTTTTAGGCCTGGAACTCTCTCGTCTTGCACTGTCATCACTCCTCCTTTTATCCTTCCGGAGCTCCTCCATGGGACTCAAGACCGGTGCACAGGTGTCGACCATTAGCATTTAGGTGAGTTTAAAATATTCCAGCAGTCCCCCCGGAGTGAGTGTTTTAAAGATGACTGTTATTTTAGAACCTTCCCTTTATGTCCCATATGTGGGACCATACTCCCAGGGGCACGGAAATAAGAATCCCATATGTGGGACTGTACTGCTCAAAAGGTTAAACTAGGCATGTCAGCATGTGCCATACCAAGTTAGACACCAATGACTCCAAAGGCAATGAGAGTTCTAGATATTTCGAGTCCATTGGCAAAGTTCATTTTGGGGGCCCCCCGCCCCAATGAAAATACATTTCTATTTATACAACATTTAATTCAAAAATACAGAAAAACAGCAATATTGTGAAATATATTATTACAATTTAAGATAATTAGGGAATTCCCAAGAAAATCTCAAGGATTTGACTATGAACATACATCAAGAGAGTATATTGTAATATATATATATATATATATATATATATATATATATATATATATATATATATTCTTAATTCTAACAAAATATTACCATTTATTATTATTATTATCATCATCAAATTAAATGCAAGCTTGATAAGCATAAGAAACTTATTTAAAAAGCAGTACTTTATGTGAATTGTAACAAACGTTCGTGGTCAAGGGAAGAAGGAGGTGGAACCGGCAAACATTTAAACAATTTAATAAAATAAACCAACACAAAATGAAAGAAAAGGGGCAGCCCCTCGCGGATGACTGCATACAAAGCACAAAATAAAGTCCAGGCCTGGTCCTCTCTCATCTAACACTGTCGTCGCTCCTCATTTTATCCTTCTGGGGCTCCTCTTTGGGACTTGAGACAGGTGAGTGGCGAACGTGTTGCGCATTAACATTTACTCTACTGGCTTCACTCCATTCCCATGGCTCTCAGCCATGCCCCTCTCTTCACATACATATTAATCAAACTTTATCTAAGGTAATTTTTTTGTTTGTTTGTTGAGGATGTTATTATATCTGTGATATTATTATTAATAATAATAATAATAATAATAATAATAATAATAATAATAATAATAATAATAATAATTAATAATAATAATTTTGCAGTAATTTGTTAAGTAATTTATTCACAGCTCTTGAATACCACTTTAGTAAAGTAACATTAGTGCTTTTATCATTTTTTTTTTCCCTAGCTGGGTATGGGCAGGATTTTCCCCTCTATTTAGTCAATACTGACTACATATATTGTCCCACCCCTGAACCCTGAAAGTCATATTAATATTAATAATATAATATTATGTATTTGTCAGACTCTGGTTTGTGTTTTGTGTGTTTTGTTTAGCTCCTCATGTGCCTTCTTGTGTTTCCATATTTTGTCATTTGCCTGTCCTTGTTTAGTTTAATTATGATTCAGCTGTGGTCCATTTTGTATTTAAGTTCCTGCCTGCCTGTCTGTTTAATTCCCCTTTTGTCTGGTCTACTTGTTACATGGATGTGTTTCTATAATATCCAGTTTTGATGTACCCTGTGTCTCACGGATTAAAAACTGTTTGAACAGTATATTCCTCGTCTCCATGCTCCTTCGTTCCGGTTCTTCTCGTTAGTGTGTTGTGACAAAAGATCAGACCAAAACAGTAAGTGGCACTCCTTCTCCCGTGTTTTGTTTTCATTTTTAATAAGTATTTTGTTTTCTTTTGTTCCTTTTGTTGCCTCAACCATCATGGCCTTCTGTGTTCCCTACTCCGCCATGATCTCCTGTGTTCCCTATTCCATCATGGCACTCAGAGCTGCCAGATCCATCATGGTGCCCGATCTGGAGGCCTCTCGTCTGATAACCCTGCTCCTAGAGGGCTCCAGAGCGCCCACCACCACTGGTAATGTCAGATTCTGGTTCGTGTTTTGTGTGTGTTTTGCTCCTCGTGTGTCTTCCTGTGTTTCCATATTTGATCATTTGCCTGTCCTTGTTTAGTTAAATTATGATTCCATACAGCTGTGGTCCATTAATTGTATTTAAGTTCCTGCTTGTTCAGTTAACACCTGGTTATGCGTTCTGTACTAGACGAACTGAGACTTGTCATGGCACTTGTTTACTGTTGTTGTTCTCTTGTTGACCTGACTGCTTCTATTGTTCTCATTTGTAAGTCGCTTTGGATAAAAGCATCTGGTAAATGATTAAATGTTAATGTAAATGTAAATGGATGTGTTTCCTATTGTCTCCAGTGTCGATGTACACTGTTCAAGTTCAAGTTGGCTTTATTGTCATTCCGCTACATGTGTGGACATACAGTGAAATGACATGTCTTGCCTCACATGACCATGGTGCTACATATATACAGACATACAACAACTAAGTAAAACAGTATAAACATCATGCTGTTTTGAGGGTTACTTTATCTCCTGATCTGAGTGCTTCATCACTGGTCTTTAGCAGCCCACAAACCTCTGCTGTCATCAACGGCTTCTGGTTTGCACATGTGCTGATGGTCTTGGTGACACACGTACACATCAGTCAGGGACAAGACAGGAGGAACCTGGAGCAGGAGGAGCTAGGTAGGACCCAGGCCGCAGCCATGATGGCGGCCCATGGTGGAGCCGACGGAGGGAGGACCCATGGTGGAGGAAGGGCTGACGACTCCAGGGGGCCGACCGACGGCGGCGGAGCATGTGGAGGAGGAGACAGAGAGTCGATGAGCCAGGGCAAAACCGAGGATCCAGAGGGCCAAGGCAGAGCAGATGGTGCCAGTGAACGAGGCAGAGGCAGGGATCCAGAAAGCCACGGTGGAGCCAGAGCAACTGAGGACTGAGGTGGAGCCAGAGAGCAGGAAATATGATATAGCAGGATATAAGATATAAATTTATGATGACAACTCACACATCTGCATAAGGAACTCTACTTCTTTGTGTGTCTATTTAGCCTTTTGCTTTGCAGGCAAAGAACTCAGGGGCTGGCACCAACACAGAACTGAGCTCTATGACATGAACAGGCTTTGGAGCAGATTCGTGGGTTGGAGTGGGTTCTGAAGTGAACTCATGAACTGGAGGGGCCTCTGGAGCAGACACCGCCTCGTGAGGATCTGGAGCAGATGCCCTTGCCTTGGGGGATTTCACAGTGGTCACCACCGCCTCAAAGGAAGTGATAGTCCGCCAAACTGGAATCCAGTTTTAATCTCCTAGGGACTGTCATGGTAGTATCAGGTGCAACGTACATGACAGCCAAAAACACTGGAGTAAAGTCCATGATGGCTGGGGACTCAGGCATGGTATTCATGATGGCTGATGACTCTGGTGTGACTCTGGTGTGCTGTGTGCGGCCATGATAGGTTGTGGCTCTGACGTGGTGGCCATTAGGGGTCAAGGCTCTGGTAGAAGCCATGATGTGTTAAGAAGGAGTTACACAGCACTCAAGATCACCAAGGTGCCAGACAAACAAGACAAAAAAAATGTCTGCACACTTGAATCCTTTAAACAACTGGGGGGGGGGGGGTTGGTTACCGGGGTAGGCGGATTAATGGGAGAATGAAATACGGGCTTTATTTTAGATACGTGAAAGGCAGGATGAATTCTCCTGTACGCAGGAGGGAGTTTAAGGCGGACTGCCACTGGACTAATGATCTTGGTGACGGTAAACGGGCCAATAAATTTGGGAGCCAATTTATTAGATACGGAGCGGAGAGGAATATTCTTAGTAGAAAGCCACACTTTTTGACCCACGACATATACGGGAGGCCTAGACCGCTGGCGATCGGCTTTGGCCTTGGTGCGTGCCCCCACTTGGAGTAGAGTCTTGCGGGCTCTAGTCCAATGCGGTGACACCACTGGATGAAGCCGTGAATGGAGGGGACTGCGACTTTGGATTCCATACTGGGAAAAATAGGTGGCTGGTAAGCTACACTACACTCAAAAGGAGATAGGCCCGTAGCTGATACTGGTAAGGTATTGTGGGCGTACTCCACCATAGACAATTGTTGGCTCCAGGAGGAAGGATTCTTGGAGACCAAACATCGCAACACCCTTTCCAAATCTTGGTTGGCTCTCTCGGTTTGACCATTGCTCTGGGGGTGAAACCCTGAGGACAGACTTACAGTCGCTCCCAGTAATCTACAGAATTCTCGCCAAAATTTGGACACAAATTGGGGTCCCCTGTCGGAAACCATGTCTATCGGGAGGCCATGTAAACGAAAGACGTGATCTACGACGGTCAACGCGTTCTCCTTGGCTGAGGGTAATTTGGGCAAGGGAATAAAGTGGGCTGCCTTCGAGAACCGGTCCACCATGGTTAAAACTACCGTGTTGCCCTGGGAGGGCGGGAGGGCAGTAATTAAATGTAGAGCGATGTGGGACCAGGGTCTCGAAGGGACCGGCAGCGGTTGGAGTAACCCATCAGGGGGCCGATTGGAAGTCTTACCAGTGGCACAAACCGAGCAAGCCAAAACAAAACTGTGAATGTCGCGAGCCATAAGTGGCCACAAGAATCGTTGCTTGACTAAAAATCTAGTGCGGTTAACCCCTGGATGGCAAGCTACATTAGAGCAATGTCCCCACTGGATAACGTTGGACCCTAATCCCTCCGGCACAAATAAGCGGTTCGGTGGGCACCCGGGCGGAGGCGTTACCCCTTCTAAGGGCGTTCTGACCTTCGATTCGATTTTCCCATTTCGTTCGGCAGGAGATAAACGATATGAAAAATACGCGCAAGGATGGACCTTGTCGTCTAAGGGAGAACGTTGCGATAACACCGCTCCTACCCCCACCTCCGACGCATCGACCTCCACCACAAACTGACGTGTTGGGTCAGGGGTGATCAAAATAGGGGCTGAAATGAAGCAGCTCTTCAGTTTGGCAAACACAGCCTCAGCTGTGTCTGACCACCTGAACGCAGTCTTGGCGGAGGTCAAGGCGGTCAGAGGTGCGGCTAGTTGGCTGAAGTTACGAATAAAATGCCGGTAGAAGTTAGCGAACCCCAAAAACCTCTGTAGTGCCTAACAGGAATCTGGACTTGGCCACTCTACTACAGCCTTAATCTTCTCAGGATCCATGCGTATTCCCTCGGTCGACACGATATACCCCAGAAATGGAATTGACTGTGCATGAAACTCGCATTTCTCCGCCTTGACAAAAAGCCCATTCTCTAGCAACCTCTGAAGCACTCGTCGGACGTGCTGCACATGTTCCTGGAGAGACGAAGAAAAAATCAATATGTCGTCCAGGTAGACATATATGAACTGATCAATCATATCTCGCAGCACGTCGTTGACGAGTGCCTGGAAGACCACTGGGGAGTTGGAAAGCCCGAAGGGCATAACCAAATATTCAAAGTGCCCTCTGGGGGTATTAAAAGCGGTCTTCCATTCATCCCTTTCCCTGATACGAACCAAATGATAAGCATTGCGTAAGTCCAGTTTTGTGAAAATTAGCGCTCCCTGCAACCTCTCGAAGGCCGAAGACGGCAAAGGATAAGTATTCTTTACCGTGATGTTGTTCAGTCCCCGGTAATCAATACAAGGTCGCAGTGACCCGTCCTTCTTTCCCACAAAAAAGAACCCCGCCCCCGCAGGAGAAGAGGAAGGGCGGATGAACTTCGAAGCTAGAGAATCAGAAATAGCCTCCCTTTCCGGAACAGAAAGTGAATATAATTTGCCTTTAGGCGGAGACTTACCTGAAAATACTGTATCTCTATGGCACAGTCGTAGGGACGATGCGGAGGAAGAGAAGCAGCACGAGACTTACTGAACACTTCCTTCAGATGGAGGTACTCTGCGGGCACGTTAGACAAATCCACCGCCTCCTCCTGTAACACAGACATAGACACAGACGGACAGGCAGACACTAAACAAGACTCATGACACTTTTTACACCAGGAAAGAATGGAATTGGAGGACCAGTCTATTTTGGGGTTATGGAGGAGGAGCCAAGGGTGTCCGAGGACAATGGGTGCCAGGGGGGAGTCAAGGATGTGAAAGGAAATATTCTCAGAGTGATTGCCAGATGTGATGAGAGTGATGTCTTCAGTGATGTGTGAGATGGTAGGGAGTTGCTGTCCATTGAGTGCGTGGACCGTGATGTGGAGCGGAAGGGGTCTGAGAGGAATGTGGAGCTTGTGTGCCAATGTGCTGTCCATGAAGTTACCTTCTGCCCCTGAGTCCAGTAGTGCTTGACAGTGGTGGGTCTGTGCTGACCACCTCAGTCTTACCGGGAGGAGCGTAGATGATGATGATGATGGTCTTCTCGGCAGAGATCCCACCCGATAGTAGCCTCATACATACTACCGGGCCTGGCCTTTTACCGGACAGTTGTAGGCTTGATGTCCGGCTCCCCCGCAGTAGAGGCACAGGCCAAGGGACCTCCGCCTCTCCTTCTCCTCCCGGGAAAGCCGAGCTCGCCCTACCTGCATGGGCTCGTGATCGTAGGTGGGGCTGACCGCGTCCCCGCCGCTGAATCGCACGTCTGCCGGTCCCCTGGATCTGGTGCTGGGTAAGCTTCTCCTTTCCATCCGCGTCAGACATGCGTCGACCCGCAAGGCCAGCTCAATCAGTCCGTTGAGGGACGTGGGAAGATCCAGGGCGTAGATCTCCTTCTGGACATGGTCAGCCAGCCCATGCAGGAACATGTCCCACTGCGCCTCCTCGTTCCAAGCGTCAACAGAAAGGTCACCTTGGCCCTTTCGTTAGCAAAGGTTCTGGGCTGTAGGGAAAAGTGCATGTCACACCGGGTTAGAAATGCTCTACATAAGTTGGACTCACCCGAGTATGTCTCAGGGATCGGGAGACGTGGTTCCGGCTGGGAGGGGGTCACCGGTGGTATAGGGAGAACAGGCGGTGTGGGTGGCGCAGTGGGAGCTCGAAGTAGCTGGAATTGTTGAGTGAGCTCAGACACCTGCGTCACCAAGGCTTGAACTGCGCGACCAGTGTCGTTAAGATTCATCTCCTGGGAGTCCATCCTTCGAACACTGGCGCTGAGAAATTCCTCGAGAGCAGATGGTTGAGTACTCGCTACCTCCATGATGGTCAGATCGTTCTGTAACGCTAGGTAAGTGAGACAGGAGGCAAAAGCAAGTAAACAGTGTTTATTGTAAATGATGTACTGATGGAAGGTTGGAGAGTGACGCAGGAACCTCGATGGCAGCACAGACTGATGAGTAGGTGAGTTGAGTGCGCTGGTACAGATGACGGTGGTGGTAGATCCGAGTGAGGTGATGATAATCCGTGTGCAAAGGGAACAATCCAGAGCAAACCAAAACAGGAGACAAAGCAAGGCAGGAACACGAGAATCAGACATCTAACACGGAGGACCTCAAACAACGATCTGACAAACAAGAGACGAAAGACAGGGCATTAAATAAGCAGTTGGAATGAGTAGAACCTGCTCTGATCAGACGATCAGCGGCAACACCCACATGAAACAATCAACATGACGCAACATGAATACAGCAGGAGACGGTGCATTCATGAACCGTGACACATACATGCTGCATAAGTGCATGAAGACTAAGTGGAATCACTAAGTTGGAAAAAAGATCACACCCTTGTGTCAGTATTTTGTTGAACCACACACAGTTTTGCTGTGTTCTTTGGGTTATTTTCATTTTGTAAGGTAAACCTTCGTACTTTTTTTATAACTCTGTGACGAAGGGCAGGATATTTAGTTAAAGAATTTGATGGTATTTTGCCCCATCCATTATTCTTTCTATCCTGACAAGTGCTCCAGTACCAGCTTCAGAGAAACACTCCCATAACAGGATATTACCACCTCCATGCTTTACTGTAGGATACGTGTTATTTGAATGGTGATCTGTATTGGATTTCTGCCAGACATCATTTGGTGTTGAGGCCAAATAATAAAATTTTTGACTCACGTGGCCTCAGAATCTTCAAGATGTATTTTGGCAAAGCTCAGTCTAGTCTGCATGTGGCCTTTCTTGAGAACTTGTATATAAACAAGCCACTTTTGTGGAGAATTTGTGATATTGTTGCCACATGCAAACAATGACCACTCTTTGTCATAAATTCCTCAAACTGCTTAAGAGTTACTGTAGGCCTCCTGGTAGCCTCTCTGACTAGTTTCCTCCTGGCTCTTTCATCCATTTTAGAGTGACATCCTGTTCCAGGTAAGGGTCTGTGTCTGTGCCTTGCCACCCATAGTTGTGTTGCAAAGCATCAGCAGAGGCGGGATCCATTTGCAGCTTTTATTTGGATTGTCAGACAAGACAGGGTCAATCACCAGTGGATACAGTGGAGAAAGCAAGTCTGAGACAAAACCAGGGACAGGCACAAGATCAGGGCAGACAGCAAACAATCACAGAAACAGGTAAATCCGAGTCAGGGCAGGCAGCGAACAATCAGTAAACGATAAAAAGTCCAGGTCAAAACGATAAGGCAGAATAGATGAATACAAACACTCAGTAGCGACAGCCGGGGCAAATCAGCTTATATGTGTGTGTGTGTGTGTGTGTGTATTAGCTGCAGGTGTGTGTGTAATTAGATGCAGGTGTGTGTGTGCAATCAGTCCCAGGGATGAGACAGCATGGGAATTGGAGTTCAATGGATAAAGTCAATATTCAGGAGAGATTTCCCTCTGGTGGTGAGAAGGAGGCTGCACGGGAGTCCATACTCTTGAGGTGAACTGAGGACCCCGGTCCGAGACAATGTCCTCAGGTTAACCATAGAAATGAAACACATGATTGCACATTAGTTCAGCTGTTTCAAAGGAGGTCGGAAGTTTCGGCAGGCGAATTAGACGGCAGGTTTTGAAAAATCGATCTATAAAAGCAAGTATAGTGGTATTACCTTGAGAGATGGGAAGATCAGTGATGAAGTCGATGGCGATGTGAGACCATGGGCGTTGTGGTGTGGGCAGTGGTTGTAACAGTCCTGCTGGTAGATGTCTGGGGGTTTTTGACATTGGCCTTGGTATTTTTGAAACCAGGTCTATACATTACAGTGAACTGAAATCTGGAGAAGATTAACGCCCACCTTGCTTGTCTGGGGTTTAGTCATTTGGCAAATGTAGTGCTAATTTCATGTCCAGAAGTTCACGATTGCCCACATCATAGTTCCGTTTTGCCACCATTAATTTGCGAGAAAAGGTGGCACATGGATATAACTTTGCTGGTGATCTGTGATGTTGAGAAAGTATAGCGCCTACTCCAGTGTCTGAAGTGTCGACCTCGACAATATATGGACGTCCTGGATCTGGATGTCGGAGGATCGGCGCTGAAGTGAACCAAGTCCTGAGTGCATTGAAGGCCTGCTGTGATTCCGAAGACCAGGTTAATTTGGTGGAATGGCATTTAGTCATGGCTGTCAAAGGAGCGGCGATAGAATTGAAGTCCCTAATGAATCGCCGATAGAAGTTTGAGAATCCTAGGAAGCGCTGTAACTCTTTGACTGTCCAAGGTAGCGGCAATTCCATAACTGCCTTTACCCTCTTCTCGTCCATCGCTTCCCCCTTCCTGGCTAATCACATACCACAAGAAAGTGGTGACTGTTTGATAAAACTTGCATTTGTCAGCCTTTGCATAGAGTTGGTACCGAATTAGGCATTGTAATACAGTTATGACCTGACGAATGTGTTCTTCTAGGGAATTTGAGTACACCAGGATATCGTCTGTGTACACGATTACCCCTCTGTTGAGCATGTTCCGAAACATATCATTCATGAAGGATTGAAAGATCGATGGACTGTTGACTAGGCCGAAGGGCATAACCAAATATTCATAGTGCCCACTAGTGGTTGAGAATGCTGTTTTCCATTTGTCCCCCTCTAGGATGCGAATCAGATTGTAAGCATTGCACAGATCCAATTTGGTGTAATATTTAGCCTGGCGGAGCTGTTCTAGTGCTGCGGGGACCAGTGGCAGGGGATAACGGAACTTAACAGTGATGTCATTAAGGCCGCGGTAATCGATGCATGGCCTCAGTTATTCATCTTTATTCTTTTACAAAGAAGAACCCAGCCGAGGCAGGATAAGTCGAGGGTCTAATGAATCCTTTGGCCAGTTCTTCTTTGATGTAAGCTTTTATAGCTTCTGATTCTGGTTGCAATGATGGGAAGATCCTCCCCTTATGAGGAGTTGTGCCGGTCATCAGATCGATGGCGCAATCAACAGATCAGTGGGCTGGGAGCTGTAAAGCTTTCCTCTCACTGAAGGCTTCCGCTAGGTCAGCATATTTGGTGGGCAGGCTTAATTTCTCTGTGTTCTGAACAGATGAAGAAGAGTCATGAAGGGGTGTCCGTATGATCCTCGCTAGACAGTGATTCTGACAGGTAGTGTCCCAATGAATGATTTGCCCCTCCCTCCAGGAGTTGTGTGGATTGTGTCAGTGCAGCCAGGGTAGTGCCAGAATGACAGTGTGATTGGGATAACATAGAACTTGATGTGCTCAAAATGAAGGGTTCCTATTTGTAGTTTGACTTCCTCCGTGACATGTAAAACTTTTCCCTCTCCGATGGGTCGGCCATCTAGCGCCTCCACTGCCAAAGGGAGATCACAAGGGGTGAGTTTGAGTTTATGTTGCAGGGCAAATTTATGTGACAAAGTTACCAGCTGCTCCGGAATCTAACAGGGCAATAGTTGGAAATAGCATCATCATTAACCCTTAAAGACCTAACGTTTAAATTTTCTTTTTGATTTCTCTAAGAATTAATGAAATTTTAAGAAAAACGCAAGCAACAATTGGTGTTTTTTACTGTGTACTCAAACAGAAACTCCCAAAATGTTGATATTTTTCTTTAGAAAGTTGTATCTGGGTGTTTTACACTTAACAAATAAAATATTATTTACATATAACATTCCCCAAGCAAGTTATAGCCATTTATGACAATATTATTATCTGGGCTTTTAACTGAAAAACAGGCCTATTTCGTTTATTAACAATAGAGATGTCAGCGTTCGGGTAGAGGAGTGAGTCGAGGACTCAATGATTCAGAGAGAAGGGCTCTTTAATAATAAAAAAATAACCAAACAAGAACTACCCCATAGGGGAAACAGACAAATCTTGACTGGCAAGGCAAGGCAAGGCACGATGAGCACAGACAAATATTTGATGACAAACTAGCAACCAGACTGCAAAACACAAGGACAATAAATAGGGAGCTAATGAGGAGGGTAACGAGGGAACACGTGGGGATAATTACATCAATAATCAGGTAACAAGATGGGTGGGGTCAAGACAATTGATGAGAGCACATGGCACATGGAACTAAGACAAAAGCCATGTGCTCACACAAAAAAAAAAACACAAGCACTTGGCCAGCAAACCAATCACAAGCCATGTGCTTGAACTAGACACAAACATGCAGCTAATGAGCAAACTCATAAGCCGTGTGTTCACACAAGACAGCACGCAGCCAGCGAAAACCAAGCTGCGTGCAACAGCACAAGACAAAATAGAACAAGCACGCAGCCGATAACTCAAGCTGTGTGCAACAATACAAGACAACACTTAAGACCGCACGCTACCACAACAAGAAAAAACATGGAGCGCGAGTGTCCGGTCCCGAAACCAAAACTCAGGAAGACATGAGTGCTGGGATCCGAACACCACACTCCAACATGAAACAGGACACGCAGATGAGAGCGCATGGCTCGAGCAGTCTCGAAGCCGCGCACTCACATGAAAACAATGACATGATGGGAGTGTCAGGGCTCTGTTACAAAACCATGAATAACACTAAACTGAAGTGACAGAAGCCTGACAAGAGATTTGTCCAAAAACATTTAAGAAGTAAAGAAAATGAATAGTGTTATAAAAAAACAAAACAAAACTTAGACGTTTTTTTTGCAGAGAAATATATTTTCAATCTATGAACAATAAACACAAACTGTGCAGCAAGTAGTAAAAACAATTGCAAAAATTGTCTTCTGCAACAATATAAACAGTGCAAATGATTTACAAACTCCACACAAAATGAGTGAGTAATATTCAGAGTGCAACAGAAAAAATACTGCAAATGATCTTTATGAACTATATAAGAATTATTTACCTAATATACATAAAATAAATCCGCTGGCTGTAATCTGCGTCAGGATTGATTTTACTGTGACATTGCCTAGCGACACAAAGAAATAAATTCCAGTGCTTTATCAGATATGTACCACCGTTTCATCCTTGTTTTTGATTTGTTTTATGTCAAAGACTCTGTCATGTTTTTCTGTGCTTTTACAAAGAGTTTTCTCATGCAAATGTGTTATTTTGTGTTTGTATTCATGCGCACATGACAGACTTTACTTTCACTTTGTGTTAATTCATAAGTCCAAAGAAATATGTTAAATAGTAGTGTGACGAGTGGGGCGGGGCCGAGGGACATGGGAGCGAGGCCGGTGGAGTGATTGGAGATGAGCTACACCATTTCGACCCACCGGTCTCGAGGCCCACGGAGGAGATGGAAGGATATAAAACTGGAGCGACGACAGTGAAGGACGAGAGAGGACCAGGCCAGGGCGTTATTTTAGGTTTTGGTTTCATTTTGTGCGCACCAGTCGTCCGTGAGGGGCTGGTGCGCTGTTTTGTGTTTCTTTTGTAATTAAAGTTTCATTTTGATTTTCCGCCGGTTCCCGCCTCCTTCTTCCCGATGACTAGGAAGTCTTTTATCGTTACAGTGGTGCCGAAGCCCGGGAGAAGGAGGGACGCGCTGCAGAAGAT
This sequence comes from Carassius carassius, assembly GCF_963082965.1. NCBI lineage: Eukaryota > Metazoa > Chordata > Actinopteri > Cypriniformes > Cyprinidae > Carassius > Carassius carassius. The sequence goes on along the minus strand of NC_081760.1, from coordinate 16,424,432 downwards.
CCCTCGCCGCTGTGGTGAATCCGCGGTGCCAACGAGCAGGCGAGGAGAGTGCCGCCATGGACGCTCGAGGCGGTGGGCTGGAGCAAGTTGCCGGGGACGGGCGAGCTCGCTACCAGCCGCCCACGATAGGGAGGGGCGGCTGCCGTCCGTGAGGGAGCGGAGGAGTCTGCGCCGTTCGCCAGGTGGCCGGAGCCTGCTGCCATCCGCCGGAACGGGGAGGAGCAGGGAACGGGGGACTCCTGCCGGCTGCCCAAAACCGGAGGAGCCGTCGCCGTCCACCGGGCGGCGGAGGAGTGTCGTGCCGTCCGCCGAGGGCCGTCCAGTGCCACCGCCAGGCACCGCGGAGGAGATCGCCCAGCTGGTGGAGGGCCGAGCAGCGGTGCGTCTGGGAACCGGATTTTTTTTTTTTTCTCTCTCTCCCCTCTCTCGTCTCTGTCGCTCCTCCTTCCATCTCTTTTTCTCTCGCCTCTCCTGTCCTACCCCCAGGTTCCCGCAGGTCCCCGTGAGCGGTCCCCCCCCGGAGGGAGGGGGGGGGGGGGAGTAGAGCGCAGTCTCGGGAGTACCCTCCGGCCTGCGAGGGGCGATGGGGGTATGTGACGAGTGGGGCGGGGCCGAGGGACATGGGAGCGAGGCCGGTGGAGTAATTGGAGATGAGCTACACCTGTTCGACCCACCGGTCTCGAGGCCCACGGAGGAGATGGAAGGATATAAAACTGGAGCGACGACAGTGAAGGACGAGAGAGGACGAGGCCTGGGCTTTTAGTTGTGTTTTGGTTTCATTTTATTTGTGCGCACCAGTCGTCCGTGAGGGGCTGGTGCGCTGTTTTGTGTTTATTTTAAATTATTAAAATGTTGTTTGATTGTCCGCCGGTTCCCGCCTCCTTCTTCCCGAAGATTACGAAGCTTAATTCATTACAAGTAGTTCAAAAGACCAAAACCTATGTTTATTGATTAAATATGGGGCATTTTGAACCAATCTGTGCAAGGGGGTGGGCCTTAGCATCAACAATCGTTTCTGTTTGGCTCAGAGGAATGAAATGCATTGTTTTCTTCTTATGAATCAATGTTGTCAAAATGTGATGACGTAATCACGTACACTATGGTGCCTCTGAATATCCAAATGAGAGAAATAGGAATCTCCGGAATGTGGAGAATCTCATCTTTACATCACTTTTTAAAGCATTAAAGCATTTTTTTTCAGATAGGATTAGCGGTTCAAAAGTTATTAAACATTAAAGAACAACAGTTATTTTTAGCTGCGGGCAGCTGTCTCTGTCTTTGAGGGTTAACAGTTATTATAACCAGCAACCTTCTGCTCGAGGAAGAGATAGTAACTCGGGTACTGACACTCACCGTTCGGGGCTTAGATGATGGATGGACCGAACAAGAGGAGATCATGTGTCCAGCCTGACAGCAGTAGAGGCACAGTTGATTCTGCATATGCCATTCCCGTTCTTCGGGAGTGAGATGAATGAATCCAAACTGTTTTGGCTCTGCTGCAGCACTGGTGTCTGACATGAATCGGGACAGGGAGCAGGAAGGACATTGTGAGTGACTTAAATTGTCAATTTGAATGGCGAGATCAATGAATTCACTCAGGCTTTTCCCCTCGTCTTGCCAAGCCAACTCCGACTTGAGTTCTGAGTTCAATCCCCTTGGGAACAGAAGTTTAAATGTGTCCTCTACCCAAACTGTCTGGGCAGCGAGAGTATGAAAAGATAGAGTGTATTCAGCTCCCGTACTCCTTCCTTGTGCAAGTGTTAACAATTGATCAGGGACAGGCACAAGATCAGGGCACATAGCAAACAATCACAGAAACAGGTAAATCCGAGTCAGGGCAGGCAGAGAACAATCAGCAAATGATAAACAGTCCAGGTCAAAATGAGAGGCCAGAATGTATTAATTTAAATGCTCAGTAGTGACAGCCAGGGCAAATCAAGAATTCACAGTGAATTGGTGTGAGTGTGCTGCTTATATGTGAGTGTGTATTAGCTGCAAGTGTGTGTGTAATTACGTAGATGCAGGTGTGTGTGTGCAATCAGTCCCAGGGATGAGGCAGGATGGGAATTGGAGTTCAATGGGTAAAGTCAATATTCAGGAGAGAGTTCCCTCTGGTGGTGAGAAGGAGGCAGCACGGGAGCCTCCTTTGTAACATGTTGATTGTTTGCTTCAGTTAAAGCATAGTTCCCAGTACACAACTGAAAATGTCGGCAGATCGATGTGCTGTTCAGACTACATGACTTCTTGAAGTTGTTGTGGTGTTCACACAAGTGACCTGCGTGGGAGGGATTTTTCAGTCCTGCTCCCACTAGATTCTGTCCAGTGCCCGCCCACTCCCGCAGAAATATATCTTATCTGGTTCCGCTCTCACCCTGACATTCATGTTTTGTCCTGCTCCCACCCACAAACGTCCCACATAAAAATAATCTATATAGATTATTGAGAACATCAAAGAAATGTACATAAAATGGTTCTGTAACAAGCTCCACAACATCCCAGCATAAACACTCCTGATAAAATATTTGTTATTTAGGCAAAGCATCATCATTCACAAATCACTGTTATTTTTATCAGAAAAGCAATTGTGTGCTACTGAATGCATGGTTTGGAAGAATGCGAGCAGCAAACTTCCTTTATTATCTCTAAAAGCTGACATCTCAGTTAAACACAATCTCATAAAGCTCTGTAATAACACAAATATATGCACAATGAATCTTTCACAGTCTCTACACTTAGTGTGTTAAAATGAAAGGATTTGTGAGCATGCAATTTCAGAGCTGCGGTGAGTGGATATTAACTTAATCACCACTGATTGGCCATTGCGTTTCAGAAATCAACAGCTGAGTCTGTGATTGGCTACTTTGTACAACCCTTTAAACACGTTTTATAAATAGAATCTATGCCTAGCTTGCACATGTCAGTCATTTTAATGTTAATATTAGTTGTTATTTTTGCTTTTGTGCAACAGATAAATAAACATTTTTATGTTTTAGACATTTTGCTGGAGTCTCGCAAATCATTTTATTCTCCTGTATCAGCCACACACACGAGTCTGTTCCCGTCCACGCCCACACTTGCCCATCAAGAGTTGTGCCGCGCCGCACACTGTTGTGTTGTGTCCCGCGGTACTCCCATGGGAGTGTAGGTATCTAGTACACACTACGCGATACTACACAAAGGGGGTCACACACTACACAAGCTGACAACAACTCTGTCATCCAATGAGTCTCCTGTTCGAAAACCATGTTTTGAAATAAAAAAAACACGTGTCAGTGAGCCTTTTTAAGGCGTCGTTGAGTAGTTCACACATAAAGATTGCCAAGCGCTGATCACCCACTGATTTTCCCCTGATCACAGCCCGACCACTCGGCGAGCTCATTATTTGCAAATCTGGTTTGAAATCCTGTAGTGTGAACTAGACTAAACTGAACTAGAAGGTTCAGTTATGCCGAGTTCACACTGCACAATTTTCAAACTCGTTGGATCGCTGTTGTTTTCACACTGTGTGACTATTTTGGGTAGCATTCAGTTGCTGCTGTGTTCACATTGCATGATGGATTGGCTACAGGGGGTTTTCACATTGCATGAAATCACAAAAGGAAAAATCACCGACAGCTCTGTCTGGTCCGCAAACAACATGTGATAAGGAAATAACGCAGGAACCCACGTGCGTCAGACTGGAGTTCTCAAGTGAGACTGCATAATAAAAAATAAAATGCCTGCAAATTGTCTGTGAGCTGATTTACAGTTACAAGGAGAAAAGGAGAAAAACAAAAAACAGATTATGCAGGAGGGAGATGCAGAGAACAGGTATTGGATGTTCTTATGCTGATGTTGTGGTTGGTCAAGCAAATGTTTGTGCCTGTTTCTGTATGATATAATTATAACTTACATTCTGGTCTATAACTCCTCCCAGAACTTCCCTTTGCCCTGTATCTTGGTCTCTCATTGGCTGTAGGTCATCGCAGATGTAGTTTTCAGTCAGAAATCATTGCACATAGCAGTCCTTGGTTTTCTCAGCATTCAGAAGTAGACCAGCCTCTTGACACCAATTTGCTAAATAATAAACAATTGGCCCATGTTCCCTCTCCTCACCAACCAACAAACTCACAATAACTGTATCATCAGCAAACTTAAGAATATACCAATTCTCAAGCTGACGACGACACTCATTTGTGTATAGGATGTAGAGGATAGGAGAAAGTACACACCCCTGTGGGGAGCCAATAGATGTGATTATATGATCTGACAGCACCCCATTAACCCTTACCTTTTGAGACCTATTTGCAAGGAAATCCAGCAACCAAGCAGCCATTCTTGCATCCACACCAAATTCGACCTAAGATTGTGAACCAACAAGTTTGGTTGAATCGTGCTGAACGTAGATGAAAAATGTACAAATAATAACCTTGCATGGTTACTACTACTCTCCAGATGTTTGTACAACATGTCCAATAAGGTCAGTGTTGCATCCTGCACACCTCGTCCTGCCCTATAGGCAAATTGCATTGGGTCGGGAAATGGTGTAGTTTGTTCCAATTGTACCTCTTTTACTAATTTCTTTTTACTAATACCTTCATTATAAGCGAGGTCAAGGAAACAGGTCTATAATCTGTCAAGCCTTTAGGAAAATTATTTTTTTGCAACTGGAATAATACTAGACTCTTTCCAAAGTTTTGGTAAATACTGAACCTCAAAAGACCAATTAAAAACATAAGTAAAAATAGGACCCAATTCTTCAGCACATAGTTTCAGGACTGTACCACTTATTCCATCTGGACCAGGACTCACTTTATTTTTGTATTGTTTAAAAAGACTGACTACATTTTATACACTAAAGGAAACAACTGAACTTCTTTCTTGAGAGGAGTTATAAAACTCATGTTCTACGTATGTCACCAATCAGCTCTTCAAATTGAAATCGTAAAATCTATTAAAATCCTCTACAAGGACACTATCTAACTCATAACCAGGTAGTTTCACTTGTTCTCTACATCCACTATTTAGGCTTGTCATTAGTTTAAGACTATCTCATACTGAGCCCATACATTTTTTTCCTAATTTAAATTCCACTTTTTCCTTATATCGTATTTTTGCCCTCCTAATTTCTTGTCTAATTAATTTCTGTACATTTTTAACTTCAAGCAAATCCCCTCCTTGAAAAGCAGTTATTTTCTTAATCAACAGACCCTTAAGATTGGTGCTCATCCATGGTTTATTATTTGGATATATCTTCACAACTTTTTCAGGAATAACAGAGTCAACACAATAAGTTACCCAGGAACTAACCACATTATTAAGCTCATCAATATCAGCAGATGAATCCATAAAAACATTCCATATGGTACAGTCAAAAAATCCTTGTAAACTCTCAATAGTATTATCAGTCCAAGATTTCACAGTTTTTGTTTCAACTTTTCCCCTCTTCAGTTCCGTAGTATAACATGGGATTAGATGAATACAATTATGATCTGACGAACTCAGAGGAGGTAATAGAGAAGCTTTGTATGATCCCTTAATAGAGCCACAGCAAAAATCCAATGTCCTTTTATACCTGGTTGGACACGTGACATACCCATACATGCTCTTAACAGATTTTCCCAATTTATAATTATTAAAATCACCCATGATAAAGATCGGAGCATCCGGGGATAGTGACTGATGTTTCATTGGCTAAATATACTCTATAGCCAAGTTCACATTTGCCTTTGGGTGAATATACACCACAGACACAAATATTTGGGGAAACTCTCTAGACAGATAATGAGGCCGGAGGGATACCATGAGCATCTCAATGTCCTTTGTGCATAATTTCTCTATCACAACAACAGTCTTGCACGAACGCTCATTCACATATAATCATACTCCCCCGCCTCGAGATTTGCCAGTTATCCCAGAGTCTCAGTCAGTTTGAAATGGGCCACTAAATCCATTGATTAGCAGCTCTTTATCAGAGTCCATCTTCGTTAGCCAAGTCTCAGAGATTGCGATTGTGATAGGATGAATGAGGTAAGTGGCTGTGATTGACACATGTGAGCACCAATCAGCAGCGAGTGCTGAGTATTTTAGGACGTGTTTGGTTTAGCCTGGGATGTGTCAAGTCAGGATCCTCCCCTTTTTGTGTTGACGGTGGCTTCAGGTATGCGCTGCTGACAGGTAGCATTCACTAACCTTTAATGACAAACACTGATACTTAGGATTTTGTTTGTTGCACCTCAGCCTGTCTGTTTTATTAGTGTTTTCATCTGTTGCTGTGGATTGTATGATTGCCCTTTTTAGGTAAGCGAAAGCTGTTTTATGGTTAACGGTCTTGCTGAGGGGTGGGTGGTTTTGATTAATGTGCAGTCCCTGTACTTCAGCTTTGCAGCGGGGTATTTGAACGCTGCGTGTCCAGCCTGCGAACTGATAGTAAGCTCATCTACTCTTATTGTGCTCATTTGGTAAGTCAGTGTGCTTGTTAATGGGGAAATTCCAGCGGGTGATGTGTAACTATTAGTAACGCTGTTTTTGTCATCCGTATTTGCTGCAGGATCCTCCATCTTTTGTCCTGGTGATTATCGTCACGACTCTTTTGCTCTCTGCTATTGTTGTACACTTCATAAACACTTCCGTTACCACTACCTAGGAAGACTGCTGCTGTCGTTATGGTTGTTCATGCGGATTGTTAATTATTTTTTCCTGATAACTCTGGGTGGATGAATCTTCAGCTCACGTGACCATACTTTGTTATGGACTGCGGCCTCGTCTGAGCCCCTTTCTCCTTTCGTGAACTGTGTGGGCTTGGGTTTACAGACTTGTGTATTCCTGAGCCCTTACAGTAGTGGCTTTTACCCACATAGTTATGATTGAGTTGTAATTCCATATGACTGGTTTCTGAATGTATTTTCGTTTGAGGTTTGTTTATTTTGTTTTTGATTTCCTTTCAGGAGCTGGGGTCCCACGGGTGGAGGATCTTTTGTGGTGGTGCTGCTTCAACGTTTGCCGTGTGACACTTTTTTGAAGTGTGTGATCTGAGTTCACGGTGTGGTATGTAGAAGTGTGCTTTTGGATAACTAGTGCTGGTGATCACTCCGGTGGGTAACCTCAGCCCTGTAAGTTAGTGTATTTTGTTTCTTGTTTTTTTTTTTTTTTTTTTTTTTTTTTTATGGTGAGAGTATAAACTGATTACGTGTAATGTTTTGTTTATTTCTGGTGTAAAGTTGTTTTGTTTCAATTTATTTAGTATAATTTGATTATTTTCTTTAATGTGAATTTGTTACAATTTTGTTTTGTTTTTCATGGTCATTGGAGAGAGTTGCTGCCAGAGAACGCACCCCATGACCAGACCATTTTAAATGCCTTTTCTATTTTAAAATTCAGTGTTTCAATAAACTTTTTGTATTTTTGGTCTCCAATCGGACCTGTGTGACCTAATAACAAACTTTGGGGTTATTTTTATTTCCCGGGTGGCGTAGTCGACAAACTCAAATGTGTTTAACCTGTACCGCCCCCCCCCCCCTCCGCCACACAAGCAAACAACTGTCTCTGAATTCGTGCGGAAACCGAACCTGTTCATGCAGTTCTTCAATCTTTTACGTAAAGAGCGAAAATTTGCTAACATAACAGATGGAAGAGATATTTGAGACACCGGTCTCTTTCTCAATCTTTCATTTACCCCACCTCTTCTCCCCCGCTTCCTCGGATGCTGACTTGATCCGTTAAAGTGTGCTTTAATGCTCTGGAGTTGATTAACGCGTATACGCGTTATGAGGCATTTTCTCCTGATAACCCTGAAAAGAACTTAAATTACACTTTCAGTTTTGATCGTAGAGATAAGAGCAGTACATCAATCGAATCTGTAAAGGGTCTACTTTTTTTGTATGCAGACATAATAACAAAACTTTGTGCATTTATAAAATGAAGAGAAAAAAACAAGGTGTGCTGCCTGCAGCCTTGGTCTGCATTGATCTTCATTTACAAATACGTCATTAAAATGAACTAACTCAGTGAATACTCAATGAAGAGACATGAAAGATATATCTATAGAAAGCTTGACATGTCTTTTAAACTAAACAAGTGCTGCCTAAAACAAATATTCTGTGATAAAGTAATCCATATGAAAAAAAACGCGATGTCCGTTTTCATGTCTCCCTTCATTATGTTCTAATGAGCTTGAATACGCCCACACAACAGAAAACAAATCCGAGAGACTGTTCTTCAAGTTTTTTTTATTTTACTGTTTGCTTCGCGATGAGAGGAATAAGACATAATTCACCCCAAAAAGATGTCAAGTCACCTTTATATAGCACTTTAAACAAAATGCATTGCGTCAAAGCAACTGAACAACATTCATTAGGAAAACAGTGTGTCAATAATGCAAAATGACTGTTAAAGGCAGTTCATCATTGAATTCAGTGATGTCATCTATGTAGAGTTTAAATAGTGTCTGTGCATTCATTTGCAATCATGTCAACGATATCGCTGTAGATGAAGTGACCCCAACGAAGCAAGCAAGAATCGACAGCGGCAAGGAACCAAAACTCCATCGGTGACAGAATGGAGAAAGAAACCTTGGGAGAAACCAGGCTCAGTGGGGGCCAGTTCTCCTCTGACCAGACAAAACCAGCAGTTCAATTCCAGTGATTTAACATTTTTAGTTTTTCACTAACCACCCATAACATTTTTTTCTCAAAAACACAATCATGTACATACATGCTGCTCACATATTATTATAGCCCAGTTTGTGCTGATTACAATGAGATTAGACTTTAGTCATTTAGATGTTTATAAGAAACTGAAAAAAGCACATATGTGCCCTTAGACCCCAAAAATGCCCTTAGACCTCAGAGGGTTAAAGTTGATTCCATCTGCAAATGCACTCAGATCTGGGAAGAAGAGGTCCACAGGTGGATTCATCGGCGGGTGATCCTGCCACGACAACAACTGTTCTCTGTCGTAGTAACTCCTGTTCGAATGCAGGTCGTCCCAAGTGGCAATTAAATGGTCAATTAACCAAAATAAAATAAACGCTAGCATAATAGTCCATCTCCACTCCATAGTGCTATTAAGTTAAACACATACAAATGTATAAAAACAACATAAAAAACGCCAGTACACTCAACGCTCAAAGCTACCATGCTGCTGGTCGCTGCACAAGCATGCGCCCCCCCATGAGCATGCGAATCTTCCCACATACTGACATAGATTTGTGGGGGCGTGTTAGAATGAGCCGTTTCTGGGGGGCACGGACGAGAGTTAACTTTTATAAAGAATATCTCTTTGGATTTAAGACTTTAGTTTTTGGAACTTCACCGATCTTCTTTATTCACCAAGACCTTGTAACACTCCAAAGAGAAAGGAAAATTTTAAATCGCATCATATGACCCCTTTGATCTGAAAAGAGGACTGTGGACCATTAAGCAACAGTCCAGTTATTTTTCTCCTTACCCCAGGTGAAATCCTTCTGATGTTTTTTTCTGGTTCAGGAGTGGCTTGGTTATAGGAATGTGGCAGCTGTAGCCCTTTTCCTGAAGACATCTGAGTGTGATGACTCTTGATGCGCTGACTCTGGCTTCAGTCCACTCCTTGTGAAGCTCTCCCAAGTTCTTGAATCGTCTTTTCCTGACAATCTTCCCAAGGCTGTGACATTCCTGTTGCTTGTGCACTTTTTCCTACCACACTTTTTCTTTCCAGTCAAATTTTTATGATTATATTTTGATACAGCACTCTGTGAACAGTCAGCCTTTTCAACAATGAAAAGTGGTTTACCCTCCTTGTGGAGGGTGTCAATGATCGTCTTTTGGAAACTGTCAAGTCAGAAGTCTTTCCCATAATTGTGGTTGTAGGTTCTAAACTAGCCCAAGAAGTACCCAGTGTTTATACTCAAAATTATTCAAACTAATCAAACTCAAAATGGAATATTCTAATTGTTTGAGATACTGAATTTTTAATTTTCCTAAGATGCAAGTAGTAACCATAAGAATTTTAAAAAAATGTATATGTGAAATATTTCGGTTTGTGTCCAATGAATCTAGAATATAAGAAAGTTTGCTTTTTTAATTAAATTATAAAAAAGAGACCTTTTCCATGACAGTAATCTTTTTTTAGATGCACCTGTATATATATATATATATATATATATATATATATATATATATACATACAATGACCAAATTATAAATGCAACACTTGCAACACACTGTTTTTGCCCCCATTTTTCATGAGCTGAACTCAATGATCTAAGACATGTTCACACAAAAGGCATATTTCTCTCAAATATTGTTCACAAATATGTCTAAATCTGTGGTAGTGAGCACTTCTCCTTTGCCGAGTAAATCCATCCAACTCACAGGGGTGGCATATCAAGATGCTGATTAGACAGCATGATTACTGCACAGGTGTGCCTTAGGCTGGCCACCATAAAAGGCCATTCTAAAATGTGCAGTTTTATCACACAGCACAACGCCACAGATGTCACAAGTTTTGAGGGAGCATGCAATTGGCATGCTGACTGCAGGAATGTCCACCAGAGCTGTTGCCCGTGAATTGAATGTTCATTTCTCTACCATATGCTAATCCACAAAGGCATTTCAGAGAATTTGGCTCTACATCCAACCGGCCTTACAGCTGCAGACCACATGTAACCAGCCCAGGACCTCCGCATCCAGCATCTTCACCCAGAACCTGTGAGGTGGATGGATTATCTCAGCGAACATGAAGTGCTCACTAACACATATTTAGACAAATTTCTGAACAATATTTGAGAAAAATAGGCCTTTCCTGTACATAGAAAAAGTATTAGATATTTGAGTTCAGTTCATGAAAAATGGGGGCAAATACAAAAATGTTGCGTTTATAATTTTGTTCAGTGTACATATATAAATATAATGCAATGCAATACAATGATGATTAAAAGACAAACAAAGAAATGTTCCTCAAAACCTGATGATCATTCTTAATACTCACTGATTTTTCTAAAAAAAACTGAAAACCAAGGTAAGCTAAGCTGTTTCAGTTCGTTAAGTGTTTATCCTGCAGTTTGATCATGGTGATCATTTAGAGGCTTATCAAATATGATACAGTAGACTTCATAGGGTGAAAATGTGTCCCTTCCCCTATAACACACATTGTGGCTTTAGTATAAGACAACTGGGAATCTCATTGGATTTCATTTACTCATTTCACTCTACTGTATCCTGCTTTTTGAATTGGATACATTCTTACTGGACGGTTTCCCATTCTGTCACTCCACGTCATGCCCACCTGCCATCTCCCATTGATTGGTCTGAGGGCAGGGAGTTGAACAACAGGGATTGCGAAGCGGGTTATTCTGGATATGGAGCCTTGGGCTTTTCCTTCCTGTGGTTTAATGACCCACTGACTGTTGGATGGCTTTCATCTGCACAGGTAAATAGATGACAAAGATCTGCCTGAGAGTTTGCACAAGCCTCTGGGAAATCCAGGGAAATCAGGTTGGATGGCAGGATATGCTCAGTTTTTCTTAACCTGTGTGTGTGATTGATCTTGCTTAACCATATTTTGGGGCCAAAAAAAAAAAAACTCCTATTGGGGATGTCTTCATGTCTAAATGTGCTTAAAAAAAAAAAACCTAAGCAACATGAGATATTTTATTTGTATGACAGCATTTTAGTGCCACGTTCAAAAAAAAAAATTCTAAGATTACGAGATTAAAGTCATAATACTACGAGTATAGTCAAAATGTTTTGAGAATTTAAATAGTAGAAATTAAAGATTTGCAGAAACAGCTTAATATCGAGAATATGATATTTATTAACAGACTGAACAGGAACAACTTTTTATCTTAACATCAGCTCACACACCCAATCGACATTTCTTCGGTGGTCACTGTAGCTCTTATATTTAATAAACTACAAATATATGTGGGATTATTAGCAGAAATCATACCACGTGTCATAGGGACAGTATGCTTGGAAATAATATTTCATATCTTCCATTGCATTCGTTATTTATAGTGCACCAGCCACCCAATAGCAATAAGATTTGTGCTTTTGATAGACCTTTCAAAATCCGTTTTATAGCGAAACACAAATGTGTCTTACAACAATGTGTTTTTCAAGCTCTTTAATGATCAGATCGCTGTATTTATATGAAACAATTCATTAAATTAACCAATTTTCTTTGTGAAAATCGCAAATATGGGAATATTTATTCTCGTAATATTTTCACTTTATTCTCAAAATATTTTCACTTTATTCTCGTAATATTTTCACTTTATTATCTTAACATTTCAACTTTATTCTCCTAATATTTTGACTTTATTCTCAAAACATTTTGACTTTATTCTCTTAATATTTCTCACTGCAATTAATTGAACTGCTTCCGTAAGTTTTAATAATCAATTTGTTTGTAATGATCAAACCATCAACGGTTTGGTTACCTTTGTTACCAAAGACATATATATTTGTAATGGCTTCATAGTATTAAATGTTTTCTTCTGTGTTGCTTGTCTCCTGCTCTAGTTTGGCTCCTCCTACTCTCTGATCTGGCAGGTACAGTAGCTTGATTGCTCCCCCAGCTGCACCTGCTTACCAACCAGGAGGCAGGCATAATAAAAGCAAAGCACAACTTTCATCCAATGAGAATCCTTCCCCAGAGCATCCTGTCCAGTCGTTGAAGCAGTGGTGCATCCTTCGGGGATCTGTATGGGTGTTAACATTTTAACCCTTTGGTTTAAAATGCTTTTGCTTTAGCTGCTTGTTTTCTTTTGAATGCTTTAGTCCTACTAAACACTTAAGCTAAGAGTTCTGTTTTACTGTGACAAAACATCTTATTTCTTTGTTTTACCTTTTTAAGCTGTGATTGTTTTGTTTCAACTATTGTTTGGGAACTGTAGGTGGGTGCCATTTATTTTATTTTTTTAAATTTTCTAATCCCCTGTTTTCTCCTGGTTTGTTGCTAGACAGGGAGTGAGTGTACATTCTGTTGTTTACCTTTTTTAAATTTCTTTGAGAGACTTGGTAAGAATTAACTCCCAAGTTAGACTGAACTTTTGTTGTTTGTTATTTTGGCATTGCCCCCTTCTGAAGCATTCGTTTCCCTCTTAAGTTGTACTTTTTGTTCCAAAGATACCCGGGTATTCTTTTCCAGCCTTTAATAAATGTTAAAAAGAGAACTTCTTGTTGTGGTGCTGTGGCAGGGCCCAGACAAATGTTCTTTAAATTCTTAATGCTATATTCTGGTAAAACATCCCCTAGACCAGTGGTTCTCGATTCCAGTTATTGAGAACCCCTGCTATGCACATTCATATCTGTTTTTGTTAACACCCCTGATTCAGATAATCAGCTCGTTAAACGTGAGCTCCGTGCATGAACTGTGTACCAACTGACATGATCTCTACAGTGTTCATTGCTCCCTACTCCCTGAGCATTGGAAATCTGTTGAACCTCACTTTGGAACATTCATTCACGGATTTGTGCTGCACAAGTGTGACATCATATACCTTGGTAAATAAATAAAATTTTAATTAATGTCTCGCACACTTCAATGCACTTTGAATGGAACATATACGTTCACTACTAACTGGAATCATGGCGGAATATCCTGTGATGTCCACTTTGCAGGGCACTTATGTTTGAATAGAACAAATGTCTGAAGCGCTAAGAGAGACATTCGAAATATGCAGACCAGGTGGTCGCAAGGACTTGAATTGAGAAATGCTGCCCTAGACACTTGTAGGACATAACCCCATCAATCTTCAAAATATCTTATTTTGTTTCCAGCAACTGGAAGACATCCATACAGGTTTGGAAGACCTTGAGGGTGAGTTAATGACAGAACTTTCATTTTTGAGTGAACCATCCTTGTATCAATGACTGGAACATCAGAGGGTTTCTAGGCGGCCTCCATGGCAATGACAGGACAAACCGAGAGTTCAGAAATGGCTTCCTTAGTTATAACAGGACAGGAGAAGAGCTTGGAAACTGCCTTTTTGGCCGTTACTGGACAAATTGAAAGTTTAGAATTTACACTCTTGACTCAGGACTCGGATATTTGGGAGTTTTGAAGTGAGTGTGGATGTCACGGGGTGACGAAAGCTGGAACTATAGGCCGGGAAGAGAACCCGGAGGACCAGTTCTGGGGATACCCGGAAGCAGGAAAAATACGCTAGAATAGAAGATAATGAGGGTAAATGCTTGCAGCTGTGCGGGGGAAAATACGTAAGCAGGTGATTGGACTGGGAGGGAAATAAAAAGATGTGGCATTTGAGAGAAGGGGGCCAGAGAGGAAGGATCGGTGAAGATGGAGGAAGGAGAGAGGAAGGATTGGTGAAGACACAGGAAGAGAAGAGGAAGGATCAGTGGAGATGCAGTAGTGACACAGCGAGGAAGGAACTGGAGATGGATGTTTAGAGATGACACAGTAGGAGAGTCCTGTTTTGTATCCGCATACGGAGAGTACATTGGTTGAGACTGTTGTATGGGCCCACACTCTGCCTTAAGTATCTGAGGTTTGTGCATGCTGTGCTGAGTTTCAATTTTCATGTGTGAATTGAGTGTTTTGTAGTGTTTACATGAGTGTGGGATGTTGCAGAGTGTATGGGCGACCAACCTATAATCCCTCGACAAAGCTGTGAATGAAGAACCTGCTAAAACGGTGAAGTATATTTACCTGTCTTCTCTCTGTCTGAGCCCAGTGAAGAACCTGCTAAAGCTGTGAACGAAGAACCCGCTAAAGCTGTGAAGTATATGTACCTGTCTTCTCTTGGTTTGATGTTAGTGGAAAGCCTCAGAGTAAATGAAGTGAGTTATCCGCTGTTGTCAGTCTGCTGTCATTGTAGGACCCTGTGATGTAAAGAACGGAGCCAGCTGCTGATGTTATCCAGTCTGTGGACTCGAAGACCGGAGTTATCACCAAGCCTTTGCCATCTGGCACCGTAGCCACTTGGGCTGTACTCCCCTTACTGTCGTTTGTATTGGAGGAGGGGAATTAGAGCCCACACACAGTCACTCAACCTTGAGGGAGGAAGCTCATACCATTTTTAGAGACCTATTTTAAACCAATCAATAAACGTGGTGACTTTTGAATTCTGGGTGTCCGCCTCTTCTCTGGTACGGGGTAGCTCCTCAAGCAGGTGTGGTAGTTTGGGGGGGTGGCGGCCGACAGGGAGTGTCGCCAAACCCCCGGTTCGGCTCATGACAAGAATGCCCTGAGAGAAGCTGAAGCAAATGCCGCCACCTCAGGGGTTCAGCAGTGGATCCTGCCCCATCAGGAGTTTCAGATGTGAATTCCAACCACCTCTGGAGGTTCTGCAGTGGGAGCTGCCACCTCAGGAGGAGCCTTAGCAGCAGGAGCTGCCACCTCTAGGGGAACTATGTGTGTGGTAGCGGGTCCAAGCTGGATGCCAGTCTCTAACGCTTGGGGACTGATATTGTGGCTCTGGGCATGGTCGACATGACGAGCCAAGGCTCTGGAGACAAGGCTCTGGAAGGGCGGCCAGTAAATAGTCCTCTATATCAAGATTTCTAGTGATGTGACATTTTAACCGAGGCGTCACAGCTTTTGTTGACAATAAATAGGTGTGCCAGACGAAACCTTGCTTCGAGGCTTGTGTCGTAAATGTAGAAATCATGTAACCAATGACAAGGCCTCAATTTGTGTCGAATAATTAATCAGTTCGGTTTGAGTATCGCTTTCGGATAAAGGGGGTTCAAAACTCGCGCCACCTTGTGGGTGTTGTGGCATTTCAGACAGGTGTCAGGAGTAGTTAAAGCAGCAGGAGAAGTAGAGTGTCAAAGAGTTATCATGTTACATCATTTTAGGTTAGATTAGTTATAGTACATTGTTATTATTAATTAGATTAGCCATATTATATCATCCCTGTTGGGTGGAGTGTTTGCATCTTCAAAACCCTGCTATTTTATTATATTATTAAACACTGTATTGTTAAAGTTGTTATTATACCTTATATTGCTATCATATACTGTTGTGTACCAACATTAACACAAAATTTCCCCAAAATCATGTTTTATCGGAGATACAAGATTCATGACTTGGGAGCAGGGAGATACAAGATTTTGTCCATACCATTCTTATCAATGACTGCGTAGAGTCGCTGCTGCCAGTAGGGTTCATCATAATCTACAGTCACGTTGAGCCTTTAGACAAGAGACCAGGCTTTACGAGCTAATCAAAGCAAATGATTGTGGTTACATACAGTACATCTTCCTAAACTCTATTTTAAACGTTAGAGCTATGAGTGATGCAATACCAAAATAAAACAATAAGTTGAATAGGCAGAAATTAATTTTCACGCAAAATCAGCGGTCGCATTGAGCCTTTTGACAAGAGAAAATGCTTCTATAGTTAACCGAAGCTAACCACTGTGGTTACATGCATCTTCCTAAACTCTATTTTAAAGGTTTAAGAGGTATAAGTGATGCAATACAAAAAACGATGCAATGATTAGGCTGTCTAATAGGCAGAAATTAGCCTAATCTGCTCGCAAACTTACCTTCAAGGCTCACAGGCTTCCTTCTGCATTACAGGTATAGATTTTTTAACAAAACAGGCCTACTCAAATGTACTATTATCACTCGTTATTGTAAAAAATAAAACCAAGTTATCCAAAGAGACTTACTTGAATAATGGTGGGATCCAAAACATTCAAGTATAATATTAGATAAACTTTTAAATTTTTAATGCACATACATAACAAGCCTAGTAATAAGTAGATATTTAAAATACATCAATAACTGATATCATAGTTTAACACAGACAACTTCATAGTTAAGGCTTGCTTTAATAAGCCCATTACTGAATGTATTTGTGTTTGTGAGTAGGGTGAGCCTTTGTATGTGAGTCTGTGTGCGTGTGTGAGGCTTTGTGTTTGGTGTTACATTGCCATCATATAGACTGTGCTAATAGTGCATCCTATATTAAGCTAGTGAAGTAAATTGTCATAAAAGCTGTGAAAGTCCTTTTGGGATGACTTCCTTCAGGTCTTGGAGGTGTTTGAATTTCAGCTCTTTGATCTTCAGGTGGTCTGAATAGAGGCCGCATCTGAGAGAGTTCTTCTAAGGACACAGACATGGTTGCTGCATAAATAAAATTAATAAAGGTCAAATGATCATTTCCCTAAGTTATATGGCATGTTTACGTATGACAGAGGCAAGAAGCCAGCTAGCTTGCTTAAAGTGATGAACATGACTGCATAGGCAGCTACATGACGGCATGCCTTTACATTGTAAGCTACAATCCTGTCTTATCTGCAATGCACAGGGTGTAGTCCGCATTGCAGTGGATTGTCTTGCACTAAGTTTTGATCCTCATACGAGTAGCAGAACGAGCGGGAGTCAAGTTTTTTTTTTCTTTAAGTCTCAAGAAAATCACGTTAGCTATCTCACCAAACATGACAACAAAACCATATATATAGAGGGCAAGACCCAAGAATAATCCTAGGGCAAGCATGGGTCTTCGATAAGCGAACAGTATCCATACAGGGTAAACCAAAGGATAAATACAAAAATACAAAAGCAAGAATCAAAACCAGGTAAACAATCCAAAACAAAACACGAAGGCAAGACAAGGCAGGAAACAAGACAACATGGGCTAAAGTTCTGTTACAATGGGGCCATGCTTCCCTTTCTCTGGGGCCATCCTGGGAGCACAAGAAAATTGAAACTCCAGAGAAGGTTTTGGTGGCCTAACATGCAATGAGACGTTCAGGCTTTTGTTGCTGTTTGTGCTGTCTGTGCTGTGCTGTGTGTGCCTAGAACACAGAACCGAGATCCCACCCTCATGGCTTACTGCATCCACTACCCATCCCTACATGCCCCTGGTCCCACTTATCACTGGACTTCGTAACAGGTCTACTAAGATCTCAAGGTATCACTGTAATTCTGGTGGTGGTAGACCGATTTTTCTAAAGCTTGTCATCTTATACCATTACCCAAGATTCCCACCCCAGGTCAGACAGTGGACTTGTTGATGCAACATATCTTCAGAATCTATGGCTTCCCCCAAGATATGGTGTCCGACCGGGGATCACAATTCAGCTCCTGGTTCTGGATGTCTTTCGGACACCTAATTGGTGTATCCATTAGCCTGTCCTCTTGATTTTACCCCCAATCAAATGGACAGACAGGGAGAGTCAACCAGGAGATTGAAAAGACTTTCAGATGCCTGGTCTCTAACAATCAGACCACTTGGAGCTCTTAGTTGATCTTGGATGCATTTGCACACAACACTCTACACCACTCATCTTTAGGCATGTCCCCCTTTGAATGCCATTTTGGTTTTCTTCCCCCTCTGTTGCCTGAATAGGATCCCGAGGTCCGTGTACCAGCTGCTGCTCAACTTGTCCAGAAGTGTCGACGGGCATGGTGGAGAGCGCGAGTAGCCCTACTAAGAGCCACTCAACAACAGCAGAGGCATACAAACCAGCTCCGTAGAATTGGACCATCACTTAGACCAGGACAAAGAGTGTGGCTGTCTACTAGTGATCTCCCTCTGCACCTTGAGTCACAGACACTAGCACATAGCTTCATCGGGCCCTTCAAAGTCCTCAAAAAGATCAACTCAGTGTCCTACTGACTTCTTCTATCCAGATTCATGCGCATTCATCCCACCTTTCACATCTCCCGTTTGAAGCCTGTTGTCTATTCTCCTTTGACCCTAGCCAGGACATCCCCTCCAATTCCTCGCATCATTGGTGGTTTGCCAGCCTACATCATGCACAGAGGTCCGTGGGAGAACCCAGTATCATTTGGATGGTGAGGGCTATGGTGACTCTCCTAGCCACTAGGTGGTCCCAGCTTCTGTAGAATTATTTTTATTGCTACTTATAAGGACATGATTTCTCCTTGCCAAATAAACTAAGTCTGTTGTGTTTTTTGGAATTTGTCTTTTGCTTATCTTTTTGTTTCTTGTGTTGTTGTTTTTTTGTTGTTTTTTTTTACTTTTTGAAGTTGGACTCCTCAGTAAAGCACTTTTTTGTTCAGTCATCTAAGCCTGCATGTTATTCTTCTGCCCCTGGGTCCATCTGTTATTTGTTATCCACCATAGCCCAGTGGTAAAGAGGTAGTTCAGTTGACTTGAAGATCTGAGTTCAATTCCAGCCTCGGACACCCATCACAGCTATTCTGTTTACTTTCAGGCTCTTAACTAAACATGACCCTTTATGAATCAGTATGTACACAAATATAGAATTGTGATCCCAGTCTTTCCTGTTTATTTCTGATGTAGTGGCTTGGCTTTGCCAAGGCTGCAATCCAGTTGTTATGGTTTGGTTTCCCAAACACCCTGCTAAGATGTTTCTTGACGTCACGCAGACGAGATGTACTGAGTTGGGTTTCAGTAACACGGTGTTGTGCTGGCAGCCTGTGATTTGAATTTGGACACAGTAAATCTCATCTAAGTAGCAGAAACCCGGATTATGGCTCGCCTTGCATGTGTAGCAGCGGCAGTAATGTAATTCGACTACGCCACCCCGAGATCTAACCCGGGGAACTGTAAGTAACCACCAACGTTTCTATAAACTTAGGCCATCAGGTTCGGGCATTGAACAAACAGAGAAGTGGTTCCATACCAAAAAAAAATACAAATTTTATTAATCAAATTCACAGCAAATTCACAGCAAAAAGTAGTAAACACTCTGAAAGCTGACGTTAGCACATTCCTAAAACACCATACTTTGGGGGAGAATTAATAGCAGGCCTATATCACAACAGATCTAAATTCACAATCCAATGGATTTAACAATTCATCTTCATCAATAAAACACAATAATAAGTAGCACCTCAGATGGGTGAGTCAGTGTACTGACTAGGAGTCTCTCACACACGCACACTCACAAAACAAAGCTTGAGGTTTACTGGTGGGCGTCCAGCGACTCGGGCCGTCGGGCAGAAGTATCAAGATAACCCATCCCACCGCTGCCACAATCACACAACCAGCACAGCAATAATCACACTGTGAGGGTACCCACACTACACACCAAAGAGAGAGCCCACCACCTCGAGCGCGCCGTCCCCACCGTCAGCACTCAGCTCCTCAAACATATAACAAGGACAGAATAAACAAAAGTTAACTACAAGTCATAATTTCAAACCAAACTAACACCACAATGACAAAAACAAAATAACTTTACCAACAACAGCAGTACTGATAAAGTAAGTAAACAAACAACAAAGAAGATTAAATCCTGTTACCAAACAACAGTAATGCTGATCAATGAAATAAATTAACCAAGGAAAAAATAATATTGCAAAACAATAATGCTAATAAATGGACTAAACGAAAGACCAATGAAATAACGTTGCAAACACAGAACACTGATAAATAAATAAACAAAAAGGGGCGAATGAAATAAATTCACAAAAACAGAATACTAGTAATTGAATAAACAAAAGAACAAATGAAATAATTTCACAAAAACAAAATACTGATAAATGAATAAAATAAACAAAAAAAAACCAAATGAAATAACGTTGCAAAAACAGTAAGACTGGTAAATGAAATAAGCAAACAAACGAGACAAACAAAATAATTGTTTAAGAAACAAGGACGCACAACCCACTCAAACGATCACAATTGAATCACGTAACAAACACATTCATCCGTGAATAACTGAATGAGGGCAGATACTCAGTCGGCCACACAAGTGGCCAATGAGGCGATTTCTTTGTTTAAAAGATGAACTCAGTCCATTAACTCGGACTCGGCGAAGCAAAATTCTGCACTTAGAAGAGACGTGGATTCATAGCGCAAAACAAAGCAGCAGTTGCCCCAAGGCAGGCCGCAAACGCTTCCTTGCGATGGTAGCTATCCCTAAGAACACACAATAATAGTTCTGTTAAACTACCACCCAAATAAGGCAACCACATAGCCTGAACGTAAAACTACTTACCTGAGCAACAGCACGCTGACACATGAATCTCGCAGGAATGCGCCGTGCGCGAGTCAACAATAACATGTTATTCCGTTCAATCCGGTAGAAAACGGGGTAGCCGCAACAAAGCAAGGAATTCTGCGACACCACCAAAAACTGGGTGAACCCAAACAACACGAGCCTTCCGCGTCACGCACTACCCGGGGTTACGTTCGAGCTATAACATGCTCCTCCTGACCTGATTGGCCACCACGAGCCAATCGTAAACCGGCTAGAATGGATAAAGCCAATCTAACTAAATGGGGAGGAGGGACTGAATCCAACCACAATCCATCCTGCCACAATCTACCCTGCCTTTTAAATCGGCGCCACGACGATGGGCCACCAGAAGGATAAGTCAGGTGAACCATTTGTATTAACGAAACAGTGCTTATCCTCCTAACACATCGATCTTGGGAGACGGTGGGGATTAGAGTGTTGTCCAGCCGTTGACCGGGAGGACTGTCGTACTCTCACTTCCGTCCCATCAGAAAGGCCAGGCAACACAGCCACCCCAGGGAGTGGAGAACCACTCACATCCACTTGAGGGGCTGAAAGGGGTGACGTACTGTGATCGTTAATAGCTAACCCCATCGCCGGAGACTCAGACTCGAACGCTGGCCAGCCCTGGATCATCAAGTCATAATTGCCCAGCCACTCCTCCTGCCGGGTTACATGTGAAGTGAATAGCCGGGCGACAGTTTGGTCGGTAACAGGAGGCAGAGGCATTGGCACATTCTCGCGAACCACCGGTTTCAACAGGGAGCGATGCACCTGCCGAGCCTTGCTCAGGTCACCCACTGGTGCCAAGGTATATACTGTGCCACCCTCTTTCGGTGCTTTCAGTACCTGGTGCATTACTGAGCTCCACATGTCATGAATTTTGTGGCGCCCCCTCACGCTGAGATCACGGTGATATACTAACTGGCCCTCCTGTAACGGTACCTCTCGAACCCGCTGGTCATGGTTTGTCTTACGGCGTGTAGCTGCTGCTTGCAGCCGCTCTCTGGCTCCATGGAATGCAAGTTGCAACCGAGCCTGATGTTCTTGGAATAGTATTGCCATACTATTTCTCCCCCGTCTGAACGGAAGACCTTACGGTAAACCACACCATCCCACTCCACTAAACGGTCCCACTGTTTCAGCAGGGCCAACGTCTGTGGTGAGACCTGTTTGCGCTCTTGAGAGCTAGGCCGTTCCCCCCGCCTCCAAAAGACTAAGGCTTCCTGAATTGTAGGGTCTTCCTGCTGAAAAACAGCAATCTCAGCCGGAGTATGCGCCGGTAGAGCAGAGATGGCCAATTGAGTAACCTTGGTCAGCCCCGACTGTAACACCTGTTGCAGTGGTTGAGGGAGAATAATACAAGGGACTATAGCTTCTACGGTGTGGGAGTCTGGTAAATGCAGCCTAGATAGAGCATCTGCATTTTTGTTACTCCTCCCCGACCGATATTTGACTTCATAGTCAAATGAAGCCAGTTGGCCTAGCCAACGCTGCTCTGTGGCACCAAACTTCGCTGAGGCCAAATGACTCAGTGGGTTGTTGTCAGTATAGACTGTGCATTT
Source organism: Carassius carassius (assembly GCF_963082965.1). Taxonomy (NCBI): domain Eukaryota; kingdom Metazoa; phylum Chordata; class Actinopteri; order Cypriniformes; family Cyprinidae; genus Carassius; species Carassius carassius. The sequence continues at coordinate 16,401,980 of NC_081760.1, read as the reverse complement.
ATTACCCAGCAGATACTCACGAAACTTTTCTGTCATGGCCCATTTAAGGGCCATGAACTCCAGTTTCATGGAACTATAGTTCTGCATGTTCCTTTCTGCGGGTCTCAACCCTCAGCTGGCATAGGCTATAGGCCTCACTAGGCCCCCTTGCTCCTGTGACAATACCGCACCCAAACCCCCATAGCTCGCATCAACCTCTAAAATAAAAGGTAATGTAAAATCTGCGTACGCTAGTACTGGAGCAGTAGTCAATTTTGTCTTAAGAGCATCAAAACTGGCCTGACACTCACTAGACCAAATTTGAATGGCTGCCCTTTGAAGCCTTTTTCCCGACCCCCCATTGGCCAGCTCTGCCACTATCCGGTGTAATGGGGCCGCCAACTTAGCAAAACCTTCAACAAATCGCCTATAGTAGCTAGCGAATTCTAAAAAGGACCGCAGCTCAGAGACTGTGGTAGGAGTTGGCCAAGAAGATACCACTTCGATTTTACTGGGATCCGTGGCCACACCCTGGTTTGACATTACATGGCCCAAATACCGTACCTGCTGCTGGAAAAACGCACACTTCGAAAGCTTCACCTTTAACCCTTCTTTCTCCAACTGACTCAACACCACCCCCAGCCTCTCCAGATGTTGTTTAACTGAACCGGAAAAGACCACAATGTCGTCCAAATAGAGAAGCAACGACTGACACTGTCCGTCACCGAATATCCGCTGCATCAATCGCTGGAAAGTGCTGGGGGCATTGCACAGTCCGAAAGGCATTCGGTTCCACTCGAATAGTCCGAAGGGCGTGCAAAAAGCGGTCTTGGACTTATCCTCCTCTCTAACGGGTACTTGGTTGTGGCCACTAGCCAAATCGAGCATGGAAAACCACTGAGCCCCTGTCAGTGCATCTAATGACTCTTCTATTCGTGGAAGAGGAAATGCATCTCTTCTTGTTTTGCTGTTTAACTGTCGGTAATCCACGCACATACGCAGACTGCCATCTTTCTTTTTCGCGAGAACTATGGGGGAAGCGTATGGACTGCAACTTTCTCGAATTACCTGCGTTTCCAGCAGTTGATTAATATGTTCCTTTACCAACTCATAATCCGATGGGGGTATGCGTCGATAGCGTTGTCGCACTGGAGCACTATCTTGAAGGGGGATCTCATGAGCAATTAAGTTAGTACACCCTAGATCTAATTCGTTGGCTGAGAAGACATGGGCGTACTTCCTTACCAAGAATCGCACCTGTTCTTGGTCCTCCCTAGACAAGGGGGACAGGTCCAAAGCTTCAATCTGGTCCGACACCATGGGGGATGCTGACTGAGAAAACACAGTAGCGGTATAGGAGGGCACTTCGGTGACACCCGCTGGTAAGCTAACAATGTGGGCATGTTCTAACTCACCTACAACTGTGCGGGGGTAGAGCAGCACATCAGCGGTACCCACATTGACAACCGGTACGTGGGCAGTGCCTCGAATCACTTGAATGAGAGCAGGAGATACCAACAAACCTGCCGTAATCCTGCCTCTGGGGGTTCCAATAACACAGTGGCCCCGGAATACTGGTACGAACAAGTAGCAGCCACCAGCTTCATTGTGCCCCCAGGGATTCTACAAGCCCTCCTACCCCGAACCTTTACTTTACCCCTGACTCCCTCAGACAACTGCAGGCTACTACTATGGCATCGTTGGAAAGCCTGTCGGACAGAAACCGGTGCTTCCGACACTGATGGCAACTCGAATAAAGCCAGACCGTGAAGTCCAAAGAGCTCTTGGAAACACTTTTGAATCACATTCATTCCCAAAACGCCGGGTGCTAAAGTATGGGAACTACCTGGTGGATCCTGAACCACCAATACACCACACTGTGGCATCAACTTCCCGCAAAGCACCACATCCATTTCCAAGTACCCGATGTATGGAATGGCCAAGCCATTGGCCGCCCTACGCTGCAACCAATGGCAAGAGTGAAGACGCTCCTGACCCCAAGGCTTAAAATGCTGCGAAAAAAAACTCTCTGGGACAGTAGTCACCATCGACCCAGTATCTACCAAACAAGGCACCTTGACCCCTCCCAATATTACCTCAACGTACGGACAGGAAGCCATTAACTTTGCAACCTTAGTCAAATTTGGAGAATCCCTTATTGAGCCAGAGCTTGCCCCACCGGATGTGTGGCTCTGCAAAACGGCGGGCACTAGTTTTCCGAAGCCGAAGTTGGACGGGTCTGGCTACCAAAGGGAGGGTTGCCCCAAGGACTGGGGTCGAGAAGAAACTCGAACCCCATCACATTCACTAGCAAAATGGCCAGGCTGTTGGCAACGCCGGCATATCAACGGCCCATTACGTGACGAGCGACCACACATGTCGGGGCGTTGCAAGTGTACAAGATTTTGGGAAAGCTGTTGTAATTGCTCTTGTTGACATCGCAGCTGTTCTTGTTGAAGTTTCAACATCTCCTTTATTTCACTCACCTCCGATGGCGGGGGTGTCCGAGGCGGATCATGCGGGCTACCCTGTACCCTATACTGGATGCCAATAGCCGAGGGAACAGAGTGGCTGCGGCCCCTCATACCACCAGGCAACCCCTCTCGTTCCCACCGCATGGCCTCCCTTCTAACCTCCAGCAACGTGGCCATAGGCTGCCGCCGCACCATCTGCTTTAGCTCACGCCGTAAAGCACCATCAAGAACGTATTCATTAAACTGATCCCTAAGCAGGGCTTCAGCATTTGGCATACCATCAGGTGCCTGACCCTTTATCTTGGCCATGAGACTCATCAGGGCCAACGGAAATTCTTGAAGGGTCTCACCTTCCTGCTGCTTTCCTTGAAAAAAATGCCTCCTGCAATACTACATATGAATCAGTACAACCATAAAGTTCTCTTAATATGGCAATTATACGAGCTGGATCCCTCCGATCAACGCTACGGCGGTACTTTATCTCGTCCCGAGCCTCCACCTCTAAGTGGTCATAAAGGAAATCGGCTTGATCATTAGCTGCCAAGTGCCGTACTCTCATACTTGCTTGTGCCTCCTCAAGCCACTCGCTCAACCGTTGACCGTTATGGGTCCACGTCAGAACAACTGCTGCTTTGCTCAAGAAGAATCGTCATCCAACTGCCCTCAAACAAAACACAAGTAACATTCATCCACAAAACAAGAAAATAGGATACACTTCTCTGTTATAGTTCAGGCTACCCTGCCGACTACGCCAAAATGTAGCAGCGGCAGTAATGTAATTCGACTACGCCACCCCGAGATCTAACCCGGGGAACTGTAAGTAACCACCAAGGTTTCTATAAACTTAGGCCATCAGGTTCGGGCATTGAACAAACAGAGAAGTGGTTCCATACCAAAAAAAATACAAATTTTATTAAGCAAATTCACAGCAAAAAGTAGTAAACACTCTGAAAGCTGACGTCAGCACATTCCTAAAACACTATACTTTGGGGGAGAATTAATAGTAGGCCTATATCACAACAGATCTAAATTCACAATCCAATGGATTTAACAATTCATCTTCATCAATAAAACACAATAATAAGTAGCACCTCAGATGGGTGAGTCAGTGTACTGACTAGGAGTCTCTCACACACGCACACTCACAAAACCAAGCTTGAGGCTTACTGGTGGGCGTCCAGCGACTCGGGCCGTCGGGCAGAAGTATCCAGATAACCCACCCCAACGCATGTGCACAATCACACAACCAGCACAGCAATAATCACACTGTGAGGGTACCCACACTACACACCAAAGAGAGAGCCCACCACCTCGAGCGCGCCGTCCCCACCGTCAGCACTCAGCTCCTCAAACATATAACAAGGACAGAATAAACAAAAGTTAACTACAAGTCATAATTTCAAACCAAACTAACACCACAATGAAAAAAACAAAATAACTTTACCAACAACAGCAGTACTGATAAAGTAAGTAAACAAACAACAAAGAAGATTAAATCCTGTTACCAAACAACAGTAATGCTGATCAATGAAATAAATTAACCAAGGAAAAAATAATATTGCAAAACAATAATGCTAATAAATGGACTATACGAAAGACCAATGAAATAACGTTGCAAACACAGAACACTGATAAATAAATAAACAAAAAGGGGCGAATGAAATAAATTCACAAAAACAGAATACTAGTAATTGAATAAACAAAAGAACAAATGAAATAATTTCACAAAAACAAAATACTGATAAACGAATAAACAAAAAAACAAAAACAAATGAAATAACATTGCAAAAACAGTAAGACTGGTAAATGAAATAAGCAAACAAACGAGACAAACGAAATAATCGTTTAAGAAACAAGGACGCACAACCCACTCAAACGATCACAATTAAATCACGTAACAAACACATTCATCCGTGAATAACTGAATGAGGGCAGATACTCAGTCAGCCACACAAGTGAGGCGATTTCTTTGTTTGAAAGATGAACTCAGTCCATTAACTCCAAGCAAAATTCCGCACTTAGAAGAGACGTGCATTCATAGCGCAAAACAAAGCAGCAGTTGCCCCAAGGCAGGCCGCAAACGCTTCCTTGCGATGGTAGCTATCCCTAAGAACACACAATAATAGTTCTATTAAACTATCACCCAAATAAGACAACCACATAGCCCGAACGTAAAACTACTTACCTGAGCAACAGCACGCTGACACATGAATCTCGCAGGAATGCGCGGTGCGCGAGTCAACAATAACATGTTATTCCGTTCAATCCGGTAGAAAACGGGGTAGCCGCAACAAAGCAAGGAATTCTGCGACACCACCAAAAACTGGGTGAACCAAAACAACACGAGCCTTCCGCGTCACGCACTACCCGGGGTTACGTTCAAGCTATAACATGCTCCTCCTGACCTGATTGGCCACCACGAGCCAATCGTAAACAGGCTAGAACGGATAAAGCCAATCTAACTAAATGGGGAGGAGGGACTGAATCCAACCACAATCCATCCTGCCACACATGTAACCACAAATCTCTCAGCTGCTGTCGATTGCGCCTGGAGACTTCTTCATTTGGAGTAAGACCATGGTGGTGCAAGAATGTGTATTGTAATAACAGACGTTTGAGGACGGGATAAAATGGGCTGAAAGATGAACAGCCACAAGAGTGTCAAAAAGATTAGAAAATCAACATAGTAGTTATAAAAAGTGCCAAAAAAAAAGAAAAAGACCAGATAAACAATATTAACTATTTTAGAATTTTTTTTTTTGAATATACTATTATAGTATTTATTATTTTGTATTTGTTTATATTTTATAATCAGGTTTTATTTTATTGTAGTTTAAATGTAAGTAATTTTTATGTGAAATTTACATTTCAGTATACATACAGTAATTAACATTTCTCTAAATACCTTTATTCCATTTTTACTTCAGTTTTAGTTCAATAATTACAGTTCTTTTATATATTTCAAACAGATGACAAGATAATTTTAAGTTTCTGGTCTTTCATTTAATTTATTTCTATTTTCATCTATAATGTAAATTTTATTTTAGTATTGGCAAAAAAATGCTGTTATGATACTTCTATCCCCCTCCTCCTTTCCCCTTTTAGTATTTTGAAGCAGCAGCCTCTTTATTTCACCAGTATTTTTTTCTCATCCTCAGGCTCAAATGGATGTATGCATTGGTTGATGGATGCAGTTATTCACTAAGCAACTGTCATGAAAGTCATTCAGGAACAGTATTTTGTGTAACCATTTTTAAAAAGAAGAACCAGTTCTTGATTCCCAAACTACTAGAGTGAAGCATGAGTGACAGAGCGCAGGAGTTTCCAGTGGTGTGACAGTGGACTTCAGCAATATGTTTGTGGTCAGTCTAAACATCAGCATCACCGCAGGCCACAGCTACGCCCTAATGGAGCCAATTTCTTGAAATCACTAAATCCGATTGTTAAAGTAAATCTCAGATGCTCCTGAGAAATGAATCGCTGGAAAATACTCATTTGAGCACAACATCAGGATTAGCAATTGACTGAACACTCATGCTGCCAGGAACCGAATGAGTTGTATGGAGCATTTTGTCAAAACAACGTGTGTTTCATAATGCTCATGAGAACTCCCTTATCTCATTAATCATTTGGACGAACTTCTAAGTGTTTAATATGCTAGATGATTAATTTTTAATGGGACAGAATTAGTGGTGGTGGGTAATAATTATATTGGGCCTATATTCTTTCATCTAGCATTTGGCCTGTTTTAGACTGGAGTATCAAAGTCTTTACACTATTTTGTGTATATGAGGATATAATTTTTAATACAAAATATATGACTATAAATAATTATGGAAAGTTGAAAAATAAAAACAGAAAAATGAATAAATGTCAATTTGAATAAAATGTCCTCACCCTCAGACCATCCAAGATGTAGATAAGTTTGTTTCTTCTTAGATTTGGAGAAATTTAGTCATCACTTGCTCACTTATAGATCATCTGCAGTGAATGGGTGCGGTCAGAATACGAGTTCTTATAAAAGCTGATAAAAACATCACAATAATCCACAAGTGGATGGCCTGAGGGTGAGGACATTTTCAGCAAATTCAAATTTTTGGGTTACTGTGCCTTTAATTGTACTCCAAGTTGTGTTGTCTTATTTTTATTAAATTGTGAGTCATTTGCTTTCAAGCATACAAAATAAACAACTTTCTTAATTAAGAGCAGTGAGGTGAGTCTTTGTGTGATGAGCACTATTCATTTTTTAATTGAAAAACATCAAAACACTCAACGCATTTACTAAAATACTCTTACTGTTTTTCCTTTAGATGGTCCATATACCAGCTTATTTTCCAGCATATCTTGGCACAAATATTGCACTGGGAAAATATTTGACCCCACAGAAATATTCCTTTGGAGAAGATAAAATTGCAAAAACAATTGTGCCAGCATTCATTTAATTTGAAGAAAATATATTCCACTTTTTATGGAGCTACAGCACAGTCTTTACTCACTTACTGATAGCTGACCCATTAAACACCACAAGAAATCAATGAAGAATTCTCAAAGTAACACTTTCTTAAAACACATAATGGCTTTTCATGGTCTTACACTCGCTGTTTTATGTTCCACATTATAGCTAGTAAAAACTGATTTTTTTTTATATATATATACTGTATAAACTGTTATGTGAAACATTAAAAATGTACTTTCTGGCTTTTCAGTTCTTACTGTCGAGGCTCTCGAGAGGCCAAAAGTCTTAAAGCCAAATCAAAACACAGATACTGTAGCATAAGTATGTGTCCCAACGGAGCTGGTGGCAGACATTTGTGAATCGTGTAAAAACAGGAGCAAAGTGTGGGATCTGAGGTTCTTTAGTTTACCTGATTTAGCTTCAAGTGCGCTTCTGCACATCTCGAATGTGGATAGCATGCAGATCCACTTTATATAAAATTAGATGAATGTCATGCATGTCTTTAGCATGCACACAAATGCATACACAAAATATAACTTTTTTTAAAATAAAAAATTCTGTAGAATTGTGAAATATTATTACAATTTTAAAAAAGAGTTTTGTATTTGGATATATTGTAAAATTTAATTTATTCTTCAGAATTTATTTGAAGACTCTAGTCTTCATTGTGACATGATCCTTTAGAAATCATTCTAATATACTAATTTGTGCTCAAGAAACATTTATAATTATCAGTGTTGAAAACAGTTGCTTCATATTTTTTTATAGAAAGCATTCAGAACGTACCATTTTAGGGTAAGAACAAAAAAAATTAAATACAAATTAAACTGATCAAAGGGGACGGTAAACATTTGTTTCAAAAGATTTCTATTACAAATAAATGCTGTTCTTTTGAACTTTCTATTCATCAAAGAATCTAGAATCTCGAAAAAAACTCATTATGGTTTTTACAAAATTATGAAGCAGCTAACAGGCCAAGGTTCTCTCTCAAGGTTCTTACAACATTTTGGCAAGGTTCTCTCAAAGTTATGAAACGTTCTTCCAGTAACGTTAATAGAACTTTTGGTTAAATTTATTTGGATTTAGATTTATTTAAATTTATGTTATCAAAATTTTAGTGCAAAAACATTGTTTATACATAGTTAATGGAACTTTTTTTCTGAAATGTTTTAGATGGATGTAGGTTTTTTTTTTTTTTTTTGTCTAACATGTTACTACTTGCTCTGTAATGTTCAGAGAACATTCAAAACTAACATTCAGTTTCTCTGTCAAGAACATGAATGGAGAAGGAGTGCTCATGACGTGCTCATGAACCTAGTCGCACTTGAGTATAGCCATATACACTTAGCCCCTTTTTATTCATTAATAATACTTTCCCTGTTGGCACACAATCAGAAACAACAGGATTTGTCTACATCGGCTTCTCTGATTAAGAAGAAATCCGAGCCACCGACCACGGGCGATATGGTGGACAAGATGGCGAACACTGTTGCGCACTTTGAGGACATTCTCAAAACAGAGTTGACAGCGATGCGGAACAAGTTCTCTTCTCCCATGTCAGTTGTTAAGTTGCTATGCTCTAAAATGGATCTTACCGGGGAGATGAGAGAACAAAAGAAAGTAGTCGCAGATCACGCGAGGCGAGGAGCCGCGCTCGGGCAACAGGTTGTGGACTTACAGGATTGCAATAGGCGCAGCAATCTGCATTTGGTTGGATTGCCTGAAGGTTCCGAAAAGGACGACCCTATGGGCTTCTTAAAAAAAGATAGCTACTGATGTGGCTTCCATCTTTGGTGGGCAAAAAGATTGAAGTGGAATGAGTGCATCACGGGTACACAAGGCTTTCCTCAGATTGTGCTAAACCATGGGTTTCATCTTTAAACTGTTGCGGTACATGGACAGGGAGCTCATTTTGTGGGCCACCAGAGTTCACACCCTGGTGAAAACATCCGTTGGAGCAAAGCTGTCTTTCTTTCCAGATTTTTCTCCGATCAACGCAAAAAGAAGTGCATTTGCACCAGTCAGGAAGGAAATGACAGAAGCTGACATCCAGAAATTTTCTTCTTTATCCTGCAACGCTGAAGGTCATTCTCAATCAAGTGAACCCTAAGATACTCCCTAGAACAAGGGTAACCAACCCTTCTCCTGGCGATCGACTGTCCCCCAATCCTAATCAAGCACACCTGAAGCAACTAATTAAGGTCTTCAGGATCACTTAAAAATTAAAGGCCGGTGTGTTTGATTAGGGTTGGAGCTATACTTTGCAGTATAGTCGATCGCTAGGAGCAGGGTTGTTTACCCCTGCCCTAGAAGTACCTAGAGTTTTTCTCAGATCCCATTCATCCATCAACTCTCAGTGAGCTTCAGTTTGATATTTGCTGTCTAATCGGAGAAGAGATGCTTGAAATGGTTAGGTGACTGTATCTTTTACTGTTCACTTTAATGTTTACTTCTTAATTCATAGTTACTAAAAGCTTTCACTGAGCATAAAGTATCACTTACTGATTATGTTGTTTATTTATGTTTTAATTGTATTCCTTCTTTCTCTTATTTCTTTTTCTTTATTTTTTTTATAAGAAATACTCCCTAGTCAATATGTGATTATGGGGCCAATGTTGGTTTTTCAGTAATGTGCAGGTGTTTGTTGATGCCACGGATCATATAAGCGGGATGCTGGCAGATGGTTTGTTCTTGGTTTGATCTGCCATAGTTTATGGGAATGTGTTTGTTTTTTTTATTAATAGTGACGGGAAGGGTGGGGGTGAGGTGTGTTTTAATGAGGGTGGAAGAGCGCTCCAAGTTTTCCAATTTTCCAGTGTTTTTTTTAATTTTTTTATTATTATTTTAATTTTAGTTATTTTATTACAAGTTAAAATGTATTCAATTGAATATATATGTGTATGTATGTTTATTATATTTTCAAGTATCAATTTTAGTTATCCGTCTAAATAAAAGATGTTATGTAGCTCCAAACAGCCCATTCTGACACAGCATACAGCATTCAGACAATTAAAAACCCAATAAATGATTCACTGAAGACCGCGTAATGCATATTTATTTATTCTCCACTCTTTCAGATAAACACTGGTTAAGTTTTCTGCTGGTAACTGAAGTCCGTCAGCAAGTGCAATTGTCCGGGAACAGAGAAAACAACAAGGGAAATGAAGTAATGAGGTTTATACATATATATATCAAATTTCAGAGCTACAGCCGATCTCCCACCGACACACCATTAATAGATGAGCAGTAGATTTTAGATTTAAGTAATCATTTAACGGCTTTGTGATCTTTGAAGCTCTTTCCAATCAAACTAGAAGAGGAATGGCTGTAAAGAGTCTTAATTTGGAAAATCTCGTCATTCACTGAGCTCATGTTTGCACTTGCATGGACCTAAAATTCCTCCATCACAACTCAAAAGAGAGAAGATGCAGGACATTCAGGGATATTTGAGCTGCATAGGAAAGTTTAAAAGTGAGTCACTGTAAATGTGACATTGTTTTAGTATACGAACAGCTTAATTCTGTTTTGAATTTTAGTTCTGATTCAGTTTACCCTGATGATAAAGTTATTGCTCAGATGTTGCTATTTCAGATCTCAGGAGAAGAATCATTGCTGTTATTCTATGCTGGTTGGAAAAACAAACACAGTTTAGAAAGAGCGAGACAGAGCGAGATTTCAATCCACTTTTATTTCAATATACAACAGCTACAAGTTGAATCCGACAGCAATCACAGAACAATATACAACACTTTAGATTAAAAATAAATAAATCCATCACCAAAAATCTCACATAAAGCTCCTTTTAAACACAAAATAAACTCAAACTTTGCAAAATCACTCATCAATGTATAATAAAATCTATTAAAATTCTGTATTTAACAGAATTAATAAACACTGCCTTTAAATCATTACAAACCCCATACTTATTGTTTATTTTCTTGTAATATAAATTCCCATTTTAGCATGTCCCAATATAAAATTAAACAACTGACACTAGCTGTGTTTACATGGACACTACTAATCCGATCGTAATAGGACTAGAAGCACAATCAGAATAAAAAAGTCACATGTAAACACGTCAATCGGATTGAATTAACTCGATCCGACTTAAATTTTGATCGCATTGTAAGGGGTGGATAATCCCTTTGGTAATCAGAGCAAGAGGACATGTAAACACTTGATCGGATTGAAAACCGAAACGGGATAAAGTAATGCGCATGTGCAGTGATGTACGTATGACGCGCGGAACGAGCTGTTCTTCCTGGTGACTAAAGTGTCATAAATAAGTGTCCTGTCATTATAAAACTCCCCTTTCACTCCGCTTATGTGAAGTGGAACAGGACCACGTCCCACCAGTCCTTGTTTAAGACTCTCATCAACAGATGACTAGTTTTGGGTGCGGGAAGGAACACTTGTACAATTTTTTTTTTTTAAGTAACGTTAAGCAGCACAACAGTTCATGTGCTGATCGTTGCCTAATTAGGACCCGAAGTAGATAAATATCACGTGTGCTTTTTAAAACAGCATGCGACAGCAGCGGGAAACCCTGTATATTCATGCAGTGTGCGCATGTCAAAAGAGTAAATCTGATCAGAAGCCTGTGACATGTAAACGCGCATATCAACCCGATCACTTTATTCAGCGTTCATGTAAACACTACGTTCGGATTCGTCAATCAGAATGAATTCAATCTGATGGAAGCAAAAAGTCTCCTTGTAAATGCACCTACTGATACTTATGTGAATATTTAAAGCCACAAATGAATTTCTTCACTGAAAAACCCTCATTAAAACAATTAAAAGAGACTAAATAAAGATGTCAGTCTAGAACACTGCATAAGCGCATCGAAGACAGTTTCCCTTTGAGAACAAAAAGAACAATTTTGATCAACATCCAGGTTAATTACAGAAACAAAAACATTCACTGCAATAGCACCATGTAACAACCTCCATTGCAAATTTCCAATTCTCTTAGATAATGGTGACTTATACAATACTCTCCACTCTCTCACACTCATTTAAATTAAGCATCTCAAACCTAGTTGTATACTTTTTTTTTGTCCAAAACCTTCTTATTAAAATTTTTAACACATTTTATAACAGAACTTTCCAGAAGCAATATCTGAGCCATTTACAAAGTATTAACTTTTAAGAAACAGCCTTCACATGGCATGTGTATACAGTACACATCTCGCATTTCACAAGACTGTGATCAAAGAAAACTAATTGGAATAATTAAACACTCTTTAAAAAAATTCATTTGATGCTTAAAACCATAAAATCTGTCTAACCCTGCTAAAAATGATGATAATAATAATAATAATAATAATAATAATACATTTTATTTGTAATGCGCCTTTCTTAATACTCAAAGCGCTACAACATGTACAAACAAAATAACAAGTCAACCACAATTACAATATCAAAAATAAAACCATAGTAATGGTCATAAATTAAAAGCTTCAGTAAAAAGGTATGTCTGCAGAAGGTTTTTTTATATACATATATAATCTAGTGAAGCAGCATACCTAATAAACATAGGTAATGCATTCCATAACTTAGGCGTGTTATAGGAAAATGCCCTCCCCCCATGGTTTTTAATTTACAATGATGATGAGGAAACAACAAGGAAAAACAACCAGCAGAGCGGAGAGAGCGAGAAGGTGTGGAAAGAGTTTAAGTCGCAAATGTAATCTGGAGCCAGTCCATGCACTGCTTTATATGTTAAAATCAGAGTTTTAAAATCAATACGTGATTGAACCGGGAGCCAGTGAAGTTCCTGGAGCACTGGGGTAATGTGAGGTGTGAGTATGTATAAGTCAAAACCCAGGCAGCTGAGTTTTGTATGTATTGTAGTCTCTTAACAGAACTTGCTGGTAAACCCCCAAAGACAGAATTCCAATAATCGAGCCATGATGCGATTAAGGCATGAATAAGCCTCTCAGCACCAGGCCGAGAAATAAAGGGTCTAATGCGAGCAATGTTACGAAGATGGAAAAAAGCAACTTTAGTTATGTTTTAGAAGTGAGAATTAATAGTCAACTAAGCATCAAAAATCACACCTAAATTACGTACCTGAGCAGAAGGAGATATTTGGGTATTGTCAACTGAAAGTCTAAAATAAACTTATTAACATTAGATGGAGTGCCAATTAATAACATTTCAGTTTTGGAACAATTTAGTTTTAGAAAGTTGTTTCATCCATGCCTTAATTTCCAGCAATCAGGCTGAGTGCTAAAATAAACCTGGGTATCGTCTGTGTAGCAGTGATAGCCCAGGCCATACTTCTGAATAATCTGCCCAAGAGGCAGCATGTAAATACTAAATAGAACAGGTCCCAAAACTGACCCCTGAGGGACTGGAACACAGGAGACGAGAGATCCAAGAGCAGTGTGAGTTTTATTGGGTAATCCAAAATCAGAATCAAAACAAGCAGGGGACATAACCAAACATCAGTCCAAAAACAAACAAGAACAGGAACTTGGAGGGACACCCTGGCATAAAGGCGTAGTCTGAGATCTGTTAGGACCCAGGTAAACAAACTGAGAATGTTCTGAAAGATGAGATTTAAACCAGTTCAACACAGTTCCAGATAGACCAATCCATCTATGTAGTCTGTCCAGTAATATGCTATGACATATCGCATCAAATGCAGCACTAAGATACAACAGAACCAAAATGCCACAAGCCCCAGAATCAGCCATAACGAGAAGGTCATTCAAGACCCTAACCAACGCAGTCTTTGTGCTATGTCCAGACCTAAACCCAGATTGAAAAGTCACTAATAGGCTATTTGTGTAATGCCTATTTGTGGAGTTGGCTAACAACCACCCGCTCAAGGACTTTTGCCAGGAATGGTAAATTAGAAATTGGCTGATAATTGGACATCTCAGCAATATCACTCCCAGGCTTTTTTAGAACCGGTGTAACTGCTGCCATTTTTAAAGCAGGAGAAACAATCTCTTCACTAAGTGAGACATTGACAATGGCGGTAATGTGGGGTACAATAACAGACAAACAGTTTTTTTCAGTACAGTAGTAGGGAAAGGGTCCAGTATACAAGTAGTTGAATTCATTGACAAAATAAGTTTAGAAATAAAATCAGAATCAACAAGATTGAAACTTGAAAAGACATAGTCAGAGAGATTTGGAGGATGCAACTCAACAAATTCAGAAGCAAGATCACCGGCAATAGAATTATAGATAATCTCAATTTTAGATGAAAAGTAATTGAGAAACTCATTACCTTGCTTAGTTGTGTAACAGTTAATGTTAGTCTGAGGTTTAATAAGATTATTAACTGTTCTAAACAATAATCTTTGATTAGAAATGTCACTGCTAATAATTGTAGAATAATATGCCATTTTTGCAGTTTTAAGAGCATTATGGTATTCAATCTGATACTGATCTAACAATGATTTATGAACTGCTTTTTTCTTTTATCTTCGCTCTAACTGCCTGCCTTGAGCTTTCACACAATGTAACTCCGATGTATAACATGGAAATGATCTCTTGAAAGAAACCACACATTATTTCAGAGGGGCAACCTCATCCAGAATAGATGCAAATGTAGCATTATATTGGTCAACCGAGGCCACAACCAGTAAGACTAATATGGTCAATATCAATATCCCTAATTTTCCTAAAACAGATAACACACTCTTCACAGTCTGCAAGGAAGGAGGAATTAAACTGAACGTGAGGAGCTTGTGCTTATACAAACATCAATACATTTAAGTTTTTCAAGGATTACTCCTGAAGTGCAAACCAGATCAAATGTGTGATCACGTTTATGTGTTGGAAAATTAATATGCTGAGTGAGATTAAAACATTATAGAATGTTCTATGTCCATAAAGCTCGTATTAACGCAATCCACGTTATCAACATGAATGTTTAAATCACCAGTTAAAAGAACAACTGGACAGATTGCACTGGCAAGAGTTAGGTTTGGGAGAACGATAAATATTTAAAGCCAAAACTTGTAAGAGACCATACAGTTTAAATGCCAAGCATTCAAAAGATGAAAAACAAGGCAAAGTGACTTCAGTTAAAGCAACATCCAATCGATAAATGAGTGAAAGACTACCACCTCTACCAGTGGAACGTGGCCGATCTATATAAGTGTAGCCAGGCAGAGCACACATATTTAGATTAAGATAGTAATTTTTCTGAAGCCACGTTTGACAGAGGCAGAAAAAGTCCAGTTCTTTATCCACAACAATGTCACAGATTGAACCACTTTGTTGTTTATAGAGAGAGTGTTCAGATGTGCAAACCTGATTGTGTCAAGATGGACACCTCTAGATGCAGTAGACTTCTGAAGGTAGGAAAAGTTTGCAGGACAAACACGTCGCGGAGATAGATGACGATGATCCAAACGATCCAAACTACTCTGCGTCCAAACTGAGTTTATACCGTCACCGCTTACTTGCAAATTCCGACGGGAGCCTCGATGAATGTATTTTGGCTGGCGGAGGAGAAATAACAAGCGCAGTGTATCCAGGACACATATAGCAGGAGGCGCAGAATGTTCATATTGAAAAAGTTCCGAAACATAGTATTGTAGCATGATGAAGTCCGGGTGATTAGAATAAATCTTGCTGTAAACTACAAATAAAATCTGAATAAAAGCAAGTAAAATCCAGGAAGGCCACATATTAGCAGCAGGAGAATGCCAAATTCCAAGCGTCAAGGCAGCAAAAGTCACCTCTCAGTCCAAAAACATATTAAAACAAAAAAACAATCAAGATTAATGCACTGATGGAGAAGTGGCAACCGCATTGCACCAGCGTCCTCTCCCATGATCACACGTCACACCAAAGCAGGTGCATGGAAGGTAAAGATAACTGATCATCATATACATGTACCCAAGTATATTGTCTTTGTGTATAATGAAAATTTCTCCAGATGTCAAAAATATAATGGGATTTCATCAACTGAACTAACCTTTTACATGACTGCATATGTGGCTCTATATGATTCCTATCTAGCACATGTTCAGTACAATTAAAATCTCCACCTATTGTCCACTCCACAGCATTTTCTGAATTACTGTCTCTTGCAAAAATAAAACATCTATTCTTTTATGTGTTATTATTTTATGTGTAATTATTATTATATTATTTTATTTTAGAAACATTGCCAAGCTACGAAACATGTTATCTGTTTCTGATGCAGAAAAGCTAGTTCATGCATTCATGACCTCTAGACTGGACTATTGTAATGCACTTCTAGGTGGTTGTCCTGCTTCGTCAATAAACAAGCTACAGGTAGTCCAAAATGCAGCAGCTAGAGTCCTTACCAGGTCAAGAAAATATGATCATATTACCCCAATTTTACAGTCTCTGCACTGGCTACCTATTAAGTTCCGTATCTGTTACAAATTATCATTACTTACCTATAAGGCCCTAAATGGTTTAGCTCCTGCGTACCTAACTAGCCTTCTACCACGCTACAACCCATCACGCACCCTAAGGTCACAAAACGCTGGACTTTTGGTAGTTTCTAGGATAGCAAAGTCCACTAAAGGAGGTAGAGCTTTTTCACATTTGGCTCCCAAATTCTGGAATAGCCTTCCTGATAATGTTCGGGGTTCAGACACACTCTCTCTGTTTAAATCTAGATTAAAAACACATCTCTTTCGCCAAGCATTCGAATAATGTATCTCTTAAATTGTGAGTGTAGTTGCATCTGCATTTTTATTCTTTAGCTTGGGTTAAACTAATTTTACTTTGTTGGATCAGCAGCTATGCTAATGATGTCTCTATCTTGTTTCTATGTTTTGCCACGGGATTTACATCCCGTGGTAACTAGGATTTACACAAGCTCCAGTCTGGATCCAGAACACCTGAGAAGAGATGATGCTGACCCTCAGAGGACCCCAGATGATCCTAACCTTGAATCAACAAACAGAACTAACAATTATTGCTACATGTGTGACTGCATCATATAATTACTATTAATTAATAATATAGATAGTTCATCATCTAGCTGACTACGTCTTGTATTATTATTATTATTTTTATTTTTCTAAAATCCTGTCAAACGTGCACAAACTACTAGCTACTACTAAATATTGTAGAAACATAATTTTCTGTAAAGTTGCTTTGTAACGATTTGTATTGTAAAAAGCGCTATACAAATAAACTTGAATTGAATTGAATATTTCAAAAATCTGCACTCTTTTCCTACTCTCTCTTGCACCATTAATATTGAATGAGATAAAATTTACTGTTCCCATTAGAAGGAAAATAGACACCCCCCAAAACGGAAAAAAAAGCAAACCCAGAAAAAAATAATACATTTTAAACATTCGGGCTGCTTTCACTTTGTTCTGACTGAGCATTTAATTTAGTTAGAATGTTTTCAAACGAAAAACTTCCGGGTCAGAAAACTGATTCTCACTTCTAAACAATTTAACCTTCTCGATAAATTGTGGAATGTCTAGAACAAAATCCTAAATTTTGACTCTTCTTATGTTTTGTGTACTCTGTTTGAAAGAAACCTGGCTAAAACCTGATGATGACATTATTTTAAATGAGTCCACCCCCCAAGATTACTGTTATAAACATGAGCCGCGTCTAAAAGGCAAAGGTGGAGGTGTTGCTTCAATTTTATAACAATTTTTTCAGGATTTCTCAGAGGGCAGGCTTCAAGTAAAACTCGTTTGAAGTAATGGTGCTTCATATAACATTATCCAGAGAAACAAATGTTAATGATAAATCCCCTGTTATGCTTGTACTGGCTACTGTATACAGGCCACCAGGGCACCATACAGACTTTATTAAAGAGTTTGGTGATTTGACATCCGAGTTGGTTCTGGCTGCAGATAAAGTTTTAATAGTTGGTGATTTTAATATCCATGTTGATAATGAAAAAGATGCATTGGGATCAGCATTTACAGACATTCTGAACTCTATTGGTGTTAGACAACACGTTTCAGGACCTCAATGTCGAAATCATACTCTAGATTTAATACTGTCACATGGAATTGATGTTGATAGTGTTGAAATTATTCAGCCAAGTGATGATATCTCAGATCATTATTTAGTTCTTTGCAAACTTCATATAGCCAAAATTGTAAATTATACTTCTTGTTACAAGTATGGAAGAACCATCACTTCTACCACAAAAGACTGCTTTTTAAGTTATCTTCCTGATGTATCCAAATTCCTTAGCATATCCAAAACCTCAGAACAACTTGATGATGTAACAGAAACTATGGACTCTCTCTTTTTTAGCCCTTTAAATAAAGTTGCTCCTTTATGCTTAAGGAAGGTTAAGGAAAACAGTTTGACACCATGGTATAATGAGCATACTCGCACCCTAAAGAGAGCAGCCCGGAAAATGGAGCGCAGCTGGAGGAAAACCAAACTAGAGGTTTTTCGTATTGCTTGGCGGGAAAGTAACCTATCCTACAGAAAAGCATTAAAAACTGCTAGATCCGATTACTTTTCTTCTCTTTTAGAAGAAAACAAACATAACCCCAGGTATTTATTCAATACAATGGCTAAATTAACGAAAAATAAAGCCTCAACAAGTGTTGACTTTTTCCAACACCACAGCAGTAATGACTTTATGAACTACTTTACTTCTAAAATTGATACTATTAGAGATAAAATTGCAACCATTCAGCCGTCAGCTACAGTATCACATCAGACAGTGCACTATAGACCCCCTGAGGAACAGTTCCACTCATTCTCTACTATAGGAGAGGAAGAATTGTATAAACTTGTTAAATCATCTAAACCAACAACATGTATGTTAGACCCTATATCATCTAAGCTCCTAAAAGAGGTGCTTCCGGAAGTCATAGATCCTCTTCTGACTATTATTAATTCCTCATTGTCATTAGGATATGTCCCCAAAACCTTCAAACTGGCTGTTATTAAGCCTCTCATCAAAAAACCACAACTTGACCCCAAAGAACTAGTTAATTATAGACCAATCTCGAATCTCCCTTTTCTGTCCAAGATACTAGAAAAGGTGGTATCCTCACAATTATATTCCTTCTTAGAGAAAAATGCTATATGTGAGGATTTCCAGTCAGGATTTAGACCGTATCATAGTACTGAGACTGCTCTCCTTAGAGTTACAAATGATCTGCTCTTATCATCTGATCATGGGTGTATCTCTCTATTAGTTTTATTGGATCTTAGTGCTGCGTTTGACACAATTGACCACAACATTCTTTTGCATAGACTTGAACACTTTGTTGGCATTAGTGGAAGTGCATTAGCATGGTTTAAATCGTACTTATATGACCGCCATCAGTTCGTAGCAGTGAATGAAGATGTATCATATTGTTCACAAGTGCAGTATGGAGTACCTCTAGGCTCAGTACTAGGGCCGCTACTCTTCACGCTTTATATGTTACCCTTGGGAGATATCATCAGGAAACATGGTGATAGCTTTCACTGTTATGCTGATGATACTCAGCTCTATATTTCTTCGCGGCCCGGTGAAACACACCAATTTGAAAAACTAATGGAATGCATTGTCGATATAAAAAACTGGATGACAAGTAATTTCTTACTGCTAAATTATGAAAAAACAGAGCTGTTAATTATAGGACCTAAAAACTCCGCTTGTAATAACCTAGAACACTGTCTAAGACGATGGTTGCTCTGTCAATTCTTCGTCATCAGTAAGGAACCTAGGTGTGCTATTTGATCGCAATCTTTCCTTAGAAAGCCACGTTTCTAGCATTTGTAAAACTGCATTTTTCCATCTCAAAAATATATCTAAATTACGGCCTATGCTCTCAATGTCAAATGCAGAAATGTTAATCCATGCATTTATGACCTCAAGGTTAGATTATTGTAATGCTTTATTGGGTGGTTGTTCTGCACGCTTAGTAAACAAACTACAGCTAGTCCAAAATGCAGCAGCAAGAGTTCTTACTAGAACCAGGAAGTATGACCATATTAGCCCGGTCCTGTCAATTCAATTCAATTCAATTCAAGTTTATTTGTATAGCGCTTTTTATAATACAAATCGTTACAAAGCAACTTTACAGAAAATTATGTTTCTACAATATTTAGTAGTAGCTAGTAGTTTGTGCACGTTTGACAGGATTCAAGACGTAGTCAGCTAGATGATGAACTATCAATATTTTTAATTAATAGTAATTATATGATGCAGTCACACATGTAGCAATAATTGTTAGTTCTGTTTGTTGATTCAAGGTTAGGATCATCTGGGGTCCTCTGAGGGTCAGCATCATCTCTTCTCAGGTGTTCTGGATCCAGACTGGAGCTTGTGTAAATCCTAGTTACCACGGGATGTAACTCCCGTGGCAAAACATAGAAACAAAATAGAGACATCATTAGCATAGCTGCTGATCCAACAAAGTAAAATTAGTTTAACCCAAGCTAAAGAATAAAAATGCAGATGCAACTACACTCACAATTTAAGAGATACATTATTCGAATGCTTGGCGAAAGAGATGCGTTTTTATCTAGATTTAAACAGAGAGAGTGTGTCTGAACCCCGAACATTATCAGGAACGCTATTCCAGAGTTTGGGAGCCAAATGTGAAAAAGCTCTACCTCCTTTAGTGGATTTTGCTATCCTAGGAACTACCAAAAGTCCAGCGTTTTGTGACCTTAGGGTGCGTGATGGGTTGTAGCGTGGTAGAAGGCTAGTTAGGTACGCAGGAGCTAAACCATTTAGGGCCTTATAGGTAAGTAATGATAATTTGTAACTGATACGGAACTTAATAGGTAGCCAGTGCAGAGACTGTAAAATTGGGGTAATATGATCATATTTTCTTGACCTGGTAAGGACTCTAGCTGCTGCATTTTGGACTACCTGTAGCTTGTTTATTGACGAAGCAGGACAACCACCTAGAAGTGCATTACAATAGTCCAGTCTAGAGGTCATGAAAGCATGAACTAGCTTTTCTGCATCAGAAACAGATAACATGTTTCGTAGCTTGGCAATGTTTCTAAGATGGAAGAATGCGGTTTTTGTAACATTGGAAATATGATTTTCAAAAGACAAATTGCTGTCCAATATAACACCCAGATTTCTGACTGTAGAGGAAGTAACAGTACATCCGTCTAGTTGCAGATTGTAATCTACAAGATTCTGTGTGGTGTTTTTTGGTCCAATAATTAATATCTCTGTTTTATCCGAATTTAATTGGAGAAAATTATTTGTCATCCAATCTTTTACATTTTTAACACACTCTGTTAGCTTAGATAATTGGGAAGTTTCATCTGGTCTTGTTGAGATATATAGCTGAGTATCATCAGCATAACAGTGGAAGCTAATTCCGTATTTTCTAATAATATTACCAAGGGGCAACATGTATATTGAAAATAGAAGGGGACCTAGGACGGATCCTTGTGGCACTCCATACTTTACTGATGACAAATGAGATGACACCCCATTTAAGTAAACAAAATGGTAGCGATCGGACAGGTAGGATCTAAACCATCTTAGAGCCTGCCCTTGAATACCTGTATAGTTTTGTAATCGATCTATGAGTATGTCATGATCTATGGTGTCGAACGCAGCACTAAGATCAAGTAAGACTATAAATGAGATGCAGCCTTGATCTGACGCAAGAAGCAGGTCATTTGTAATTTTAACAAGTGCAGTTTCTGTGCTATGGTGGGGCCTAAAACCTGACTGAAATTCTTCATACAGATCATTTTTATGCAGGAAGGTGCTCAATTGAGCAGACACAACTTTTTCTAAAATTTTACCTTCGTTTACCTTCGGCTAACGTAGCACTTACGTGTCGGACGATGGAGTCTCCGATGATCACAGCGTCGCGTCCTGTCTCGCGGAGGGGAGCGAAGCGGTTCCGGATGGAGATGTCGAAGGCAGGAGGGGGAGAAGTCGTCGCCCGGGACCCGGCTCGCGTCCTCCGCTGTGGATGCACCCAGGGTCCGTGGTGTCCCGGCGTCGCAGTGAAGGACATCTGGGAAGATCGCGTCCTGGGTGCACCGGGCCTGTGCAGAGAAACACACGGAGTAGATGTGGTGGGACTGTTAGCAGATCGCTGTATACTTACCCCGGACTTGTGAGCGTCAGCCCGGGATGATTCCAGCGTGGCTCTCCGCTCTCTCAGCTGGGCCTGCCTCACCTCCAGGTCGCGAATCTGCTTTCCCATGGCCTCGAGCTCGAGCTGCACAGAGTGGAGACATTCATCCGCCATTAAAGCAAGTAACAGTGAGTACAGCAGTGGTAATGTGTGTGAATAGAGTATTAGCAATGTAAGCGCAGTTAGCTGCAACCACGCCGCTGATGCTAATGGGCTAAAAGCTAATAGCGGACCTGGGAGATCAAAATAAAACTAGTGATAGCGAGGCGCTCTGTTTTTGTTGTAGAATACAATAGAGGATATATTCACACGTTATATAAACGGAAACGATGATGTATAAAATTGATTTTTGAGTTAAAAATAGTCAATGAAAAGAATATAGTGACGGAGCTCAAACGCAGTACAGCCGCCAACACTGTCAACACTGCACTGGCTCCCTATCAAACATCGTATAGATTTTAAAATATTGTTTATTACTTATAAAGCCCTGAATGGTTTAGCACCTCAGTATTTGAATGAGCTCCTTTTACATTATAATCCTCTACGTCCGCTACGTTCTCAAAACTCAGGCAATTTGATAATACCTAGAATATCAAAATCAACTGCGGGCGGCAGATCCTTTTCCTATTTGGCGCCTAAACTCTGGAATAACCTACCTAACATTGTTCAGGAGGCAGACACACTCTTGCAGTTTAAATCTAGATTAAAGACCCATCTCTTTAACCTGGCTTACACATAACATACTAATATGCTTTTAATATCCAAATCCGTTAAAGGATTTTTAGGCTGCATTAATTAGGTAAACCGGAAACAATTCCCATAACATAATGTACTTGCTACATCATTAGAAGAATGGCATCTACGCTAATATTTGTCTGTTTCTCTCTTATTCCGAGGTCACCGTAGCCACCAGATCCAGTCTGTATCCAGATCAGAGGGTCACTGCAGTCACCCGGATCCAGTACGTATCCAGACCAGATGGTGGATCAGCACCTAGAAAGGACCTCTATTGCCCTGATAGACAGTGGAGACCATGACAACTAGAGCCCCAGATACAGATCCCCTGTAAAGACCTTGTCTCAGAGGACCACCAGGACAAGACCACAGGAAACAGATGATTCTTCTGCACAATCTGACTTTGCTGCAGCCTGGAATTGAACTACTGGTTTCGTCTGGTCAGAGGAGAACTGGCCCCCCAACTGAGCCTGGTTTCTCCCAAGGTTTTTTTTCTCCATTCTGTCACCGATGGAGTTTCGGTTCCTTGCCGCCGTTGCCTCTGGCTTGCTTAGTTGGGCTCACTTCATCTACAGCGATATCGTTGACTTGATAGCAAATAAATGCACAGACACTATTTAACTGAACAGAGATGACATCACTGAATTCAATGATGAACTGCCATTAACTATCATTTTGCATTACTGACACACTGTTTTTCTAATGAATGTTGTTCAGTTGCTTTGACGCAATGTATTTTGTTTAAAGCGCTATATAAATAAAGGTGACTTGACTTGACTTGTCACCTTTACAAAATGCTTAATGTCATCTACATTATATACTTGACTAGAAAACTCGCTCCCAGGCAAACTACCCGTGAAGCTGCATTCTGACCCCTCACTGTCTGTATCAGTCTGACTGACTTCCCGAACATCAGCTTTTTTCATTGGCTTACTAGCATGTCGTTTCATTGACTTCTTTTTTTTTTGCAGTGCTATAAAATAATTGTCATCCAATTCTAGTACAGATCCACCTAAATTCTGGTCCATCAACTATGTTCTCCAGAATCTGCTACATTGTAGCTATCTTTTGATTTCACCATAGGATCTATTATAAGATAACCCTCTATGGGATTTTTACCACTTGTGACTAGTTGCAACTACAGTGCGAGCTTCACTAGGCCCTGTTACCTCCGCATCAACAGCGAAAATAATTTGCCATAACGCGACAACATTTCCGCTAAAACCTCATTTGTTATAAATGGAGGCACATTCGATAACATTACACATTTTGACAGGGCTGAAAGGGGAAGCACCTGAGTGAAAATTCCATTGATTTCTGTACCTGTTTCCACCAGTTGATTTGCCAATTCAATCATCTTAACAAATATAACAACATCACTATTCATCCTTGAGGCTGACAAAATATTCTTGCAAGCAATTAACTTGCCTACAGCCAAACTGCATTCATCATCTCCAAACACTTGAATCAATTTTGACCACATGCCGTCTAGTTAAGTGGCTACATCCTGAATGAGTCTATATGAATGTGGAGCAGCTCAGATCATTTAATTAGATATGTTTGAGTTCATATTGAGATCTATGAATTTTGATAGCAAGTTTGCACACATTGAGATTTGAAACTCCAGAGGAGACATGTGAGACTAGAGGTATATGTTATATGACTGAACGCATTCTGTCTGATGTGTCTCTGTTATGTCTCCTCAGGTCTCTTTACAAGACGCCTGTGAGACACAGTGTGGCGGCAGCTGCATGCTGTTTTAGCATCACATTTGGCTCACACATGTTCTCCCTGAGGGCTCCACTGGAGCCCTCAGGGAGGGCTCCATATATATATATATATATAAAACAAAATATATTTTGATTAAATAATTAATAATATTGATATAATATATAACATCTAAATATATTCATAGTCATGAAAAAAAAGAAAACTCTTTGAATGAGAAGGTGTGTCCAAACTTTTGGTCTGTACTGTATATGTACACTCGCCAGCCAGTTTATTAGGTACACCTGTTCATTTGGTAATGCAAATTGCTAATCAGCCAATCACATGGCAGCAACTCAATGCATTTAGGCATCTAGATGTGGTGAATACGACTCGTGAAATTCAAACCGAGCATCAGAATGGGGAAGAAAGGGGATTTAAGTGACTTTGAACGTGGAATGGTTTTTGGTGCTAGACGGGCCGGCCTGAGCATTCCAAAAACTGATGATCTACTGTAATTTTCACGCACAACCATCTCTAGGGTTTACAGAGAATGGTCTGAAAAAGTGAAAATATCCAGTGAGCAGAAGTTGTGTGGACGAAAATGCCTTGCTGATGTCAAAGGTCAGAGGGGAATGGGCAGACTGGTTAAAGATGATAGAAAGGCAACAGTAACTCAAAAAAAAAAAAAAAACATTAATTACATCCAAGGTATGCAGAATAGCATCTCTGAGTGCACAATATGTCAAACCCTGAAGCAGAAAACCAAACCAGGTGCCGCTCCTGTCAGCTAAGAACAGGAAACAGAGGCTACAATTCGCACAGGCTCACCAAAATTGGACAATAGAAAATTAGAAAAACATTGCCTGGTCTGATTAGTCTCGATTTCTGCTGCAACATTCAGATGGTAGGGTCAACATTTGGCATAAAGAACATGAAAGCATGTGCTGGTGTTATGGTGTGGGAGATATTTTCTTGGCACACTTTGGGCCCCTTAGTACCAATTGAGCATTGTTTAAATGCCACAGCCTTTATACTCTTTGACCTTTATACCCTTTATACCATTACTAAGATGCCTTTGAGCAAGGCACCGAACCCCCAACTGCTCCTGGGCACCGCATCATAAATTGCCCTAAAATAGGCTACCACTTTTAATGCACCGATGCAAAGTAAACCACAATTTCTTTTGAATAATATAACACATAATTCATTTAATATAAATAATACTGCACACCTTTTAAATGTATCAAATCTAAAATATGGTTTAATACCATGTAGCTTAGAGAAAATATAAGCACCGGCTCAGACACAGGTTTGACATTTATCCTGCTTGAATTCATTCTAAGAAATGCACATAACTTCATAAGTAACAAACTTTCATCTGTGAATATTACATATAAAATATATTAAATATTTTAACTATAGTGTTTTTCTTTCATTTTCCGTGACTGAAGTTGTCAAATGTAACACATCAGCGAGGCAAAACTGACTTCTATTTGCGAAAATGTGCTTTGATGCGCTTGTTTGATAACTTGTGGTTAAAGCGGCACTCAGCAGTCAAAAGCTGCAAATGCACTTTACAGACGCAGCGGCGGCGGTAAAAAGGGCCTTTAGGCTGTCCACCTTCTATACATGGGCTCATAACATTAGCACAGAATCAGTTCAGAATCAGTCACCAAAAGAATCAATTCGGTTCAGATGCTCTGTGTGTCATTCTGCTTCACGCTGAATAACACATGCGCAGTATCATCAGCTACTCGGATCTCGAATCGGACGCATCTGACAAAAAACAGTTCTTGACTCGAGAACAAGTCAATCTCTTGTTCGGCTCGGTGTTCATCTTCAGTTCTCTCTTCACAGCAGTTCAGTCAGTGTACTGTTTGAGTACATGAATTACTCCGGGATATTTGTTTGTTTTAACTCAGAGGGAGTGTCAGCCACATTAAAAAAGTTAACAGCTTAAGTCATTTGCGGATTAATGCTTATTGGAGAAGTGAACCGTTTTAAACGACTCAGTTCGATTTGGTGAACTGGTTCAAAAAGGTTCTGGTTACATTGAATGATTCGTTCGCGAACCGGATATCACAAACTGCTGTGTTTTGAACTCTTTCACAACAGACACAGAAGAGAAGACAATGATGAATAAAGTCGTAGTTTTTGCTATTTTTGGAGCAAAACGTATTTTCGATGCTTCAAAAAATTCTAACTGACCCTCTGATGTCACATTGTCTACTTTGATGGTGTTTTTCTTACCTTTCTGGACATGGACAGTACACCGTACACACAGTTTCAATGGAGGGACTGAGAGCTCTCAGACTAAATCTAAAATATCTTAAAATGTGTTCCGAAGAAAACGGAGGTCTCACGGGTTTGGAACGACATGAGGGTGAGTTATTAATAACATAATTTTGATTATTGGGAACTAACCCTTTATGTGCAAAACACAAATTCTGAGTATGGGTCATCATACTTGGCTGTATGTCACATCACTTTCACTTTCACTTTTCTGAATATAGTGTACCCATCTGGGTGCCCCCTTTAGATTTTAGGGAAGTCGTGGCCTAATGGTTAGAGAGTCGGACTCCCAATCGAAAGGTTGTGAGTTCGAGTCCCGGGCCGGCAGGAATTGTGGGTGGGGGGAGTGCATGTACAGTTCTCTCTCCACCTTCAATACCACGACTTAGGTGCCCTTGAGCAAGGCATCGAACCCCCAACTGCTCCCCGGGCGCCGCAGCATAAATGGCTGCCCACTGCTCCGGGTGTGTGCTCACAGTGTGTGTGTGTGTTCACTGCTCTGTGTGTGTGCATTTCGGATGGGTTGCAGAGCACAAATTCTGAGTATGGGTCACCATACTTGGCTGAATGTCACTTCACTTTTTCACATCTTCTGGTGGCTACTTCCAGCAGGATAATGAACCATGTCACAAAGCTTGAATCATCTGTTTCTTGAACATGACAATAAATTCACTTTACTCAAATGGCTTCCACAGTCACCAGATCTCAATCCAATAGAGCATCTTTGGGATGTGGTGGAACAGGAGATTCACATCATGGATGTGCAGCCGACAAATCTGCAGCAACTGCTTGATGCTATCATGTCAATATGGACCAAAATCTCTGAGGAATGTTTTCAACACTTTGTTGAAACTATGCCACAAAGAATTAAGGAAGTTCTGAAGGCAAAAGGGGGTCCAATGCGGTACTAGTAAGGTTTACCTAATAAAGTATAGTATAAGTAATATTATAAATGTACATTTTGTTCAGAGAAGATTCTGAAATTTCTTTATAACATTTTCCTTTTATTTACTGGAAACATTAGCAAAACGTTTTTAGAACATTGTTGGCTAGCTGGGTTGGTCTTCAATAATGTTCTCAAAATGTTAGCACAAAAATATTATTTACTGTATATGTTGTTTGTGGAACTTTTTTACTGAAACGTTTTAGTTGAATGTTCATTCAACATTTTTTTTAAATGTTTCTACTTTTTCAGAACATTCAGAGGATATTCAAAAGTAGCATACCCATCATACTTGCAATATGATAAAATGCAATGATGTTCACATAACCAAGAAAAAAAAAACCTTAAACATTAAAAACAAACTTTCCATAACCTAAGCTCTTAGAACATATTTTTGTTAGCTGGGATATTTCCTGTTATGAAATTTAGGATATAAAAACATTGTGAGAACATTGTTTTGAATGTTTCTAAAACACTGAAATGTCCAAATGTTTTCTTGTCATGATTTCAGTAAAATGTTATTTAAAGGTTACATAAACGTTTCTTACAGCATTCTAGTAACATTTTTACAAAAAAAAAAAAATAAAAAAATATATATATATATATATATATATATACAGTTTTATTTGAATGATTCTTTTTTTAATATTTAAGAACATTAAAATCTCCAATTTCCTTGTCATGATTAGAATATTGTTTAAAGGTTACAAAAACTTTTCTTAGAATGTTCATCAAGTAAAAATAACATCTTAAGGATGTATAGTATATACTTCAAAGAATGCCATAATGATAATGTCTCTGAAAACATAGAATATCTATTGTATTTCAATTATATAGCTTTTTTTCCCTACAATTGTGATACAAATGTATTTATGATAAAATCATGATACTTTTTGACCAGTGATGGCTGGACACATTAAACTGTTGCCCTTATTATTCAGAATTAGTGCCAAAATTAGTCAATTAGTCCGCACTCACTAATCTTCATAAACAAGTCTTTGGCAAACAGGAGATACAAAGAGAAGACGGCAGTCATAGTGATATAACCCTCTGCCTTTACACACCATCATTAACCAGCAAAACAAACCGCTCTGCCATTTATTAGTCCTGAGGTGAAAGTAGGCCCTCTTTATAGGCTCAGTGTGAGGCCCTAAAGTCAGATTTTGAGCCATTTCTCAGTGTTTAGCGTATCTTCTCCAGCCGCAGTCTCAGTGGAAGTATAATACCAACTTGACTTTAACACGCAGCAGCTGTGCATGGAGCTGAAGAATGTTCAACATCCCTACAGAGCGATAAATTCACTCACCTCTCATTTTACCTGATGTAGCTTAACCTCCAGCAGTCTCTCTTGCCTTCATTTAGTCAAGCAATGCTATTACTATTGCACAAATCAGGAATAGTGATTTAAAAAACACCCATAAAACATGAGTATTAAATTTTGCACACTGAGGATCACTAAAAAATATACCGAAAAAACCTTTAGACTTTAACTGAGTGGCAGCTTTTCTAATAAGCGTATTTTCAAGGCCATTTTTTACATTACATGTTTTACACGACTACGAGTGTGATATTGTGTTTATAAAACAATTAAATGGCACAAGGTTATACAAAAATTAGAAACAACTATGGAGTTCTTGTCTTGTAAACAAAACTACTTCCTTCCTAAACAAAACTCAAGGAACGTTGAGTTTATTCATTGCAAGTTTATTGTTTTACTGTAGTTGAAAGTAAAAATAACTTGTTTTAGTCCCTTTCAATATAAAATTGCTGATTCACTCATAAAAACAGTCTCTTATTGCCATCCAATAGTGGAACAATGTAAATAATTACCATCATGAACACACTGACTGCTTCACAATACTGAATACTATAAATAATTACTACTATTATTTATATAAAACATTATTTATTTAATTATACTTTTTAGTCAAGTCACCTTTATTTGTATAGTGCTTTATATACAAATACTGGTTGAGTTAAACAGGAAAATAGCTTTATCAATAATGCAAGACAACAGAGTAATTTTCCAGCTAGTTCATTAATGATTCAGTGATGTCATCATCCAGTTCAGTTCACTTCCAATAATGCAATCAGTCAAGCATCACCAACTAAGCAAGCCAAAGTTGATAGTTGATTTTGATATTCTAGGTGTTATCAAATGGCCATGAAGGACTATTATGCGATATGAGCTCACTCAAGGCAAGGCAAGGCAAGGCAAGTTTATTTGTATAGCACATTTCGTACACAATGGTAATTCAAAGTGCTTTACATAAAAGAAAGTAAAATAATAATGAAGAAAAATAATAACAAGAATAAAAAACAAGCAATTTTAAAACTTTTAAAATTATTAAAACTGTACTTATTTAAAATGAATTTAAAACAGTTAGAAAATGATTTTACGTAAAATTAAATTTAAAAAACATTGAAAATATATATTGCAATCAGTTCGGAAATTGCACAGTGCTCATTCAATAAATGCACAGCTAAACAGATGAGTTTTAAGTCTAGATTAAAATGTGACCAGTGTTTTAGCACATCTGATCTCTTCTGGAAGCTGATTCCAACTGCGGGCGGCATGGTAACTAAAGGAGGAATCCCCTTGTTTTGTGTGAACCCTTGGTATTTCTAACTGACTCGATCCTAATGATCTGAGTGCTCTGTTAGGTTTATATTCAGTGAGCATATCTGCAATATATTTCGGTCCTAGGTCATTAAGTGACTTATATACGAGTAAAAGTACTTTAAAATCAATCCTAAATGTAACTGGAAGCCAGTGTAAGGACCTGAGGACTGGTGTGATATGCTCAGATTTTCTGGTTCTAGTCAGAATCCTGGCAGCAGCGTTCTGGATGAGCGGCAGCTGTCTAATGGTCTTTTTGGGAAGGCCAGTGAGGAGCCCATTACAATAGTCCACCCTGCTGGTGATAAAGGCATGAACAGGTTTCTCCAAGTCTTGGCTGGAAACAAAACATCTAATTCTTGCAATGTTTTTTAAATGATAGTATGCTGATTTAGTTACTGCTTTGACATGACTATTGAAACTAAGGTCTGTCTCCAGAATCACACCAAGATTCCTGACTTGATTTTTAGTTGTTTGACCCCTAGAGTTAAGGTATGCATTCACCTTGAACACTTCATCTTTGTTTCCAAATGCAATGACTTCAGTTTTTTCCTTGTTTAACTGAAGAAAGTTCTGGCACATCCAACTATTAATTTCATCAATGCATTGGCAGAGGGAGTCAATTGGGCTGTAGTCATTTGGAGATAAGGCTAGGTAAATCTGGGTATCATAAGCATAGCTGTGATAGGCAATTTGGTTCTTTCTCATTATTTGACTTAGGGGAAGCATATACAGGCTAAACAAGAGCGGTGCAAGAATTGACCCTTGTGGGACTCCACATGTCATGGACGTCCACTTAGACTTATGCTCTCCTAGACTCACATAATAACCTCTCCTTTCTAAGTATGACCTGAACCATTTGAGTACCATCCCAGAAAGCCCGACCCAGTTTTCCAGTCTCTCTAGTAGTATGTTATGATCGACAGTGTCAAACGCAGCACTGAGATCTAGCAATACCAGCACCGATATTTTGCCAGAGTCACAATTTAAGCGAATATCATTTATTATCTTAATGAGTGCTGTCTCTGTGCTGTGATGCGGTCGAAAACCAGATTGAAAATTGTCCAGGTATCCATTTGAGTTTAAGTATTTGTTCAGCTGATTAAAAACGACCTTTTCTATAATTTTACCTATAAAAGGAAGATTAGATATTGGTCTAAAATTGCTCAAAATGGTGTTATCAAGATTGCTCTTTTTCAGGAGGGGCTTAACAACTGCCCTCAAGTACCGAGGAGCATGCTAGATATTATCTTCTGGGCCAAATCCTGACTGATAGCGATCCATTTTTTGCCTTATTAGTTCTCAGAGATGATCACAATATGTGGGCTTCTGCTTGTCCACTCACCTTTTAAGGGCTGTCCACTGGAAGGGAAGTCATGGCCTAATGTTTAGAGTTTGTGGGTTCGAGTCTCATACAGGCAGGGATTGTAGGTGAGGGGAGAAAAATGTACAGCGCTCTCTCCCACCTTCAATACCACAACTGAGGTGCCAAGGCACCAAACTCCCAACTTCTCCCTGGATGCCGCAGCAAAAAATGGCTGCCCACTGCTGTGGGTGTGTGTTCAATGCTGTGTGTGTGTGTGCACTTTGGATGGAATAAATGCAGAGTATTAATTTTGCATCTGATCACTTTAAACAATAATCTAGAAACAATTTGAATGAACACCACAACAGCTTGTGCAAAACACAAAATTTGTTTCAATGCCAAAACTTTTGGCCATGACTGTAGAGCTGAGTATCATCAGCATAACAGTGAAAGACCATGTTTTTGATGATATCTCCCAAGGGTAACATGTTAAGTGTGAAAAGCAACCGTCCTAGTACTGAGCATTGTGGAACTCCATACTTTACTTGGGCTATTAATTGATGACGGTCAGATAAGTAAGATTTGAACCATGACAATGCAATTCCACTAATACCAACATAATTTTGTAGTCTACTCAAAAGACTGCTATGGTCTATAGTGTCAAACAAAGCATTAAGATCCAGTAGTACTAATAGAGAAATACAACCATGATTGGATGATAAGAGCAAGTCATTTATAACTCTGGTGAGAGCAGTCTCAATAATGCAACAAAAAATAACATTATTTAATGTGATTTATAAATTATTATAAATTATTTTATAAATAATTAAATAACATTATTTAATTATTTATACAACCTTTAATAACAGCCAGTTAGTAGGTTTTAGGGACATATCCTAAAGACATTGATGAATTAATGATACTCAGAAGAGGATCTATGACTTCTGGAAGCAGGGGTCTAACATACATGTAGGTTTTGATGATTTGAAAAGTTTTTATATTTCTTCCTGTCCTATAGCAGAGAATGAGTGGAACTGTTACTCAGGGGATCTACAATGCACATCTGATTTGATAGTGTGGCTGACAGATTCATGGTTATAATTTTATTTATTTTATATATATATATATATATATATATAATTTATTTCTAATAATAATCTTGTAATAATCATTATTATTATTAATAATAATAATAATAATTAATCTTGGAAGTAAAGAAGTTCACTGCTGTGCTGTTCGGTCTGTTAATGCTGTATTATTCATTAATTCAGCCACTGTATTGAACAAATGCCTGGGGTTGTGTTTGTTCTCTTTTAAG
This sequence comes from Carassius carassius, assembly GCF_963082965.1. Lineage (NCBI taxonomy): Eukaryota > Metazoa > Chordata > Actinopteri > Cypriniformes > Cyprinidae > Carassius > Carassius carassius. The sequence goes on along the minus strand of NC_081760.1, from coordinate 16,369,092 downwards.
AAAAATTTAAGTAAGTAGATCTAGCAGTTTTTCAGAGCTTTTCTATAAGTAGAAGTACTTTCTCACCATGCAATGCGAAATACCACTAGTTTTGTTTTGTTTTTTCCAGCTGCGCTCCATTTGCTTTCTTTAGAATCTTAAATGGAGTGTGCTTATTATACCATGGTGTTGAACTTTTTTCTTTAATCTTCTTTAAGCATAAAAGAGCAACCGTGTCTAAAGTGCTAGATAAAAGAGAGTTAATATAGTGTCATAGACAATTGTATGAGTTTTGGGGGCAGAACTGACCAGTTAAAAAGAGTGTTCTTTATCCAGGGATGAAATATGGCACATAGTCTTAAAGTTTGCACTTGAATAACCGGGGCCCCGGTCAGGAAGCAGACAGACTGGCTAAACCAATTGTCTGCTAGCCGCCTTATGTCACAGAATTTGGTTAATTCTCAACCCATAGAGATTTTTTCATCTAGATATCATACTATAGAGACTGTATCTTTTAGAGCTGAAGATCTTTGCCCGAACCCTACAGGACCCGATGGGACCCGACGGGTTCGGTTGGGTTCGGGCTTAATTTATATCATCTTACATGGGCTCGGGCCGGGCTCGGGCTTGCGCTCCAGTTTGTGAGGTAATCGAGCGGTCATGTGATGTGTTTCGATTAGCGCGAGAAAGATGCGAAAATGAATGCTGAGGTGTAATGGAGGCTTGCCTCTGGTAATTACGTTTTGATTGCACCAGCAACTAAAGCGAAGTCTGAGGTATGGAAAAGTTTTGACCGTGTTTATAATGAGAATAATGAGTAAATAATGATGCACCATCAGTGAGTGCAGGAACGCGCTGAAGACATCTACAGTGGATTCAATCATTTTCTAAAAACATGTAGACCTAGCCTAACCTCTGTGAGTAAATGTTTTTCAAATGATAACTAAATATTAATTGAGTCTTAAATGCATAATGTGGACAGAGTATATACGCTAATGTTGGCATTATTATTTTATTAAATATCATCTGCTAGTGCGAAGCAAATCTGGTGGAGCCTTTATCTTAATTTCGTTATTGCCAAATACCCATCTTAATTTAAAAATTATCTCAATTTAATTTGTTAAAAATGACTCGTTTTTATTGGTGCGTTGGTTTTTTTAAAGGTTAAATGAGCCTATGTCTAGAATGCTGAGATGTTACGATGTCACAGAGGACTTATTTTATTTCTTTATTCCAACTTTATTCCAAGTGATCTAGTCTACGTTAGTTATGAATAAATTATGTTAAAACATGTATAAATGACACATTATTGACAAAAGGCAAAAGAGTTGTGTGTGTGCGCACATTTAAATAAAGTCGGGCTGTAAACGGGTTCGGGCTTTAAAAAAGCTGTCAATCAAAATGTACTTGTTGGGCTCGGGCCTAACTCTTAAGGCCCGATTACAGCTCTAGTGTCTTTTCCCTGAACCAGCAAATACAAAAAACAAAACAAAAAAGACATCCAAAACAATTTAAGTATAATAATTCAATTGATGTTCACCAAATTAAAAAAAAAACAAATATAAGACAGATAATCAAATTCTACAAAAACACTTTTTGTAAATGTTATGATCACATATTATAACTTAGATGTGCTCTGTTTGTCAGAAACCTGGCTAAAGCCAGTTGATTGCATAATTTTAAACGAGTCAATCCCCGAGATTACTGATATAAACATGAACCACGTCCTAAAGGTAAAGGGGGAGGTATTGCTATAATTTATAGTAATATTTTCAGTATTTCTCAGAGCTCTGGTTTCAAGTATAATTAGTTTGAAGTAATGGTCTACTCATTTTCGTAATCATACTTTAGATTTAATACTGTCACATGTAATTGATGTTAATGGCATTGAAATTCTGCAGCAGAGTGATGAAATCTTGGATCACAATCTATTCTTGTGTATACTCTATATAGCTAAAGCTGCAAACTCAAGTCCTTGTTACAAATATGGAAGAACCATCACTTCTACCACAAAAGACTGCTTTGTAAATAATCTTCCTGACTTCTTAATTCCTCAGCATATCCAGTAGCTCAGAAAAAAATGACAGTTTAACAGAAACCCATGTTACTTTGTGGGCACCACTTGGACATCCTGCCATTGAGTGACGACAGTCTGCTATATATGTCGTCACCATGGTAAACAGGGAGGGGACCAGAGCATATTACAGTGTCTGACATTGTACCTCGTTAATGTTATTGTCAGTGATCTCCAACTGGTGAAGTCAGACATCTTTAGTGAAAAACAGTTTTACTAAATCTACATTTCGCATTAGCCAGCACTTTCAAATTTGTCAAGATGTCAGGCGCTCTGGCTCCTGGTAAACATTGGGCTATGGTGGCTCGTGTCTCTATTTTCACATTCAGTAAAACAGAATCACCAATAACTAGGGCTCTGTCAATTGGTTTCTCTGAGGGGAGAACCTGTTTAAAGTTTTAATCAGAACAGAAGAACAGTGTTTTGTCCTGTGACTATGTCCTGCGGGGACCCTGCAACTGGAACAAACAAAAAGTATGGGACTTGCAACGCTAGTCACATCAAAGTCGTATCTAAGGCCCTCACATTCTTATGATCCTCAATTAAAGTTTGGATGCGTGTTTCTAGTTCTGAGATCAGCCTAACTATTTCCCTGCATTAATCACATGTGAATCCCTTGTTGCCGAAAGAGAAAGCTACACTATACATGTGGCAAGCAGTGCAAGTGACAATAACAGGAGAAGCCATTACTCACCATGATTGTTGAATGATTCTGACTTACCACAGTTGTTTGATGAACTCGTGAAAAATGGAGCGAGAGAGAAAAGAAACATAACGAGGGGTCATGAACTGAGAAATCAAATTTCCCTTGATCTTTTGACATATAACAGGTCAATATACAATAAAAACATTCTGTAAGTTTCAAAACTCAAAACTTTCCTTCATTGAAACCTAGCTCAGAAAATAACTTGTTTTGGAATGTTCCACTTTATGATGTAATAGTGTGACTAAACACTGCTTCCGCAGGAGAAGATCATCTACATCAATGCCTCTTTAGAGCCGCTCACTGATACGCATTTGTAGTAGGAGAGGAAATATTAGAGAGACACAAACACAGAATTACTCCATCAACAGAACCAGAAACAGGTGACATTACAAGATTACAAGACATTGTGTGTAAATTGTGAAAAATAGTCTTTGAATTGCCTTCCTTGTTACCTTAAGATATCTACATCAGACAAGAGCAATGTTGTGTCATGTCACAAATCAATTTCAGGTGAGATGTTGTGTGAATGCTTGTATGTCAGAAATGGAGTGGGAAGATCAGTTTACCGTCAAAGATTTGTTGTGTCAATCCCTGCCACATCCAGTGTAGACAGAATCACCAATTATAATGTGTTCTGTTGTCTATTGTAGCTTTGCGTTACTCATGTCTAGTGTAAACACAGTGTAAAGACCTCCAGATCACATCAGTGAAACAATGTTTGATTTGATTTTAAACAATACAGTGTGATGCAGGCTTTTCAAAGAAAGACGGAATGTAAATGATGATGCAGCGCTGAGTCTGACTAGAGTGGATCCGATAGAATGTCACAACACATAAGTGTGAGTAAACATGCTTTAACCACTATTGCATTGTTTGTTCCAGACCGTTTAATATATATTTATACGTTTCTAACCCAAATGACCCATGATTTTCAGAGTACGTCACAGCAGTGTCCATCTATTATTTTAACCTCAGTGGTGAGTTTAATATATTCTAGTGTTCCCCCAAGAGTGATTTTTTTGAGGCGACCATTATTTTAGTTTCCCCTTACCGTTTCAATGGTGACGCATCATGCTTGTCACGTGACATACCGCTGCCAGAATAACACTGTATGACAGATGGATAACTTTTATTTAGTTTTTCCATTTTTATTTAAAATATTTACAAACTTGCATACCATGTCATAAACAATCTGATATTCCGATTCACAAATATGTGTTAATGAGTGTGTTTTCTCATTTAAAAATCTTTCTAAATGAGCTTCAGCGCAAACTGTAATGTAAGATGGGCACCGCCATGTTTTTCGCACTGCAGTTCAGAGTCCTGTCAGTCGGATTTAGAGCATGTGAATTCATCAGTTTCTCCCGAAATACAAGCAATAATTGGCCGGTGAACTGGGAGAAGAACAGAGTGAACTTTACAACTATTTACACTATGTGTATCTGATATGACTAAAACACGTCGGCAAATTAAATTAGAATGGATTGTTAATGTTGCTTCCATAGACATATGTGTGTATTTTACAAACTCTGAATGTATTGATTTACTAGTGCTTATTTGTATTTAAATGTCTGAAACCTAAAATAAAGATTATGTGTATAAAAACACTGCATAGTTGTGATAATATGACAAGGGCAGTACACGTCTCTCTCTGGCTCAGCGCCAGCTAAAGCGAGAAAGCACAGTTTGAATTTGACAGTTATGTGATGTCACAGAATGTTCTAAATCCCATATGTGGGACTGCACTCCCAGGGGCATGGAAAAAATAATCCCATATGTGGGACCATACCACTCAAAGGTTTAAAAAAACTTTTAACCAATCATAGCAGTGGGCATTTACTTGAGATTCTTGAATGCCATCTACAAAAAAACATTCTGCAAAGAGGCTCAACACAGTATAGAAAATAGTGATATGATACTTTCCCCCTGACTGGAAAAGTATGGTGTTAGCCCAGTGTGGCCTATGAAGAATCAATTCTGCTGCTCAACAGAGTAGATGCATAAAAAAAACTGAACCGTATTTGTTCGGACTGTCCGTACAGTATCTGTGACTGAACAAATGACCCATGGCCAGAGGTGTCGTTTCCCGACATTTTTGTTACCTGATTAAGTCAAGTCACCTTTATTGATATAGCGCTTTAACAATACATATTGTGCAACTTTACAGTATTAAATAGGAAAATGATGTGTCAATAAAGCAAATGACAATAGTAAACACTGTTGAGTTTCCAGGAAAGAGACAGCAAGCTACAAGCCTATATGTGACAGCTTGTGAAAGTATACATTTGTTTTGTTTTGCATAATTTTAATAAAGCGATAAAGATTTAAGAAAAAGCCTGTTATACTTTAAATAAAATACTTTAAACTTAATTTTTAAAAAGTAATATTCTTTGCTAAGAACTTAATTTGGACAACTTTAAAAGCAACTTTCAAATTCCAGATTTTTTAATTGTTGTATCTCGGTCAAATATTGTTCTATCCTACCAAATCATACATCAATGGAAAGCTTATTTATCTATGATGTATAAATCTCAATTTTTAAAAATTGACACTTAAAGGGTTAGTTCATCGAAAAATCATAATTATGTTATTAATAACTCACCCTCATGTCGTTCCAAACCCGTGAGACCTCCGTTTATCTTTGGAACATTGTTTAAGATATTTTAGATTTAGTACGAGAGCTCTCAGTCCCTCCATTGAAACTGTGTGTACGGTATACTGTCCATGTCCAGAAAGGTAAGAAAAACATAATCAAAGTAGTCCATGTGACATCAGAGGGTCAGTTAGGATTTTTTGAAGCATCGAAAATACATTTTGGTCCAAAAATAGCAAAAACTATTACTTTATTCATCATTGTCTTCTTTTCCGTGTCTGTTGTGAGAGAGTTCAAAACAAAGCAGTTTGTGATATCCGGTTCGCGAACGAATCATTGGATGTAACCGGATCTTTTTGAACCAGTTCACCAAATCGAACTGAATCGTTTTTAAACGGTTCGCATCTCCAATACACATTAATCCACAAATGACTTAAGCTTTTAACTTTTTTAATGTGTCTGACACTCCCTCTGAGTTAAAACAAACCAATGTCCCGGAGTAATTAATTTACTCAAACAGTACACTGACTGAACTGCTGTGAAGAGAGAACTGAAGATGAACACCGAGCCGAGCCAGATAATGAACAAAAGATTGACTCATCGGTTTTCGGATCACCAGTAGTTCTATCGGACAGTTTGATTCAATAAACGGTTTACCGGTTTGCAGACTGATGTAAGAGATGTAATAAAGACATGAAGCTATGATACAATTTGATATTCAGCAGATCTACGGCATGAAGGAAACATCAGTTTCTTAGTTCAAACACACTTTTTGTAAAAGGTGCATATGATACCTAATGTATCAGTTAATAAGACTAAGTTTGATACTTGCATATCTCGACTGTTTGAAAAAGAGTCCTGATGCACTTTGGGGCTCCAGCTGGTCTCTTCTGAACTGAGTTTATGAGAAAGACCAGTTCGAATCAGAGAATCTTGATGAATGGAAAGTCAAGGCCGAAGGCCTGGCACAAGGTTAGCGTGGTTTTGAGGGCTCTTAGCTCAGCATCTTCTCCTGGAATTCCTGAATCTAAAAGAACCACCCTGATCTGGTGATCTGTGATCTATATAGGGGGATGATGTCACACACTCAGGATCTGAGTGAGCAAATGAGGAACGGTACCTTTTGGAGGGAAGTTTTACAAGTCTTTGTTTCTAGTATAGTGTCTTCAATATGAAATTAGATTGGGGGGTTCAAGAGAAGAATCTTTAAGATTCTTATAAAATATATATTTCAAAAACTGAATTCTGTATGATTTATAAACTCTTTTCCCTATAAAATGTCCCTACAAGGTCAACATTTACTTCTATACTTTTGATAAATGTATTACTAGAATAAATTGCTATTTGTTTCATTTTGCAGTAAAGTTAAACTGTTTGTTTAAGATAAGTTTGTGTTTAGATAGCTGTGTTAATTGTTTTGAGAGCAATTACAGTACTTTGGAGAAAAGTGGCAAATCGACAGAGAAAAACTGTAAGTGAACTGCCTCTTTTGCATGGGTGAACTTTGTCATCTTTGCAACTAAAACTTGCAATACAGAGAATATAAAGCTGAATTCAGCGTGGTCACGGCCTCTGAGGGGCCTTTTGGGGAAGGGAGGCTGGGAAGTGTTATATCTTCCCTCCTGTAGATCATAGCTGGGTTACGGTCCAAACAAACGGCCTGTGACTGTGACACAATCAGCATGAGCAATGAGTGAAGACGAATCTCTTTACTCAGCGTCCTGAAGGAAAGATCTTTTTTTTTTGTTCAACTTGTTCTGCTTCAAAACAACTTAACATTCTTAGAGCTTCCCTAACATTCAGGCAAGGTACTCTGATAAACAAACATTGTTCTAGTAACATTGATAGAATGTTCATTTAAAGTTATATTTAAGGAATATTGGCATTTGATTGGACATAGCCTGTGACATCTTCACCAAAAGATATGGTAAGGGTTTTTTTTTTTTTTCTTGAAACTTGACCCAGCTAACATCTTAATATTCCCCAATATTACTGAACAGGGCTGCCTTATAGCTGAATTGAATTTGTTGATCATTAAACAGTAATTGAACAGAACTGAACCAACACTCAACTGACCTCAGCTTAACAATGACCCTTTTGTCTTTTCAGGGCTGCTTTATAGCAGAGCTCTTGTCTGTTTACATCAGTGAATAAATGTTTTTCTGTTTATATCTGCTTGACAAAAAAATGTTCTAAGAACATTTTGCTAAAGTTCCCATTAAACTATTAAAATTTTATTTCTGAATTATTTCTGAAAAAACATTTTCTCTAGGTTATGTGATCTGAAACAAGTAGTAACATTTTAAAAAATGTAGACGAATATCCAACTAAAACATTTTAGAAAAAAAAAGTTGAACAATGTATGAATAATGTTTTCTGTTAAACTTTGAGAAAATCTTGCCAGAAAGTTTCTTGTTAGCTGAGAAGTTTATATTGTTGTTTTGCTATTCTTTGCTATATCTTGTCATTGTTTTCCCCTGTTGTCTGTGACCCATGAGCTGTTTTTGAGTCATGATCCACCTCTGGAGAAGCGCTGTTTTAAAGCACATTTCCAGTGAAATGTGTCAAGTTTCTGCTTCCCTGCTTTTCCTTCACTGCTGAGTTTTGTGTCAGGTATTATTCTAAATCTGTATTTGTTTAACACCTGGAGCTGAAGGCGTGAAAGAAGTAAGAGCCATCTGAAGGTGTTTTGAATGCTGTTGATTATAGCACACGAGTGCAGTTTTTCTTATGGCTGGATTTAGAGCACCTGTATGTATTTTTGTACTGATGACTGACCTGCTTCTACAAGTCAGATTATATATGTTGATCCAGAATAAGGATGTGATTAGTGATATCAACTAATATTGGTATAAATCTTACCAAATGGTGCTCTTATAACTTCAGCCTAGAGGAAAAATTGAAAGTCTGAAAGAAAAAGTCTCATAGATCAATGCTGCCATCTGCTGAGAGTTTATAACATTGCTCACCATAATAACTTTGGAATAAATATTGTTCAACATATTATTATTTGTAAACTACATATACTGTCTCTGTGTGTGTGTGTGTGTGTGTGTGTGTGTGTGTGTCTATATATATATACATAAATAAATAAATATATATATATATATATATATATATATATATATATATATATTCCTCCCCATGATATGTTTGTGTATTTATGTTTACACACATATACATACTGTATATGATAAAACTGAGAAATACATTTTATATTTAGGGGTCAAAGTACCAGTCATGAACCTTCTTAATCAACTTCCAGCCCATTGGTCAAGTTCTAAAGAGTGCCAGGTTCAGGATCTGTCCTCCTTGGGCCCCATCATGTGGCCCATGTAAAGCTCTGGTCTTTCTGCAGATCCAGGAATGCCTAAATTAAAGTGAGTCCTTTTCCTTATCACTCGCTGTGCGCAGAAATTACACGTTTTACTGCTTGTCTTTTATGAGTCACTCTTGTATCTATAATTGAGAGTTTGTTGGGCTGTTAGTAGGTAAAACAGCACATGGGCACTCTAACCAGGACCATCTGGAGCTGCTCACGTTTTCGCTGACAAAATGAAAGTATTTATGGCCGGCAGCCATATCACCCTGGAGCCCAAGACCGGTTTCCCACTGAAACTAAGCAGGGCTAAGCCTGGTCAGTACCTGGATGGGAGACCTCCTGTGAAAACTAGATTGCTGCTGGAGGTGTTAGTGAGGCCAACAGGGGGTGCTCACCCTGTGGTCTTTGTGGGTCCTAGTGCCCCAGTGTAGTGATGGGGACACTATACTGTCAAGCACCGTCCTTCGGATGAGATGTTAAACCGAGGTCCTGACTCTCTGTGGTCATTAAAAATCCCGGGAAGTCTTTCGAAAAGAGTAGAGAAATACCAAGGGTTCACACGAAACAAGGGGAATCTGCTTTTAGTTATTATGCTGCCCGCAGTTGGAATCAGCTTCCAGAAGAGATCAGATGTGCTAAAACATTAGCCACATTTAAATCCATACACAAAACTCCTAATTTTAGCTATTCATTTAGTGAATGAGCACTGTGCTACGTCTGAACATATTGCACTGTATTTTATGTATTTTTTTCTATTCTTAACTGTTTATTTATTTTAAAATACATTTTAGATTATATATAAAAAAATCTTGTATTATTATTCTATATTACTATTACTTTTTATGTAAAGCACTTTCAATAACCATTGTGTATGAAATGTGCTATATAAATAAACTTGCCATGCCTTAAATTTCCTTATCATTCATAAGTTATTTTCACAACATTTCGTTATGATTTTGAAAATCGTGGCGTCATCGAATACAAATCCATGTTGAAAACTACGACTCCCATAATGCACTTGTGACAGCAACCGGAAGTGCAATATACCGAGAACACGAGCTGTTGTGTTTGGGAATCATGTGCTTGGAGCAGACAGGGTAAGAAACACCTTCATTATCGTATAGTACAACGTTTAATATATATGTCTTATATAAAAAAGCAGAGTTAAGTTTAAAATATTAAAAATAACGATCATAAGTTGGCGTGAATTGCCTCTTTACAAAGAATATGGTAATACCATAGTATATCGACATGTAACGTTACCATGAAATACGAAATGATTACAGTATTCACAAACCATGGGATTTAATGTTACTACTTAAAATAAATCTGTTGTATAATACATTTATTGGAAACAAATGGCACTCATTCAGTGGAAAATTAATTTTACTTTTAAAGTATATATACAGTAGTGCTCAATATTATTCATACCCTCGGTAAATATGACCCGCTGAGTGTCATCAAACAGCTTGAAAGATCAAAACCATTTTTAAAATAACTCCGACTGCATTCGTATGAAATAAGAAAGTCATATACACCTAGGATGATAAGGTGAGTAATTTATGGCCTAATTTTCCTTTTTGGGTGAACTAACCTTTAATGAACCAGTTTGCCATCATTTTGAGTTAGAATAGTAGAATTGCAAATTGGACAAAGACATACCTCCCAAATCTTTTGGTTTGCAAAGTTTAGAAAGACTAATTCTCTGTTGCTTATTATACCAGCTATAACCAGATATGTGAGAGTTCTATGATTTTAAAAAGGATGGAGAGTTAACAGAAGATTCTGATAAAAAAAAAAAAAAAATAGCTAAACGAGGGAGAATATACATTTGTATAACATTAACCCTCCCAAGATGGGAAGTTGGCAAGAAGGTCCACTTTTCAAGATCGTTTTTAGGCCCTGTCCACACGGACACGGGTATTTTTATAACCGTGACTTTTTTTACGCGGTTCGGCCTTTCGTCCACACGAAAACGCAGTTTCAGGGCACCGAAACCGAACATTTTTGAAAACTACTGCCAGGATGAGCATTTTCAAAAACGCCGGTTGCAGTGTTGTCGTGTGGACAGTATAACCGGGGTTTTTGCCTTGCGACCTCAGAGTGTGCGCCGTTATCCGCTGTGTTTGACGTCAGATTGTGCGCCGCGACTGCTTCTGATTGGCCAAGGTGACTTTACAATTTGGGTTATATCGCCGCCTGCTTGTGTGGCATGCTCTTGACAGTGCTAGATAGCATGTTTTTGCGTTTTCATGTGGACGGGATTTTTTTTTTAAACGCAGGAGGAAAAACTCCGGTTATAAAAATACCCGTGTCCGTGTGGACTAGGCCTTAATTTTTTAAATAAGAGGAGAATAATTGGCCTCAATTAAGTTATTTAAATCGTGAGTGATAAACTGCCCAAATATTTGAGACCTCTTTCTAGGGATGCACAATTCCCGATTACAATAATAGATGCCACAATTACGTAATTGTTCAAAGCGGCAGTTAATCGTTTAAAGTCAACTTATGTTATTCTGCGTGCTTAAGATTTTTTTTCTCTCTCTCTACTTATCTTAAGGTTTTTCTCATTATTTTAGTTTTAGTATAACATTATAATACCATTCATATTTTTACAATTTAAAGAAGATATAAATCAGATTTATATTTGAGACTTAATACTATAGAAAAGCACTAAAAGTTTTTTTCAGTTAGAGTGTTTTCAGCTTGTTTATTTTCATATAAAAATACGGCATGCAGTTGCATCCAACAGTGGTATAAAGTTTAAACATCATTCAGTGTAAATTGTGATATTAATAATCACAATTTCAAGGAAATAATCGACAATTATGATTTTTTTCATAATCGTACATCCCTACCTCTTTCCGAAACCTGAAAAGGAGATTGTCAGAATAGAGGAAATATTAAAAGGCATGGACAGGTTTTCCTAAATTAGTTTTATAACCTAACATGGCACTAAATGAAGCTAAAGAATTCAAAACAGCAGAGATAGTGGGTTCTCCAAGTACAGGAGAACATCCTAAGCGAACAAAGAGATAACATGTTTTTTTCTTTCCCATTCACTCTGATCATATGACATATTAAGATAAAAACGATGAAAAAAAAAAAAACAGTTATGAAAAGAAGCCAAAGTTCAATTTGTGAAATACTAAGAAATTTCAGTGTTTCCCCAATAAAAGTGCCTTGGAATACTGTAATAAATTTATATGGTACTTTGGTATGAATATATGAATTTTAGTATCAAGTAGTATCAAAGTACCATGGTATCACCACATTATGTTCTGCAGAACGTGACTGAATGACTTGAACATGTTGGCTGTATAAAAGGACAGAAATCTGCGGTGTTATTCCAAACACGTGAGTCCAGAAGTTTGGAATCAGGTTAATTTAATGGAGTGATCGAGCAGACATGAAGCTCACATGTTCAGACAGATGCTGCAGGATTTATAGACTTCATTAAGACATTGTAAACTTCTCTTCTCTTAATCTTGTTTTCAGAGCAGATTTTACATGCTTGGGGCTTTTAAAGCTCACACCATTGAGCGCTCTAACATGCCAGAGCTCAGAAAATAAATCCATAAAACTCAAAATCAAGCTGTTTGCGTGTGAAACAACACTTAAAACCAGATTGTGCCCAGTTCGTGTGAAGGCCAGTACATGAGGCACATAAAATCAATTCAGAAACATCTGACCACCAAACCAGCAGAATTGGGCTTTGTTTCTGAACCCTATTAATATCTTGCACTGGTTTTCTCCCATCAGACCTTGCTGCTCTCATGTACCCGACACCCTTGTATGCTCCGGCCGGCCAAGGATCTTTTTCAGATGTGTACGAACCAGCCGAAGATTCGTTCCTCCTGATGGATGCTCTAGAGAAAGATGCTGATCGGCTGAAGGGTAGCAGGTGATGAACATGATGGACACTTAACTCCACTGTGTAATTCTGATCTACTAATGGGTTGATGTTTTCAGGCCATCCGTGTGTCTGGAGGTGGGAAGTGGGTCTGGTGTCATCTCGGCCTTCCTTGCATCTGTGGTCGGGCCTGAAGCATTGTATCTGTGAGCACAGTAAAATCATGTCAGCTCACCCCGTGGTTTGTACAAATAAAAGTCACTTCTTTTGTGTTTGTTCTGCAGTTGCACTGATGTGAATCCAGCAGCAGCACACTGCACACTGCAGACAGCTCACTGTAATGACCTGCAGCTGCAGCCAGTGATCACTGACCTGGTGAGATCCACACGCTTTTTTTTCTTTTTTCCTCTTATTTATACTATTGTAGTATTTTTTAAATATGTTAAATTAGATTTTAGTTTTATATTTTAGTTTTCATTTTAATTTTAGTCATTTTGTTATGTGCTTTTGTCATTTTTAATTTTGAAAAGTATTTCGATAAAGCTTCAAATTATTTTAATTTAGTTTCGTTTTAGTAATGTTAGTACTTCAACATTGTTTAAAATGCAATTTTATTTTATTTCAGCTTTATTTCATTCAATGAAAATTTTTTATATTTTTAGATTTAGTTAAAGGGATACTCCACCCCAAAATGAAAATGTTGTCAGTAATCACTTACCCCCATGTTGTTTCAAACCTGTAAAAGCTTTGCTCGTCTTCAGAACGCAATTTAAAATATTTTGGATGAAAACCGGGAGGCTTGTGAGTGTCCCATAGACTGCCAAGTAAGTTACACTGTCAAGGTCCAGAAAAGTATGAACAGCATCGTCAGAATAGTCCATCTGCCATCAGTTCTTCAGCCGTAACTTTATAAAGCGCTGAGAATACTTTTTGTACGCGAATAAAACTAAAATAATGACTTTATTCAACAATTCCTTTGTCAACAGTCTCCTCTGTGTCTCTCCACATCACTCAAACTGTCTATGCTCTTCTGTGTCAGCTGCGACACAAGGATGCACCGTTTTCTTTCATATTAAAGCGTAAATACATGTAGAAACAGCGCATCCTTGCAGTTTGAGTGATGGTGGAGAGACACAGAGGAGACTGTTATTTTTGTTTTCTTAGCTTACAAACAGTATTCTCGTCACTTCATAACGTTATGGTTGAACTTCTGATGGCAGATGGACTATTCTGATGACATCTTTCACACTTTTCTGGACTTTGACAGTGTAACTTGATTGGCAGTCTATGGGACAGTCACAAGCCTGCCGGTTTTCATTAGAAATATCTTAAATTGTGTTCCGAAGATGAATCAAGCTTTTACAGGTTGGAACAACATGGGAGTAAGTGATTAATGACAAAATTGTAATTTTGTGGTGGAGTATCCCTTAACAACAGGGATATAATCATAACCTAAAATAAACACAAAAACTAACAATTTTAATTAACGTGAAAACAAGGGGGAAAAAAACAATTTCAAAATATTACTATAACAAGCATATGTCAGTGATACTAAAATATCACTGGTTAACAAAAACAACACTGTTTTACACCTGGAATGAGCATCCTTATGGATCGAGTGATCCAATCAAGTGTTGAAAGCTAAATACAGCCATCAGAAGAACAGTAAAGGACCACCATTTCAACTGCCAATCATCGGCAGTGGTACAACAGGCAGTTAAACTTGTTCAATCTCATCACAGACAGTGACAGGAGACGTGCATTAATAGCAGGTGTGATGTCTTACCTGAGATTGATGTTAACAAGTTTTCTCACAGTTTGTGTCCTTTTTCTGTCGTATGATTTGTTCTTTTTTTCATGTTTGTTCAGCTGTTTCAGTCGTTTTGTTGTGTCTCACAGGTCCAGTGTTTTTTGCCGAGGTTGAATGGAAACGTGGACGTGCTTCTTTTCAATCCACCATATGTCATCACACCATCAGAAGAGGTAAACGAGTGTCACATCATATGATGAGATACTGAGACAAAAGTTCTGAAATCATTCAAGAAAAAAAACATGCCCCTGAAAGTGACAGAGATGCCCAATATGTAGTATTCAATACACTATGGAGTAATTTCCCGTTTTACTCTATTTTTCTGACAAAATGTTAATGTTAACTGTGGCGCTAAACCATTCTTTAGGTTATTACATTCAGAGGTTTTTGGTCCAATAATGAATTTATATACAGTACAGACCGTACAGTCTGTACTGTATACAGTCTGTAATTAACTAATTGTCTAGGATTAAATTGTTTTTTTAACAAGAGGCTTAAAGGGGTCATATGAGGTTGCTAAAAACATTATTTTGTGTATTTGGTGTAATGCAAGCGGTTTAAGGTAAAAAAAAAAAAAAAATTGTTGCTCCTCTATGCCCTGCCTTTCTGAAACTCATCGAATTTTACAAAGCTCGTGGTCTAATATTCATTAAACCAAGCTTTAGCATTTGTTTATCTGTATTATATGGATTTATATGTCTTTTATTTGTTGAACATAAATTACTTTTTTACCCCTGAATTGTTTTAGGATTTTTTTTTTTTTTTTTTTGTATTTGCTAGTTTGGGGAACAGACACAGTCTCTGTAATATGATATCTAGGTTAAAGATTCTCTATGTGCTGAGAATTAACAGACTACTGAGACATGAGGCGGCTAGCAGATAGTCGGTTTAGCCAGTCTGTGTGCTTCCTGACCTAGGCCCCAGTTTGTCGAGTACAAACTCTAAGACTATGTGCCATATTTCTAGAGAGAATTGCAGCACCATCCCTGGAGAGATGAAGACCATCTCTTTGTTACCTATGTTATGCTTTATTAATTTAGTTTATTTGTGCTTTTTTATTTTATTGTAAGTGAAACAGAATGGTTTCAAAATTCTTTCATTTGCAGTGGTTTGTAGTATTAATGTACAGTCGTGGCCAAAAGTTTTGAGAATTACATAAATATTGGAAATTGGAAAAGTTGCTGCTTAAGTTTTTATAATAGCAATTTGCATATACTCCAGAATGTTATGAAGAGTGATCAGATGAATTGCATAGTCCTTCTTTGCCATGAAAATTAACTTAATCCCAAAAAAACCTTTCCACTGCATTTCATTGCTGTCATTAAAGGACCTGCTGAGATCATTTCAGTAATCGTCTTGTTAACTCAGGTGAGAATGTTGACGAGCACAAGGCTGGAGATCATTATGTCAGGCTGATTGTGTTAGAATGGCAGACTTGACATGTTAAAAGGAGGGTGATGCTTGAAATCATTGTTCTTCCATTGTTAACCATGGTGACCTGCAAAGAAATGCGTGCAGCCATCATTGCGTTGCATAAAAATGGCTTCACAGGCAAGGTTATTGTGGCTACTAAGATTGCACCTAAATCAACAATTTATAGGATCATCAAGAACTTCAAGGAAAGAGGTTCAATTCTTGTAAAGAAGGCTTCAGGGCGTCCAAGAAAGTCCAGTAAGCGCCAGGATCGTCTCCTAAAGAGGATTCAGCTGCGGGATCGGAGTGCCACCAGTGCAGAGCTTGCTCAGGAATGGCAGCAGGCAGGTGTGAGCGCATCTGCACGCACAGTGAGGCCAAGACTTTTGGAAGATGGCCTGGTGTCAAGAAGGGCAGCAAAGAAGCCACTTCTCTCCAAAAAAAAACATCAGGGACAGATTGATCTTCTGCAGAAAGTATAGTGAATGGGCTGTAGGGCTGCAACTAACGATTATTTTGATAATCGATTAATCTGTCGATTATTTTTACGATTAATCGGTTTATGTACTTATATTTTAGTTTTTTCCATTTTTTCCCCAAGTAAATTATTAATAAATGGTCTTTATCCTTCAGCATAGATTTTTAAGAGATTTAAACCATTTTGCACTGTCATATCCTAATCAAAAATATACCTGGAGTTGTTTTATTGTGTTAGTAATCCTTTGTCGAACTCTTCTGCAATCAGAACACTGACCCATACTCTAGCAAATTTCACAAGGAGATTAAAATAATGTTTTCACCATGGCAGTCCTTAGAGCTCCTAAAGTAGTTTAACATCCCGAACGAAGCTTATTAAGGAATCTTTCAGAACATATTTTCACGAAGAATAAGGATAAAACAGAATAAAATTGCAGTGCATTGTATTTTATTATTTACTGGGAAACCGCTTTATAGCTTTTGCTGTGAAATTGTAAACAATCCTTCGAATAAAGTGCCAGTGGCATGAAACCTGAATGGAACTCACAATTTAAAGTAAAATCCATCAGAAGGTTGTCCAGAAAAAAAAAAATGGACAGTCACACACAAAAAACCTGCTGTGTGAAAAGGAGCAGTGAATACTTAGAAAAAAAGTGCATTTCAAATATCTTTAAACATTTACCTCTCTCATTCAGTCATAATTAGGCTGCACGACTGAATTTTGAACTGGTAAACGACAAATTGATCACAGAACATGTTTGTAAAGCTTTAAATGTTAACTGTTAAAAAGCAATGTTATCAGCTTTTACGACTAAACATTTGCAAACAACATTGTACTGGAGAATCTGCACAAATAAAAGTATTAGGGGCCGTTCACATATCGTGCCTAAAAACGCGTGGAAAACGCTAGGCGCGCCGCTTTCTCCTCCTTTCCAAAGCGCTCGGGCAGAAGCGCCCCTGAGGCGTCTGCCTTTGCTAAGCAACCATGACGTGCTCTCTCCTTGAAGACGCGGAAATTTCAGCAAAGGATAAATGGATTTGCAGCTCAAAAAATCGCTTGCAGTAGCTCTGCTACTAAATTTATTTCAAAATGGAAATCCATATACAACTATGATCAGCTGTTCCTTTCATCTTGACTGAGCTTTTAACGTTGTTACGGGAAAGGATGAAGCTGATTGGTTAGTTCTTGTCACATGACCCGCGATGCGCTTGCAGCATTCTGAAAAGTTGAGATGTTTTTAACTCGATGCGGTGCGGTGTTGGTAATAACGAACTTGAGCGCGCAAAAGACGCGATATGTGAACGTCCCCTTAAACAGTTCAGTAGTGCAGAGTTTACAGGTTACTCTTCTTTTTTGAAGGCTCAAAGTAAAGTACTCCCAGTCTCCCACATCCCGCTAAATGCTGCAGAGACGCTGTTCGGGAAGCACGTGACATAAAACGAGGCCAGCTATTGGCTATTCGCTACTTCTCCTGCTGTACTGGCTGAGTAAAACCTCCGGTGGCTCATTACTGCCACACTTTGGTCACCGCAGATTTGAAATATGCACGAAATGAGCCGCTTACGGCAAATAAAAGTTATTTAGCAACGAATCGATGACTAAATTAGTTGACAACTATTTTAATAATCGATTTTTATCGATTAAATCGATTCGTTGTTTCAGCTCTAATGGACTGCTGAGGACTGGGGCAAAGTCATATTCTCCGATGAAGCCCCTTTCCGATTGTTTGGGGCATCTGGAAAAAGGCTTGTCCGGAGAAGAAAAGGTGAGCGCTACCATCAGTCCAGTGTCATGCCAACACTAAAGCATCCTGACACCATTCATGTGTGGGGTTGCTTCTCATCCAAGGGAGTGGGCTCACTCACAATTCTGCCCAAAAACACAGCCATGAATAAAGAATGGTACCAAAACACCCTCCAACAGCAACTTCTTCCACCAATCCAACAACAGTTCGGTGAAGAACGATGCATTTTCCAGCACGATGGAGCTCCGTGCCATAAGGCAAAAGTGATAACTAAGTGGCTTGGGGACCAGAATGTTGAAATTTTGGGTCCATGGCCTGGAAACTCCCCAGATCTTAATCCCATTGAGAACTTGTGGTCAATCCTCAAGAGGCGGGTGGACAAACAAAAACCCACTAATTCTGACAAACTCCAAGAAGTGATTATGAAAGAATGGGTTGCTATCAGTCAGGATTTGGCCCAGAAGTTGATTGGGAGCATGCGCAGTCGAATTGCAGAGGTCCTGAAAAAGAAGGGCCAACGCTGCAAATACTGACTCTTTGCATAAATGTCATGTAATTGTCGATAAAAGCCTTTGAAACGTATGAAGTGCTTGTAATTATATTTCAGTACATCACAGAAACAACTGAAACAAAGATCTAAAAGCAGTTTAGCAGCAAACTTTTTGAAAACTAATATTTATGTAATTCTCAAAACTTTTGGCCACGACTGTATGTACTATTGTGGTATTTATTCATATTTTGATGTATTTATTTTTATATTTTCAAATTAAAATTTTAATCTTTAGTAATTTTAATGTGCTTTTGTTTTTTCGTTTATATAAATATATATATATATATATATATATATATAATTTTTTTTTTAATTCAGTTTTAGTTTTTAGTACTTAAGTTTTAGTTTTTTAGTAGTTTTTAGCAGTACATCAGTTAACAAAAAAAGTAATAGTTTTAGTTAACAATAACAATGCCATGAGTTTTTTTTTAAACAATTTCAATTAAAAAAAACTTCCCGAACTCATTTAAACGGCCAAAGTTATTCTAGTATTGAGACACTATTCTAGTTTTTATATTTATTTATATTTATATATTTTTGTTAGAAGTTTTTTTAATTAAATTTATTTAATTTTAATACTTATTTTAGTACATAGAGTAAAATTTAGTTAACATTTAAATTAGATCTGGTGACTGTGGAGGCCATTTGAGTAAAGTGAACTCATGTTGAAGAAACCAGTCTGAGATGATTTGAGCGTTGTAACATGGTGCATTATCCTGCTGGAAGTAGCCATCAGAAGATGGGTACACTGTTTTCATAAAGGGATGGACATGGTCCGCAACAATACTCAGGTAGGCGGTGACGTTTAAACAATGCTCAATTGGTACTAAGGGGCCAAAAGTGTGCCAAGAAAATAACCCCCACACCATTACACCACCACCAGCCTGAACCGTTGAGACAAGGCAGGATGGATCAATGCTTTCATGTACTTTTACCCAAATTCTGAACCTACCATCTGAATGTCGTGGCCAATTAAGAACAGGGATACCATAGTCCTTAAATCAGGTACTGGTAGCTTTGGCACTGTGTGCAGGTGCCAAGTCCTGTTGGAAAATGAAATCTGCATCTCCACAAAGTTGGTCAGCAGCAGGAAGCATGAAGTGCTCTAAAACTTCCTGGTATACGGTTGCGTTGACCTTGCACCTCAGAAAACACAGTGGACCAACACCAGCAGATGACATGGCACCCCAAACCATCACAGATTGTGGAAACTTTACACTGGACCTCAAGCAACGTGGATTGTGTGCCTCTCCTGTCTTCCTCCAGACTCTGGGACCCTGATTTCCAAAGGAAATGCAAAATTTACTTTCATCAGAGAACATAACTTTGGGCCACTCAACAGCAGTCCAGTCCTTTTTGTCCTTAAGAGACACTTCTAACACTGTCTGTTGTTCAAGAGTGGCTTGACACAAGGAATGCAACAGCTGAAACCCATGTCTTGCATACGTCTGTGCGTAGTGGTTCTTGAAGCACTGACTCCAGCTGCAGTCCACTCTTTGTGAATCTCCCCCACATTTTTGAATGGGTTTCGTTTCAAAATCCTCTCCAGGGTGCGGTTATCCCTATTGCTTGTACTCAGAACTAGACTGAGTGACCATTTAAAAGCCTTTGCAGGTGTTTTGAGTTAATTAGCTGATTAGAGTGTGGCACCAGGTGTCTTAAATATTGAACCTTTTCACAATATTCAATTTTTTTTGAGATCCTGAATTTGGGTTTTTCCTTAGTTGTGAGTTATACTCATCAAAATTAAAAGAAATAAACATTTGAAATATATCAGTCTGTGTAATGAATAAATATTATATACAAGTTTCACTTTTTGAATGGAATTTTAAGCAACAAAAAAGGTTTTTATTGTTTTTAGTTTTAGCTAGCAGTAATATCTCTGTGTACAGTCCACAAGAGATTAATTGTGAGCTACTAGGTAATGTATCTGATGCTACTGAGGACTGTAATCTTTGACATGATGTTTAACAGCATCACAAGTTGTGTGTTTTGTTTTCAGGTAGGCAGTCGTGGGATCGAGGCATCGTGGGCTGGCGGGATCCGTGGCAGAGAGGTGATGGACCGATTCTTTCCCATGATTCCACAGCTGCTGTCTGATCATGGCCTTTTTTATCTGGTGACCGTGTCAGAGAATGATCCAGGTTTGAGTTTGTGATGTTCACGTTTGCATTCACATCAGAATCTTCAGTTTTTGAACTGGACTCATGTTTTTCTTCTCTAGAAGAGATTGTGGATTTGTTGGGGAAATCAGGACTGAATGGACACAAGTGTTTGTCACGTCAGGCTGGGCGAGAGAGACTTTCTATACTGCGCTTCAGTAAGTCCTGAATAGCAGATGACCATCAGCACATGAAGACTGAAACACACGTGATGTCCAGCTTTTTCTCATCCAAAGGGTTTATTAGTATTATTATAAAAATCAAGCTGATGTTTTGAGGTCCATCCCTCTGCTGAACCATCAGTATTTCAGGCTGCGTTTGTTTCCATAAAGTCTGCTGAAGCTCAACAACTGGGTCAGAAGGACCTAGTTAGTGATTCCTAACGGATTGATGGGCATTTTGACGGCATAAGCCCATCAGCTGAGCCGTTTATCATGATTGTGTCAGATTCCTGCTGCTTCGGTTTCATTCTATCAGTTACACTCTGACTGGTTGTTTTTGAGCAGCGCATGCTCACTATGGAGTATTAAATGCTGTTACTGACCTGCAATGAAATCCAGAGTGTCAGAATACCACTGTCATTTATCACACGAAAAATAATGTTTAATATTAAGTCTTGGTTGTTTGATTCTTTTTTTCCCCACTGTTTTACAAGAGATGCATCAACATAAATACATTCAAAAACAGAAAATAAAGGAGAATATATAATTTTGTGTTTTTTATTTTCATTTCCCCTTTTCATTTTTTTGTTTTAAAATTTCTTTTTTTTTTATTGTATTTCAGTTCGTAATTTTAGTATTCTGCTCACCAAGTCTGCATTTATTGTATTTTTGATCAAATCAGTGCAGCATATATCCCAAAATCATTCAGCGGTGCACAATTTCAAGATCATTAGCGATTTATAACTTTTACACCTGAAATAGGCATACCCATGTTTTTTGTGTGTACATTCATTCTCTGAATCGCACATTTGAGCAATGATCTTAAAATTACATGTAGAACGTTTTCTATTTTATGAATGAGGTCCCTGGTGTTCATAAAAAGAAAATGTATTAATACAAAGATCAGTCTTGTCACAGAGCAGTGCAAGTTTAATGCCAAGAGCAAATATTCATCTAGTTCTGTTACATGCAGAGAATAAAGTTCATATACGTTTTCAATAACTCTCAGGCATGAGCAAATATTCATCAACAGAGAATTTGATTAATACTGTTTAGGATCCTGCAATAGAAGAGCCATTAAAAACATTCAGGAATTAATTTCTGGAAAGATTTGATATGGAATGTTTGACAAATTTTACTGTATGATTTGTTCTTAAATCACAGTTTGGAGCTGAACTAAAGAGGCTGAATTATATTAGTGTCGTAAGCTTGATCTGTGTGTTGGTATCTATCCCTGAATGCTCTGGTTCCACACGATTCGTCCGTCATCTCTCAGCTTCAGCCCACCACTTGCCACCAGCTCTAGTGCTGCTGGAAAGGCACGATGCTCGGCCTCCCGGATGCGCTCTGATAGGCTCTCCTCTGTGTCAGTCACCAGGATGGGAACTGCTTCCTGAACAACAATCGCTCCTGCATCCACTTCCTCCTGTGGATTTAGAGACACGTTACACTCATGAGTGAAATTCACAAAACCTGTTGAGATTTGCACATAAAGCAAGCACTGTGGCTTGGTCAAAAAAATGCCACCAGTGTTATTATCGTTGACAGAGTAAAAAATAAATAAACTTGAAATAACTGAAATTAAATAAAAATATATAAATGCTTGTTTTTATTTTAGCTAGTTGCAAAAACAACATTTCTATTTGTTTTAAAGTCGAAGTAGTAAAATAATTGAAACAGTCTAATAAACAAAATTTAATAAAAAAACTAATAAAAGAAGAAAAAAAAAAGCATATATATATATATATATATATATAGAAAACACTGACCGCCACAAAGTGCACAGTGCATCCTGTGACTCTGACGCCGGCCTGGAGAGCCTGTTTCTGTGCGTTCACTCCTTTAAAGGATGGCAGCAGGGACGGGTGGATGTTCAGCATCTTACCTGTTTGACAGATGAAAATGTCAAAAACACAACTCAACAAAAACAACAATACAATTTAAGCTAATGTTCCATCATGCTTTAATAGGTTTTGTTTGCTTCCATAAAATATTCTTATATATTAAAAAAATTTACACATTTTTTTTCTTTCTTTTTCTGTCCTCAACAGTGTTATTTTACTATCATCAATATATTATTAGTTTTTTTAGTAGGGCTGTTGATTTAATGCGTTAATCTATTTAATTATGAAAAATAATAATAACACCCATCCCATCCCTGGATCTAGGTAGGTCATCCATTTCATATAGTTGATTGGTGAGTAACATGATGCAGGGCAACAACTCACTGCGTGTAGCAGCCTATAATATGCCATTTGAACAAATTGAATGAATGACTCAATGGCTTGCTCATTATGACATTTACAGCCACCTACTAAAGTTTCAGTTTCTTAAGAAAAAAAAAATAATTTCAGATTTCTATATGAATAAAAACTAAACAGAAAAAAATATATAATAATAATAAATCCCATTAAAGGGATAGTTCACCCAAAAATGAAACCAATTACCCAAATGAATTACCCAACCTCATGTAGTTTCATACCTGTATGAAAATTTATTTTGTGGAAACTAAGATATTTTGAAGAATATAATACCAAACTTTGGCGACCAGTGATATGTTCCAATGTTTTTGTTGTTTAGGACATTATAGCCAAAAAGTTTAATAATTTATTTGCTGAAGTCAAATAAAATGCTTCCTTCTAAAGCTGATTTTTGTGATGTGTATTTGATACTTTTCTCATTTAAAACAATAATGGCTTTAAATTTTCTTTTAGGGTAGATTTCTCAGCCAATTTTGATGTGTGATTTTATTATATTTATTTAAATTATTATTCAGATGACAGCCTTAGATTTTAGTTTCATTAGTTTTTATTAATTTAAATTAGATTTGTTTGTATTTGCCATTTTAATTTAGGTAATTATGTTATTTTTGTCAATATTATTATTATGATTATTAAGTTGTTTTGTTCATCAAGCTTCTAAATGAAAATGAGAAACGTTGCCTTGACAACAAGCTGAAATAACTTAATTTTTAAAAAATCTTCATGTGGTCATGTGATGACGTTTTCTTTATATGGTTTTAGTTTTAGTTAACTATATTAACCTTGGTCCTCAATATCGCTTGTCATCGTGTTAGCATTTTATAAAAACATTTTTAACACCAGAAGCTGGTTCTGTAATTACATCATTTTGGAGGGAAATCAGCAACGGTAAGAATTAGCAATTGATCTGATGAATCCTGGGGTGTTTAAAATGGTTTCTGTCACTCTTAAAAATAATTCTAAATCCAATAAATCAAACAGAAACCACTGAAAAAGATCTTTTCAAGCCTATAACACTCACCGCTCCATTTCCTGACAAAGGGTCCCGTAAGGATTCGCATGAAACCAGCCAGACAAACCAGTTCCACCCCAAACTCCTCCAAAACTTTGTCTATGGTGCCGTCAAACTCAGCTCTGCTGCCGTACAGCTTATGATCCACAACCTGACACACAAACACTGCTATATTTTACCAACACTGAGATATAATTAAGAGTTTTTGCTATTATTTTGCATTTTGCAATTAACTGCATTTTATTTGTAAATTTTCTGTTTACACTTTTATTTCAAGTATTCGTTTTAGCTGTTTTTAGTACTTCAAGTTAAATTTAACAATAATGAGAAATGGTGTTTTGTTTTTAATATTTTATTTCACTTATTTTAAGTAGCGAAAATAAAAAAAATAACCCTGCATCAGAATGAAGTTTGGAAAAATAACTTAAAGGAGCGTTTTGCTAAATATATACACATTATATTACACATTCATTATATTATTACTTATCCTGTTCATTATTTAATGTGTGTTTGAACAAATCCACAGGAAAACAAGTTTTTATTACAGCCACCATTTAAATGTTTATACCTCAACAAACTGGAGTTGTAATTATATAATTAAAACTTAAAAAATATATATATATATATATTAAAAAAAAAAAAACAAAAAAAAAAAAAAAATATATATATATATATATATATATATATATATATATATATATATATTAGGGTGACCACCTGCTAATAAGCCCAAGGGGGGACAAGGGGTACGTTTCTGAGGGACAATGTGGGACACCCCATGGGCAGACTCACTGATAGTGGTTTACCCATTTCTAGCACATACCACCTTATATTAATAATGCCCTATTGCCCTAAACATGTGTAATTGCTGATGTATGCTCATGACAGAATTGACAGATGCACTTCCACTTACGATTTACTTTAGCTATTTTATTAATTTTTCATTACAATTTATTCACTTTAAATAAATTATAATATAAAATTATAGGATTAAAATGAATTGTAGTTGCTCAACACCACAGGAAAAGTAAAAAAAAAAAAAGTCTGACATCACAACTCAAGGGAAAGGAATTCACTCATTCACTCATCCCTATATAGTGTATGGCAGTTGAGTTCACTATATCAGGAAGGAGTGAATAAATAAATGAGTGAATGGATTCGGACAGTGACGTATAACCTACACTGCGCGTGAGACTTGGAGCTGTTGCAAAAACATTGCCATGTGTACTTTTATATTACATCTACCTAATTTTAGAAAATAATACTAATAGCAATAATACTCAAAATTACTTTATATTGCAGTTATACATACCTCCCGCGTCAGCTTTGTGGTTTCATCGATAGTATATAGTAATAATATATATATATATATATATATATATATATATATATATATATATATATAGAGATAGTAATGCTTTTATGTTCATAATCATTAATTGCTATTAAAATAACGTACTGAGAACAAAAATAAACACACATAAACGTTCATAATTATGTATTTATTACTTTTAGTATCTTGACACTTGCTCAAGCAGCGTTTTGAGCTCAGATAAGATGGTTGTCGAGTGTCCACAGGCGACTGTTAATTTTACATTGGAATACACTACCTGTTATTAACGGAAAAATGTAAATTATCCACCAAATTATCATTTCTGTAAGTTAACAACGATGCCACCTCAGTAAATTAGTCAAATAGTAAACTGAGTTATTGCCTACATAACATATTTTAATATAAATAATGTAGGAAAAACGTTAAAACAGAAATAATAAAGATGTAAACTTCATCTCTCATTCAAACTCGCTCGCTCCCGCTCTCGCAGTAGCGTGCTGAACTGTCAAGTAATGTTCGTTTGGCTGCCTGGGGCTCGAGGATATAGAGCCATCAACTTTTTTTGAGCAAGCATTGATTTTGCGTGACACAGTCTCAATTTGTGGGACGCATGAATTGGGCTTCAAACGCTGTGCGCGCACGCGCTACGCGGGACGGGTGGTCACCCTAATACATACATATATATATATATATATAAACAAACATTATGTACAACTTAATTTTTCATTTTTTATATAGATAGAAAAACTATCATATGTGCAAATTGCATTTTATTTTATATTATGATTTATTATATTTGATATTATAAGTTTATATATGAATATTGATTATTAAATAAAATGATTTATTAGCTTTTTTTTATTAAGATTGATTTATTTTAATTGCATAATTGTATATTGATTATTAATCTTGTTTAGGAGCATTATATTTCAGACAAACCCGTGTCTGAATGCCGGCCATAGATGCTCTCTTCAGCCCCATGACACCTGGTCTGTTGGAGATCACCACCACGATCTCCGCCGAACTTGACTGTTTCTTCACCTGCTCCATCAGAGCCTGCAGATTGGTTCCTGTCAAACACCAGAGCGTCAGTGTTACTGGCTTCATTTCACTCTGCAGTCATAAGTGATTCACAGAAGGACACGCACCAGTCCCAGAGATGAGAACGGCCACTTTGGTCCTCTTGCGTGCTGAGTGTTCCCCGTGAAGAGCTCCGTTCTTGAGGACACTGGTGTCCGGTGAGCGGCCTGGACTGTCCTTCAGACTCTGCTCCAGGTTTCTGATGACCACGGCCTCCGCTCCTGGACATAGGAAAATACATGAAACATTAGTCTAATGTTGGCTCATTAACATAACATTACATGTTCCTTTAGTTAAAGCGTATTTGCAAAGAACGTGTAAATATAACGAAAACAGCAAATCTAATCTAAGGCCGTGTTTGAGTGAATATCACAAAGAAAAGTACTGGTTACATTTTATGCCACAATACAACAAAAATAAATATAATTTTATTTTGCTTGTATAACGATTTTTTTTTTCGCATTCATTGTAACATCTGCAATATTGATTAGGTGATCACCTGTAGTAGTACCTCAAAAGTAACTGGAATCAAAAAATAACTATTGACAATGTCAAAAGAGGAAAGTTTTGACTAAGGAAAAGAAGGGTTCAATTCTGGCAGAGGGATGCAGCCAACTCCGAATGTCACTCAACAACTGTATGATGCAGTCATAGATTTTTTTTTTTTTTTTTTACAGTAATGAGTTTTTTGGTGTAAAAAAAAAATGCTTTTTAAACTCTAAAGCACTCTGCTTAAATGCCATGAAATAATCCAAATAGGAATTTTTAAAAAGGCCAGAAATATCTTATTAGTTTGGGAGTAAAATGTCCTTAGACTTACAAAAAAAAAAAATAACGCACTCTTTATTTTTAGTGCGAAATATGACTGATATATAAAGCATCAGTAAATGTGGGTGTTTGTGTGTCTCACCGGGCTGTTTGTCGGTGAGTGAACCCACGATCCAGGCCTCCTCCTGGCCCTGCAGCAGTCGCAGGACCCGCTGCACGTCCTGTTTGCTGACCACTAGCACGGCGCCCAGACCACAGTTAAACGTGCGACTCATCTCCTCCTCTGAAAGGCCTCCCTCCTTCTGCAGCCATGAGAACACAGCCGGTATCCTCCAGCGGGACGCGTCTGAAACACAGGTCAACAGTGCTGCTGGAAAACTTTTTTTATTTAAATGATTTAAGTATTTACATACTCCCAGTTAAGTAAAACTAAAATATATATAAATATATATATATATATATATATCTTGATTTAACAAATCGTGACTTAACGGCTTATATCAATCATTGAAAGCAAGAATATACTTATATTATATGAGATCATAATAAATTCAGATTAAAACATTTCATAAGCTTTATTTCAAATGTAATCACAAACAGCATACTGTAATTCCTCAAATAAAAACCGGTAGTCAAATAAACGCCAGGCCTCTGAAAGTGGCCGGGGGCGTGGTCAACACGGACAAATAAAGGCCGGTCTTAAATAAAGGCCGGGGGGAAATTTGTGTGTATAATCAGCAGAGTCAGATAACGAACGTACACGCCCACTGACGAAGCGGTGTACTGGTTCTCGAGTCAAGAACCAGATGCATCGGTTTTCGGATCACCAGTACACTGAACCGAGAACAGTTTCTGTCAAAACCGAGGAGCTGATGATACTGCGCATGTGTGATTCAGCGTGAAGCAGACTGACACACAGAGCGTCTGAACCGAACTGATTCTTTTGGTGATTGATTCTGAACTGATTCTGTGCTAATGTTATGATCTCTGTCCACTGGAACGCTATCGCTTTTAATTTAAAATGGTTTATTTAAAACAATTACTTATCAAACAGATGGAATTAGAAAATAAAGGCCTGCATCTAATAAAAGCCTGCTTCAAATAAAAGCCTGTTACCTTCTTCAGTTCAGGTAAACAAAGGCCCCGGTTTTTATTTGAGGAATTAAAGTATATCAGTCACTGAGAGCAAGAATATTATATTATATTATATTATATTATATTAGTTCAAAATAAATTCAGTGATCAGTGTATTTTAAATAGTAATTTTTCTATTAAAGTTTAGTTCACCCAAATATTAAAATGATGTCATTAATAACTCACCCTCATGTCGTTCCAAACCCGTAAGACCTCTGTTCATCTTCTGAACACGGACTAAATCTAAAGTATCTTAAACTGAGAGCTCTCAGTCCCTCCATTGAAACTGTGTGTATGGTATACTGTCCATGTCCAGAAAGGTAAAAAAAAACACCATCAAAGTAGTCCATGTGACATCAGAGGGTCAGTTAGAATTTTTTGAACCATTGAAAATACATTTTTGTCGAAAAATAGCAAAAACAACGACTTTATTCTAGGGATGCACCGAATATTCGGCCACCGAAAATTTTCGGCCGAAAATGGCCAAAAAGTGCATTTTCGGTTTTCGGCCGAAACACTTTTATTACCGAAACAACACGGCCGAAATGTTATAATGACGCAAACAGAAACCGCGACCTGCACGTGCACCTGCATAGCGCAGACCACGAGCTCCCCGCGTCATTCACTTCACACCAGTGGGTCTTAATAGAGAACATTCTCTCTATTCTTATTCCTTTATTCGCAGCACTAAAGCGTCTCCTAACAAAGAGATTGAGACGGACCACGAAGTGAAAACAAAGAAAAGTACAGTCTTATAGAGTCTGTTAGCACACGTCTCACTGAGATCTTTTCGGATCCTCCGCACTTCATCGCGAATGTGCTTGATCCGCGTTATAAAGACCATTACTTGGACGCGGAAATATGGCAGAGCACACGAGAAATGCTCCAGGCCGCGCTGGATGCGGAGAACCCGCGTGGAGACGGAGAAGCGCCAAGCGCAGGAGACTGAGATCAGAGCGCAAAAAAAAAAAAGACTCGTCTCTGCATATATAATACACACACATATACATATACATGCATAATATCAGATTGTAGCCATATTTCTGCTAGATTTTTTGCTAGATTTCTGCTTTAATTTGATAAAAATGTTTATTTATGCCCTGGCCCTATTTAAATACACTCTCTCAAATATTTCTCAAATGTCAGGCAGATGACAAGCTCAACTGCTCAACAGCTAGATGGTTATCTGTCTGAAGTCCCCATCCCCAGAAGTGATAACAGTCTTGCCTACTGGAGAAGTAATGCACTTTCTAGTACTACAGAGAAAAATTTCAAATGCTCTTCACCTAAATGCACTTTTTATGAGAGAACAGTTAATTTTAAAACCTTTCTGCAGGCCAGTAGGCCTGTACATTATTATTTAATATACAGATGAGTGGGATTAAATTTTAGTTTGAATTTTATTTTATACTGTGCATTGTTGCAATGTGCTTAATAAATATTTGCATAATTTGTAATTATGCATTTTTATGTTTTTTTATAATTTATGTAATTGTAATTATCTTTGAAACTTTAATATTAATTTATGCAATTGCAATGTTTTAATTTTAGTAAAGTTAGTACACGGTCATAGCAATAAATGCAATGGTACTAATAATTGGGATAATTTCTTTCGGTGTTTCGGTTTCGGTTTTCGGCCTTGGTTTTCTCTTTTTCGGTTTTCGGTTTCGGCCAAGAATTTTCATTTCGGTGCATCCCTACTTTATTCATCATTGTCTTCTCTTCCGTGTCTGTTCTGAGCGCGTTCACTGCAGTGTAGTGATATCCGGTTCGCGAACGAATCACTCGATGTAACCGGATCTTCTTGAACCAGTTCACCAAATTGAACTGAATCGTTTGAAACGGTTCGCGTCTCCAATAAGCATTAATCCACAAATTACTTAAGCTGTTAACTTTTTTAATGTGGCTGACACTCCCTCTGAGTTAAAACAAACCAATATCCCGGAGTAATTCATTTACTCAAACAGTACACTGACTGAACTGCTGTGAAGAGAGAACTGAAGATGAACACCGAGCCAGATAACGAACAATAGACTGACTCGTTCTCGAGTCAAGAACCGTTTCTGTCAGACGCGTCCGATTCGAGAACCGAGGAGCTGATGATACTGCGCAGTGTTAGCCACATTAAAAAAGTTAATAGCTTAAGTCATTTGTGGATTAATGCCTATTGGAGACGCAAACCGTTTCTAACGATTCAGTTCGATTTGGTGAACTGGTTCAAGAAGATCCGGTTACATCGAGTGATTCATTCGCGAACTGGATATCACTAAACTGCAGTGAATGCACTCACAACAGACACGGAAGAGAAGACAATGCTGAGTAAAGTTGTAGTTTTTGCTATTTTTGGACCAAAGTGTATTTTTGATGCTTCAACAAATTCTAACTGACCCCCTGATGTCACATGGACTACTTTGATGTTTTCATTACCTTTCTGGACATGGACAGTATACCGTACACACAGTTTCAATGGAGGGACAGAAAGCTCTCGGACTAAATCTAAAATATCTTAAACTGTGTTCTGAAGATGAACGCAGGCCTTACGGGTTTGGAACGACATGAGGGCGAGTTATTAATGACAATTTTAATATTTGGGTGAACTAAACTTTAATATATGTTTAAAATATCTATTATTCAATTTCCTATTATTATTGTATTATTTTTATAAAACATTTCACAGCAAACTATGACTGCAAACAGCATATATCAGTCACAAAAAAACAAGAGTATCATCTTAATGGTGATTTTGATTTAGAGCTATGTTTCAAGCAATCTCTTTTTATTTTAATAATCAGAATTAATATCCAGATGTTGCTCACCCAAGTCCACTGCCAGTTCTGGTGGAAGAATGCGAGGAATATTTTCCAAAAGCCCGCCTCCAGTGATGTGGGCGTAGGCCTTCACGGCTCCACTGCGTAGGATTGGCTGAAGGCGGCGGCTGTAGATCTTGGTGGGAGTGAGCAGAACTTCACCTTCAAAGCACAGCACAGATGTGAGGACGTAATAAATACACAGCTCTGGTACTAAAGCAGCTGAGACATTTCCATGCTAACATACCGATATTCTGTCCAGGCTGTCCAAACGGAGCAGGTGAGCTGTACTGTAGGCCGCGCCGCTCTAGGATCTTGCGTACAAGGCTGAAGCCATTGCTGTGAAGCCCAGAAGAGGCAATGCCAATAAGCAAGTCACCCTCCATTATGTCCTTGAGTCTGGGCAGGACAGCCCCTCGCTCCACGGCCCCGACACAGAAGCCCGCCAGATCGTAATCACTAGGACCGTAAACACCTGGCATCTCCGCCGTCTCGCCCCCTGAACAAACACATGCAACCACTGTATAATAAATACATAAATATACATCATGTTTAGGACTTATTTTTGTATACAAGATCACAATAAAGTGCTATTTTGATTGTTTTAATAAAATTTTATAGCAAAATAAATAAATAAATGATAATAACAGTAGTAGTAGAAGTGATTATATTCTCATGATGAAATTAGCTGCAAAAATGCATTTAAAATCAGTATTAAAATTAAATTCAAATAAATAACAGAATAAATAAAATAAAGTGTTGATTGTTTAAATTTATTGTAAAAAGTATACATTTTAAATGACACCGTGTAAAATATATAAATGAAATAATAAATCTCATATAGTAGTCATTTTTTTAATCTTTGATCAGAATATAATTATTTAATTTGATTGTAAAACATGACACATTATTTACATTTATTTGATGAAAAGTGACTTAAGAGAAGAGTGAGTTTCACCATCCGAATAAACAGACTCAAAACAATATTAATATTTGAAGCTAAAAATAAATAAATAATAAATAAATTTGAAAATTCAAATAATTTTGGATATGTTTTTTTCGTATCCAAAAAGATGTGAACTTTACAGAGCACTCAACACTCTCATGCAGTGAATGTTTAATTCATACTCAAAGCACTCTTACACAGAAAGTTCAAGATGGATGCATAGAAGTAGTAATACATTTTGAAGTGCCAGGAAATACCTAATATAGGCTGTGTTCAAAATGGCATACTAACATACTGCTTATTGCCTACTGCCCAGTATACAGTGTATACTGCCTTATATATATATATATATATATATATATATATATATATATATATATATATATATATATATATATATATATATATATATATATATTTATTAAGAATAGTGTGTGAAACAGTACACAATAAAGCAACTAAATGTTTCAGAGTAGAATGCTAAAGTGTTGTCACATGACAAACACTGAATCTTAATTCAGCACAGCTGTCGAGGCTGTTACCTTACAAATAAAAATGCTAACCATTCTTTTTACAAAGATTAATAAGGGTTCATAGTAGTAAACAATGATATATTGCCCAATTAAACTAATTTCATAATTAACTCTACATATTGAACAGAACTGAATCAACACTGAGCGGTCTTTCACAGAACAACAATAGAATTTACAGTTAAGTGGAAAATGTGATATATCCTAGTTATGCTAAGTGCAAATAATGATACATTTTGTTTACACTAAAATAGCTGTATTTTCTTTAACAATAGGTAAATAATAGTTAGGTGGCAGATATTTATACTCAAGTATGTAATAAAATATTGAGTGTAGATTATCATATTTATTAATATTATTAAATGGATGCTGCCTTATTGGGACAAATAAAGCCCTCCACCTACTGCTTACCATACCCAATAACACTGTGTATTAACGAAGTGCTTTATATTGCAAATATTTACTTTATTGAAAATAAATGGCTTTCTGATCTGATATGTGATGGGAAACGGGGAAGAAATGAGTTTGGCAAAAAGCGGATTTGAACTCGGGTCAATCAATTACTTTGCGTTTTACTCGCTACGCCACTGATCTTGTAGATTAAGAGGTGTATTTTGCAGCGCTGTTTAATCGCAGCCAGGCACTGGTGGGGGGAGTTACTGTAGACTCTGCCAACAAATTAGGCTATTTGCAAAGAATTAAACACCCTATTTCTTTTTACAGCTTCTTTAGAGCGGAATTGAATTCTATTAGCATAATTTCAATATTTTTATTTATACATTGTTTTATACATTTTTATTTATACATTGTTATATTACTGAAATATTATTATTATTAATATCTTTGAAATAATCTGTACTATATAAATCTTGTTTACTGTACACCTTGTCACTTGTTTACTGTACACCAGGGGTCGGCATCCTTTTTGGCATGACGTGCCATTTCAGATTTTTCTGGTTAACCACTGTGCCAACACCAGAATGCTTAAATCTAGAATAAAACAGATTTTTGTTTTTTACAAGTAGAGGCTCTGATTATCATTTTGGTAATCATTATCGCTCTCTCTCTCTCAAAATGGCCATATTTGAGAAAACAACAAATTTGAGTCGTTTGCATCTCTGGATATAGCTGTCGGTCATTTAACATTTTTATCATTAAATGTATCGTTAAAAGTGGACCTACCTCGCTCTCTTTAACGTTAAAATTATGCTTCGTGCTCTGCTTCTGTGAACAGTAAATCCCGCCTACTTTGATTTGACATTTTGACATTGACGAGCACTGTTAGACCACTGAGGCTTCGATCTGAAGTGCCTAGTATGTGCAACGGTTGTGCATGCATCCAAAGACTAGCGCAAGTTCATTCTCGCACTTGAATAGTATTTATAGTTCCTAACAGGCTGTGTGACTAGGATAATTTTTATCTCAAAATGTACGTGCCAACGATTATCCCTCTGCGTGCCGTAGGTTGCAGACCCCTGCTGTGTATATATATATATATATATATTATTAAAAAGTGTTTAAATTTTTTTTTAAACAAATTGTAAAAAAAAAAAAGTGTTTGCATTTCTTTCCTTTACTGTACCGAGGTACCGTGTTCCCACTTTAGTCTGCAAAGATATGCTAAATAAGCAAAATGGATATGAACTGAAGGTGTGCAGGTCTCTAAATCTGACACTTCCAATATTCATTATATTGCCACTATTACTGACACAGCAATCAAGGCCACGTTAGATAAAATCTCTGTCCCTGGAAACTGCAGTACTGCCACCTTGTCGGCGGAGACACCCGCAGCCGCATCTGGATGATGTCAACGACCTCGGGGAGAAAGCTACAGGGCCAAAACAGCCCATACTTTCTTCTTTCCTTAAGCAACAAATTGGAGATGTTATTTGTGCCTTTGACTAGCACAAGTTCCCATGGATGGAGTACGCCGTTTCACTGGAATAAGTTTTTTGTTTTTGCGGTCATCACTTTTCTTCAAATATTTCAAGATGCACAGACAAACTTTTATAAGTTTATAGCTTTTTTTAAGTGGGAGCTCGAAATTGGAAAAAGTTGTTGGAGAAGCTGACAAAACATGCTTCATCACAGGTACATTTACCAAGCATGGAAATGTGGGAGAGCTAGAAACAGACTGCTACATCAGGGTCTGTGGCAAAGCACAGTAGAAAAAAAACAAAAAAAACAAAACTTGTGCAAATCTGTTGATATAATAAAACTGCTTGCCAAACTAGGCCTGCCTTTCTGCGGACGCCATAAAGAAACTGACTCAGAAACAAGGGGGAATTATTTGAGTTTATGCGACCCTGATTTTAAATCCATGCAGTCTAAATATTTTAACTGCACAAGCCAAGATTTTCAGAATGAAATTATTGCATTATGTGCAGAACTCGCTTGTGAAGATATATCCAAGAAAGTACACGAGACAGATTTTCTTGCTGTTATTGCTGATGAAGTGAAGTCATCAAAGGCTGAGCAACTTTCTATTTGCATTAGATACACTGAGGGGCTTCAGATTAAGGAGCAATTTATTTGCTTTGTTTATTGTTCCAATTCTCATGATGCTGCAGGGATTGTTTCTGGTATAAAGGAAGGATTGCAGTCGTGTGTGCTGAAGGACATTCCCATAATTGTTCAGTCATATGATGGAGCCTCAGTTATGTCAGGGCATTTGAGTGGAGTTCAGCAGTGAATCAGAGAGGAATTCCCCTTTGCTATGTATGTGCATTGCATGGCACATAAGCTGAATCTCGCCCTTGTGGAATCATGTACGGTGAACAGAGACATTAAAGTGAAAAAAGTGACGTGACATTCAGCCAAGTATGGTGACCCATACTCAGAATTTGTGCTCTGCATTTAACCCATCCAAAATGCACACACACAGAGCAGTGAACACACACACACACTGTGAACACACACCCGGAGCAGTGGGCGACATTTATGCTGCGGCGCCCGGAGGGGCAGTTGGGGGTTTGATGCCTTACTCAAGGGCACCTTGAGTCGTGGTATTGCCAGCCCAAGATTCGAACCCACAACCTTAGGGTTAGGAGTCAAACTCTCTTATCACTAGGAAACGACTTCCACCGTCTCTAAATGCGATTAACAAACTATACTCTATGTTTGCAGTGCCAAGCAACCATTTCAGATTTTTGATGATACAGAAGACAGGCTTTTAAACCAAAGGAGAGCCCATGGAGTGCAGCAAAGCCAAACATGCTGGGCATGCAAATACAGATGTGTTTATGCTGTCAAATCACAATATGCTGCCATTATTATTTACTGTTTGAAAGCGATGGAAGAGGGAGAAAAGTGGTCTGTGGAGGCAAGTGGATTTTATCACTTCATGAAAAGTCTCCGCCTCATTACTTCCATAATTATTCTTGAGGAAGTTCTGAAGAGTTGTACATGTAATACAAAAGACTGCAAGGTGCAAGTAAAACTTTGGCTGATGAGGCCTCAGCAGTAAAGACCCTGAAAACACATCTCTAGCGTTGCAGAGAGTAGAGTTCTTGGGAGGCAATATGGATGCATGTCAAAAGGTTTTGTGAGGATTTTTCTGGTGTTAGTGCAGAGAGTTCCCCTCAAACTGGAAGAAAGCGAAAAAGAACCTCACAAACACCTCCCGGACTTTCACAGTACTTAGTACCAACCATACTTGGCCAGCGTGATGAAAATTAAACGCACTGAAGATCCACCCTCAGCTTGTGACAGCTGAAATTGGAACTTGTTAAATGTGCGATCCCATCGCTGATCACCCTTGAAAAACTTACAAATATCCAAACTTTTACAGACTCCTTCAGCTCGTTCTCACTCTGCATGTTAGCTCTGCTGTGTCAGCAAGATGTTTTTCAGTGATGAGAAGAATCAGAAACTGGCTCCGATCTGTGAAGGCTCAGTACAGATTTTCTGATCTTTCCCTAATGCACATAGAAAACGATTTAACTGCAAATTTATCAGGAAAACAGATCGTGGACATCATGCAAATCGGAAAAAGAGGTGGATTCTTTTAAATTAGGTGAGATAAGTTTTTAATTCCACTCTTTGTATAGCCAACAAGTCACTGTTAATTGTTAAGGTATTTAGAAAATATTGTATATACAGTATGTAGAAAAAAAAAAATTATATATATACATTTTTAAATGAGTATAAAATAAATATATAAATTAAATAACATTAAATATCATATTTAAAAGTCCCTTTTTAAGAATAAAGTTCTATTTTGATTGCAAAATGTTTTATATTTCTACAGTTTAACAAATTGTGACTTAAACATACGCCGTTTAGCGTTTATTATGTAACGTAAATCAATGCCAACATGATAAATCTACAAGACTAAATCACAACGAGAGCAAAACAAAAGTGAAGTGCAGTCATTAACTTTTTTTTTTTTAAAATAAATGAATAAAAAACAGAAAAACTCTTGACCTGTGCGTTTTTTTTTTTTTTTTTTTGCATTTAATTGTACAAATAATTTTGCATTGTTCCTTTTTAAAGAAAAGAACCTTGAACAGTTGGTCAAGTTTTGGTTTCCAACATGGATTTGTTCAGTGTAGCTGACCTAACAGAGCACATCCAGCCATCTGACAGGCGTCTGCGATGCCGCCGATGACAGAAGATGCGACTCTCACGTCTAGACGGCCACAGGAGAAATAGTCGAGGAAGAAGAGTGGCTCAGCTCCTTGAGCGAGAACATCGTTCACACACATGGCCACCAGATCCTGACCCAGAGTGCTGTGGATGCCACACGCTTGTGCGATCTATGAACAACAACAACCAAATGTGAAGACCAGAGACTGCAATTTATAAAACATTTTATCTTTATTTTATCAGTGATTGGCTGACAGTGGATGGTACTCTAGAGCCTTTCGCAACGCTTTAGTTCCAGAACTAAATGTACAGTACTGAAGTACTGGAACGATTTTGCGCAAAATATTTCCCAGTACCATTGAAGGGGTTGCATTCGCACCAACCGTGTGTACTATGACGTGATGTAAGCCGGTCGACAGCGATGTCATTTGTGCACGGCGTTCACCAACGTTAACAAAGAATAACGTTAACAACAGGAGAATGGAGGACACTGTGATCGGAGCTGTGTTTTTGTTGTATATCGTGGGTTTCACAATAATAGACATGGAATGTCGACGTATACATAAAGCGAATGAATGAACGGAAATGAGGATTAAGAATCCCCAACGACAACTGGAAGTGCTACAGTTGCTACAAGTGCCTGCACTTCAGCGTCCATATATTTATCACTGTTCATTATCCTTGTGAAATAAGTTAACAATTTTTACAGTATGTTACACAGTGTTTTAAATCATGGCGGGTAAGGGCGTTTTCGAACATGTCTGGCCAATCAATGTCTACGTATGTCACGGTTAGTACCAGTTTTGCTGGTAATACCCTGCTCCGGACTAGGAGCTAATTTGGTTCTCGAAAAAGGCAGTCTGGTTCTAAAATCGCACCTAGTTCCTGCGGTGTGAAAACGCCCAAAAGTGGGTAGTTCCACACTTAGTTCTGGTACTATGAAAAGGTTCCTGCAGTGCGAAAGGCCCTTCTGTCAGTGATTTAATCATACAGTCTAATATGTTGTAGAACGAGGTATCATGTTGCCATATTCAAATAATTATTTTAAGTAACATTAATTTAAACATGTATATATAGTCACCTACCATCTTCTTACATGTCTGCATAATAAACAATTAGTGAATATGCATATAAGCAGGTTTTTAATCCTAAAAGGGGAGACATATCCTGGGCGATACAAACATTTGAGAAGCTGTGGGCAGAAGCAGTGAAGCAGTGAGAAGTAGTATGAGATTTTGGGGGTTTGTATTTTAAATTTGAAATGAAATAGAGTTAAGTGGTTATTTTTTGATATAGTGCCCAAACAAAATCTCACACAAAATCTCAACTTCAAATTTGGAACATTTGGAACTTGGTTGGACATATGACTTTGATTTTAAATCAATTTTAGAGCGCAGCATATTTTATAAAATATTTATTTTATATAAATATAAAAAAAATTAAGATTTTATGCTACATTATATTTACTGTAAACTGAAAATTATATAGCTTTTTATACTTAAATTCTTTCACTTCAGCAATAATCTGCTGTGTTTTCTTTAAAAAGAGATTAACCTTAGGGCTGTATTCTAAAGCATACAGGAATTACAACCATGTTGTAACAAGCATTGATAAACAAGTGTTCTGCTTTCACTGAATTTATACCCCCAAAAGGGTGATGTATCATGGGGGATACAAACATTTAAACATAAAATCATGAAATTGTATTATCTGTGTCCCAATAAGATGGAAAATAGCAATAGATTAATTTATGGATGTCTTTTTATGGTTTTGCCATTTTTAGGGTTAATTACCAAACTAAAAACGAAACCAAACTGGACACAAGAACAGCTGTTACGTCTTGCCCAACTTGTACATGAAAAGGAGGACGTAATTAAATTAAATTGACATTTTCATGAAACGTTTCGAAAATGTTTATGTTCTGAGGCGGTTTTGCCAGCAAAAGCCCTTTTAGTATTGTTTGTGATCTGGTCTTGATTTAGCCCATTTGACTGCCCCTAACTATTCAGATTTAGGAGCTGGTGTTAGTACTTAAACATTTTGTGAAATGCTCTTAGAGCAAAAAAAAATGTAGGAGTACTAAAATTAGGACTGACCCCCCCAGTTTCTACTAAATCTGCAAGTTAGGAGCTACTTTCATCCTTAAGATGTTTTGTGAATACCCTAAAATAAAAGTCCTCATGATACCTTCAATTTGGTTCCCACTCCGTCCGTCCCAGACACCAGGATTGGATCCGTGAATCCTGCAGCTTTCAGATCAAA
This sequence comes from Carassius carassius, assembly GCF_963082965.1. NCBI lineage: Eukaryota > Metazoa > Chordata > Actinopteri > Cypriniformes > Cyprinidae > Carassius > Carassius carassius. The sequence goes on along the minus strand of NC_081760.1, from coordinate 16,329,527 downwards.
CAGTCCCGCAAATCCGCCAAGCTCCGCGTTACACCCTGAACCACAGGCACACAAAAAACACAATCAAAATTGTACACAGATCTGATCTGGCATTGCTCAGAAAACCACACATGAAAGTTCATGATGAATGTTCATGTTTGAGTGTTTTACACCCACTAAACTCTCCTCTCGTCCCATTAACGTTTGTAATTGACTTGAAGTTTCTTAATAAATGTGAAAGTAAATTATAAATTATACATTAAATAAATCTATTTCATCTTTAGATTTTATCTTCTTGATTGTTTTAATTTGACTGTAAAAACAATTTTTCATCTGACGAAGCATAATAAAAACTGCTCAAACTAATTTACGCAGTTCTGCCTTCTGAATGAATGCAAAAAAAAAAAAAAAAACATTACTATAAATATTAGAGGGAAAAAAATATATAGTCATTTTAATTATTTGAAAAATGTATGTGATCATTGTCTTCATGGTGAGTTCAGAAGCCTTAAAATCCCACTGAGAGCAAAAAAATAAATAAAATAAACAATCTTCACCAAAACAATATGCACATTTTCAATGACCATTGGTTTACAATTGATTAATCGATTCATATTTCATTGTTTCGTTTTAAAATTGGTCTCTGAAATTAGCTGCAAAAATACGTTTAGAAATCAGTACAGAAAATAAAATTAAAAAAAAACTATTACAATTAAACAATAAATCATGTTTAGTATGATTGTTTATTTTCCCAATTTTTTTTATATAACCAGTATAAAGTGTTGTTGTTTTTATTTATTGCTATTTTTTTGCAACGTTTCATGTTTGAATTGGACAAGGCAAGATTAAACTCCCATAATCATGCTTGAAAGTGCATCCAAGTGCATTCAGATTAATTTTGTCTGGTAGTACTTTGAGTGACATGCTGCAATGTGTGCTAATCGACAGCATGTTGATTGAAGCTGAGATTAATCTTTGAACTCTGAACCTTCCTGTCAGAAATTAGCTGCAAAGAACTTTACAAAAGTTCTCAAGATTCTAGAAGTAACTAGTCAGATGAATCAGCCATCAGTCATCATGAATGAGGGTAGAAATTCATGAGAAAACCCTGGCGGTTATAACAACATAATGAGGTAACTCTGAAAGTGGAACATTGGGCTCCTGAAAGACGAGAGAGAAGGCCGACCTGGACGAGACGTGGCTTTAGCCAGAGGTTTGATCATGTCCACCAGTCTGTTCCCCGCTGCGATGTCCACACCGCTGTCCTTGTACGTCAGTCCTCTGATGGACAGAACAAAAACATGCCAATACCTTTCTTTGCTGTAGCTGTTCACTAAGACTATTAGGTTGAGGAACTAAATGTACTAAAACTAAAATAAAAATGAATGCTAAATTATAAATTTCATATATATATATATATATATATATATATATAAATAAAGCCAGAATTCTGTATTCATGACACTGTTTATTAGAAATATGCAAACAAATCAACATAGCACTGACTTCAAATGTGATTATTCAGTACACATCACAATTCAGATGCATAAAGTAAGTGTGGTGTTCTGCTATGTCTTCCAGGATTAACAGGTTAGTGTTAGTTAGCAGTCACCTGGTGCGGGTGAGGTACGTGATGGCGTGGTGGCCGATGTCACGGCGGTAAACTGCATCAGGGAAGCTGATCACTGCCACTCCTTCATTAGCGCTGCTTAACGCCCCCTCGAGGGTGGGCCGGACCGCTGTCACAGTCAAGACACGCCCACCACTCGTAATAACCCCGCCCCCTTCCTTAAGGGCAGTGCCCGCATGGAACACCTGAATGCCCATCTCTGATGCCTGAGACAAACCTGAATAAACAGAAATCGATTCATTCACTTCACACTAATTTAACACTGAAACTACTAAATCAAAGCTAAATGTGATGTAACAGACACTTGTCATGAGGGAAATGACATCACTAAGGTAATTAGATAATTCCTGGTGATCCTCATAACTGTGTCTCCTAAAATTATAATTTTTTTTGATAGTTATAAAATTTACTAAAATAATAATTTTATAGTACTATAGTTATTCTTTATATTTTATTTACTTCATTAATTAAAAATATATGGATTAATGGATAAAAATAATAGTAATACATGACAAATTAAAACTCTTCAAAAATAACAATTATATTTTTTTATATTTATTTGTTAAAAATAATAATGGATTATATTATATTATATTATATTATATTATATTATATTATATTATATTATATTATATTATATTATATTATATTATATTATATTATATTATATTATATTATATTATATTATATTATATTATATTATATTATATTATATTATATTATATTATATGGCTCTGTGGAATTCTTATTCTGATTGGTCAGTTGCGACATTCCGATGTATGATATCCCGGTATAACAACCTGTAAAAGCTAATATCACCGGCTCATCTGGGTAACAGCAGTCGGCGCTGTACTTCTGCTTGAACTATTTTTTTCTTGGTGAAAGCTTTGTGTTTGTTTAGCTAATAAAATATTAAAACTTGATTCCAAATGGTGTACAATTGTTTAATTATGTCATCCTGGTATTGCGGACTCGCTCTCGTTTCATACAAATGCAGCTGCTGCCATTTTGCTATGATTTTATTGCCTTATTTTGTGGTGAAATGTTGTGTAATACATAGTTTGACTGCACCGTTTCCCTTACATGTCTGTTTAGTTTAAACTTGCCGCTTGCTCGCACAAAAGCGGTTTTCACGGAAGCTTTGCATTCAAATATTTCAACTCAAATCAATAGTTCTAATTATTTACTTATGTGGCAAGTAGCCGTGTAATAAGCCAGTTAAGCCGGTTGTTCTCGCAGAATAAACCCCTTCAGGCTGATATAAGACCAGAGGTGGGTAGAGTACCCAAAAACTGTACTCAAATAAAAGTAAAAGTACTTCTATAAATATTTACTCAAGTAAAAGTAAAAGTACTAGTCTTGAATAGTTACTTGAGTAAGAGTAAAAGAGTATCGGGGAAAAAATCTACTCAAGTAGTTAGTTACTAGTTACTTTGGGTCATATATACTGAGCCTATTTTTATTTAGATATATAGATAAAATGTATGTAATGTATGTGTGCATGTCTAAATGTATATATTTCATCAGCCTTTACTCCAATTTATGTAATTTATTATAAAACCCTGTCTGTTCACTTAAGTAACAGATATAGGTGTCATGCCATAACATATTTTTAATACGACTGACTTTATATTAAATGTGAATTTAACATTGAAAGTTAATATGATATAAATATTGCTACTAATCTTTCATTGTTCAGAAAGAGAGCAAATAACATTTACATTATTAAAGATCATTTTCACTCACAGTCTAGAGTTCAATCACTCTCAGAAACTCCCATTAAAATCACTGAAACTCTTAACACTGTGAAATCAATATCTTAATTAAAGATTCGTACACACATCTGCACTTTGCTGTTTCTGACGAGAGAATTCGCCAGAAAGAGGTATTCAGTCAGTGAGCGAGTGAAGGAAGCACCGGCATTTTAGCGATGACTCATCTGAACACCTCTGATTGGCCAATGCTTTAATAAGCTCAAAAGAATCATGTGTGATTTGTTATAATGCGCAGTGCTGTAAAAACACATCTATCTCTTGACTCCCCTCTGTTATAAGCCACACACGTACAACAAACTAATTTCACAGTGGTATCGTGTACTGTAATTGAATGTAGCCCAGGTTATTACCTGTTAAACAGTAGACAGCACACGCGGTGTTCATCTAATAAGGATCTCCATCGCAAGCAATAGCCTTTGCAGATTTGCTTTCTATTCAGTGCAGTTTCTTTAGCCACGTTTTCAACGCTGCTGATGTTAAACGTTACAACTCTGAGTGAAGCACTTCAGACGCTCAGCGCATGAGGTAGGGAACTGAACGACTCTTTCAAACTGATTCATGAACCAATTCACTCGTTTGCCAATTGGTTTGATCAAGCCTTTGAACAGAATTGACTCAAAAGAATGAATCATTCGCGAATGGGCATCGCTCATTGCCCAGAGAAAAGTAGATGGCGTGTTTGGAATAAACTGAAGCATTTAGCCTATAACATTTATTGCATTAAGATAAAGTAACGAGAGGAGCGTCGCCCACAGTAACGAAGTAAAAGTACAAATTTTTCCCCAAAAATTTACTCAAGTAAGAGTATAAAGTACCCATCTTTAAATATACTCCGAAAAGTATTAGTTACCCCAAAAAATTACTCAAGTAAATGTAACGAAGTAAATGTAACTCTTTACTACCCACCTCTGTATAAGACCCATCCGATTTGTGTCGGGGTCCTGATCACCCTGATGGGGTTTATTCTGCGAGAACAACCGGCTGGATGTACATTATCCCTTATTTATATTATATAAGATTATATTAGATTAGATTAGGAGTGTTTATGTCCTCATTTTTAGGTCTTTAAAAATTATAAAACGAATTTAAGACTTTTTAAGGATGCTGATACAGATATACAGTACATATTTCATGTAAACGCACCAGTGATCTCCAGTCCCTTCTTATATGAGGCCGGATATCCTCCGCTAGCCATGACCACAGTGACAGCTGCACTGTCCTCCAGCCACTGCACTGGACTTGAGCTCAGGTCCGCCTGCAGTGTCTTCTTCAACACCTCATATAAATCAGACTTCAGCAACGGCATCAGGACCTGACAGGGATATGGACAATCACAAGAAGAGTTTTGTGTTATTCACTGATTATCTTTTTTTCCAGTGAGTGGTTAACTTGAGAATGATGTGACTGGATCACCAAGTCAAATCCAAAACTGAATAAGTACATGTATCCTTCTTTTGAATCGGTTCTTTACAATGAACCAGCAGATTTGTGTTACTCCATCTGATCTGATAACAGCACCTTCAGGATTTCCAGTCTGAACATTTCAGGTTTGGAACATGATATGCATTTTAAATACATACATATATTGTTAAAAGATATAATAAACAAAACAAACAAAAAGGAATAATTAGTAATGGTTAAAATATATTATTTATAGAGCAAAGCATAAATTAGTACGCCTCTAAAACATAAATTCATCAATTACTCATTTACTTAGAAGACATGTTAAGGTTCTTTAGAGATAATATGTTCCAGAAAGTCTGCTTGATCAACTACCAAATAAGCCTGTCAAAATTATTCAGGACAAAAATACATTTTCTTATTTAAGTGATAAAATGCTGTGTTCCAAAAATAAGTACACACTACATAAAGTTACTAAAAAATTTCTAAAAATACAAATAATTCTGGTATATGTTTAAGGCCATTTTTGATCAACAGGGTAAGTGTATTGAACAGAAAAATGTAAAGAAAATGTGTTAATTGCTGACAATAATGGAAACGCATGGGAGAGAACTGTAGAAGACTTATTTCATTGCTCAAAAGATGACTGTATACTGAAGATTATGGAGGACATACTAAGTACTAGAACATTATACATTTATTGAATTAAATCTAGGATGTAATCATTTCTGCAATTCATTATTTAAACAAAAATTTACAGTTATTAATGACATATTTCACTGTTCTTAGGTATGTTTAATATTTCAATTTTGCTATCTTTCCATGACCTGTATTAGTGATATACAATGCATCTTTTGTATTTGTTCAGAGGGGCTGTACTCATTTATACTGTGTGCACTGTATAAGAACATAATAATCGTAATATATTTATATATATTAATTAATATATTACTACAAACATTAGTATAATTTTAAGAGCCACTTGAATATTTTATATATATATATATATATATATATATATATATATATATATATGTGTGTGTGTGTGTGTGTGCGTGTGCGTGTGCGTGTGTGTGTATATGTGTGTGTGTTTTCTCAGCAACTTGTAACATCCAAGTGAAAGATATAACCAACATGTCAAAAAAATGTATAAATAAAAAATAACAATTCACTATCACAGAGTTGGAAAAAGGATCAATTCCTTGTTTTAGTATTTAGTTGAACCCCCTTTACAGCCTTTAGTCTGTTGGGATGGGTCTCTACTAACTTTGCACATCTATATTTTGCAATATTTGCCCACTCTTCTTTGCAGAACTGCTCAAGTTCAGTTAAATTTGATGGTGACCATTTGTGGACTGCAATCTTCAAGTCATTCCACAGATTTTCAGTGGGGTGTAACTCAGGGCTCTGACTAGGCCATGCAAGGAGACAGGGGTAGCTGCAGCCTGGAGCAATGGGCGCGCCGAAAGGTAGGGGTGTGCCAAAAGGTAGGGGCGTGGCAAAAGGTTTCTCATTGGTGAAAGGAGTTTTACTGTGCTGGCCTATCAGCAGTAAATATACATTTAGGTAATTTCCTTAGACAAGGTGGCGGCAATAAGACGTGAGGTAATTATTCATCATTTATACGTTTATCTATACTTTATGTACCACAAATATGTATATTAAGATAAGTTTGTTACAATGCGATCATAATTTTTCCTTTGCGTTATATCTTGCAGCTTTAGTAATTAGTTGTTGACAGACATATGTACAGTGAGACAAAACGATGACCGCATCGACGGCGAATCCTTCAGAGATGATAGTTTATATCTGCGTCCTTTTTGTACAATAGAGTACAGAATACATCCTGCAAGTATAATAATTATTACCACCTCTATTGCAACTGTACTATGATCAATTCACAATCTGAAGACGATTAGACAAAAAACCATTTTAGAAGCATATGACCACTCATATGTACTTTTGGTACTCAGTGAAGAGTCAGCAGTACAGTTGTATTATAATATAATGGAGAAGGGTCTGGCTGCAGACTTGCACTCTCGGACACTTGAGCTTCTTTTTTTATTTGATATTTTATTCTACTTATTGGTTACTTCTTTTTTGAATCTCTCAACATTTGTTTTTCTCTTGTGTAGGTATTGTTGACTGAAAGTCTGTCAGTCCAGATGTGAGGAGGACACACAGAGTGGAGCTGGAGCTCAGCAGATGTGTGATGCTGTAGATACTGTGGTCTTGGAAAGAAGGGCATCTTCACAGCTTTCTATTCAGACAAAGAGTTTGCTGGATTCTGTTCTATGGACTGCTACTACAGGATGAATGAATGAATTAATGAATGAGTGGTTTATTTATCTATCTATCTATCTATCCTTTTACTTGAATTGGTGACTGAAACAAAGCTAAATAAATGTTTTAGTGGATAAAGCTGTGTCTGTTTGCTTAATTGGTTAATGTCACTTAAAACAAGGTTACTTAACTCTTCTGGCTAATTTTTAAATTTGATAATTTAATGGTTTTGTCATGTTTATTTTTCTCTATCAGGCAAAACCTAGTTTTCTAGTGTAACACTTTACAATAAAGTTTCATTTGTTGACTGATGTATTAACTAACATTAACTATGAGAAATACATTTGATACAGTATTTATTAAACTTTGTTAGTTAATAAAAATACAGCTGTACGTAGTTTGTTCTTGTTAGTTCACTAATGTTAACAAAAACAGCTGACTTTAAATGACTTTAACTTAAGAACAGCAAGTGCGACTAACCGTGTTAAGAGATGTTTGTATTCTCAAAAATAATTGTAATCTGTTTTTGATTATTGATAAACTAAGACCTAACAATTGCGGTGATGATTACGTCAGTAAGCCGTTTTGAAGGTACTTTCGAAAGTAATTTAAAATAATATTCTTTACATCATTAACGCTGTTTTTACATTGGATGAATTTCAATTGGTTTTATATGATTAGGTGTTTAATTTATCGCTTTCTATTAATCTATAGGCCAATAGCGATTAAGAGTATGGCTGGCCTTTAGGCGGAACAGCCAGTTAACCTTTTGCCACGCCCCCTACATTTCTTTCCACCAATGAGAAACCTTTCGGCACGCCTACCTTTTGGCACGCCCATCGCTCCATGCTGCAGTTACCCCTACTTGCATGCAAGAACATTCAACCTTTTTCTTCTTCAAACACTGTGTGCTGAGTTTTGCTGTGTGCTTTTGGTCATTGTAATTTTGGAAGGTAAACAATGACCACTCTTTGTCATAAATTCCTGCAACTGCTTCAAAGTTGCTATAGGCCTCCTGGTAGCCTCTCTTACTAGTTTTCCTCCAGTTTGAAATGACGTCCTGATCCAATTAGGGTCTGTGTTGTACCAAATACCTTCCATATCTTAATAATAGACTTCATTGTGCCTCTATGCATTGTAAAGCCTTTGAAATTTTACCTGTCCACAACTTTATCCTAGAGATCTTTTGAAAGTTCCTTGCCACCCATGGCTGATTGTTTGCTTGAGTTGAACTACCAAGGATTGAAGTGCTCCCAGCTCTTTTCATGAGGATAAAAAATGTATAGTGTGGCAGGGGAGGTGTGGTTTAGCGAGGTCTGCGACGGGAGAGAGAGTGAGGAGATCAGCGGTGGTAAGTGAGTTAAGTGAGAGACAAGTGACACCTGCTTCTCATTGCAGTGATTGGCGTGGGGAAGCAGTATTTAAGCCAGCTGGGAACCAGAGACAAAAGAGAGACCTGAGGACTCGTGGGAGGAAGCGACCGACAGAAAGCGAGAGTATCAATGTATGATTTCAAAGTATGAAAGTATCAATGTTATGATTTATGCGCGACTTTGTTTTCCGTTCTTTTGATCAGTATAATAAAGTTCCCACGAGCCTCAGTACGCCGACTCTGGTCTCCTTCCTTCTCTGCCATACGAACTTTTATCATTACACTGGTGCCGAAACCCGGGAAGGAAGGAGAACGACGCCGCCATGCCAACCCCGTCAGGATCATCGGCAACGCCGTTTGCGGAGCTCATTACATCGCTCGCGGGCCTGCATCAGGAATAACATCAAGCCCTGCTGGAGCTGCGAGCCGACCACGAACATCGGTTTCAGGCAATGATGCAGGTCCAGTGGGAGGACCGCGAGCTGTTCCGGAGCATTCTGGACCGGGAGGTTCGGACGAGGTCGGCCTCCCCCAGTTCCAGCCCTGCTGCCCACATGCCTCTTACGAAGATGGGGCCAACAGATGATCCGGAAGCATTCCTCAATTTATTTGAGAGGACGGCCGAGGCGTGTGGGTGGCCGGAGGACAGCTGGCCGGTCCGGATAATTCCGCTGCTGTCAGGGGAGGCCCAGAAGGCTGCTCAACAACTGCCCGTCCAGAACCTCCTGGTATATGCAGACTTAAAAAGAGCAGTGCTCCAAAGGGTCGGCCTCAGCCCCGAGCAGCACCGTCAACGCTTCCGGTCGCTAGAACTGACCGAAGCGGGCCGGCCCTTTGTCTTAGCCCAGCAGCTCCGGGACTCCTGCCGCAAATGGCTGTTGGCCGGAGGAAGCGACGCCGAGACCATTATCAACACCGTGGTGCTGGAGCAGTTCATCTCACGTCCCGAAGAGGACTGCTCAGTGGGTCCAGTGCCACCGGCCGGCGTCGCTGGATCTGGCCATCCAACTGGCGGAGGATCAGCTGGCGGCGTGTTCCGGGGTCGGCAAACCCCTTCCATCTGTCTCTCTCTCTCTCTCTCCCCCCCCCCCCCTCTCTCTCTCCTCTTTCTCCAAAGCCTGTCCCTTTACCCAGGTCTCGGTACACGGGGCCACCGAGGGCCGCACCCCGTTGGAGAGCAGGGACGGAGCCGGCCGCCATGTCACGGGGTCCGGCCAGGGGAATGGGGCCGCCGCACGGGGAGGGACTGGCTGAGCTACCAGCTGCTTCCCCACGTCAATCACCTGACCCACTTCCAACCACTAGGGTGGCGGGGAGGCCTGGGCCGGCCTGCTGGCGTTGCGGGGATCCGGGCCATTTCGTGGACCGGTGCCCGGTTATGGAGGTGGGGACGTGGGTCCGGATCCCGGACGACCCGCAGGCTGGCCCCGATCAAGCCGGGTTGTACCAAATACCCGTGAGTATTAAGGGGGGTACCTATCAGGCTTTGGTGGATTCAGGTTGTAACCAGACCTCCATCCATCAAAGCCTGATACAATCCGGGGCATTGGATACGGGCCGTGTGGTTAAGGTGAGGTGTGTGCACGGGGATATAGTGGAATACCCCATAAAAACCATAGGCATCAAATTTAGGGGACAAAAGCATTATGTGGAGGTGGCCGTTAGTCCGCGCCTCCGGCATCCACTAATCTTGGGTACCAATTGGCCAGCTTTTGAACAATTATTGGGATGTTTAACAGTGGATGCCTCTGGGAAAAAGAGAGGCCCGGTTGGCGGGGCGTGCGCTCAGGTGGGAGAATCTGTACCCGGAGCCAGGGGGGAAGCTTCAGGGGAACCGAGCGAGTTGGCGAGGCTAAACCTTTCCAGTCGCGATGACTTTCCCCTGGAGCAGTCCCAGGATGAGACCCTTAAACATGCATTCGAGCAGGTCCGTTCCATCGATGGGCAGGTCCTCCATCCTGACCGCGCGCTCTCTTATCCGTATTTTGCCGTTATTAAGGACTGGTTGTATCGAGTGACCCATGACGCTCAGACAAAGGAAGATACGGCCCAATTATTAGTACCTAAGAGCCGTCGGGAAATGCTTTTCCAGGCGGCACATTGCAATCCAATGGCGGGGCATTTAGGTATGACAGCCACGCTAAATCTAATCGCTAAGTCTAATGACCCGATTTTTTTGGCCGGGCATTCACGAGAACGTCTGCAGATGGTGCGCGTCGTGTCGGGAATGTCAGTTGGTGAACCCACCGGCCACCCCAAAAGCGCCGTTGCGCCCTCTACCTCTAGTGCAGGTCCCCTTCGAACGAATTGGTATGGACCTCATCGGGCCATTAGAACGATCCGCACGGGGACATCGTTTTGCGTTAGTCATAGTGGACTATGCAACACGATATCCCGAAGCAGTGGCGCTCCGCAATATCTCGGCGAAGAGTGTGGCGGACGCCCTGTTTCGTTTAATCTCCCGCGTGGGAATCCCAAAAGAGATTCTCACGGACCAAGGCACCGCGTTTATGTCACGCACGTTACGTGAATTATACGAATTATTGGGCATTAAAGCGGTACGGACCAGCGTCTATCACCCACAAACAGACGGACTGGTCGAACGATTTAATCGCACTTTGAAAACAATGATTCGTAAATTCGTACAAGAAGACGCGAAAAATTGGGATAGATGGCTAGAGCCCCTCTTATTCGCTGTGCGCGAGGTCCATCAAGCCTCCACAGGGTTTTCCCCCTTCGAGCTTCTTTACGGACGCCAGCCCCGCGGGGTGCTGGACGTCCTGAAAGAAACTTGGGAGGACGGACATTCGGATAGCAAAAATGAAATTCAGTATGTCATGGACCTGAGAGCAAAACTCCATACACTGGGGCGGCTCTCAATGGAGAATTTGCTTCAGGCCCAGGGCAGACAAAGCCAGCTGTATAACAGGGGAACTAAGCTCCGAGAATTTGCACCAGGAGATAAAGTGCTCGTATTACTGCCAACCTCCAGCTCCAAATTATTATCAAAGTGGCAAGGACCCTTTGAGGTCACACAGCGAATAGGCGATCTCGTAGTACGAACAGACAGAGGCGACTCCAGGCAAATTTACCACCTCAACCTCCTTAAAAAATGGAGCGAAGAGGAGTCAGTGTTGCTAGCGACGGCAGTGAGCGGAGAGGAGGATCTCGGGCCAGAGGCGATCATTAAAGAAAAATCCCTCGCCCTGGCCCCGGGAGGGGATCACCTCTCGCCCTCGCAGCTCACTGACATTGGACAGTTACAGTCCGAATTTGCAGACGTGTTTTCGCCTCTACCTGGTCGTACTAATCTGATTCAGCACCATATTGAGACAGAGCCGGGCGTGGTGGTTCGCAGCCGGCCATATAGACTACCTGAACACAAGAAAAAAGTGGTTCAGACAGAATTAGAGGCGATGCTGGGGTTAGGAGTAATCGAGGAGTCCCACAGTGATTGGGCGAGCCCGATTGTTTTGGTCCCTAAAACGGACGGCTCGGTGCGATTTTGTGTGGACTATCGCAGGGTGAACGCAGTGTCAAAATTTGATGCTTATCCAATGCCACGGATTGACGAGTTGCTCGATCGGTTAGGTACGGCTCGCTTTTATTCGACATTGGACTTGACAAAAGGATATTGGCAGATCCCCTTATCTCCCATGTCTAGAGAAAAAACAGCCTTCACCATGCCGTTTGGTTTACACCAATTTGTGACACTTCCGTTCGGCTTGTTCGGGGCCCCCGCTACGTTCCAGCGTCTCATGGATCGAGTGCTGCGCCCGCATGCTGCTTATGCCGCCGCCTACCTGGATGATATTATCATTTATAGTGGCGACTGGCGGCGGCATATGGAGCATGTGAGGGCTGTCCTTGAGGCGCTGAGACGGGCGGGGCTAACGGCCAACCCGAAGAAGTGCGCGGTTGGGCGGGTGGAGGTAAGGTATCTGGGCTTCCACTTGGGTCACGGGCAAGTGCGTCCCCAAATTGACAAGACGGCAGCAATTGCGACTTGCCCCAGACCCAAGACCAAAAAGGAGGTGAGGCAGTTCCTGGGGCTGGCGGGATATTATAGGATGGGATGGGATGGCTCCCCGGCCTGAGTCGGGCGGTGGGGGTATGTGGCAGGGGAGGTGTGGTTTAGCGAGGTCTGCGACGGGAGAGAGAGTGAGGAGATCAGCGGTGGTAAGTGAGTTAAGTGAGAGACAAGTGACACCTGCTTCTCATTGCAGTGATTGGCGTGGGGAAGCAGTATTTAAGCCAGCTGGGAACCAGAGACAAAAGAGAGACCTGAGGACTCGTGGGAGGAAGCGACCGACAGAAAGCGAGAGCCTGAAAGTATCAATGTTATGATTTATGCGCATGTGGCGCGACTTTGTTTTCCGTTCTTTTGATCAGTATAATAAAGTTCCCACGAGCCTCAGTACGCCGACTCTGGTCTCCTTCCTTCTCTGCCATACGAACTTTTATCATTACATATAGCCTGAATGCACTGTAAGTCACTTTGGATAAAAGCATCTGCTAAACGTAAATGTATAATGTATAAATGTATGCTGAACAAATCAAAATGACCACAGCTGATCACAGTTGAAAGTCTAATGGCTTTGTGTGCCATTGAGAAAACTCATTAGCTCCACCTGACTGAGTTTACAAGTCATTTTTAGGAGTGGGGATCCTTTTTCCAACTCGGTTAAAATGATTTTCTATACCCAGTGTATTTGTGTGTATGTATATATATATGTGTGTGTGTGTGTGTGTGTCTGTGTCTGTGTGTGTGTGTGTAAACGGAGAGAGTAAATGACTGATCGAATCCCTTTATTCAAGTTGTTTCCTTGCACAGCATGTCATTAAACCTGCAGTCGTGTATTATTTACTGATCATGTTTCTTGTGTGAATTTCCCTCAAGGATCAACATGTCAAAAACAGACATTAGCAAATCAAACTGATGATTTACACAGAACTCAGAGAAAAAGCGTTAGACATGATCTCACCTGACACTCTGGGTCACCAAAGCGGCAGTTGAACTCCAGGACTTTCGGTCCCTGTTTAGTCAACATTACTCCTGCGTATAAAACACCTGAGAAAGGAAGATGAGAAATGATTGACTGATAATAATAACATTCTAATATCTATATAATAATAATATATATAAACTATATAATAATTTCTGGCTCAGTTTTAATAAAAATTATCTCTCTTTGAGTTCTCATGTCCTTTTAAAAGACAAATAACTGACAAAATTCACACATCACTCACTCGTGCTGTTCCAAACACACACAATTCTCTCTTTTCTGTGAAAGAAATCCTGAAGATGCTCTTTCTATTCAATTACAGAAACTGATGACATACATGTGTTTGTGTGTGTAAAATGACATGGACATACATGTGTTTGTCCGCCGCTTTTTCGCTAGCGGCAGAGCCCGATGTTCATCTTATTGTGATTAATTCCTGCCGTGGACATGCTTCAGGATTATACACAACGAGACGCAACGACTTTGACGCATACACTTCCCCTGCTTACGGACGCCGCGTGCCTTTCGTGCCCAGACATTTTAACGCGTTTGAAAACATTGCAGAAGGCGGAAATCTTGAAACCGCCAATGTTATTTCTGGCCGCGTGGGAACGCTTGCCTGGCATTTCACAATGGGTGTCACAGCTTGTATGCTTTTCCCACGATTCGTCTAATTCCAGCGGTGTTATCCAGGATACGGCTGACAGAGTGGAGCAGCTTCTGCTGGTGGCTCCGTGGTGGCCCACACACAGTCGTGGTTTGCGGACCTGGTCAGTCTGTTAGCGGGCTCTCTATGGGAGATTCCCCTCAGACAGGATTTACTATCGCAAGCACAGGGAATGATTTGGCACCCAAGGCCAGATCTATGGAAGCTGTGGGCGTGGCCTCTGAGCAGAGTGAGTTAATATGTCCCGGTCTTTCTGTTGAAACTACCGAGACTATAATGAATTCTAGAGCAGCTTCTACGAGACGCTTATATGCTTTCAAATGAAAACTGTTTACGGCCTGGTGTGGAATTCGTAATATGGATCCAGTTTACTGCCCAGTGGCTTCAGTACTGGAGATCCTTCAAGACCGTTTCTTTGATGGAGTAACACCAGCCACTCTGAAAGTTTACGTGGCAGCCATTTCAGCTAACCACGTATATATAGATGGTGCTTCAGTGGGCTGTCATCCGCTGGACTCTCGTTTTATACAGGGTGCGCGACGGCTGAGGCCTTTCCGCCCTGTGCGATTTCCTTCATGGGATTTATCCATTGTGTTGCAAGGTTTATCAGGGCATCCGTTTGAACCCTTGGAAACTATACCGGATAAAATCCTGACTTTAAAGACAGTTCTTCTTGTGACTTTATCCTCCCTCAAGAGAGTTGGGGATTTACAGGCTCTTTCTGTTTCGCCCTCGTGCATGGATTTTGCACCAGGCTCTGTGAAAGTATTGCTGTGACCGAGGCCTAATTATGTCCCTAAGGTCGCTTCTAATCCTTTTCACTTTCAACAAGTGGTCTTGGAGGCTTTACCCCCTGCAGAGGCGGGGTCAGGAGATCTGAGTCTTTGCTCTGTCAGAGCGCTGAAGACTTATGTTGATCGAACAGCCCCATGGCGTGAGTCTGACCAGCTGTTTGTCTGTCTGTTTCGGACACAAGAATAGAGGACATGCTGTCACAAATCAACGCATGTCCCATTGGCTGGTGGAGGCAATATCTTTAGCCTATAAGGCGCGCGGACTCACTTCGCCCTTAGGAGTTAGAGCTCAGTCCACGAGAGCAGTGGCTTCTTCATAGGCTTTTCTCAGTGGATCTTCTATGGATGATATCTGTGCTGCGGCAGTATGGTCCTCACCGAGCACTTTTATCAAGTTTTACAGTCTGGATGTGAGGACGGCTCCTGGCTCCCGGGTTCTCTCCGCTTGAGCAGATGCTTCCTTGGATCCCAGCTATCAGGTACGTCAGGCGTTATGGCATAGGGTTCCCATATGGTGACGTCACCGCAGCATCGAAGTGACCTATGAAAGGGAACATCTCGGTTACGTATGTAACCA
The DNA here is from genome assembly GCF_963082965.1 of Carassius carassius. Lineage (NCBI taxonomy): Eukaryota > Metazoa > Chordata > Actinopteri > Cypriniformes > Cyprinidae > Carassius > Carassius carassius. Next base: position 16,314,043 of record NC_081760.1, on the reverse strand, counting down.
CGGTTCCCTGAATAGGGAACGAGATGCTGCGGTCCCGGCCATTCCATACCTTGATAGCGTTCTTCTTCAGTTCATGAAATCTGAGCGAAATAGCGCGCGGCACCCAGGTATACGATGCGTACGCATGCGTGGGCCGGTGCCAAGCGCTATTTGGCCAATAGGATTGGCGGGATGGTATAGGGCTTCAGACATTCGTCACACCGAGAGGTGTTCCCATACGGTGACGTCACCGCAGCATCTCGTTCGCTATTCAGGGAACCGTGGTTATATACGTAACAGAGATGTTCTCCGACTTTAAAGCACCACCTGCTGGCAGAGTATAAATCTGCATTTTCAGTAAGTTTCAGGTAATAAAAAAATGCATTCTGATTACTTGCGGGTGCGTTGCGGGTGGATGAAATAAATCATAAATGAAGCAAATATTAACTTTTTTTTTTCAAATACGTTTTAAAATAAAAAAAAATCACGAGACAGATGATTTTGTGTGTGTGTGTGTGTGTGTGTATGTGTGAGTGTGTACATTCGCCTGATCAGGAATAAATAAATGTTCATTTAAAAGCAGCCCTCGATCAGTGTTTTATTTTACCATTACCCCTTACAACTCCAACAAGATTGTGGATGTGAAAAGTGGATGTTTGTAAGAAAAAAAAATTCTAAAGCTACCAGTCAGATGACAGAAGGCATGTAGCAGACTATGTGCAACAGCAAAGACAGATCATGTTGATCATTTAGAGGCCTATCAAATATGATACTTCAGGCTTTATAGGATTAAACTGAGGTTAATGGTGCTAGTAGTGTCGGTTTGTCAAACTCACCCACGTATGGTGTTCCCTCCTCTCTCATGCCATCCACAGTCTTCTGCAGAACAGACCTCTTTATCTCCTGCAGCACTTCCTCTGGCACCTTCACACACAGATTCATTCACACTTTATGAAGCCCTGTGAAATTGGTTTTATTTCTTACCGAATTCTTTTTACTTTTATTTTTTTTGAATTTTTCTGCATTTCATTTTATTGGTTAAATTAGCTCAACTATACATTCAAAATATAGGGCCCTATGAAATCGGTTTAATTTCTTCCCAAATTAAATGTAATTTAGACATAAAAAAGCATGTCAAATTAGTTTAAATAATGAAACATTTATTACATTTAATAAAATTTATTTAAAAGTTTAACAAACATTAAATATTTAGGGCCCCATGAATCAGTTTTATTCTCTCTTTCTCTCTCTCATACATACATATATATATATATACACACACATATACATATAATTGATATATTAGGGGTGACCCCACATGGTCGACGATTCGATGCTTCGATTCGAGGAGCCTGATGCGACTACCAATCTCACAGTTGAATATTCGCGTGCTGTTATGAAAAAAAAAAATAAATAAATAAATAAAACTTTACCAAGACTCAAACTGACACAGGCAGAGACTGGATTTTTTCGAACAGGTAGGGTACATTTCAGCCGGTGTATATATATCGTGGATATATTATTTACCTGATATAAGATGCAGGGGCAGAGCCAAACATTCGGGGCTTAGCCCAAACCTAGAGGGGTCCAGGGGCATACTCCCCCGGGGAGATTCTTTTCCCATTTACATCAGCTAAATGCACTATTTTTCAGGCTGTTTGTTATATCCATAATGTTAATTTCAGCCGATTTTCCAGTGAGCTCCCTATGACGCTGGTGAAATAAAAAATCCCGCCAGCCCCTGATGACAACGACAAAGATGATGATTTATCCTCTTCTTTGTTAGTTTTTATTGGCAGTTGGCAAATAAGCTGGGTGATGCGCGATGCATTACCGTCTGCCACCACGCACAATAATAGAGCTTTCGTTTCATTTTTTGCCGCTCCAGTCTGAAAGACTGAGGAACTGAAAGTTGAAGTTATTTTTAAAAAACTAAAAGGATTCGGGGCTTTTGACAAAACATTAGGGGCTTAAACCCAATTGTTAGGGTTTCGCTGACATTTAGTGTTAACTATCTTTTAATCAAAACATCAAAATATTATTTACCCTGTTTGTATCTGCGAGGCATTTGTTACACATTTTCCCTGTTTGTGTTAACATTAGAGCTGAAACAACGAATCGATTTAATCGATTAAACTCGATTATTAAAATAGTTGTCAACTAATTTAGTCATCGATTTGTTGCTAAATAACTTTTATTTGCCGTAAGCGGCTCATTTCGTGCATATTTCAAATCTGCGGTGACCAAAGTGTGGCAGTAATGAGCCACCGGAGGTTTTACTCAGTCAGTACAGCAGGAGAAGTAGCGAATAGCCAATAGCTGGCCTCGTTTTATGTCACGTGCTTCCCGAACAGCGTCTCTGCAGCATTCAGCGTGATGTGGGAGTACTTTACTTTGAGCCTTTAAAAAAAAGAAGAGTAACCTGTAAACTCTGCACTACTGAACTGTTTAAGGGGACGTTCACATATCGCGTCTTTTGCACGCTCAAGTTCGTTATTTCCAACATTGCACCGCATCGAGTTAAAAACATTTCAACTTTTCAGAAACACGCGTTTTTAGGCGCGATTTGTGAACGGCCCCTAAGACTTTCATTTGTGCAGATTCTCCAGTACAATGTTGTTTGCAAATGTTTAGTCGTAAAAGCTGAGAACATTGCTTTTTAACAGTTAACATTTAAAGCTTTACAAACATGTTCTGTGATCAGTTTGTCGTTTACCAGTTCAAAATTCAGTCGTGCAGCCTAATTATGACTGAATGAGAGAGGTAAATATTTAAAGATATTTGAAATGCACTTTTTTTTCTAAGTATTCACTGCTCTTTTTCACACAGCAGGTTTTTTGTGTGTGTCCAATTTTTTTTTTTCTGGACAACCTTCTGATGGATTTTACTTTAAATTGTGAGTTCCATTCAGGTTTCATGCCATTGGCACTTTATTCGAAGGATTGTTTACAATTTCACAGCAAAAGCTATAAAGCAGTTTCCCAGTAAATAATAAAATACAATGCACTGCAATTTTATTCTGTTTTATCCTTATTCTTCGTGAAAATATGTTCTGAAAGATTCCTTAAGCTTTGTTCGGGATGTTAAACTACTTCAGGAGCTCTAAGGACTGCCATGGTGAAAACATTATTTGAAATCTCCTTGTAAAATTTGCTAGAGTATGGGTCAGTGTTCTGATTGCAGAAGAGTTCGACAAAGGATTACTAACACAATAAAACAACTCCAGGTATATTTTTGATGAGATATGACAGTGCAAAATGGTTAAAATCTCTTAAAAATCTATGCTGAAGGATAAAGACCATTTATTAATAATTTACTTGGGGGAAAAATGGAAAAAACTAAAATATAAGTACATAAACCGATTAATCGTAAAAATAATCGACAGATTAATCGATTATCAAAATAATCATTAGTTGCAGCCCTAGTTAACATCAGTAATTATGTCAAATGTCTGACTTGACTCAATGTATTTTGCCCCGCCCACAAACATATGATTCGACTATTAGTCGATTATCAGCAAGAATCGAAAATTCCGAATCGACTATGAAAATCCTTAGTCGGGACACCCCTTATATATATTTTTTATTTAATAAAAATGTATCATCAGAAACAGTGAAGGCATAAACACGATCAATTTAATCAAATGAAAATGTAACAATTCCTCTTTTTTTCTGCCAAGCAAAGTGCTACACAACAGAGGCTTACTGTTAAAATTAACATTGTGATATAAAAAAGTGTAACAATTAAGTTTAAAAAATAAGGTTAAATATTTTAAGATTTTTTTATTTTTTATTACTTTTAATATTATTATTATTAATAATAACAACAACAACAATAAACAATTTATGAACAGATTTACATTAAGAATTTTACAATAAAAACACAAATGTAAAATTTAGAAATATTTAAAAATTAAGTTGATATATAGTTTTACTACTACTATTTTTACTACTGTGACTAGTTGAGAAGCATATATTTTATCTACAGTATAATAAAATTTATTATAAAACTGATTAGTATAATTTATTTATATTATGTAATATATTTCGGTCACAATTTAACCAAACATTTATTATGATATGTTGTTGTTGAGAACTTTTGAGTTTCTGTGTGTATCTGATGAGAGTTTTTTCAACTAAAACAGTAAAATGTTCATTAAGTGGTACCAAAATACCATAGCCAGTACTATGGTATTCTCTGAAGAATATCTTGTAATTATCCATGAGATGTATGGGATCTGTTGACCTGTGGTGTGGGGCAGTACGCGCCCATCCCGCCCGTGTTTGGACCCTGGTCTCCATCCAGCAGACGTTTGTGATCTTGTGCCGGTGGCATCGGTGACACTGTGATGCCATCACTGAAGCACAGACACTAAAAACAGACGAACAGACGAGAGGCTTAGGATGATATGACTACCCTGGATGCTCAATAACACCCGGAAGTACTTACAGAGACTTCCTCTCCTTCCAGTTGCTCCTCAACCACCACAGTCTCACCAGCAGAACCAAACGCCTTATCCTGAAACATTAAGAAAAAGATGCCTGCTGAATAAAAGTGTGACAGGAAAGAAATGTATGTGTTCTACTCTAACTTTCTATTAAAAATAAAAATTTCACAGATTCCACAAAAAATATGAAGCAGTACATCTGTTTTCAACAATCAGAAATGTTTCCTGAGCAGCAAATCAAAATATTAGAACTTCTAAAGGATCATGCGATACTGAAGACTGAAGAGATGATGCTGAAAATTCAGCTTTGATCGCAGGAATAAATTAAATTTCACAATAAATTCACAGAGAGAACACCTATATTAAAATGTAATAGTATTTTGACATTCATTTCTTCAAATAAATGCAGCCTTGGTTAGCAAAGACACTTTAATAACAGCTTTTGAATGACTACATAAATATTTTATTAGAATAATTGTAGAATTACCATACTTATTTTATAATTTATGTTAAATATAAATCTTATTTATACATTTACATTATCAAAAGGTGTACGTTATTGCACATTAATTGCAAACTGTATATTTAAAGATTCACACAGCAGCAATTTCTAATGCAAGATTTGAGTGAAATCGTATTTACTTTTGACCAGCATGTGTCCTCAGTGAGCTGTGTTTGGAGCGCTTGAGTAAGTGAGCTACTTTGTTAACAGTGAAACATTCAAAGACACATTTCATTCTTTCAAAGACAAACAAATAGAACCGCTGTGAAAAAATATAACCATTAGTGAGATGCTGAAGCCGTAGCGACTGACCTTCATGATATCCAGAACGGCTTTACAGGCCTCATCTTTATCCCGAGCGACTACAACACCCTTCCCAGCAGCCAGACCACTGGCCTTCACCACCAGAGCGGGAAACTCAGCACTGAAAAAATTAAATAAAATGATACACCAGCAAACCTGATTTTAAGATGCATCTTAAAATGTACATTTATTATAAGCCGCATTTATTTGCTGCCACAGTTAAACTCCACATTTCTCTTAAATCAGCATCTCTACATGTATGGCGGCCATTCTATTCCAGTCTTTTGTTGAATTCCAACACAGGCAATCCTCATTTTGCTTAATGAAGGACTGATTAGGTGATCACCTCAACTGAATCTTATTTAATGAGGAAAAGTATGAAAAACTCAAAAGTAATTGGAATCGAATATTAACTATTGACCATGGCAAAAGAGGAATGTTTTGAGTGAGGAAAAAGAATGGTTAAATTCTGCCTATACTGGCAGAGGGACACAATGAACATCAGGTTGCTTCCATCGAAGAAGACTGGAGTAAGGTCGCCTTCTCTGATGATTCCATTTTTTAGCTTTATCCAACAACTGGTCATCTAATGGTTAGACAAAGACCTGGAGAGGCCTACAAGCCACAGTGTCTCGCACGCACTGTTACATTTGGTGGAGGATCAGTGATGATCTGAGGGTGCTTCATTATTTGAAGTCTGAAAACTGTATATTTTTTGTTATATTAAACAGTAGTCATTTTCTGCAAATAAATTATCTAAATGACAACGTTTATTTGGAATTTGGGAGACATTTTGCCAGTAGTTTATAAAGCAAAACTTGAGAAACTAGAGAACTAAAACTAAAACTAGAGAAACTGCTAATTTTACAGTGGTCTCTTAATTTTTTCCAAAGCTGTGTTTAGTGCATGTTGTAGATGTTTACTCTTGAATGTATTTGCAGGCGTCCTGCGGGTCAGTGAAGGAGCTCCAGCGCGCTGTGGGAATGTTGTGACGGTCCATGAAGGATTTGGAGAAACTCTTACTGGCCTCCAGCTGTGCCGCCTTTGCTGACGGACCGAAACATGTCACACCAGCGGCAGTAAGGTCATCCACTATACCTGAGAGACAATCACAGTTAGCATGCATATATATATATAGAACAGAGAACAGAGAGATTTGAGCATGCACAGGACACAATTTAAATGAGAAAGACACACGTTTAAGTGCACGCACTCTCTCCAGGCGAGAGCAGCGTATATCTGAGTACGCACCCCCGGTTTGTGCGAGAGCAAAGAAAATCTGTATGCGAGCGGAGAGATTCGTGCTTGCGCATTGTATCAATGTGCTTTAATACGCTACAATAATACACTGTCGACATTTGTCATTGAAATACTGCCATAATTTCTATGCACACCACGCCCGCACACATGTGAGGTGCACAAACAGATAGCCTTAGCCTTCTCAGACAGCAGACAGCAGGTGAATACCAATGGTTGAATACCAAACGGCCCTTATCCGATCGCAATCCAATGACAGGGATGCACATTTTGAAGGACAATAGCTTATAGGGTGCATTTTGAATGTCCGGTAGTCCTCAAATAACATTATAGTCCCGTCCCGTCTCGTCTAGTTAACGAAGACGTGGCATAAATTTTGTCCTAATTTCGTCAACACATATTATTTTTAGCTCGTCAACGTCTCGTCTTAGTCACATAAAAAATGTTTGTTAACGAAAAACTTGCTAAAATGTACTGCATTAAGACTAATCAGGACTTGTCAAAGCACTAATATTACTGCTCTGTTGTTCATTTGATAGCTTACACTGCTAAATGACTAAATGTAAATATAAATGTAATATTCTTGAAACTTTAGACTGTGTCAACTTGCCCTTTCAGCTGTTCATCAGAAGTCTAAGCACAAATATGAATCAGATTATCTGTGATAATATTTCCTGTTTTTCATAAATCAGTGTGATAATTACAAACATCTTACCAGCAGCCAGTGGAACTTCTGGACCAACAACCACGAGCCCCACGTTATGGTCTTTACAATACTGAGCTAAAATCGAGTGATTGCTCACAGACACAGCTGGAAAAATAAATATAAATATTATAAATTATCACAAACCTTAATATACTCAAAGTTTTTACGTGCATTAAGTGTTTTTTTTATGCTTATCGTTCATTTAGTTTTATTAATTACAGATGTATATGCCGTTGAACCTGTAAGTGATCTGTAGCCTTATAGATGGATAAAACAACAATCTCATAAATGTCATACCTGTATTTTTGTAGGCAATCGATTAATTAATAACTCAGTGTTAGAGTAGAGTAGTAATCACTGCTCATACTCCTGTGGTTTTCTGGATGACTATTGTTCTCACCAGAGTTGGAGATCTTCCCGCTGTTGGCAGTTCCTGCATTACCAGGAGCCACGAGGACCTGCTGAACGTGAGGCGACTGAGCTAACTTCCATGCTAGCGCATGTTCCCGTCCGCCACTGCCGATGACCAACACCCGCTCTGCCATTATCACTCCAAACCTCTATAAAAGACACCAAAACACATACAGGCAATTCCACGTTTAACAACTGAAATGACACAAATTCTAATGATTATTTACTTGTTGTTCCAAAAACAATTAAATAATTAAAAAATATATATATAAATTCCAAATATAAATTCTTAAAAATAAGTAAATAAATAAAACTATAAGCTAAATATAGTTTAGTTTATATATATACACACACACACACACACATCCACGGCAGTTTTGATCATACTATAGTACTAAATATAGCAAAATTGCACAAACACACATTGCTTCGTATAGACTGTGAAAGCGAAACTACATTGTTTGGCCTTCCAAAAGAGGATGATATCTAAAATACATCAACTTTGCACTGTGGATCGCCAGATCGGCTTTCACCAAAGGATGAAGCAGAGTCCAGTCCGGGGTCGTCACATGTGGTTGCCGCAAGCCCAACTGATGCTCCTTCGTAGAATCCGCAAGCCGCGCCATTCTTAAGCCACCCGCCTCGACTCACTCTAGGGGTGCTTCTCAATATCCCTACTCCTCTCCTCGCTCCTCCGTCCTCTATCCTATGACCCGGAAACCGATCGAACACAGCCATCTTGAAGGACATCTCAATTCTCTAATTGCACCAGGAGGAGACGAGGATCGAGGAGGGAGGAGGCTTCATGAGGAGAGATGAGCGAGGATACACAGGTGTATCCTATGCGGAAGTATTTTATCGACTTAACGTGACGCACGTATAAATTCTCCTCCCCCTTCACATCTGTTGTAACAATTTTTATTTATATTTTACCTTTTCACTTCAAATAAACCATGCATGTCATATATTTCAAACAGGGCATCTTGCTTTATTAATATTTATTATGAATGTCTTAATTAACAAACTTTAACAACATAAGGGCAGATCCCTTTAATTACAGCTGATGACACTTTGAAGTAACGCTGAAGGGAGTGAGGATAAATCATTTCACTTGATTCAAGTCCTCCATCCTCACGTCTTTTCCTTGCGTCCTTCCCTCGCATCCTGAAAGGGTGGAGCTAAGACACGAGGAAAGGAAGCGAGGAAAGGAAACGAGGATGCACAAATATGAATTGAGAAGCACCCTAGGCCTCGGGCCTCTGCTCACTCAAGGCCGGTGTGTGTGACGCGGTTTCATTGAGAAAGCGAAACTACTTTGTTTGGCCTTCCACAAGAGGACAAGACTAGAAATCATGTTTACATAAAGTTTATAATGGGTTTTATGTTTGTCTCGTTGCTCCGGCCAGACAGGGCATCACAATACGTTAAGGGGCGTAACATTTCCGTTACACGCTTGAGGTATCCGGCCAATTACAATGCCCTGGATAGCTGACCAATCAGAGCACACCTCGCTTTTAATAACGATGAGCTTTGTAAAAACCTATGCATTATGGAAGGCAGGGCATGGAGGAGAAACAATAATGTACAGTATGTGGAAAATAATGTTTTTTTTTTTTTTTTTTTTACCTTAAACTACATTTCATTACACCAACTACATCAAATGTTATTTTTAACAGCATCATATGACCCCTTTAAAAGAGGTTATGTATCGATGCTGGAAACCACAATCAGCAGTGCAGCGATTAGGCTTGTTTGAGATGCGCCTTGCCTCGCCTGAAATGTAGGCGAGAGTAGGCGGCTGCAGTAAAGGGACAAAAATGACCTTTAAAGTCGGACACTTACTGAATCTCGCTGTTTTGTCGCCTGCAAACGTCAGCAATGGAGATGGCCCTTGCGTTTGTTATCGCAGAGGAAGTGGATGTAATCGAAATACCACTGTTTTGTCATCATGTGCAGATCACGTCCATAGTATTTTTTCCAAACTATGCAAGTAAAAGCTGTTTTGTAGCAAACATTCTTCAGAATTTCTTCCCTTGTTTTAACCCAGACCCTGACACTTCTCAGATGAAACCACACAAAGATGAGGCATAATGGCTAAACAGTCTATTTAGATATGTATGTGTGCATGTATATTTTTAATGGATTGATTTATTAATTCAAACAATCATACAATAGAATAAAGTGAAAATTACAACAAGGAAGAATTCTAATTAAAAGAAAAGAAAAATAAAATAAAATAAAATAAAATAAACACATGTCCTAATTCTTAACTTCACTAGGCGTGTTTTGTTTTGGTTAAGTTCGCCTGTAAATATAAATGGGTAATGTAATTCTTAGACTAAAGAGAAAATGTATCAGCTGACATTCTCAGCCAATGAGCATGAAGCTGTGTTGTCAGTCAGTTGTTTCCCATCATGCTTTTGAATAGCACAGTCGGTGGAGAGCAACTGCGCTCGACTCCTCAATCCGACATAGCCGCCTCGCCATCGCGAGAGTTTTTTGCCACACGTCAGCATGACATCAGAGCAAGGCGGACGTAACTCGGACACTTTTCTAACCGGCATTAATGAAGGTTTATTAAGGGTCGAGATCATGTTATCTGCATCTCCTGCGCTCCATCAAGCCACTCCCATAATAGCTGTCATCACTCAAATTAATGTACGACTCTACATGATCTGTGTGTAAGACTCTAATAGTATTAAAGACCACACAACATTCTTATATTATCTTTAAATTTATTTTTTATTATTGTTATTATTGTCCCTGGATCAGCAGGATACTCTTGTAATAAAGTAGTGATGGTAGTGGACAGATTTTAAGTATCAATTCTGCTTAAAAAGATGCAGTCTAATCCTGTTTACATGAAATAAGCCTGCTCCAGAGCAGGTTTAAGTTTACGGACCTGTTGCTATAACAGAAACTCCGGGATGAGCTTAGAAGAACCAACCAATCAAAGATCATGCCAAATGGTCAACAATCAAATCCAGCTAAGTTAGAGAATTACAAAGAAGGGGCCCCAGGTATCCATAACCAGACTTGCCGTGGTTATGAGGTTACTGACAGTTTGAGGATCCATAGGCATTACAAGGTTTAGTCACAAGCTCTTCTGAATGCTTTTCATTATTTAAATATTTGTAAAACCCACAAACAGACATAAATACGAGCAAAAGCATTGATTAAAAATAATAACAAAATATAACAGAGATAGAAAGTTTTGATAATTTTCCACCGCTCACCTGATAACCCGCGACATGGTTGGGAACCACTGCACAAGGGCATTGCTATGTGGTTGCTAGATAGTTGTTAAGGTGTTGCTAGGCAGTTTTGCTGTCCTGGGAGGTTGCTAGGCAGTTTTGCTCTTTTTGTCAGCTCAGGTCCATTAAATATAATCAGATGTATCTTTTGTTTTTAAGATTAAGATAGTTAAAGATTAACAAGTGCTTTAGAAATATTTTCCATTGTTAGTTCATGTTAACAAATGAAACCTTATTGTAAAATGCTACCAAATCATTTTAATTAAAAACTGTTCAGCTTATTTTTTTTCAGAGCTAATGCTTCTGTTAACAGTTCAAGTGGATGCAGTTATTGGCTGATCCGGATAATCTCTGATATATTACTGACCGTCTCACAAAATGTCACTATCTGCATGCCAAGTATGCTAAATTGATTTTATTTTTTTCAAAGATATGGTTTCAATACATTAAGTGCTTAACCTATAGGATGCAGTGATGCGGTTTGATCTGCTGCCATTAACCTTTCACTGCTGCTGTAAGACTTTAAATCCCAGCACACATAAACATCCAGTGGCATAAAACAACATGAACACCTAGTACAGAAGCATTGCAAAACTGTGCATTGCCATGATACTAAGTGCAAAAAAATCTTGATATGTATGCACAAACCACCACATTACAGTTGCATGAAAAATACCATCAATTTACTTTGAAAAAAAAATACACTGAATTTGCATGGAAGATAACATCAAATAGCTTTAGAAAAGCATACAAAAGCATCAAAACACTGTATGTACTTAGTACAAAAATAATCCTAATGCATGAGAACAAACTATTGCATTACATTTGCATGGAAAATACCATTAGTTAACTTGGTAAACAAAACTGTGTATCAGCTGGGATTGTTTTTAGTTGAACTTTGGCTTGAAAATCCACTGACACTTTTCATCTGGTTGAGTAACAGTGCATGTTCTGTTGATAACTGATGATCAAATCAATCAAACACAGTCACTGTGAGAATGTTAACCAGTAGCACATGAGTGACTCGCATCACGAGATTCGGCGATTGCTGCTCACTGACTTCAACTTTTAAAGTAGATTTTAAAAGCATCATCAGAACAGCAAATGCAATATATTTGCTTAATATGTACACATAGCAATGCATTAGTTCTATATCAGTGTGTTGAAATGCGTAACGTTAAGTGTGAGCAATTAACATGCACGGACATGTTTTGCTGTTTAAGACACAACATGTATAAAAGAAATACTGTGGTTGTAGGTACTTTGATACGGCTGCGATGAAGTAGCATAATCATATTTGCATGCTACTCGAAAGTACTATCAAAGTTAATTTGTCATAATATTATGACCAAGTACAAACTGGTACTACAATATGACCATAAAGACAAGATCACCACAGTACCATTTTCAAAAAATGTGTGCAGAAACATTCAGCATTGGACGAACACCTCATGCAAACATTCTGAGCAGAAATAAAGATGCAAACATCAACCAGACTGCTAAACAATAAGTTTGATCAACTTTATGGCTCACCAATCAATTATTTAATTGAACTAAGTTACTTAAAGTTATTTGGCCGTGCATTAATTCATTCATTCGTAGGTGTAATTGCAGACTTACGTGATTTCTGATGAACAGCAGTGTACTTTCGAGATCCTGTGATGTTCCAAGTCGTAATGGACAGAAGACCAGCGTTTGTTTCATGCCACAAACCACGTGTACACAGCACTGATAATTCACATCCTACTGACGTTCGATTCACAAAAAGATTCATTCTTTTTAATCAGTTCTTTTTAATGTTTTAGTTGAACCGAATCGCAAAGTGAGGTGGGATTATAAACACAGCATTTTTTCATACAATGTGTGTACTGCAATTAAAACAGAGTGACAAATACTAGCATTTAACAAGAATTTGATTTGAACTGAGGCATACTGTCCGAACGAATCGATTCGCTCGAAGTGAACGGGACTTCTTTAACTTCTTATACATTCTGAGATTTTAGAGAGGGAACTTCTAAGTAAATATATAATATTTTTATATATTTGATATTATTATCATTATTATTATTATTATTATTTTATACCTATAAATACTCTTCAAGTTTCTGTTTAAAGACTGACGTTTCACCTCCATCAACTTCCTTTTAGAGGTCGCAGAGAATTATGGTAAATGTAGTTATGTAACGACGAGTCCCAGAATCCTGTAGGAATGTGCACAGATTCTGTATTGAAATTTATATAATAATAAATTCTTAAGAGTTTTAATAGGAACACACACAAAGATATTTTAAAACACAATATCCATATGACTCCCAAACTTTAAGGATTTTAAAATTTCCAATACGATTTAAGAATTTCCATTAAGTATCTGATAGCAACACATACAATAACATAGGTGTTTTGATAAAGTTTGTCCAATATCTAATATTCTCTAAGACTCCAAGATTATTGGACAGAATAAAATTTTCCTGTGGATTTTATTGATATGAAGAAGATTCTTATTTGATCCTATTAGGGCATTTGACTTCAAATGATAGACAGACAGACAGACGGACAGATAGGTAACAAATGCTAAAGTATGCAAAAGGTCAAAACATATATTGCTTCTAGAAAAAAATAATTAAGACTATACTACTAATGCTTCCTGCATACTATTTAAAAATGTAAAAGTATTTAACAAATATGTAATTTAAAACAATTGTTAACTGTCCTGAAAAAATCAACTCACTCAAAATGAATCTGACATCTTGATGCAATACAGAACTCACAAACATGTTACACAAAGAGGGAATTCACTAAAATTTGCAGTTTAAAATTTGCAGTTATATTAGTTTGTTGACAATTAAGGCATCACATTTTCCAGTCTTTTCCTCTTTGCAATGTTTGATAGGAAAAGCAAGAACAGGTACATGTACAGTATTGCCTTTTTATTCTGTCAACCATTACAGTCTCAAAAAAACACAATCAATGATTAGCATTGTCAACACAAATCAGACCAGGATGACAACATCTATTTAAAATCCCAAGTATGCAGAGGCAGATCTGGGCTGCTGAGAAACTGCACAACATCAGAGTCTCTTAAGAGCGAAGAAGGTCACTCCAGAGCTGTACGCTGCTGGAATCACAAGATGTGTCATCTTAGGCTGGTCTTCATCATCTGTGATAGATGAGTGCCTGGAGTCAGTCTCTTCAGAGACTGTGATCCTCACGGTGAATGAACAGCACAGACTCGCTGCACCAAACACTCATGAACCTCCTCTTCACTTACTATCTGAGAAAAATAACCAGTTTAGAAATAAGAAGGATCAACAAGAAATTAAATTCCCATATATACAGTATACTGTATATACTGTGTGTGTATGTGTGTGTGCATCGCCGTGATTTTGCCAAGTAAGACATGTTCCTGGATCAACATCTTCTGATGATCCTGGATCAACATCATTGTCCAAAAATATAGATTTAACCCAATCCCTACCCCTAAACCTAACATTACCCATAATTTATTCCTAAAATCAGTGGGAAATAATAGCTGATTAACAAGGGTGTAGAAGCACCTAGCTCTGATTGTAAGCCTAAAATAGATATTTTCTGAAAAGTTATATCTCTGTTCTGATTGGTTGATTTGAATGTTGTTCCAGGATCAACAAGGAAGTTGATCCAGGAACATGTTGTACTTGGTGAAATCATGCTCGCCTATATATACGCACACACATATATTAGTGTTATATGTGGTACATTCAATAAATTTTTTCAGTTTAATGCGTTTAAAAAATGTAACGCAATTATCCCAGGGTTGGAACTAGGTTTCCCTCCCCACTCACAACTGCTGCTTCTGTCTCTTTTTTCGGTCAGATGAGATGTTGTCAAATCACATGTCAGTAGAAACAAATTGTACTGTCCGGTCTGCTATTATGCTATGCTTGTAGCAATGCACAAATGCAGTGCCAAATATGTTTCACCAATATCAGATGAGACCCCTTGGCGTCATTTCATATTAAAGCCAGTGGCAGACTTAACCAATAAGTGAGGTAAGAGGCCACTTAGGGCCCCAGGGAATCAAGGGGTCTCATAATTTATAACTGTAACTGTACAACTGTACATTTAACAATGTAATTATGGTAAGTTTACATTAATTTAAAGATTGGTGTTTGCATTTGTGTGTGTTTTTATCAATGTTTATCTGTTTTGTGAAAGATCTGCAGCATAAATCATTATGAAAAAAGTGACGTGACATTCAGCCAAGTATGGTGACCCATACTCAGAATTTGTGCTCTGCATTTAACCCATCCGAAATGCACACACACAGAGCAGTGAACACACACACACACACACTGTGAGCACACACCCGGAGCAGTGGGCAGCCATTTATGCTGCGGCGCCCGGGGAGCAGTTGGGGAAGTCGTGGTATTGAAGGTGGAGAGAGAACTGTACATGCACTCCCCCCACCCACAATTCCTGCCGGCCCAGGACTCGAACTCACAACCTTTCGATTGGGAGTCCGACACTCTAACCATTAGGCCACGACTTTCCCCTAGGACGCCGTGGCCTAATTATCTTTCTATAAGCAGCGCATGTATGTTGTTACAAATTATTTTGCATTAATTATCAGATAAAACAAATATTAAAATTAGTCATGTATTAGTTGTATGATCCAGACGCGTCGTCTCTTTCAGGGAAGACCTTGCACTTTCCAACATGACAATGCCAGACCACATACTGCATTAATTACAACATCATGGCTGCGTAGAAGAAGGATCTGGGTACTGAAATGGCCAGCCTGCAGTCCAGATCTTTCACCCATAGAAAACATTTGGCGCATCATAAAGAGGAAGATGCGACAAAGAAGACCTAAGGCAGTTGAGCAATTATTAGACAAGAATGGGACAACATTCCTACTGTATGCCTAAATTTGAGCAACTTGTCTCCTCAGTCCCCAGACGATTGTAGACTGTTATAAAAAGAAGAGGGGATGCCACACAGTGGTAAACATGACCTTGTCCCAACTTTTTTTAGATGTGTTGATGCCATGAAATCAACTTATTTTTCTCTTAAAATTATACATTTTCTCAGTTTAAACATTTTATATGTCATCTATGTTGTATTCTGAATAAAATATTGAAATTTGAAACTTCCACATCATTGCACTCTGTTTTATTCACAATTTGTACAGTGTCCCAACTTTTTTTGGAAATCGGGTTTGTAATTGGTAAGGTAAAAATACATTATGTAGCTGTGTGTACACACCAGTTCAACTTCATTTCGGAACAATAGGACAATAGTGTATTTAATTCATTCACCGGACTCAAACATACGCAAGTTTCAAATCCACTGGCTCAGTTAACATTTATAGTATAGTAATAATAGCAGTGTAGATCTTATTTGCATTTGAAGTGATATTATAAATCCTGTAAACATATAGAAGGTAATATTTGTATTTCTCCGGTTCTCTGCACTGGCGTTTAGCACAACCGGAAGTATCTATACACACACTCGCAAGACCAGAAATCCAAGATGGTCAGAGTTATGCACCTAGCCCATTGTAAGTTGCCTTGGATAAAAGCATCTAAAAAAAGTAAAAAGAGTTTTCATCTTTTTCCAACTTGAATTCAGCAGGCTTTTATTTTGGCGGGTTGTCAGCAAGTAAGTATCTGCGCTTCTGGATTTAGCGCTGCTGCTGATTAAAGAGCTTCAATGAATGTCACAGTTTTGCATTACACTTTGTGCTTTGAAAACAGCATATGATAGTTTAGATTTATGCTTTCAGATTGAACAGAAATCTTATGTAGTACAGTTTGCCGGTCTACAATAGTAACTGTGCATTAACAGCCGTCAGCCCTGTCAATACTGTGACACGTGTCCTGAGCTCTCATCAGCGTCGCCCTGGAAACCGAGCAGTCACACCTGCTACTGCTCATCACGGGCTGAGCGGCCACACCTGCGGATCATCAAGAGCTGCCTATTTAAGCACAGCAAACGAACACAGAGGTGAGAGATGTCTCCACGAGAGTTGGCTAATCCTAACTATCTGTCTTGCTTTCAGAGAGCAGTTTGTGACCGCCAGCCCCAACGCACACGGGAGAGCACAACGGACCCACACTGCCACAGCACACAGATTACAGAGGAAGCCGAGCACCCCGCACCGGACCACCTCACCTCACCTTATTTATTAATAAAAATCCACCCTTTGGGGAACTCACCTGTACTTACTCGTCATGTCCTTCTTCACCCCGCCACACTGGTGGAGAATTCGGGCAGGACAGTGAAGAAGACACCGACGACCCCTTCCCACTCGGTGTCTCCCCAGCTGGACTGGTTTGATTGTTTTTTTTTGGTTTTTCTGTTGCCACGCCCTGTTGGCTCACGTGTCTTCTCTGGTTTCCCCAGGTGGCGCTCCTCCCCCGGCGATGGGAGAACTCTTGAAGCACCTCACTGAG
The DNA here is from genome assembly GCF_963082965.1 of Carassius carassius. Classification (NCBI taxonomy): domain Eukaryota; kingdom Metazoa; phylum Chordata; class Actinopteri; order Cypriniformes; family Cyprinidae; genus Carassius; species Carassius carassius. The sequence goes on along the minus strand of NC_081760.1, from coordinate 16,296,750 downwards.
GTGAGCATCCGCCAGCAACAAATTATGGAGCACATAGCCTCCCGGCAAGGGGAAAACGAACGGGATCTCACCGCGCTCCGTATGGCTGCCGGCGCACGTACTCCGCTGCCTGATCCTCTTGTCCAGGCCACGCAGCTGCTGCCGAGGATGACATCCCACGATGACGTTACCACGTACCTCCAGATGTTTGAGACCGTGGCCACCCGGAAGGCGTGGCCCAAGGCGGAGTGGGCCCGGATCATCGCCCCGCTGCTGACGGGAGAGGCCCAATGGGCTTATTTCACGCTCCCCCCAGAGCTCAACAAGTCTTACGAGGAGTTGAAGAAGGAAATCCTGGGCCGGATGGGGCTCTCACCGATCAGCCCTACTCAGCTCTTCAACGAGTGAGCCTTCGATCCACGACAGCCGGCCCGAGCTCAGGCAGCCAGTCTCTCCCGTCTCGCGCAGCACTGGTTACTGGCCGGGGGTCCCAACGCACACCAGGTAGCGGAGCATGTCTTCATGGATCGTCTCCTGCGGGCCCTTCCCTGCCCACTACGTCAGGGATCCGGCATGCGGAACCCAGCGAACGTGGACGAGCTGGTAGAGGCCATCGAGCTGGCGGAGGCCACCCAACACCGGGAGATACTGACTGACCAGGGCACTCCATTCATGTCCCGGATGATGGGGGACCTCTGCAAGCTCCTGAAGGTCCGGCAGCTCCGTACCACGGTGTACCACCCCCAGACCAACGGGCTCGTCGAGCGGTTCAACCAGACCCTGAAACAGATGCTGCGCCGAGTGACGGCCGAAGATAAAAGGGACTGGGACAAGATGCTGCCATATGTCCTCTTCGGTGTTGAGTTGCTCTTCGGCTGCCAGCCCCGTGGTCTGCTCGACGTTGCCCGAGAGGCCTGGGAACAACAACCGGCCGTACACCGTACCACCGTGGAGCACGTGCGGGAGATGCCGGAGCGGATCGACCGAGTGATGCCCAACGTCTGGGAGCACCTCGTCAAGGCGCAACAGGCCCAGCAGGGACACTATAATCGGGCGGCCCAACCACGTGAGTTCCAGCGAGGAGACCATGTCCTGGTTCTGGTCCCTATGGCCGCCTGCAAGTTCTTGGCCACCTGGCAGGGGCCGTGTCCCTACCATGTCCCGGAGGCTCAGAGACATGCCATTGAGGAGGAAGTACAGGAGATGCTGAGGTTAGGGGTGATTGAACCATCTCACAGTCCATGGTCCAGCCCCATCGTCATGGTTCCAAAGCCTGACGGCACCCTCTGCTTCTGTAATGACTTCCGCCGCCTCAACGAAGTCTCAAAGTTCGACTGCTACCCCATGCCCCGCGTCGATGAGTTGTTGGATCGTCTGGGAAGGGCCTGGTTCAACTCAACCCTTGACCTCACGAAGGGATATTGGCAAGTCCCCCTCTCGAAAAAGGCCAAGCCGAAGACGGCCTTCTCTACCCCAAATGGACACTGGCAATACCGGGTCCTTCCCTTCGGCCTCCACGGAGCACCGGCCACCTTCCAGAGGCTGATGGACGTCCTCCTCCGGCCGCATCAGGCCTACGTGGCGGCCTACATCGACGACGTGGTAATACACTCGGAGACTTGGGAGGACCACCTGGAGCGGCTGCGGAGGGTGCTACTGGAACTGTGCCGGGCTGGCCTGACTGCCAACCCCCGGAAGTGTCACCTGGCCCTCTCGGAAGCAAAGTATCTGGGGTACCAGGTGGGTCGCGGCCTGATCAGGCCTCAGGAGAAGAAGGTGGCAGCAATCCTCTTCGCGCCGCGGCCCACCTCCAAGACACAGGTACGGGCCTTTTTGGGGTTGGCAGGATATTACCGCTGCTTTATCCCTAACTTCTCCTCCTAAGCCTCTCCCCTGACAGATCTGACCAGGAAGGGGCAACCGGAGAAGGTCCCGTGGACCCCCGAGACGGAGGCAGCATTCCACCGGATAAAGGCAGCCCTCACAACGGAGCCGGTACTCCGAGCGCCCGACTTTAACTGTCCCTTCCTGGTGCAGACGGACGCATCCGACACCGGGTTGGGAGCCGTCCTCTCCCAGGTCCACGACGGCGAGGAACACCCGGTGATCTACATAAGCCGAAAGCTGACCCCCACGGAACAGCGGTACACTACGGTGGAGAGGGAGGCGCTGGCTGTCAAGTGGGCAGTCCTGGAGCTCAGGTATTACCTCCTCGGCCGCCCCTTCACTCTCATTACAGATCACGCCCCCCTGCAGTGGATGGCCCGGGCCAAGGAGACGAACGCGAGAGTGACGCGTTGGTTCCTGGTGCTCCAGGACTTCAACTTCACCGTGCAACATCGAGCGGGGACGGCCAATGCAAACGCCGACGGACTCTCTAGGATTTGGGCAGCTTTCGCAGGTCTGTCAGGGTCCACTCCCCGCCCTCCACCCTTTGGGGAACTCACCTGTACTTACTCATCGTGTCCTTCTTCACCCCGCCACAATACGCAAAAAAAAAAAAAAAAAGTTTTTTTTATTTTGTTCGCGCATGCGGACCTGCAGACCAATTATATGCATTTATTGCTTATAAATGACTCATTATGTTTTATTATCACCAAATATTGGTTTCAATCATTTTGTCAACTTCTTTTCTTTCATTTAGTACTGGTTTTATATTTAAAGTGCTTTCCAATAAAACAACATATAACCAAAATTAAAAGAGCAAGAACATAAAAAAAACATATAAACAAACAAGACCATCAGATATACACCAACTATCTCACATCAAATGCCCGGGCAAGTAAGTGCCCTCTTAAAAGTGTTTTAAAATGACCTAATGATGTACAACACCTTATTTCCAGTGGCAGGTCAATCCAGAGGTGAGGTGCCGCAACTGAAAAGGCACAATCTCCTTTTGAATTTAAGTAGGATTTAGGGACCTTTAATAAACATTTTTGAGATGACCTCAATGACCGTGTCGGAGAATAAAACTGGATCATGTCCATAATATATTCAGGTGCTAGACCATGCAAGGCTTTAAAAACATAATGTAAAACCTTAAATTGAACTTTAAAATTAACCGGCAGCCAATGCACCGAAGCTAGCACTGGGGAAAGACTGACCTGTTTCTTATTCATAGTCAGCAGTCTGATTGCTGCGTAATACTTGAAGATGCTTCAAAAGAACAGAGGGAATCCCCAAATACAACGAATTACAGTAATCAAATCTTGACATAATAAAAGCATTTATAAAACACTTCAAACCACTCCAAGGTTTTTTAGTTGCTAATGCAGATTTGCGGCAATAAGACATAGACCGGTTAACACATTTGGGAATGGTATAATAGGGCCAAATATTAGGCATTCTGTTTTAGCCTCATTTAAATGTAAAAAGTTCTGTGCCATCCATAACTTAATCTCATAGTAGCAAGTCATCAAATCACCTAACTCATCACAATCACCTGCATTCAGTGGAAGACAGAGTTGTGCATCATCTGCATAAAAATGGTATGCAACATTGTATTTCTGACAAATAGAACCAAGTGGAAGCATATATAAAGAAAATAAAATGGGCTTCAAAATTGATCCTTGGGGAACCCCACAAAAAGAAGCTGCAGAATCAGAAAAGTAATTGCCCAACTGAACTAGAACTTCTATCCTTTAAATAAGAACAAAACAATTTGAGAGCATTTCCACAAATGCACACCCATTGACTTAATCATTTTAAAGGATGGCATGATCAATCATGTCAAATGCTGTTGTAAGGTCAAGAAGAATCAAAATGGCACCCTTTCCTGAATAGGAAGCAAGCATAAAGGGCCCTATTTTAATGATCTAAACGCAAAGTGTAAAGTGCATGGCGCAGGTGCACTCAGGGCGTGTCCAAATCCACTTTTTTAAAAATTTGAAATTTTAACGATGGGAAAACGGTCCGTGCATTGGGGCACATTTTTGGAATCAATAAACCAACCAGTGTATCATCTCCCATTCCAAGGCAGATAGCTATTTACATGGCGGAATTTTTTGGCGGAAAAACTGAACACTTCTCAAGCGAAGAAATAAAAAAATTGCTTATAAATAACTCATTATGCTATATTATCACCAAACATTGGATTTAATCTTTTTGTCAAATTCTTTACTTTCATTTAGGCCTGGTTTTGTAACTTAAATTTGTATCCGTTTAATCAAAGGCCTAATTTATCTGAAAGTATTCACCTAATTTTTTGAGAGAAAAAAATATTATTTATGAATAATTTTCACAATATTAAATAAAATGTGGAGAAATTTGCACTGTTTATCACACTAATTGTTAAATCAGGCAGTTTGTATTGAAAGGCTTTTATTTTGTACAAAATGGCACAAAGTCACTCTTGTGGTCTTCCCTGGCCTCCGACTGGCCATTCAGAGTGAATGGTAAAGATCACAAAAAACAGGACCATTATTTTGAAATGCTCTTCAGTTTTTTGTTTACTTTTTAATATAATAACTTGAGATAGCCCTATATTATGAATACTGAAATAGTGATAAAAATCAATTCAATTTCAACTCAAGTTTATTTGTATAGCGCTTTTTACGATACAAATCATTGCAAAGCAACTTTACAGAAAATTTTAATAAGATAAATAAGAAAAGTTTATACAGTACAATATTTAGTAGTTTCTTATCAGTGGTGACTGTCAGTTGATCTGCATACGGCAGAAATGTACAGAAAAATTAATTAAAGATGTAATCAAACAGACGATGAACACTATTAACAGCAATTATTATATGATGCAATCACACTTATAGCTAAATTTGGTAGTTCTGTATGTTGTTTTAGGGTTAGCATCATCTGAGGTCCTCTGAGGGGTTGGCATCATCTCTTCTCCGGTGTTCTGGATCCAGATTGGAGCTTGTGTATATCCTAGTTACCAAAACAGAGAAACAAATAGAGACCTAATTAACGTAACTGCAGTTCCAACAAAGTAAAATTAATTAGTTTAACCCAAGCTGAAGAATAATAATGTGCATTTGATCAGATATAATTGCAGTCTAAAATTATCAGATGTATTATTTGAATGCTTAGCGAAAAATATATATGTTTTTAATCTAGATTTAAACAGAAAGAGTGTTTCTGAACCCAAACCAAAGTTTAGCGTTTTGTGACCTTAGGGATCGTGATGGATTGTAGGGTGGTAGAGGACTAGTTAGGTACGCAAGAGCTAAAGCATTAAGGGCATTATAGGTAAGTAATAGTATTTTGTAACAGATATGGAATTTAATAGGTAGCCAGTCAGGGGCGTCACTAGGCCCTTTTTAGGGGGGCTTCAGCCTAAAAAGGCGTGCATTTATTGATAGATTGCTAATGCTATGATATTACAGGGCTGCCAACTTTTGAGTTCAGTTTAGAGTGAGATTCTGGGGGCGTGGCTTTGTTATGGGGGAGGGGCTTACAGAGGGGCGTGGCTTGGTATGGAAAAAAATACAAACACAAAATCCTTGCATTTGCAGACGTGTGGACGGCTGATTACAAGCGTTCTTTTCTTGCCTGTCCCTGAAACTTTAGATAACATCCTATAACAGAAAATTCAAATTTATCCATACTGACACCACCAAATATCAAATATCTGGACATGATTGATGAGTTGTGATTGATATAAATAAAATAATTTTAATCTGGGATGTCGTTGACTTTCTGTTCTTAGAAAACAATAATTAACATTTACTACTAGGCATTAGGACTGTCAAAATGGCTGAAAAACTAAATTCGAATTTTTTACTTGTATATTATCAAAATTCGAATTATATTCAAATTTAAAATGCATAATTTCAGTTAGGGTGAAGAGAAGCTTTTTGCTTCTATCCTGATGCCACAAGAGGACGCATCGAGCAAAATATTACTAATGCACATTTAATAAATGCATTAGAATACATGACTGTTAAGTGAATAATATTTAAAAAAATGTTTATAAACCAATTATAATTAAGTTGCTTAAACAACTATAAACAAAACAGCATCATGTATACATGCATAGTTTAATACAGAGCGCGGAAAGCCAATCACAGAGTACATTTTTACATTTAAAAACATGAGATGCAGTGGGATGGGGAAAACCCACCATCAATTCTCGAGATAAGTTTTTAAAAAGTTAATTTTACATGGCTTTCTAAACATCCGGCTCTCTTGTGAGAGACGCGAGTATGCAAAATGCATTCTATGTGAACAGCTTGATTTAGGTTTTGATGTAAACAACGTCTTCTCCACATTGTTGTTCTTTTTTTCCGCAATATTTTGAAAGAACATCGCTGCAGCACTGCATCTACTGGCTTTAACTGAAAAGGCTAACAAGAAAATTATAATGCAATGAAACTTACATTGTCATGTCATCACATCTCGAGCTGCACTGATAAAGGCCAAAATATACTTGGGCCGTCCGCATTCACGCACCGTCTGCAATATGTCATTTTCATCATCAAGAGGGCTCGTGGACAGCTGCACCCCCCGCCCGCGTGCAGGCAATTTATGAGACGTACAACAGTGCATGCACGAGGTGAATGATGAGGCAGAAGTGGTACTGCGTGTCGAGCTCATCCGCCTTTGGAAAGTTTGGAATGTGAAGTATACCCGGGCAGGGCCTTAAAGCAGCCTCCTTAACGCACACCTAAAAATGTGGATTTTTATAAAAAATTCGACGAATATTCGAAAATATATATTTTTTTGACAGCCCTAAAGTTACTAGGCATGTCCAGATACTGTTTTTTTATGATAAAGTTATGTAAAATAACAGCTCAGTGATGCTGCAACAAACAGCTGTGCTAATGCTAACGTAATTCTATATAAACTACAGTATATAACAGCATAGGCCTATTAGTTACTAGCCTAAACTGGACGGAGACAAGATGCACCCTGTAACTAACTCACTGACCTGCCTGCGTTCACAATTCACACGGTTCAGATGGGAGGGAGAACGGCTGACTACACAGTTTATGGGAATAAATTGTGTATTTCCCTCACAATTGTCACAAAAAAACTAACTAAACTGTCTGTCTGGTCTCTCTGCGAGTTCATTTGCGAGATCATGCGGCGCAATTTTTTTCCTCACTGCTGCACGAGTCTGCGTGAGAATATGGGGTTGTGGCGTGAAAGCGTGAGAATTGGGTCAATTGCGTGAGTCTCACGCTGAATGCGTGAGAGCTGGCAGCCTTGATATTACATCTGCATCAGTGCAGTTCTTTGTCATAAATGCATTGCCGTTTCCATAATGTAATGTTACTGGAGCATTGGGAGCAACACGGGACGGTTCGGTTTCTCATCCAATACCAATACGTTTCGCTGCATTCACCTTCAGCCCTTGTGTGATAGTTGTTTTTTATTCCTACAAAAATGAAGTGATTAACACCCATGAATACATACTTTAGATTCAGAAAACGATCATGATTTATTTTCATTTACTTTTTAAAATTACAGACATATTATTATGTATTTTGACATTACATTATGCAGCCATGCACAGAAATGATTAAAGACACACATCATTGTCTGAAAGCACTAGATGGCCCAGAGAGAGAATGTGGAGTTATTTTGTTTTGTATTATTAAATATAGTTTTGTATTAAGTAATAATGAATCAGGAGGAGTGTAATGATACATAAATTTGAGTAAGCGTAGAGTAAAGGGATTTTTGATTTTCTTGATTTATACTATTTATACTAGATTTGTACTTGATTTATAGAAGTGGCAAATTGATAATTCATGTTGTTATTTTTAATAAATAGAAATAAATATAGAACAGATTAATCATATTGCCAATAGACAATTACATTCATACATGGTTTGTCTATATTCTTAATGAATATTAGCTGGTTAGTTAAAATACTTAAAATGACATAAATTTTCATGGGGTGACTTTATGAATATCCAACCGTATTGTTGATTATAAAGGCTAAAAAGCTAAAAAACTAAAATAATTTATATTTCATTGTAGATGGATATACAAAATTTTTTCTTGTCGTGCGGGAGTAGGTCTGCAAATGAGCAACAGTCAGGTGAGAATAGAACGTAGACAGCCTCTCACACACACAATACCACTGTGTTCCCGAGATTCATTTCAGTCATTGAACCCTGACATTGTTTTAATTGTCTGCCAATTTCCCTGTACATTTTATAAGAAAAAGCAGTGGTATCGTTAAAGGAAAAAATTCCTATCTGAGGTTTGTATGTGAGCATAGAAATGCAAACAGTAAAATGTTGTGTTTGTACTGGAAACATGTGTGCGTGTGTTTGTACAGTGAATGAATCAGGAGGTCTTCATTGTAAAAATTTACAATGACATTCCCTATTTTCTATTGGTCACATCCAATAATTATTTTTTTATTACAGTGTTGTATATGGCACAGTCAGTACTCCTACTCCCATTATTGGGGGCTGAGCCCCCCTAAAATCAAAATCCTAGAATCGCCCCTGATTCGTGGCATAAAAAATACCATGCTTTCATGTCCACTCTCGTGTTCAAGTTCTTTGTGCCTAAATCAGCGAGTCTAATCACCATTTAAACAAAGCAGCGTCGACGTGTGAGTACTATAACAACAAGCTGACAAATATAATGTAAAACTGTGTGAGTGGGTGCAGCAGAATTATCAGAATCCTCCGGTGTTCAAGCTGGATGCTCCATAACTGAATTGTCATTGTACAGCAGTGTAGTTTTACTACTTACGGTACTTAAAAATGTCGAACTTGTTTAAAAGACCCCTTCAACTCTGCGGACCCGGTACCGGGTACATAAATAGCATGCAAAATGTTCTATTTCATTTGCAAAACCTTCCTTATATGGTATCAGCCCATATATGGGTTCATTTGAAAGCTTGTTTTCTTTACAAAGAATACCATTAATTGGGGTTTTATGATTCATAAAGTAGTAAAATTAAGCTAAGATTTTTAAGATAACGATTGCGAATAATTTTTCATAAGAATGTGTATTTAAAATATTTTTCACAAAACAGTCAAGTCATATATCACAAGAAAGCTCTCATTCTCAAGAATTTTATTGTGTGACAATCACAGATCGAATTATCTTCAACAGAATCGCGAAGTAAAATCTCTCACCTCTGCAAATTATTATTTATCCATTAGCACCGCTTCAGTCAGCCGCAAACAGCCACAGATACCTATATATACCTACCTCGATATAATCTTTTAGATTAGAATCTCTTCTTTCAAACAAGACCATTTTTACGTTTCTGCGTGCTTCCATCGGTGAGATATAAAGCGTTTTGTCCAAGTGCGCACATAAAGAAAACACACTCTTGAGCCAGACGCGCTCTCCATATCAAATTAAGTGCCTGAGCGGCCGTCTTATAATATATCGATCGGATCTCGTTTGTGAAGCACTATTTGTCCCTTCAGCTGTCAGTCTGAGCCGTGGTGCTCCAGTCAGAGGTGCTGAATTTGACACCTCTGCGCCAACAGTGGGGGGAGGGAGTGGGCAGTGAGTGCCCATTTCCACCTCCGCCGGGGCAGCAGTGGCCGAGGGGATATTGTGTTCTCGGCTGTTTGTAAACACAGATCACACGCGGAAAGGTCGGAGGAGCACGTCGCGGTGATTATAAAATGTATAATAATCATACTACAAGTTATGGATGACCACCGTCGCTGTGGAGCGGACAGGACGCGCATCTGGTGAGGCTATACGCGTGTTAATTACTTTTATTTCTTCGAATCTTTATTTTGAAGCGTGGAAGCTCCGCTAACAATATGGTAAACTGTTTATTGACAGAAAAGTACAGTACATGATGCATCTTAGTGAAAGTACAGTAAATACACATGGATTATTACATTACTGTGTGAATGAACATATATTCGTTTGTTGATGTTCCGAAGGTTGTGTAGCAGCGTCCGGCTCGCGGATTTGCGCTGATAATGTGTCAAAACAAACAAAGAGATGTGAGTAAACAAAGGACGCAGTGATGGGGATGCAGGTCAGACTTCCTAATCATTATACCAATACAGAATGGACATAAATGAAATGATATGAAGCTGGAGATTGTGGATTCTATTTTAGATTGTGATAGACCAGATATATTTAATAATTTCAAGCAGTTTGCTAGTTTGCAGTTTGACTTATCCTCTTTCAAAGACTGTTCAGAAAACACACACAAAAAAAAGCACATTGTATTGAGGTGGTTCATCATATGTGAAACAACATACATAATACTATTTGTCACAAACAGCAGCTTTTTATGTAACTTCTGAGTGTTTTCTGTAAAATAATATACAGATATTGCATGTTTCCCCTCTGCATGTATGTATAGGAACATTTCATATTTGTGTAGGCAGAAATTGTATACAAAAAGGGTATTATTCCTTCCTTCAGTTGGAATGGAATAACTTTTGCATAGATTATGATAGAAACAAATTTCCTTTTTCCTTTATTAGCTGATATGTGCTGGAAACACATAAAATAGGTCTGAAGCTGCTAGGCCCTTCATTGCCTGAGGTATACAATTTCAAACTTCAGTTTATAAAAATAAAATAAAAAAGCGCCTTGTTTTTTTCCCTATTTATTATAACACAGACAGCATATATAATCATTTTTATCAATTTCAACAGTGTTTTATGTAATTTCAAAGGGTTTCCTTTAAAATGATACCAAACTTCTGTATTTACACCTCTGCATGTAGGAATGGGAAGCTTTTGAACTTGGGTAGGAAAATGGCAGACGGAAATCCCCAAAATTATGGAAGCATATGGGTAGCAATATTCAATTTGGAATGTAATATGCAAAATGACAATGCAATATGTAAAATAGCAATGCATTTCTGTATTTACATTTACATTTTCCAATACATTTGTGCAACGTTTGGTGCAAAATGAAAATGAAAATTAAATTACATAATTTTCATTTGCCATTTCATACACCAGTTTTAATATGTAAAATGAATACTAACTTTAACGCTTTATAAGTTGCAAAATTAAAATGAAAATGTATTGCAGAAATGATTAGATATGTGTAACATGTTCCAGCAAAAACTGTGGCAAAATTATCATTCAAATGCTATTTTTCTTAATTGCATTAACACTCACAGTTAGTGATGCACCGAAATGAAAATTACATAATGTAATTATGTAATGTAAATTACATAAACATTATGATAATTTACTTTCTTGCAGTTTATCTTGTCCTGCATAGCTTTTATTAGTGCTGCAAAATATTGAAGACAAAGGTTAAATGTAATTTTGTAAATGCAGCTATTAATTAAACTTACTACTTTTCCTTTCTAGTCTACTTTTCTACTTTCTAGTCAATAATTTTATCCCTTAAAACTGTTTTATCTTTGATAATCAAAATGACATTATTTTTTTTCCCTCTGTGAAATCAATTTCTACAGGCCTTAATATTTTAGCATGATTGTAACTTTTTATGCCATTGCTTCATTTATTTTACAGATCTATGAATATGCAAAATGCCCTGTTTATTCAGTGTATAGTATTTGACCTAATTATCTCAGTTTAAAGTTAGTTTAAAAATTCATCCAAAAATAATTTTTTTTATTTATTACTCACCCTCATGTTGTTCCAAACCGCAAGAACTTCATTCTTCGGAACACAAATTAAAATGTTTGTGATGAACTCCATGACCTTTCTGACCCTGCATAGACAGCAATGTAATTACCACGTTCAGTGCTAGAAAGGTAGTAAGGACATCTATAAAATAGTCTGTGTGGCATCAGTGGTTCAACCTTCACTTAATGAAACTACGAGAATTCTTTTTGTGGGCAAGTAAAATAAAAATAATGTCTTTGTATAACCATTTCTTCTCTTCTGTGTCATTCAACGTGCATTAAGTACCACCACACATGCATGTGATGCTGCTGACGTAGGAGCCGGCATTCTGACGTAGGACCCAGATACTCTGCACCTTGTTTACAAGCAGAGGAATGCACATGCATGTGTCGTGGCACTCTCGTGACCACACGTCAGGGACTGGCATGGAAGAGCAGAAATTGTTGAATAAAGTGTTTTTTTTTTTGCACAAAAAGTGTTCTTGTATCTTCACAACATTATGCTTGAATCACTAGTGTCACATGGACTAACTTAACAATGTCTTTTATACATTTCTGGGCCTTGAACATACAGTACATGAGTAGTTCACTTGCTGCCTATGCAGGGTCAGAAAGCTTAGATTAATTTGTGTTCCGAAGATGAAAGAAAAAAACTAATACAAAGTAAAAAGTTAAACCGCTTCAATGCAACAGGCCAGTAAATAAACTTGTTATAACAGTATCATTAACTTTTTTTCTTTTCTTTGAGGGAAGGCATCAAATCAACGAAAGAGGGTTGCAGTACAGCAGGGGCTGCCGTGGTTCATGCATGAGAATCCATCACAATTCATAAAGATTTGTAAGGTATGTGGAAAGTAAGGAGGCACGTTGGAGGCAATTGCATAGTTGAAGTTAAAGGGGTAGTTCACTTTAAAATGGAAATTCTGTCATCATATACTCACCCTCGTGTTGTTTCAAACCAGTATGAATTTCTTCACAAAGGAAGATATTTTGAAAAATGTCAGTAACCAAACAGTTAACTGGTCCCATTGACTTCCATAGTAGGAAAAAATATATACCATGGAAGTCAAGGGGACCAGTTAACTGTTTGGTTACTGACATTTTTCAAAATATCTTCCTTTGTGTTCAGCAGAAGAAAGAAATTCATACAGGTTTGAAACAACATGACCGTGAGTATATATGTCGACAATTTCCATTTTAAGGTGAACTATCCCTTTAATGTATTATTTCTAACTATGTGGATGGAGTATGTATAAGATTAAATTTAGCAGAGGATATGGTATACGACAATGTAATATTAGCAATAGCACTCTTTGGACTGTAATTGTTTCCCTTGGGGACATCTTAAAAAAGAATTTTCATGGACTCTCAGTGATAAAACCAATGCATTTGGATGATAATTTATTCACACTGGAGAAGAAAAAATCTAATACAAAAAAGAATCACATACTAGCCCTTGTAAATGTTGAAATTTCCTTACATCCCCATGAAAAACAGTTACTATCCAAAATAAAGTATATTTAGAGATATATTAGAGAAGGATTTAGAGAGATTCTCAAAGTGATTGAAATGAGTATTCGAGCACCACTTGTCATGAAGGTAGCACTTAACAATAATACTCAAGTTGTGTTTAAGTCTTTGAACTTCAGTGTTGAATGTGTGAAAGCACATTTTGAAGTTTGTCATTTTTTAATACAGCACACAGATTCCGAAGAAGAACTGATCAGGGGCATGACTCTAGGAATCATCACAGTGGTGGAAAATATGACAGACCCCATTCCATGCGACTCTTATGATGTGGCCCTTGTTAAAGAGGAAGCAGTTGTTCTGTGAGGACTTAGTGACATACCAAATGCGTATGTGAACATGGTGAGATTGCTTTATGCCCTTAACATAAACTACCCAAAAAACCTCAAATACACTTTTGAGGTAATTCAGCGGCTGCTGATTAACATTGGAGCGGATACATGAAGCGCAAGAGTGCACTCCCTTAAAAATACATTGTTAAAGATGTTGTTGAGGTAAGGTGTTGTGTATTACTACCAAAGGCCTGTGAATATTTTACAGTTTTATTTTCTAAGTTCTCTGCATCGATGGCCTGACAGCTGTTTTCAACAAGATTTCATGTGTTTGAAAGTTATTTCAGAATTTATGGGGTATTTTATTAATGTGAAAACTCTTAGTGTTAGTTTACCCAAAATGAAAATTCTTTTGTTAGATAATCACCCTCATGTTGCTCTAAACCCAAAAAAACCTATGTTTGTCTTTTGAACACACATCAAATTATTTTTAATGGAATCTGTGAGCTTTCTGTCCCTCCTTTGACAGCCTACACAACTAGCACTTTCAAGGTCTAGAACGGAAGTAAAAGTCTGGACCTTGAAAGTGCTAGTTGTGTAGGCTGTCAAAGGTGGGACAGAAAGCTCACAGATTTCATTAAAAATATCTTAATTTGTCTTCCAACAAAGGAAAGTCTTAACGGGTATTGGATGGCATGAGGGTGATCAATTAACAATGGTATTAACAGACTTTTTTTCAAATGAATACACTTTCCATGCATTTTTCTTAATACATTTTCACCATTAAACTTTATGAAATTGCAATACTTTTTTATTTGACAGATTAATTGTTTTATTTTGAAATGAAATAATTTTTCTGTAATTACTATATAATGTTGTTTTGAGTTTGTATTTATAAATATTCAGAATTGTTTAGAATTTTTACTAAGAGAAGTGTTCGCTGTATTTTACAGTTAAAGTTGTTACAAATAAAAAATTCATGGTAATCCTTTGAAAATGTTAACTGAGTTTGCCCTTAACATTTATTGAATTGTAAGGAAAAATAAAATCGTTTGTATTGGAATTATCTGTTAATTATTTGGTTGAATGTGTTATTGCAAGTTGAGAAAAAAATTGAGTTCAATGAACAAAGATTTTAGTACAGATAACTTGAAAATGTAAGTTATCGAATTTCAAGTCCAGGTTACTTGAAATAAGTTGTTGGGTCAACTATTTTAACTATGTCAACTAAACTTTTTTAAGTTGAACAAACTTGGTAGATTAAGTCAGTAAAACTTAACTGAGTCAAAGCAAAAAGATAACTAAAAAATGTAAGTTGAGTGAACAAATTTTTTTTTTACAGTGATGATGTTTAATTGTATTTTTGCATACCATTTGCTAATTCGCCAGAAAAAAAAAGAAAAAAAAAAAAGCCCTTTTACCATCTCAGAAGCACAAACATTAGCTATGGCCATATCAATTTCCAATCTTATGTCCTTTTTCATACACAATAGAAAAACCATAGATAATAGTCGATATCTATGTATTTAAGATAACTATACAATCTCTGAACAAGCATAACACAGTTAAATTCCAAACATTTAATATAATAGTTGTATATAATTACATATGTTGAATTTAAAGAGAATTGTCCAATAGCATCAACAAATGCTTATTATAATATATTATAATTAAACCATATATGTTCCCTAAGTAAACCATATACTCATTTTGTTCACATTTTCTATATATTTTTACCTTATAATCCACAAGCCCCAATGTGAGAGCCAGTGTAGTACATTTTATCTCACATTCACATTACGGTGAGCTGACGGGAGTGTAGTTACAATAGTATACAAGTAGTATACAATAGTTTAACATTTAATTTTTGGTATTTGTCAGACAGGCGACTTACAGTGCATTCAGGCTATGCATTATCAGCGTGTTCTCTGGGAATTGAACTCGCAACCTTTTGCACAGTTAACAAAATGCTCTAATCATTGATCCACAGAAACCTTACAGCAAGATTTGTAGTAAACATCTTTATTTTCATAAAATAAGTAAACTGAAAAAAAAAACTATATACCAATTGCAAAAGCAGATAATTCACATGACAGGTCTCTACAGGGAAATTGTGTAGCCATTTCCTCCTCTTCATCCATGGGTGGTGGAACATTTTTAGGCACATCAGCGCTATCCTGTCTCAGGGAGTATGAATGATCTTTCAATGTTTGGATATTGGATGGTACACAAAAGTGAAACTGAGCAAAAATAAGTTTGTTCTCTTTAAACTGCCATTTTATTTGTCATGCAATTAGCAGATGTGTTTTCTTTATTTCTTTTTCAGTTTTAAAACATTTGTTCGTTTGATTGACAAATAGCGCTACTAAACACATAGAAAAGTGTTTTATCTTGACCAACAAGACCCAATAAGGAACACTGTATTTCTTCCCTTAAAAATACAAAAACAAAAGGCTGTCAACCTATGTTTAATTCAGGTCAAAGGTCATCTACTAACTCTAACCAGCTTGGTCAAGATACTTAACCATGTAAAAACTACATTATGGCTTAGATTGAACTGAATGAAAGCAGAATTCAGCTAAACTAGAAATTTCCACATAAGAAATGTTGTGCAATCTAGTGCATGTCATCCTTTTCCTGTGCTACTCGTCCTTGTGGTGACAAACCCAGCTCACAGAACTAACAGTCACAGAATGTTCTGCCAAGTTTTTCAATGTTATGAAATGCAAGATCATAATCTAGAAATATCAGATATTACTGGTATTATCATAATGTCTGATACCTAAATCCGTTAAAAGCAAGTCTCATATGGTACCCATAACTGTATCTATCAGCCAAGAAGTTGACTGAGAAAATCCAGAGAAGAGCACAAGCAGGACACAAAGTAATGATGATGAACAAATGAGAAAGCTTGAAGGACATATAGATGTATTATGAATGTAGACACCACAACTTTAGTGATAAAGCATATTGTTAATGCACTAACTAAATAAATAAATACAATTAGTCCAAAATTTAACATGTTCTTATTTGAATTTCATATAACATCTCTATCAATTTTAAATAACACAGTTTTAATGCAAAATAATACATTTAATGTGATGCATATTTGTCACCCATACATAAATTGGTCAAATTTCTGTAATAGTGCTAATACATTTAATTGGTTTAAAATACACAATAACCAGTTTTATATATTTTCCATCAGTTAATCCAATTTGTTTTAATCTCATACATTTTAAGTAAGTGAATCTTGCTTGTTCCACAGCTAGCCCTATTTTAAAATGTTCCAGAATACAGGAATGATGTGTGTGTGTGTGTGTGTGTACTGGTATTCAGTACATATTAAGTATATTATTTTTTAGGTCCCCATGAGGAAATAAGCTTATGAATCATACAGAATGGATTTTTAAATTCTAAAAATGCAGAAAGTGTCCTGTGAGTGGTGGTTTAAACTTTAAAGGTAGGGTTAGGGTAAGGAAATAGAAAATATGTGTGTGATACATCCATTGACCTCTGGGTATCAGTGTTGATCCATCAGTGTAAAACAGATTTTCACAGTTTTAAAAATCAAACCTTTGGCATAAAAGAGCTTGTAAAATACACAATAAAGCACCCACACTGTCAATGTATGTGAGAACCAGCGCTACTTTTACATGTATTACTTTTTACTTACTTGAGTTACCAACACCTGTAGAAATCTGAGGCCAGCATTCACATAAATCTCAATGGCAGCTGCTGCAATCTTGGCTCAAGGGTGCTCAGTTTTGCTGTCAGCTGGTTTTGAGCTTCCATGTAAATCAATATATCAGATATAAAGTCAAAATTCAGAGAAATATATATCTATATCTATATCTATATATATATATATATATATATATACTGTATATATATAGTGTAATAAACTTGCAATTCTTAGAATAAAATGCCCCAAATAGCATGCTATCCCTGAAACAATGTCATGCCAATGTTGATGCATCAACACTAATCGCACATTATGTTTCCTATCACTTTTGCACTCGCAGTTAACGATGAAACAACGGTGAGATTTCATTGATGCCATTGAATTAATGTTATGCACCGATGTTGGTTAAATGTCACTTTTGTGCCCATTATTAATGATGAAACAATGGTGTGATTTAAAAAATGAATAAATAAATAAATAATAAATTCCATTATTCCAAATGTTACACAATGATTGATTCTTCATCACTGCTGTTGAATCAACCTTTTCAACGTTTGGGGAAAACCTTTTCAAACATAAATGACACGTTTCCAGTAGTTCAAATCAATTTGAAAGTTTAACACAATCGATGACAAAAAGACTGTAAAAGTGGGTCAGAAAGGACTAAAGCATTACAACCTTTAAAAATAACATTACTTTTAGTAGTCTGATGTCATTATAACTTGTGGTCCAATGGTTCAAGTTTTTACAGTCTGGCTTGCGTCAGTCTACTACCTCATTTCCTTTACATTCTCTGAAATATGAAAAAGACAGTTTGATGTTAAGACCTAGTCAATTCAGTTGTTGTACATAATCACATTCACGAATGTTAATACTTTAAACACAAAGGTGTTTAAATTAAACTAGGAGTAGGCTTAATCTAGAATAAAAAATGGATTTAGAAAAAAATGGATAGAAAATGTTTGATTTCTGACACACAGTTCATGTACAGATTACTAACTCCTGGACTATGAAGTCCTGAACAAAAATAAACTAGATTAATTAAAAAACAACTGTGGGAATCTGAATTAGCACAACAGATGAACCAAAAAAACAAACAATCAAAAGAAAAGGCTTAAAATTGTATGCGACTGAGAAGCAAATCCAAGGAAATCAATAGCAGCTGAAGATAGACTGCAGTAATAATAATAATAATAATATTAATAAAACTACTGAAGAAAACTTTTTTTTTATAGCAGCAAAGTAAACTGCACACATCAGGTGTCACATAAAAGAATAGGAATGCCTAGAAATATATTTGTAATGAATTATTGCATACATTCTTATTATCAGCTGTTGTTGTCAGTTTTTCAACATTCAAATTATTCTTATTTATTATGTTCTACATTAGGTATCAGGTATCTGAGAGAGAGAGAGAGAGAGAGAGATGGTCAAATATTTTTTGGCACCCTAAGAAAATATAATCAAAGGTGGTTATGAAAGAAAATCTGTATTGTACATGATACCCATATCTGATACTTAAGTAAAGAGATGGATTTTTATGTAAAGTTAATAGATTACATTATTAGGCTACTTTACCCATCGCCCATTTTCAACTAACATAATATATAAAGATGCAAAATGCATTTACTTACACTTCATTGAGAATCGAAATATATCATTTCTTTTTACTTAAGTACCAGAAATGGGTGTCAAACCATAAAATATTTGTATTGACTGACTTTGTATTTAATGTGAATTTAATAAAAAAAAAAAAACATGTAAGTTGCTAATTAGCCTGTAACACGTTCATTGTACAAAAAGAGACTAATAACCTTTACATTATCAAAGAATATTTTAACTTCAGTCCAAGCAGTCTCAAAACCTCCCATAATAATCTCTAAAACTGTTTAAACTATGAAATTAATATTCTACTTACATATTTTCACCTTTTTATTGCTTCTGATGAGAGGATTAGCCAGAGAATTCAGTCAGCGAGTGCACGCGGTGTGAAACAGTGTTTTTCAGTGATGACTCATCTGAAGGCCTTTGATTCGTCCTTATATTCATAAACTCAACAGAATCATATGTGATTGGTTAGAATGCGCAGTGCTTTAAAAACACATATATTGAATTTAGCAGCTGGTGATATTTTTCTTTTTTTATATATAGTTTACGGAACAAACTGCACATTTCACCCAAATTTGTTTGGTGTAATATGATTCCAAATTTAAGGGGTAATGTAATCAATGACGTACATCCGAGTAATTAAGACGGAGGGAAGTTTGCAGAACCTTCAATTATTAAACCTGTTGATTGGAACCTTCAGTTATTGTTCTAATGGTGGAAATGGAAATGTTCAGTGCTTTATATTTATATATATTTAAAAATTCAAACTTTGTGCATAATTCAAACCGGTTTACTAGAGTAATATTTTATTGGGGTATCTGTTCTTTTATTCAAGTACTAGATTTGTGGGACACAACCTGATTATTATAGTGTACAGCACAACTGTTTAGCAGAAGTTATTTCATAGTTATATTTCTTGAAACTTAACTAGTTGATAATTAATAGTAGTTCTTCAGGTGGTATGACAGAATATACAGGTATTAGTTATTGTTTAGCTAACTGTTACTTAACACAATCATAAAAGTATATTACATACTGATTAGTTAACACATCTTCCTTAGTAGTTAACAGTAGTGAGTTAAGTCTAAATAAATAATCACCTGTTAGTTCTTTAATAATTCCTTATTAGTTATGAAGTAAGAAACAGTATTCTAAAGTGTTACCGAATACTTCATAAGACCAATAAAAAAAGCATTTTTAGTGAATTGTTGGCCTTCTGGAAAGTATGTTCATTTACTGTACATGTACTCAATACTTGGTAGGGGCTCCTTTTGATTTAATTACTGCCTCAATTCAGCGTGGCATGGAGGTGATTGGTTTGTGGCACTGCTGAGGTGGTATGTAAGCCCAGGTTTATTTGACAGTGGCATTCAGCTCATTTTCCTCTTGACAGTACCCCATAGACTCTCTATGGGGTTCAGGTCTGGTGAGTTTGCTTGCCAGTCAAGCACACCAACACCATGGTCATTTAACAAACTTTTGGTGCTTTTGGCAGTGTGGTTAGGTGCCAAATCCTGCTGGAAAATAAAATCAGCATCTTCAAATAGCTGGTCAGCAGAAGGAAGCATGAAGCGCTTCAAAATTTATTGGTAAACGGGTGCAGTGACTTTGGTTTTCAAAAAACACAATGGACCAACACCAGCAGATGACATTGCACCCCAAATCATCACAGACTGTGTAAACTTAACACTGGACTTCAAGCAACTTGGGCTATGAACTTCTCCACCCTTCCTCCAGACTCTAGGACCTTGGTTTCCAAATGAAATACAAAACTTGTTCTTATCTGAAAAGAGGACTTTGGACCACTGGGCAACAGTCCAGTTCTTCTTCTCCTTAGCCCAGGTAAGAAGCCTCTGACATTTTCTGTGGTTCAGGAGTGGCTTAACAAGAGGAATACGACAACTGTAGCCAAATTCCTTGACACGTCTGTGTATGGTGGCTCTTGATGCCTTGACCCCAGCCTAAGTCCATTCCTTGTGAAGTTCACTCAAATTCTTAAATCGATTTTGCTTGACAATCCTCATAAGGCTGCGGTTTTTCTTCCACACTTTTTCCTTCCACTCAACTTTCTATTAACATGCTTGGATACAGCGAACAGCCAGCTTCTTTGGCAATGAATATTTGTGCCTTACCATCCTTGTGAAGGGTGTTAATGATTGTCTTTTGGACAACTGTCAGATCAGCAGTCTTCCCCATGATTGTGTAGCCTAGTGAACCAAACTGAGAGACCATTTTAAGATCTTTCAAGATGAACACTTACTGGACTGAAGCAGGTTAGCGTTACTAACAGACAGTCAAATATGTGAGTGTCAAATATGATCATCAGGCTTTTGAGAAATGTTAGTTGAACCTTTACATTCACTGTTCCTCAGTGCAAATCTCTAAAACACCTGAAATCTTTTAAGGATTTTTATTATCTCTCCATCATTACTTTAATGCATTGCATTAAATGTTTTGATCATAAACCTAAGCATTCATGTATCATCTTAAGACGTATTAGAAGTTCATGTTATATCTGCAATATATGTTATAAAGATCTTATTAACATTACACTCAGAATTTCATCGTACTTTTTGACCAAATAAATAACAGCATCTGCAACAAACAGATGTCTCTGTATAAAAATGTTCCTCCATATTTTTACTCTATCATACTATATGAGCCATAAAAGCCTGATGTTTCAATTATTCTCCTAAAATAAAAAATAATAATTATTTCATATGTCAGGGATTTTTTAGCAAACCCTTTAGACCTCAAACAGATATAACCACTCTGATCCTCAGTGGCTCCCATCAGTGCTCCAGCAGAGAGGATGATTAGAACTCAGATAATTAAATTATTTAGACAGCATTCGGTTTGCTCCATCTCAAACATCACACAGGCCCTGACATGCATGACAGGTGTGTACGAGCAATGCCTACTCAGGATGTACAGTGTCTTTAGTGTGTCTTTCATATATTCTTTTTGGCAATGATGCAATAGGATATTGGTTCATCAAAGAACCTTTCACTGATCAGTTCTTATAAAATATGTATATTTTCTTTGTGTGAAAAACATTTTTATAATCTAAAGAACCATTTTCAAAGAAGAATATTTAGTTTGAAGAACATTTTAATAATCAAAAGGACTTTATATATAAAAGAGTTTTTTTCAGCATTGAAAAGATTTCATGGATGTTCTGTTGGCTGACTTTAGAGGACCATAGACTGGATTAAATTGGCTAACAACTAGTTTGGCCAGGTTAGGAAACCAGGTAGGTCTACCTACACCATCAAATCAGTTTTAGCTTATTTAACCATTATGCTTTGTTCAGTCATTTTGACCTGAAAATAATTTTCCTTTTCTCCAAAATGCTGATTATTGTTATCAAGTTGGAAAAAAAAACTTACTGACTTTTCTCACAAAGGGTATAAAACAACTACTAATTGATAATATTTTAACTTTGGGTGGATTTTTCCCGTTGATCTTAGATCTTGCATCTCTGTTTATTGGAAAAAAAACAACAAACATAAAAAAACACCTTAATTGTGGATAATTTTGGAGTGTTCACTCATTAACGTTTCACAACATAAGACCAACGAATTGGGTTCAAGCTTAGAGAGACCAATCTACTGCCAAGCCAGTAACCTGGCCGCTCAGCAGGTTGTACAGAAGCTATGGCAACAGGACATGACGCTCTGTTCCCTCCTTCAGGGAGAGAGGGTTACCATACGTAACTGATATGTTCCCTTTCATACTTTCATGTGGGATTACCGTCGAATTGGGATCCCTATCCAAAGGGCCATAGCTACTGCCCCTTCCAATATCCTGTGGAATCCTCCTGCGCCCCTATTTTTTGGAGCAGGTTAGGGCTTACCACAAGAAGACCAGTTACCGCTGCTATGACACTACCCACTCAATAAGACTGGATAACACTGGGAAAATTTACCAATCCTTCCCAAAGGAGGTTTTGGAAGCACTTACACAGATGAACTACCGTTTAGGCAAATATAGAAGATTAGAGGTGACTGTAACCCTCTTGGAAAAATAGCAGAAAGCCTGCCATGTAAACACAGGCTCTGAGGCTATACCAGGGGTAGGCAAGTTCAGGTCCTAGAGAGCCATAGACCTGCAGAGTTCAGCTTCAACCCTAATCAAACACACCTGAACAAGCACATCAATCCATTCAGGATTACTAAGGTACAGGCAGGTGAGTTTTTTTTTTTTTTCAGGGTTAGAGCTGAACTGTGCAGGACTGCGGCTCTCTAGGACCGAACTTGCCTACCCCTGGGCTATACCGTGGACTTTACACATATGGAATATACTTAGGTCTCTACATATGGAACCCAGCCCTCTACCGGTTCTCACAAATTCATCAAGTGAGGGCCAGGCACCGGACGCTCTGCCACATCTGGCTGCCGAGGGGACAGAGGAGCTTGACAGGGTCTACGATGTGGACTCTCTGGAGTGGTTTTAGCAAGCCGACCCGAAGCTGAGGCCTCTCAGTGCTTCTACCCATTTGAGGTGAGAACACAGGAGGAGGCTATAGGCTGTCATGAGGAGCATTAGCTCCGGGAACCATGGCCGGGTGGGCCAACAGGGCGCAACTAACAGGACCTTTATCTCATCCTCCCTGACCTTCTACAGTGTCTGTGGTATAAGACTCACTGGGGGAAACTCATACTTGCGCTGGCCCCACAGCCAGCTGTGTGTCAGTGCGTCAGTGCCAAGTATTCCCTCAGTCAGGGAGTAAAACAAGTGGCAGTGAAAAGTTTCTGGAGATGCAAACAGGTCTAACCTAAGCAGCCCTAAAATAACTCCAAATCGGCTGGTATTTCTGGGAATGGAGTCTTCATTCC
Organism: Carassius carassius; assembly: GCF_963082965.1. Taxonomy (NCBI): domain Eukaryota; kingdom Metazoa; phylum Chordata; class Actinopteri; order Cypriniformes; family Cyprinidae; genus Carassius; species Carassius carassius. The sequence continues at coordinate 16,273,323 of NC_081760.1, read as the reverse complement.
CCTGGGAGAGCAGCTCATGACAGTTCATCAGCTGCCCGGATGTGCAGACCAGGAATGTGAATGGCACAACACAACTTCAGATGCTTCTGACTCCAGAGGAGGAGTTGGTGGGTGAGTTTCGACATGCGACCTTTGAGATGGATCAAGGCAAGGCGCACTGCCAGCAACTCAAGGCAGTTGATGTGCCACATGGAGCAGCCCCAGCAGCGTGACTGCCCCTGCAGCTGCCATATGCCCCAAGAGCCTCTGAAAAAGTTTCAGTGGGACCACCTTCCTGCTCTTAAACACATTCAGGCAGATCAAAACTGACCGAGCACATCCTTGCAAGCAGAGCCTCTGAAACGGTTTCAGTGGGACCACTGTCCTGCTCTTAAACACATTCAGGCAGTTCAAAACTGACTGAGCACGTCCTTTCATGAGGTGTGCTCAACCGAATCCAACTCCATACTGAAAAAAGAGATCCTCTCCAATGAGAGTTTGCTCTTTTCCCAGTTGACCCAGAAGGCCCAACTGGCTAAGTTGCAGGAAGCACCAAGTCCCTGTGTTTGCACAAATGATCCTGAGACTGAGATGGTATGAGCCAGTGGATGAAGTAATTGAGAATGTAAATGCCCTGTTCTCTTGAGGAACAAGGGCTGCCTCCGCAACTTTTCGTGAAGACATTGGGACACAGGGACAGCCCGAAGGGAAGGACCTCGTACCGATATGCTCGTCCTTTGGACTTAAACCACAGCCATGGTCTGTGGTGTGGAAGGATCGACACATGAAAGTACGCATCCTTCGGGTCGATTGCTGCAAAACAATCTCAGGGATTGATGCACCCAAAGATGCATTCCTGCATTAACATCTTGAATGGTAACTGGTCAATGGTCCGGTTCAAGACATTAAGTTTAACCCTCTGGAGTCGATTAATGCGGATATGCGTTATGAGTCATTTTCTCCTGATAACCCTGAAAAGAACTTAAATTACACTTTTAGTTTTAATCGTACAGATAAGAGCAATACATCAATCGAATCTGTAAAGGGTCTACTTTTTTTTGGATACAGACATAATAACAACAAAACTTTGTGCACTTATAAAATAAAGATAACAAACAAGGTGTGCTGTCTGCAGCCTTTGTCTGCGCTGATCTTCATTTACAAACACGTCATTAAAATGAACTGTAACTCTGTGAATACTCAATGGAGACATGAAAGAGATATCTATAGAAAGCTTGACATGTCTACTTTTAAACTAAACAAGTGCCGCCAAAAACAGATATTCTGTGATAAAGTAATCCATATGAAAACAACGCGATGTCCGTATAATGATGTCCCAACATTTTACTAGTTAGACTTTTTCCAAATACTTTTTCCAAACTATAATTCCTGACTAAATGTATAATCAAGTGAAACATCATGAAGTTTCAATAACAATATACAATACTATACCATTCAAAAGCTTGATGTAAATAATATAAATGTAACAAATAGATAACTGTAACAAATGTAAAAACAATGCTGTTCTTTCAATTTATTCCCCCTAAAAAACCTGAAAAATATTCTCAGCTCTTTTCAACATTAATAATAATGATAATAATAATAACAATAAATGTTTTTTTTGTAGAAAATAAGATTGTTAAAAGGATTTCTGTAGGATTGTGTGACTGGAGTAATGATGCCAAAAATTAGTTTAAAAGTCAGCTTTGATTGTTCTAATAAACTGTTTAACTGCTCCCCCAAGTGGATAAACTACAAACATAAACTACAAACATAAAATTGTATACAGTCGTGGCCAAAAGTTTTAAGAATTACATAAATATTAGTTTTCAAAAAGTTTGCTGCTAAACTGCTTTTAGATCTTTGTTTCAGTTGTTTCTGTGATGTACTGAAATATAATTACAAGCACTTCATATGTTTCAAAGGCTTTTATCGACAATTATATGACATTTATGCAAAGAATCAGTATTTGCAGTGTTGGCCCTTCTTTTTCAGGACCTCTGCAATTCGAGTGAGCCCACTCCCTTGGATGAGAAGCAACCCCACACATGAATGGTGTCAGGATGCTTTACTGTTGGCATGACACAGAACTGATGGTAGCGCTCACCTTTTCTTTTCCGGACAAGCCTTTTTCCAGGTGCCCCAAACAATCGGAAAGGGGCTTCATCTGAGAATATGACTTTGCCCCAGTCCTCAGCAGTCCATTCACTATACTTTCTGCAGAAGATCAATCTGTCCCTGATGTTTTTTTTGGAGAGAAGTGGCTTCTTTGCTGCCCTTCTTGACACCAGGGCTTTTCCAAAAGGCTTCGCCTCACTGTGCGTGCAGATGCACTCACACCTGCCTGCTGCCATTCCTGAGCAAGCTCTGCACTGGTAGCACTCCGATCCCGCAGCTGAATCCTCTTTAGGAGACGATCCTGGCACTTGCTGGACTTTCTTGGACGCCCTGAAGCCTTCTTTACAAGAATTGAACCTCTTTCCTTGAAGTTCTTGATGATCCTATAAATTGTTGATTTAGGTGCAATCTTAGTAGCCACAATATCCTTGCCTGTGAAGCCCTTTTATGCAACGCAATATGCAACTCTACATGCAAGACAGGAGCATCAGTTGGGGGGACGCTGGGTAAATTGAATTGCATAGCTGAGTCTGATGGTCCCCAGGTACCAGTGAGATGGTATGGATAGCCAGGTACCCAGACACCACACAAGCTGGACCAGCAGGACCACTGACGTACCCACAGTGGGACAGGGAGTTGGAATGCAGGCACCTGAAGAGGGGTGTGAGTGTGCAGTGCAACACTTGCCTGGTTTTCACGGTTTGTCAGAGGGTGCATCAGTCGGGCCTTTGACAACAGTCTTGAAACGCCCCCTGCTGCCCACTGGCGAGAGAGGAGTGTGACTGTGGTCTGGCATTGGTCCCACCGAACTCGCAGTGACCTTTTCTCGCTCGGAGAGCGAAATCAGCCGCAGTTCGGAGCTATTTTAGGACTTCCAGATTGTGACCATCCTCATGCAGATCCCTCATTGCTTTAGCCTGAGGAACCTGCAGTAACGCGTAGCATGTAAGGTGGAGGCAGCTTCTCCACAGGCCGTATAAGCATCGCTGGCCAGATGAGTACCTACAGAGAGTATTAGTATACAACTGCATCGCAGCCGACCGCTCCACCAGGGGGGACTTCGGTATACCCCCTAGCTGCACCACCATCAAGGGTGGCGAGGGAGGAAGAACCAGCAAATCGGTTTCCGGCAGTAAAAGGTGCTGTCCATGACCTGGTGAGCTTCTCATGTACCTTCAGGAAGAAAGGCACTGAGGTGGGGACCACCCCGTAGAACCAATCGTCCAACCTTGAGGGCTCGGGACATGGTGGGAGTCTTGACTCAAGCCCTACCTTTACGGCTTCCCAGGAAAGCATAGCTGTTATTTCCAGATTCAATTCAGGCATTGCTACAGTCCCGGAGGACAGAAGCGCAGCCAAATCTACCTCTCTATTATCTTTAAGAAGACACACCTTTGAATGCTCTTTTAGGGAGAAAACTCTTGTAGCATGCTGAAGTGCACAGGGAAGATGGCCACCTGCAATGCAAACGGGGGGTAGTGTAGCCTGGTGTGTGCAATCCACTCGACATGGGAAACCATCAATGCTGAAGTGCCGTACCACCAACACGAAGAGCTGTCAAAGAGCGCACTGAACTTGTTCAGTCTTTTTCTCTCAGTGGAGTAGTTAGGAACAGAACGATGTGATTGCTTGGCTCCAAAGTGCATAGCTGAATATGCATTGCACCTGTTGCCTATTTATACTCATACTGTGATTAGCAGCAGCTAGATGCAATAATTGCATGCCAATGTGCATTGGCTCATTACGTTTACAGAGACCAAGTAGATTGGTCTCTCTAAGCAAGACCCCAGTTCGTTGGTCATCCAACATGACGTTGAGAGTGACAGACTAAAAGGGAATGCATAGGCTCAGATCTATAACCAATATAGAGAGATTTACTGTATAACCAATTTTTAAAAGGCCGGTTACCTTTGACCAGGAAAATAGTTTTTTTGTTTGTTTTAAACTTACAGGAAAATGACCAGTACATTAACACATCGACACCAGTAACTAGACACATTACTCTGAAATCACTTTAAACACCTGTTAATGATAATTAATAATAGACCATTGGCCTCTTAAATACATGATGGATGATTTACATTTAGAAAGATGATGACTGCTTAACCTCATCAGATGCAGGACTCTTAATTTTCATTATTATTAATAAGAGATCTCCTGCATGAACTGCATTTTGACCTAATTAATTTTACAGACATCTCTTGTATTGCTGTCGAGATCTTGATTGGATTTTCCATCAGCTGTGGAGCTTTAACATAACTGATGGAGATGACTATATGTCACATGCTTTGTAATGCCCCAGATGCCCAATTAGTCCAGAATCCTACCCTGAAAAAGATTTGTGTTGCAAACTGGCAGTATAATGTGTGTGATGATGTGAAGTGAACTGTTCCTGAGATAACAGCAGCTCTGTGAAGATTATACTCACTGATCATTAGATATCTATCATGGAGCTTGACAGGGATAATCACAGATACTGAGGCGATAATATTTGGCTGCATTTATTAAAAGAGAATAGATGGAAGTTTTGTAAGCAGGATTAAGTCAAAGGAAATAACTCAGCATGTTCCTGACTTGCTGTGAAGAGCTGTTCGCAACATCAGAGTTCGGAAGGAACTTCTGTTTTAATGAATACTTATGTGGACTTCAAGTGGAGTCTGAAATTTTTTATTTACGAGGTCCATCCACAAGAATCAAGGAAAGCTGTATTTACAGTACAGTACAAGTAGGATACTCAAGAGTTGCTGTGATGTGACAGTGGATGGAGTATGTTGATGTGAAACATGGTAATGACAAGGCCGTCATTTGATTTCTATTTTATTTATTGCCATACATAAACAATAGAAATGGTTGATAACACTTTCAACGAAGCCCGTATTTATAATACATTATAAGGGTATTCTTAAGGCATTATAATGAATGCATAATGCATTATAAAAAAATAATTATAATATGTAGTATCATCTCATGAATATTCATAAGAACAGTTTTAATATATTATAATATTTACTCATTTGTGGTTATAGCTTTTAACATTAGCTCCACTCACAAGCTGTAGTAAAATTTTACCAATGAGCACGCTACTCCTTTCTGAATTCAGAGTTCTCCTTTCACGTGAGAAATATGAGTTTTTGGCTAGCTTGCAGTACGCTTACCCATCTGATTCTAACGATCATGCTGTAGGTCAAGCCCCCTCTCTCGTTGAGAGCTAGCTGAGTTTATGCTCCCTCAGCTAGGTAACCTACTGTTAGCTGTTCCAGAATTGGAACATGCTGTAGGTTGAGCCCCCTCTCTCGTTGAGAACTGGGTTGTGTTGCTCACTCAGTTAGATATTTACTATATTTAGATATTTAGATATTTTCTTGAGCTGTTCATCTTGGGCACCAATTTAGCTATGTATCCTCAGGATACCTATTTAAACAGAGTGTTGCTACTAGGGATCTGTTGAGACAGTTCCTTCAGCAAGCTTATGCAAGAGCAAGCAGTAGCCCCTGTGTGACAGGCCAAGACTTAGTATGATGCTAGGCTCTTGGTCGTATCCCTTTAAAGGAATCTATTTTTGATTCCAAACCTTGAGCTCTACCCCGGGCCCAAGAGTCTGGCCCTGTCAGGTAAGTGTGGGTATGTATCCTAGGCCTTTGGCTATAAGGGATAATGTCACGGACAACCGTCTAATGTCCCAGGGGCAACTCCCATGGAAATGGTAGAGTTGGTACTTAGTGTTCGCCATGGTTCTGGCCTGCACTCCCCTCAGCATGGTGGCATGGGTATACTGTTCCCCACAGCGATCCCTAGAGGCCGCAGTTTGAAGTTCCCTTGAAAGGGAATGTCTTAGGTTACTTATGTAACCATGGTTCCCCGAGTATTGCATCCTCTAGCTTCCTGCACCGGTAGTGATGTCATGGGCTGTTGTCGGCCAGTTGGTGTTTTTCAATGTATGCTTCAGACACGGGTCATGGCAAGGCATTCCCAATAACGACACCTAGAGGACGCAGTGTCTTGTTCCCTACTCAGAAAACAATTCCAAAAAACAGTAATTTTCTTGTCATGATTAGAACATTATTTAAAGATTCCTAAAACATTTCATTCTTACATCTTACTAACTTTAGTTTTACCTAAAGTATGTTATTTAAAAAAAATCATTTTTAATCTAATGTGACAAAATGTTTTCTTGTTGTGATTATTATGTTACAAAGGTTACAATCAAAAGGACCCTTTGATAACTTTTGAAGAATGTTTTCTTAACCTTTTTAGAATGTTCCTCAAGTACAAACAACATCATAAGGGAGTTTTGAGGATGTTTATCTCAGAACATTTTCTTTCAAATTTATGAGAATGAAGGCTATCAGAATATTTATCAGAATGTATCACACCTTAAACATTAAAAACCTTTTACTAAAAACATTTATATTACTTTAAAAAAATGTTAATGAAAGTTGTGAGAACATTCCCTGTTAACTGGGAAGCTTGAAGGCAACGTAAGTCAGTAATACTGGAAGAATCTTTCATCTCAGTGGCAGTTTGTCACATTTATTACATAATCAGCAGCTAACAGAGAGAGGGTCAGCTGCAGTATTAATATCTGTTTCTGATCAGTGGAGGCTCGTGGGATTTAAAATAGAGAAGGCACACTGATTGTATTGGCCTGGGGATCCCTGCCTATTATTATTATTATTATTATTATTATTATATGCTTAACCACTTTAAAATGGCTTTTTGGTTACTTTTAGTCAAAACATGTAAAGAAAATGACACACATAGAGCAAGATAATATGACTTCACTTACCTGGCCTATCACTTGAAGACATCCATACCTTCTTAAAAGTCTGTGTTAAAAGAGTTCTGCCTGTTGTGCCATTTAAATAAGCTGACTGCTGTAGACTATATCCAGCTTAGGCGTGTTCTCCCTTTATTTTTAATTTGTATATACACTGTTTGAATGACAGCTTGGTTATACTGTTGGCAATCAAATATTCAGTATCGCTACCAGAGGTGGGTAGAGTTACATTTATTTTGTTACGTTTACTTGAGTACATTGAGGTTATATATAAATATATAATACATACTTTAAAATATTATTTATTTCAGTGATGCAAATCAGAATTTTCAACAGCTATTACTCCAGTTTTCAGAGTCATGATCCTTCAAAAAATAATTGTACTATATTGATTTATTACCAGTGCTGGAAACAGTTTTGCTGCTTAATTTTTTTTTGAACATGTGGCATTTTGTTATGAATTATTTGATGAATAGAAATATAAAAAGAACATCATTGATAGTAAATCAACATATTGGAATGGTTTCTGAATGATTATGTGTCCCTGAAGACTGGAGTAGAGGCTGATGATATACAGTGTATATGTGTATGTGTGTATATGTGTATATATACTGTACACACACACACACACACATTACATACATTTTAACTAACTAGTAACTAACTAGTTGAGTAGTTTTTTTTTTTTATCCGATACTTTTTTTTTACTCTTCCTCAAGTTACTATCCAGACTAGTACTTTTAGTTTTACTTCAGTAAATATTTCTATAAGTACTTTTACTTTCACTTGAGTAAAGTTTTTGGGTACTCTACCAACCTCTGTTCGCTACTCATCATAAGTACTTCGTACATTATCAGCACGACGCGAGAGTTCAAACTAATAGCATATAATTTAGGTCTCTATGATGATTGGTTGATATACAAGAAGGGAGGCAAGCCTCCTCTGCAAGGTTTCTTTTCTCAACACTCCTCAGCACTGAAAGTGAACACTCGATGGTGATTGCCTATTTATTAATTTTTTACCAAAGTAGGCACAAGAGCTCAGCTCCCCTGCCTCCCCAAACGAGCCGCCACTAGTTCCGATCAAAGTTGCACATCAAAGGGAATTTATGCAGGATGTTGGGCTGGTTTCTGCCACAGGCACTATGATATTTCACCCCATACCTTTTTGATGTTCTGCACAGAAGTGCATGTTGAATGAGGGTCATGAAGTTGACCCCACACCTTCCAAACTGTGGAGGATTCACTGTCTGTAAGGGTTTATAAGTGTGTGGTCTGCTTGCAGTTTTATTCAAACTAAAGCCGTAAATCTTTAACGTGAAAGATTTTCATCATTTGTTCATGCACATCATGCCTTCCAGTGCTCTAAACGCCACAGTTTCAACCTTATGAATCAGTCACAAGCTGTTCACAGTGATCAACATTACGTGTTAAGGAACGTTACGGATCTTTTGATATGGATCGTTAGGGTGAGCGGAGGAGTCATTATTTGTTTCCTCAAGGAGCCTGAAGCAAGGCTACAAAAGGTCTCTTAAAAATGAGACTGTGGCTTTCTGGCTCATTAGCCTGAGGGAGAAGCTCTCTGGCTGTGGTCTTCCATTACTCCGGCATCTCTATACCCTCCATAGGAAACGTTCCGGCCTCACAACTGTTCATCATACCACTACATGTAAGAAATTTCTTCCTCTGGGATCAGTGTGGTTAGTTGAGCACAAGTAAGTGCGAGATTCTAAAGCTTTGGTTTTAGAAGATATGGTAATTTCTTTATTTTTACGTAAAAAATAAATAAATAAAATGAATTAATAATCAGGTACTAGTATAAAACCTTATATGGTCAAATTATTTGTATTTTATGTTATATGCTTAAAATGTGTTTTGTCATAATTTTTTGGACAACACGATTGTACACTGTTGACAAAGAAAATTTTGTTATAATGTTAATGTGAATAATGTTAAGTGAACTTTCCACTTGCAAACATTATGGGAATGCTCCTTTTTTGAACGTTCTGAAACAAGATGATGTTTCATTAACAAGATCAGATAATCAATCAGTCTGGCCCAGGTGGAGCTCATCAGCTAATTACCTTAACAAGCACAATACATATATATACAGCCAACTTACCTCTATTCCGCAACTGTTTTCCAGCATTCAGTTTTGCTCCTTTGGCCATTATATCAGAGTCTGAACTTTTTCTGTAGAACGACAAGACCTGTACTGGGGATTGTTCCTATGCTCTGTCACAATCTGCAAACCCTAGGCTCAATCCCTTTCGGCCAGTCACTGCCACCAAGCACCATGCTTCATCAAGGCTGCTACTCTGCTCGATCAGCCACACACTCTCCTCAATGCATAGGCTTTACCTTGCCTCCACTGGTGAGACTTCCAACTTGTTCCCTCACATCATGTTAATCGGCCATGCCAATATATCCTCAGATTAGAAAGTGAAAATTATTTTAAACCTGAAGCAAACACTGATTAATTCTGATGAACCATTCGTGTGGAGGTAAACAAAGCATGTCTGTAAGATCTATTCTTCACCCTGCAAATTAGCCAAGGCAGCCAATAGATTGAGCAAAGCCCTCGCTCGACACCACCATTGTCCTGCACATAACCTGGCTCTTCTTGAGCTTTGGGTCGCAGCAGCAGGCCTCTAATGAGCCTGGGCCACGCTTCAGATTTCACCACAGCAAAGCCTCATTCGATTCATCCAGTACTGCCGCTCCCTACACGCAGAGTATGCAGTTTGCATAGGGCACCAACTCCCAGGGGGGCACCATCCCAGTTGCTCCTAAAAAAGGGGAAAAAAACGCTGCACCATTCCAATCGGGACTCGCAAACGCTTGCACCTCATGTTTGCGGCTGAAAGCAAATTATCATAATTGATGGATGGACATCTGTGAAATGACATCAGCAGTCCGGTGCAGAGAAAAGAAAATGAAAGACGGTAAAAAAACTGGCATAAAGTTGGCTTGACGTTGGACGTATAATATTCGCAAATTTAGGGACCGTCTCTAAAGTTGCATGCAATATTGGTATAAACTTTTCTAACGTCAAAACGCATTAGCAATGACATAAAAACAATTGTAAACTGTTCATCTAGGTGTCAACTATAATGTAAATCGTGTAAATTATTCAACTTTTTTCCCAACGAATGGGCACAAATTTAAAGCTCAATAGCATTTGAGGAGAATATACATTTTTACTATTTATTCAAATAAATTGTCAATAATTTGTTAAAGGTAAAAACAAACCCCGTGCATCACTTTCAGGTACATTCATAATCCTGTAAAACCTTTTTGGCTGTTGACATTAATAACAAGTTTTAATGTCAGAAATAATTTCACCACCGCCAACGCATCTAATATTCTCTCTGACTTTCCATGTTTTTCAAAAAATTTGCCATGGTTTTAACAATAACACCAAAAATCATGGTTCTTGTAGCCATTGGTAATAAAAAAAAATTTTTTTTTTGGTTATAAAAACAGACCTTAGCCATCAATAGCCTTTACAATTACTTAATATGCATATAAAAAACAAACAAACAAAAAAAAAAACACTGGTAATAATGATTGGTTAATACCACTGTTTAAATACATAATGTAGACTAATACAAAATAAACAATTTATGTAGATTATTTGTTATTACAAATACCTGCAAAGGGAGCCAAAGGCATTGTTTAAATATTAATTTAATTTAATTAAAGTTCTGTTTTTAACCATATAGCAGTTTTTTTTTTTCATAATATTTGAGGAAGGGGGCCGCAACAATACAATCCTGCTTAGGGCACCCGTTTGGCCAGCAGCGGCCCTGGCTTCAGCGCAACTTTTCACAGCGGCTCTTCTGTCTGCAGCGCAGCATGTAGCTGGGCCTTCAGCTATCATAGCAGTCACTAGCGTGAGGCTACCTCTGCTAGATGTGCTGGTTGCACAGCGCCCGTGGCCTACAGCAGCTGAAACAAGTATAAAGCTGCTTACACTTGCAACACTTGCCCTCACATACAGGGCCCATAAGCTGAATTTTCAGCATATTTACTCCAGTCTTTGGAGTCACATGATCTTCAGAAATCATTCATATGTGCTGATTTTTTACTCAAGAAACATTTATTATTACTTTTATCAATATTTAAAACAGTTGAATTTTTTTTTTTAGATCCAAAGCTCAGCATTAATCTGAAATAAAAAAAAAGCTTTTGTAACATACCTTCAAAAGCATGAAGTCAGTATAATTTATCATATATATATATATATATATATATATATATATATATATATATATATATATATACAGAGAGAGAGAGTTTAGTTAGAGTTTAGTTAAGTGCTTTTCTGAACTTTCTATTCATCAAAGAAACCTGAAGAGATTCTACTCAGCTGTTTTCAACATAATAATAATAATAATTATTATTATTAAATTAAATTCAAGTTTATTTGTACAGCGCTTTTTACGATACAAATCATTGCAAAGCAACTTTACAGAAAATTAAGTTTCTACAATATTTAGTAGTAGCTTATCAGTGGTGACCGTCAGTTTATGTGCATATGGCAGAAATTTATGGAAAAATCAGTTAAAGACACTGTTAAACAGATGAATCAATTATAATATGATCACACTTATAGCAAAATCTGGTAGTGCTGTATGTTATTTTAGGGTTAGCATCATCTGAGGTCCTCTGAGGGGGTGACATCATCTCTTCTCAGGTGATCTAGATCTAGACTGAAGCTTGTCTAAATCCTAGTCAGAGCATAGGTTAAATTGGGCCGGAGCGCACCGGAGCGCAGCTCTGCCTCCTTCAGCACCAAATATTGTTATTCCACTTGAATTATTTTTCATCTCCTGGTAAATAAATGGCATATGAGACTGAATAATTAGCAAGACTACACAGAGACACCCAGGCTACATGGAATTATCATACGTCATAATGCATTAATCCCTGCGTTCTCTGGTTCAGCACCCTGCTCACCATTGACGTTACCATGGAAACCCGCGAACGGTTAGCAAAATCAGTCTTTTAAATTCAACCGCCAATGGGCTCCTTGTGCTGTCTAATTCTTTATCGAGCATACGTGAGTATTTGGTTTAATTTACTCAGATAAATAAGATACATAATTATTCAAACACAACCTACAACTTAATTTTCTAATGTGACTAATGTAGCCTCGCTCGCACTGTTTAGTTTTTCATTTGATTTGTCTGCTAAGGCCATAGCTGCCAACTCTCACGCATTCGCGCTCTCACATGACGCCACATCAATTTTCTCACACACAGTAAACTCGAAAACCAAAGAGGACACGGAGACCGACAGACAAGTCAGAGCAGGATACTTATGTTATTTCTTTCAATTTTATTTCGAAATTCAAGCAATAAATACTGTTTTGGCGCTTGTAAATCTGATGTGACAGATCCCTATAGCGTCACGTGAACTGATGATCTCTAGCTAATGAACAATGTTAAATACAGTTGTTGTTATAATAAATTAAAAAACGCATTATATGTCTGGCCTGATTAAGGTTTTTTTTTGTCTTGAGAAAAATGAATGCCTTGTGTAGCCAACCTATATTTATCCAAATGAGTCAATATTTAATCAAATCACAAGCACTGAACTGAATTTAAATCATAAAACTTGTCTCAAGCAATAAAAAGTAGCTTATCAGAAATTGTACCATGTAAACAATATCAATTATTGTTACTGAACCTAATACAATTCTGCTTAGTTACTAAAATGTTCAGTTTTGTTTTCACACCAATTTGATATTTAAAAATAAAATATTTAAAAAGTATATAATTATCTAACATCTGACTAATTCATGCATGCAGTCCAGGATGGTCCAAGAGCATGAGCTGGAGCTTTTTGATCAAATAAATGTGTTGTCACCTGACACCTGGCCCTCTCCAGTGCCACTGCTGTATGGAGAACAAGAATTGAGGGAGCTGTGTGATAGTCAGGCAATGAACTACTGTAGTGTCAAACAAGGTTTCAGGGACTACAAGGAAAACCGAAACATGGCAATTAAAGAGGGTCTTCTGAAATTAAAACACACAGTGGATACTAGGGGTGGCATGGTTCGCTGAAAAAAACCTGTACTGTTCGGTTCACCACACATGGTTCGGCACGCGCTGGGACCGCGGTTCAACTTAAATCTGACAAAACATCTGTAATATGGTTTGCTACAAATAGCACGTAAAACAAACTGGGTCCAGTTAATATATTTTTCTGTTGATGGATGCGCATTCTGGATTCCCAGACGTTAACAACAACAGCGATGAGGAGGACAAAAAAAAACACTGGACAAATCATTCACTCTTGATCAATGTGAATGCCGTATGCTGGATTATGAGCAGTCATTTATTCCGTCATCAACCGGGTGCTGATAGCACACGCACACAGATGATATCTGTACTTTATTCAATTTCTGTACCTAAAAACTGATGCTAGGCCTGCCTAAAAAACTAACAAAAAAAACAATACCGTACCGAAACCGTGACTCTAAAACCGTGAAACAAACAGAACCGTGAAAAAGTTGAACCGTGCCACCCCAGTAGATACACTTGCTGTGAGCACAGCTGAATGTGAAAGGGGATTGTCAGCGACGAATATTATTGTTTCACCGCTGAGAAATCAGTTAAAGATTTTCAATGTGTCCTCTTTGATGTTCGTAAAGTTAGTGGGTCCACCACTAGAGTTGTGGAGCCTAACTGAGTTTGTTAGGAAGTGGGTAATGACAAGGAGGTCAGCAGACCATGCTGCCTGTAGACAAATACAGCATAAACCAGAGGAGCCTGCATTTACTCCTTTTTGGAAGTTGATGAATGCATGAATTGTAGTATGTGAATAAGTAAATCTGATGTATTTAAAGTGTAAACTGTTATGTCTCCACAAGTGTTGTTCGGGTTGTTGAATAATGCATTCAGTTGAGTAATTGCCTCCCGTGTCGGTGTGATTAAGGGAAGTGAAAGTGACATACAGCCAAGTATGGTGACCCATACTCAGAATTCATGCTCTGCATTTAACCCATCCAAAGTGCACACACACAGAGCAATGAACACACACACACACACACACACACTGTGAACACACAGCTGGAGCAGTGGGCAGCCATTTATGCTGTGGCGCCCGGGGAACAGTTGGGGATTCAGTGCCTTGCTTAACGACACCTTGGTATTGCCAGCCCGAGACTCAAATCCACAACCTTAGGGTTAGGAGTTATACTTTACCACTAGGCCACGACTTCCCCAAATTATAAATAAAATATAACATAAAATGCGAAAGAAATTGGCCCTGATTCTCTTAAATCAACATAATTTTCTTATTTAAAAAAATGTTTACATATTTGCCAACCAATATTTTCAAACATGTTCAATTTCAATCATTTTCCGAGGGTGAAATCCATTGCTTGCTTGTTAACATTAAAGGTAAAAAAAAATTAAAATTGTAAAGTATTTATCTTTGTTTGAATAACTACTCAACCTTACCTTACACATTAATACTGGAAAAATAGCCCCTTTGGTGTAAAACACATTGTCAATTTATGGCGCGATTTTTAATGATGACCACCATAAATAAGGGCTCCCCCTCCCTACAAAAGCAAATTTAACCACTGGTCAGAGGCATAGCAATAGGGCAGGCAAGGCAGGCAATTGCCTGGGGCCCCCGACAGCTGATAATTTGAACAGTCGGAAATGTCATTATTAAAGGTGCAATGTGTAATATTTACAACGATCTATTTAAAGAAATGCAATATAATATGTATAACTATGTTTTTAGGGGTGTATAAAGACATTTCTTAATGAACTGTTATGTTTTCATTACCTTAGATTGAGCCAGGGGACTGAGCCGTTGGTTGCAATTCACAACCTCACTGCTAGATGCCGCTAAAAATAACTTAGCAGAAGCATATTATGGTAGTGTTTAGCAGGTATAAATATATGCTGCAATATAGGTGGTACGGTGAAACATATAATAACCAGCGTTGCATCGAAATGAGAGAATGATTCTAATTTTATTAGCCTAGAATCAGTGTAAATGGTGATTGATAATGGATAGTGTAGGTATTTCTGGTAACAAGGTTGACCTGTTGAGGCTCACTGTTTGTCTCTTTGTGAGAGACTTAAAAACAATGGAGTGGAACAGCACACAAAGAAACTCAGAGAGAAAAAAAAACACATTTGAGATAAAATCTCTACATGTTTATTTTATTCCTAGCATGATATAGTTAAGTAACTAACACACCACGTGTAACGCGGGATGCGTGACAAAGTTGAGGATCCAAATGCAGATTTATTTCACAAGAGTGGTCAAAACAGGCAAGGTCAAACATTAGCAAACAGGTACAATTCAGGGCGAGACAAAGAGTAATCAGATAAACAGTTCAAGGTAAAAAAAAAAAACGGGGCAAGGCAAAGCAAGGAAACATGGATACTAAGAACAGATTACAGGTTAAACAATAATCAGCCAAGTGTGTGTGGATGTGTGCAACCTTTATAGTGTGAGACTGATGAGGTGATGAGAGACAGGTGATTGCAACTGATGAGGAGTCCTGGCAAAGGATTATAGGAAATTGAGTCCAGGGTGAAGTGGCATGAGTCTGGAATGGGGTGCCCTCTAAAGAAGCTCATGGGCACTCCAGCTAGAGATCATGACATAGCCAGCCAGCTATGCAGAGGACTACCACAGTCGAGCAGACGGGCCAGAAGCCCACCAGGGTGGAGCAGGACCACCACAGCTGAGCAACTGGGCTAGAAGCCCACCAGGGCGAAGCAGAGGACCACCACAGTGGAGTCAATTGCACAGGAGAGCAAGTCTGGTCAGGTATGACTGAAACAGAACATAAACAGATTAATGGTGGCCTCTGTGGTCATGATAAGGTAGTTAAAGAGTTCCCAAACAGTCTCCATAGCCATGACAGGGCAGGCAGAGAGTAGTGTTGTCACAATACCAAAATGTCAGTATTTGGTACCCATACCAGTGAAAATCCACGGTTCTCTGTACCAATTTCGGTACCAAAGCAAAACACAAAAATATGCTAATTAAAAAAAACTTTTTAGCACTAAAAATAAAACCAATGACATTCTTTATACTTATTTACAATTGTGTTTAAAGTTTTTCTACAAGTAATAAAGTTTCACCCAAATTTAATTTGTCTTTTAATTCATGAAATTTAAACATTTTATTTTTTCGGTTGAACTGATTTGCTGAAATCAAAACAAGGATGGTAATAGATGAGCGCCAGCAAATGAAATTGCCATTTGTGCATTAGCTCTGCCCACTACCGGAGAAACCAGCATATCTTCTGCTTGTTCGAAAAATATGAATAATTCTAAATGAACTACATTATTTTGACAGGAGAAGACAACAAAGAATATAGTTTACATGTAGCATGTCGATTCAGCATGGTAAGACTCTCACTCTCTCTCTTTGCATGTGTGAGAAAAAGTGCTGTGAGCAAAGCGAAGGCGAGTCGTGCGCCTTCACACAGAGTTTACACCATAGACAGTAAAAGAGGCAAATACAGGTGTACTGTTCTGGTGATGTTATTTATGTATTAATGTCCTCATTGAGATGGCAAATGTTGAAATTACTGCAAGCATCATGCGCTTCAGTCTATGTAGTGAGCAAACACACACGTCTCTGCCATTCATTCATTCACACAGAGACGCACAGAACATGCAGGATTCATATTTCAACCAACTTTTGCGGCTTAACATTTACAGATACTGGTCCATATGGAGATTTGATTTGGATAATTTATGCTAACTTTGACAAATTCGGTGACTTTCCATATTAAAATGAAAGTTTCATTTTCATGACTGGATTCCATCCGTGTTTTCTGCTTCGCGGAAATCATAACACTGTATGCGTCAAGAACTGGGTTTGAACATGTCCTCGGTACCACCGGTACTTACAGAAACCTGGTACCGTGACATTTTCATTTTTTTAGTACCGACTTGGTACCGAAGTACCGGGTCTTTTGACAACACTAGTAGAGAGTTCATGGATGGCCTCCATGGCCGTGACAGGACTGGCTGTGAGTTCATGGATGGCCTCCATAGCCGTTACAGGACAGGACTTCCTGGATGGATACGGACACCTCTGAAGGTTCTTCAGCAGTTGCCGCCACCTCTGGACTTTCCACAGCAATAACTGTCTCCTTGACAGCAACACAACAGGCTGAAAGAATATTGCTGGGCGCAACAGACAGTATGAGACAAGGCTCTGGAAGGTCAGCGGTGGGCCACGACCCGACCTCCCTTTAGATGACGCATGCGAGGACCGGGTTCTGGATTGGCGGCCATCTTGTGCAGTGGCACCGGGCTGACGGCCATCTTGTTGTAGCGGGGACATTGAGAGGAGAAAACTACCTGCAAGACTACGCCACCCTGTTAACCAAGCAAATATTAATACTAATGAATTAACCACTTACAAGGGACACACAGGAGCGTGGTTTTCAAAATGAGGGCATGAGATGTGGATACAAATCAAATACAGAAGCTTTATTTCAATAAATCGAGCAACAATCTTAAAAACACAACAACATTTAAAAGACTGTGGGACCAGGGGCCTGTACCATGAAGCTAGATTAGCTGGCTAGCCAGGTAAGTTTCAGGTTAGTTTGCACCAATCCTGGGTTTTAGGTACCATGTAAGTGGCTTGGCTTTTAGCGGCGTTCATTGCCATAGTAACTTACACTCCACAGCTAACCTGCTCGGGGGCAGGTTATGTTCTGGGTTAGAGATCTCAAACTGAAGTTGGACCAGTCAGATGTGGGAGAAGTGACACATCTGACACAAAGTCACTCCAGTTTATCTTGCTCAGAATTAAAGGTCACTAATGCTTAAAAAAAAAGTCTGGCTTTAAATGAAAACTACGGAGTCATTTTATGATTAATATAATTATTGTAATTCACATTATCTTTCACACACACAAGCAATTTTAGTTTAACAGTTATTATAAATTGTTTATTTCAAATAAATATTAATTTATACAGATCATGATAATATAAATAAGCTGTAGTATCAAAAGTTTGCAATATTTGAAAAAAAAAAATTAGAAATCTTACCTTATATGTTCGATTATCTATAACTATAATTTCAAATGTATAAACCAAGTTAACAAGTTTCACTTGTCACTGCACTGATAGAGAAAAATTAATTTTATTTGTCCTCCATTTTTCATGTTTAAACTTGTCATATTCTTCAATCTCTTAACCTTTAGCACAACTTTTAACCTATCGTTTTGAATCTCGCTGGGTCTCGCACACGTATTGACGAGAACGTTTGTCACAGGAGAAATCCAGATATACAAAGCAGCAGCATCAAACAGCGTTGTCCCGCAAACCTCGCCAAATGCCTAGCACCGGGGAACAGTTTATTCTTCCTTAAAAATTAAAACATACCTGGTCTACAAAATGAGCGCTGCACAATAGTGGTAGATTTACTTACCTTCATTTCATAACCAGCCCCACATCCAAATCTCACACACACAGAAGGATACCACCACATCACAAAGCACAGGACAGCGGGAAGGGCATGTAAGGGAAAAGTAGCAGCCGCCCACAGCAGCGAACTATCCTCAAAGAGTCCAGGATGAAAAAACAAAACAGAAGGGGCAGTCCCCGGGCAATCACGCACAGCACAAATGGGACTCACATGGAAACAGGGACTAGATTCCCCTTTTATATAGCCCCGCACACTTCTTATTGGAACCTTGATGACCCACGAGCATTAGGTTGATTAGGTTGACTACAATCGTGCAGTGGCGCTGGCTTAGCGGCCATCTTGTGTGGTGGCGCTGGCTTGACAGGCATGACGAAAGAAGACTCTGGACTGGTGGCCATGTTGTGACGAGACTCTGGAACGACAGCCATTTTGTGAAAAGCTTCTGGACTGGCATCCATCTTGGGAAGACACTCTGGAGTGAGAGATACTGCAGGACTGCGAAGAAAGGACCTCTACATCCCTGAAAGACAGCGGAGACCAGGACAACTAGAGCCCCAGATACAGATCCCCTGTAAAGACCTTTTCTCAGAGGAGCACCAGGACAAGACCACAGGAAACAGATGATTCTTGCAGCCTGGAATTGAACTACTGGTTTCGTCTGGTCAGAGGAGAACTGGCCCCCCAACTGAGCCTGGTTTCTCCCAAGGTTTTTTTCTCCATTCTGTCACCGATGGAGTTTCGGTTCCTTGCCGCTGTCGCCTCTGGCTTGCTTAGTTGGGAACACTTCATCTACAGCGATATCGTTGACTTGATTACAAATAAATGCACAGACACTATTTAACTGAACAGAGATGACATAACTGAATCCAATGATGAACTGCCTTTAACTATCATTTTTGCATTATTGACACTGTTTTCCTAATGAATGTTGTTCAGTTGCTTTGACGCAATGTATTTTGTTTAAAGCGCTATATAAATAAAGGTGACATTGACATTGACATCCTCATCCACAACACCCCCAGTAAATGCAGAACTACTTAGTTGAAGTGCCAGATTTATGTAAAACTCCAGTGTCCAGTTCGGATCGTGCAGTGGCATAATCGATTGCAGCGGTTCAGCTAGGCCTAGATCAGTGGCTACAGGGCTATTTTGCATCTCTGAGCAACATGACACTAGGTGAGTTCGACTTCACGCAGCATTGCACAAACCGATCGCAGTCTGACTTGAAACAGTGCATGCCGGTTAGAAATGGTTAGAAACTTGAGACGGCGCCAATGCCACATGACTGTCACGTGTGGCATCAAAGTACCGTGAGAGCGTTTTGAGAGCAGCCAGCTGACTCAGCCACCGCAGTTTTCCAGAGAGGCTGCAGGAGCGCTGATGACGACACTGCTGCTTCACGATTGGCCAGATCCACCACATGACAACGATCACGTCTGTTTCGGGTTAGACAAACCTTTTCAGTTCCAATAATGGCAAAAAATCTGTGATTTTAGAACGGTAAAAGCTTTTTTTTTGTATTGTAGTCACACTTTTGTATTGAGTCACGTTTATCATACAACACTGATAAAAGTATATATATCCCACTGTATTAGTATTTAAATACAGTAGTATATGATTATCTTGAACTTTATTCTTGAAAATATGGCGCTGTATTAAACAGTATGCAAAACTGTTTCTGTTGCTTGTGAAAATGTTTCTTAAACACCTGTGTATTTTACAAATACTGCATTTAATTCACTTCATCTGTGACAAAGTGTGCAAACACCACGTGAGTGTCACTAACGGGAGCAGAAAGTGTCTGGCTTGACGGCTCCGTTTTCAACTTCGCTGTTTGAGCATTATCATCTCTGGATGATGAATAGTAAAGCACAAAGGGTCTTCTTTCCAAAGACACCAAAAACTGTGTATGTTGCACAATGAAGTCAGCAACTGTTACAATTGTAAGTTAGGTAGGTCATTTTCAGCTATAAATCCCAGGTTAACAGGTAGATGTGTTATGATAATAACATGAACTACAGGTACTATATAAATACCTAGTACATTCTAGTTTTGCACTTATCATTATTTGTACTTTCTTATTTAGTTAATTGACATTTATTTCAATTTTTTATTTTGTGGTTCTATAGAGTGTTAAATGGCTTTTTTGTTATGTGTGGTGTAGTGTTTTGTGTGTTGAAAATGCAGTGAAAATGTAATTTCCTGGTAAGGATCAATAAAGTATCTAATAATTTTTTAATAAGTCAGTTTTCAAGAAGATCTCTTGGCAAGTGGTCACCACACTCACTGCTGTCCTTGTTTACCTCTTCATAAACAGCTTTAGAGGGTCTGACAGATTCTTTGCTTATCTGGCCAAAATCCTGCCACTCGGCAGTCTTTAGTCTTTGATCAATAGTGACACGAGTCCCACGCCACTCGCTCACCTCCAGCACACTCACACTCCGCATAAGTGCATGTGTACTCCTGAAGCTCCAGCGCTGTGTGTTCTGGGAGTGGTTGGTCGGCATGAGGCCAGAAATGGAGGATGGGAGGGTTTTAGGTACCATGTAAGTGGCTTGGCTTTTAGCGGCGTTCATTGCCATAGTAACTTACACTCCACAGCTAACCTGCCCCCGAGCTAACCTCGGGGGCAGCTAACCTGCATCCTAAATATAATATTAACACTAATAATGTAAATAACATTATTTGATATATATATTCTCAGAACATTAAAATGTCTAGTTTTTTGTTGTTGTTGTGATTATAAAATTATTTAAAGGTTCCCAAAACAGTTCTTACAATGTTCTACTAACTACTTGATTTTCACCCACAATATAATGTTATTCTAAAATTTGTAATATTTATAAAGAATGTTTTAAAATTTGTACTTTATATAAAGAATGTTTTCTCTCAACATTATGAGAACATTCATCAAGTACAAACAACATCATAAGGACATTTTCTCTCAACGTGATAAGAATGTATATCAGATATTAATACAATTGTAAGAACGTTCCAGAAACATTACTTTAAGAACATTCTGTCTTAGCATTTATAACTTTAGTAAATGTCGTGAGAATGTTCTCTGGGTAGGGAGAACCCTGAGTGAAATGCACCACTGAAATGAAAAGCAGATTATTATTTATTGATTAATTTGTTTTGGTTTATGGTTGTGTAATTTTCCATGTCAGACGTGTAATTGCAATTCCTTCAAATCCTGTCTAGGCTCACTAGGCTTAGAAACTGAGCTGAAGAAACTGAGATACGGATTATGTTCTACTTTAGCACAGTGGGAAAATAAATAATATGAGATTGTAAAGGTCATGAGATGTCACTTACCCAAACAGACGCTGTGAGAATAGCAATGAAAGTTGGCAGAAAATTTTCCTCAAAACCTGATGATCTCCAGCATGATCTGAAATGATACAAAGAGAAGAACATCTGACCGCCAGTGCAAAGACTCACATTATCAGTGACACTCTTACTAGATGATGATTGACTCATTTCTATTTCTCCTCATTTCAGGAGAAACATCTGAGATGTCATTGGAGGACGCTGAAAATATTCTCCAAGCAGCTGATAAACGCAGGAGAAAATAAACTGGTGTTGCAGAAGGTTTGTTGTCTGGTTTGCATGTCCAGAAGGTTTGAACTTTATCTGTAAGATCTTTTCTGAGTTTACTGTCAAAATGAAACTCTTAGTGGATATCATAAGTGTCATACAATTCCAGTTGGGACCAATTACAGCTGATGTGATCCTGGAAAGACAACAAGAAGGAATCTGAACATCATTTACATTTACATTTAATCATTAAGCAGACGGTTTAATCCAAAGCGACTTACAAATGAGAACAATAGAAGCAGTCAGGTCAACAAGAGAACAACAACAGAATACAAGTGCCATGACAAGTCTCAGTTAGTCCAGCACAGAACATGTAGGCAGGTTTTTTATTTATTTATTTTTTTATTTTTATAAGAATATGAAAGACAAGAAAAGGTAAGTGCTAGTATTAGTTGGTTAAGTGCTGGCGAAAAAGATGAGTCTTTAGATGTTTTTTTGAAAATGAGTAAAGACTCAGCTGTTGGAATTGAGATCGGGAGGTCATTCCACCAGCTGGGCACAATCCAGGATAAGGCCTGTGAGAGTGATTTTGAACCTCTATGGGATGGCACCACAAGGTGTCGTTCACTTGCAGAGCGCAAACTTCTGAGGGCACATAAGATTGAACTAGTGAGCTTAGGTATGTTGGTGCTGTGCCAGTGATCATCTTGTAGGTAAGCATCAGTACTTTGAATTTGATGGGAGCGGCTACTGGTAGCCAGTGTAACCTGATGAGGAGAGGAGTAACGTGAGCTTTTTTTGGCTCATTGAAGTCAACCCTCGCTGCTACATTCTGGATCAGTTGCAGAGGCTTGATAGTACATGCAGGAAGACCCGCCAGGAAAGCATTACAATAGTCCAGTCTGGAGAGAACAAGAGCTTGGACAGAAAGTTGAGTGGCTTGCTCTGACAGGAAGGGTCTAATCTTCCTAATGTTCCCTTTGAAAGTGCGCTTTGTTTTGCACCAATCAAGTAGCCTACCTTCGGCACCTAAATAGGCTATGGAACCTGATAACTATACGCAAATAGACCTATTAATGAAAAAAAAAAATAACAAGATAAAATACAACCTAAGCCTGTCGCTCACAATCTATGCATTTACTTTCCCTTAATGTTAATGTGCAGGAAAAGGATATCGTCCACAGTCCCAGGTTTAAGTTGCATTCTCCGTTCTTGAATTACAAATCCAGCTGTGGAAAAGTCTCTCTCGCAGCACTGTCGCAGTGGTGGTGACGTAATCGATCAAATGTCATACCATTGTTGCATATGTGTAATGGTAATTTAGACATTTACCCGGGGGTACCCGACCCGTTGCAGGACTCTACCTTATTGTACCAATAAGGTGGCATCCATTTAATAATATTAATTTAAATTTAAATTTACACTCAATAAGTTATTATTACATACTGTCTTATAATGTACTACAATACTGAGGTGCAGATAATTGCCACTATTTATAACAAGTAGTATACATAGCAGAAAATCCTAAACTTTAACATAGTTTAAATAGCATCTTTCGCTAAGAAAATATGCTACTTGCACTTAGTGCAAATAACTGCGGCATTTTTTTTTTTTATTACTGCCAGACTAATGCCGGCGATGCAATGTTGCCAGATATTGCTATTAAAATAATTAAAAACCCCTAAATAAATAAAATAAACCGAAATTTACATTTCAAATCTTTTGGAAATTAGCAATAGCATCTTTCGCTAAGAAAATATGCTACTTGCACTTAGTGCAAATAACTGCGGCATTTATTTTTTTTATTACTGCCAGACTAATGCCGGCGATGCAATGTTGCCAGATATTGCTATTAAAATAATTAAAAACCTATAAATAAATAAAATAAACCGAAATTTACATTTCAAATCTTTTGGAAAGATTTGCTAATAACTGCTAATAACTGTGGCATTTATTTTTTTTATTACTGCCAGACTAATGCCGGCGATGCAATGTTGCCAGATATTGCTATTAAAATAATTAAAAACCTATAAATAAATAAAATAAACCGAAATTTACATTTCAAATCTTTTGGAAATCATATAAGATCAATTTATCGCTGACCCTAAACTTCCCACTTTATTACCTTGCTAAAGTGTCAAATTAAGTTGAAAAGGCAAGTCATAAACCGAGTATAATAGCTGGAGGCTGCTTCTCACGCTCTCGCTCACAACTCTCTCTAAAGACTCGTTCACTTCGGAAGCATCTCGCAGTGATAATTTTCATACCACGGACCCTAAACATTGTGAATTAAACTGAAATATACATGCAGACATTCAATATGAAGAGTTTAACAGTAAATTAGTCAATCAGAGAACACAGTTTTTTTTTCGAACACAAAAATGTACAGAGGTTCGGATCTCGGTGACCTCATAGCTGGCTACGGGCCTGAAATTTGTGCAGTATGTGACTAATCAAATGTAATATGGCAATAAAATGAATGCTGAGCAGCTCAGATCATATGATGAGAAATTAAATCATATTGACTTTGGAGTGCAAATCTAAGCACAGTTTTGAGACATGAGATCTGAGATGAGACATGAGATGGGGGTTGCTGCTTTCACCTATGATGTTTCAACCTAGAAAAAAAGAGAAGCTTAATTTGTATTATTTACTGCTGAATATGACTCCACAGCATAATGTTTGTCAGTATTTATGTTGCATATTCTTGCACACATGTATTTCTTTCTAGTAATGTTTTATAAATTATAAACCCAATACAGAACTTTTTATAATTTAGGGAAATTAGACTTAATTGAAGTATGTTTGGTGTTATTAAATGTAACATTTATTCAACGGGCCTAACTGCCTAACTGCCAAACTTACTGCACTTCAATGATAATTAAACTGCCATTAATTGTCAGGGTGCGTAATAGACAGAGGACTCAGATGCAGAGTAGAAAAAAAGGAGAATCTTTATTCTCGCCACAAAACACAAAATAACATAAACAATAATTAAATGCTCTGGCGCACACAGAGTGTCAGGGTTCTGTCACTCCAGTCTAGTGTTATTCATGGTTTTGTGACAGAGCCCTGATACTCTCCTCATGTCATTGTTTTCATGTGAGTGCGCGGCTTAGTTTTTACTGGCTGCGTGCCGTCTCGTTTGAACACGCGGTTTATGAGCTTGCTCATTAGCTGCGTGTTTGTGTCTATTCAAGCACATGGCTAGTGATTGGTTTGCTGGCCATGTGCTTGTGTTTTTTTGTTTTGTGTGAGCACATGGCTTTTGTCTTAGTTCCTATGTGCCATGTGCTCTCGTCAATTGTCTTGACCCCACCCATCTTGTTACCTGATTATTGACGTAATTTTCCCCACATGTGTTCCCTCGTTATCCTCCTCATTAGCTCCCTATTTATTGTCCTTGTGTTTGCAGTCTGGTTGCTAGTTCGTTGTCAAACATTTGTCTGTGTACATGGTGTCTTGCCTTGCCTTGCCAGTCAAGTTTAGTCTGTTTTCCCCTACGGGGTAGTTTTTGTTTGTTTATTTTATTATTACTACTATTAAAGAGCCCTTCTCTCTGCATCATTGAGTCCTCGCCTCATCCCTCTACCCAAACCCTGACAAGGAGAAAGGCTTCCTCCATCCCTCATGGCCCGGTGGCCATTCAGGAGCCCACTGCTGGCCTGGAGGCCAATCCAGTCATGCCCAAGCCCCTTGCCCTGCCGGCGCCGCCCCAGCCCCTTGCCCTGCCGGCGCCGCCCCAGCCCCTTGCCCTGCCGGTGCTGCCCCAGCCCCTTGCCCTGCCGGCGCCGCCCAAGCCCCTTGCCCTGCCGGCGTCGCCCAAGCCCCTTGCCCTGATGCCGGCTCTGTCTAAGCTCCCTGCCCTGATGCCGGCTCTGTCTAAGCTCCCTGCCCTGATGCCGGCTCTGCCCTTGATGAGTTCCTTGCCGGTTTTGCCCTTCCTATCTGCTGGGGTTCCTGTTAGGCCGGAGTCTCGCTGGTCTGTTCCTCCGGCACCGCCCTGGTGGTCTGTTGGGGTTTCTGTTAAGCCGGAGTCCTCCTGGTCTCTCCCACTGGTTCTGCCCTGCTGGTCTGCCCGGGTTCCTGTTAGGCCAGATCCTCGCTGGCTCGTTCCTCCGGCTCCGCCCTGGTGGTCTGCCCGGGTTCCTGTTAGGCCAGATCCTCGCTGGCTCATCTCTCCGGCTCCACCCTGGCCCACTGCTGGGACTCCTGGACTGCCTGAGCCTCCTTGGCTCAACCCTCCCGCCCCTCCCTGGTCCCTTTTAATAACTGTTTGGGTTTTCCTGCTAGTTGACTGGGCTCCCTTCCCTCCCTCCCTCCCCTATTTTGTCTGTTTTTTGATTTCCATGTCTTGTGTTCTGTTTTGTACCGTGCTTGTGTTGCCAAGCCTGTGCTGTCATGTTCCTGTTTTGTTTTTGGGTGTTCCTCGTTAGGGACGCCAGGTGGCGTCCCTTTTGAGGGGGGCTAGTGTCAGGGTTCTGTCACTCCAGTCTAGTGTTATTCATGGTTTTGTGACAGAGCCCTGATACTCTCCTCATGTCATTGTTTTCATGTGAGTGCGCGGCTTAGTTTTTACAGGCTGCGTGCCGTCTCGTTTGAACACGCGGTTTATGAGCTTGCTCATTAGCTGCGTGTTTGTGTCTATTCAAGCACATGGCTAGTGATTGGTTTGCTGGCCATGTGCTTGTGTTTTTTTGTTTTGTGTGAGCACATGGCTTTTGTCTTAGTTCCTATGTGCCATGTGCTCTCGTCAATTGTCTTGACCCCACCCATCTTGTTACCTGATTATTGACGTAATTTTCCCCACATGTGTTCCCTCGTTATCCTCCTCATTAGCTCCCTATTTATTGTCCTTGTGTTTGCAGTTTGGTTGCTAGTTCGTCGTCAAACATTTGTCTGTGTACATCGTGTCTTGCCTTGCCTTGCCTTGCCAGTCAAGTTTAGTCTGTTTTCCCCTACGGGGTAGTTTTTGTTTGTTTATTTTATTATTACTACTATTAAAGAGCCCTTCTCTCTTCATCATTGAGTCCTCGCCTCACCCCTCTACCCAAACCCTGACACAGAGATCTCTGAGCTGGCCGGCACACTGCGGACCACTCGCGCTGCCGGATCTCCGAACTACGGATCCTTTGACGGGAAAAAAGAAGGTGAGACTGATACTTAGAACCATACAAAACATGGGCAAAGACAAAACATTCTACTCACGACGACAGACAGAAAAGCATAGACATATAAGGGAGTGGGGGAACGAGCGACAAGTGGGGAAGAATCAGCTCGTGATCTGCACAACCCCGCCACGATCAGAACTGATTGCCCAGACCACGAGCTACCAAACAGACAGGACAGGGGAAGCTGAGACGGCACCCTGCACTGTGACAGTACCCCCCTGGCGTCCCCGGAGGACTCACCATGACGCTGATGAAATTGATCAATGAGAGCACGATCCAGAATATCGCGAGCCGGAATCCAGCATCTCTCCTCCGGACCATAACCCTCCCAGTCTACCAGATATCGATGACCTCTACCCCTACGCCGCACATCAATGAGCCACCGTACAGTATAGGCAGGCGACCCCTCGATGAGCCTAGGAGGCGGAGGGGCAGAGGTCAGGGGCTGAAGGGGGGAGCGAAAGGCGGGTTTAATCTTAGAAACGTGGAAAACCGGGTGGATCCTTCTAAACTGAGGGGGCAATTTGAGCCGTACTGACACCGGACTAAGCACCTTGGCAATGATAAACGGTCCAACAAATTTGGGTCCCAGTTTACGTGAGGGCAGTCTGAAGTTAATGTCCTTAGTAGACAACCAGACTCTCTGACCACACACATAAAGTGGGGGCTTAGTACGGTGACGGTCCGCTGATGCCTTGTTCCTCTCGCCAGTCCGAGTGAGGGCTTCTCTGGCGATCCTCCAAGTACGGTGGCATCTCTGAATAAACGCATGCGCGGAGGGAACAACGGCATCGGATTCTTGAGAGGGGAATAGAGGTGGCTGGTAGCCTAAACAGCACTGGAAGGGAGACAAACCCGTAGATGAGACCGGGAGGGAGTTATGCGCATACTCTACCATGGTCAACCTGGAACTCCAAGATGATGGTTCAGCAGACGCCACACAGCGTAGGACTCTCTCCAAATCTTGGTTTGCATGCTCGGCCTGACCATTAGTCTGTGGGTGATAACCGGAAGATAGGCTCGCAGTCGCCCCCAGCTGTCGACAGAACTCTGTCCAAAACCTAGACACAAACTGGGGACCTCTGTCAGAAACCACGTTCACCGGGAGGCCATGAATACGGAAAACGTGATCTAAGACCGTAGTCGCTGTCTCTCTCGCTGACGGCAATTTGGGGAGGGGAATAAAATGGACCGCCTTTGAGAACCTGTCCACCACAGTGAGAACTACCGTCTTGCCCCTAATTGGAGGCAAGCCAGTCACAAAGTCCATCGCTATGTGAGACCAGGGCCGCGAAGGGACCGACAACGGCTGAAGTAGCCCTGCTGGGGGTCGATTGGATCCCTTACCCGCAGCGCAAATCGGACAGGCCAACACAAACCGTAGAGCATCCTACGCCACAGACGGCCACCAAAACCGCTGCTTGATTAACCTACAAGTACGAGTCGCTCCAGGGTGGCAAGCTAGACTAGAAGAGTGGCCCCACTAAAGTACGCTAGTTCGGACTGACTCAGGTTACAAAGAGCAGACCCTCTGGGCATCCCGTGGGAACAGAAGTATTGCGTAGTGCGGCGCAGACCTTGGACCCCCCAGGTGACCGCAGCCACAACCCATTCGGGATGCAAAATGGCCACCGGGAGGGTGGGACTAGCCTCAGCCTCAAAAACCCGCGACAGCAGGTCAGGTTTACCATTCTTAGAGCCCGGGCGATAAGAAATGGTAAACCTGAAACGTCCAAAAAATAATGCCCAGCGAGCCTGCCTAGAATTTATTCTCCTGGCGGTGCGATCAGTCCAAACGATAAACGGAAATCGCGCTCCCTCTAACCAGTGACACCCGACAGAGAGTAAAGGCGCCCCTTAGGTGGAGAAGTGCCAGGAAGCAGGTCAATCGCACAGTCGTACGGGCGGTGTGGAGGCAGAGATGAAGCTCGGGACTTACTGAAAACCGCACTCAAATCATGGTAAGTCTCCAGTACATCCACCAAGTTAATCAGCTCCTCCTGCAACACAGAATGAGACAAGACAGGGGGAAAAGCAGCACCCAAACACTGAGCTAAACAGAAAGGGCTCCAAACCAAAATAGAACCACGGGCCCAATCAATATGAGGGTTATGTTTAACCAACCAGGTGTGACCCAACACCACTGGAGTGGTGGGCGAGTGAATGAGGTGAAATCTAATCTCCTCAGCATGATTACCAGACAAAGTTAATGTGACAAACTGGGTGGTGTGAGTGATATTAGTGAGATGGGTGCCACAAAGGGTCCTGGCAGAAATAGGTTCGGCCAGTGCAACGGCCGAAATCTCCAGACGAGTTGCCAATCAGGAATCCATGAAGTCGCCCTCCGCTCCAGAGTCAATCAATGCCGAAACCTGGAAAACAGCTCCCCCAAACTGTACTGAAGCTTGGAACTCTGAACGGCCACCAGGTGGCAGTCGAGTTGTCGTGACGCTCACCATGCGCTCTCCCTTGCGTGAAAAGCGTCGCCCTGCCACAGGGCATGCCGCTACCACGTGACCCGCCTTACCGCAGTACAGACAGAGCTGATTATCCAAGCGACGGCGTCGCTCTCCTATTGTCAGCCGTGCTCTCCCAATCTGCATAGGCTCCTCCTCCGGGAGGATGCGGCGTTGAGACATCGTGTCACATGCTGTTCCATACGGGACCCCGGTGACGTGTTCATGGGGAATCCCCTCTCTATGGTGCCAAGAACGGAGAGTAATCCGGTCGTCGACCCGAATGGCGAGATCGATAATCCCATCCAAGCCAGGGGGCAGCTCTAGTGAATAGATCTCATCCTTCACCTGCTCAGCCAGGCCGTGGATGAAGTGATCCCAGAGAGCCTTCTCATTCCAGCCACAGGACACGACGAGCGTGTGGAACTGAATGGAGTAACCGGACACTGACTGCTCTCTCTGCTGAAGCAGCGACAATGCTCGTGCTGCTTTAATACCGTGTGCCGAGCGGTCAAACACCTTGTGCAACTCCCTCGAGAATGCCTCAAACGACGCACAACAGTCATGCTTGCTGTCCCACATAGCCGTTCCCCACTCTCTCGCTTGACCAACTAGGAGAGTGATGACGAACGCCACCCTGGATTGCTCCGTGGGGAAACAGGAAGGCTGGAGAGTGAAAGTCAGCGAGCACTGGGACAGAAATGACCGACATGAGTTGGGCTCACTCAAGTATGGAGTGGGTGGATTGAGTCGCGGTTCCACGTGGGAAGGAGCAGGTGGGACAGACGGGGCAGCCAAAGGGCTGGCCTGCAGCTGGTCAAGCCGTTCGGCTAGCCGGTTGAGTTGGAGAGCCATCTCTGAGTAGGCAAGACGAGAAGCTGCGATTTCCTCCTGCTGTCGACCCAGAAGAGAGCCCTGCTGCTGAAGTGCTTGGCGCAGCTCCGTTTCATCTGCTGAATCCATTTGTGGTGAGTAGATTCTGTCAGGGTGCATACTAGACGGAGGACTCAGATGCAGAGTAGAAAAAAAGGAGAATCTTTATTCTCGCCACAAAACACAAAATAACATAAACAATAATAAAATGCTCTGGCGCACACAGAGATCTCCGAGCTGGCCGGCACACTGCGGACCACTCGCGCTGCCGGATCTCCGAACTACGGATCCTTTGACGGGAAAACAGAAGTTGAGACTGATACTTAGAACCATACAAAACATGGGCAAAGACAAAACAATCTACTCATCACGACAGACAGAAAAGCAGAGACAATCAGCTCGTGATCTGCACAACCCCGCCACGATCTGCGCTGATTGCCCAGACTATGAGCTACCAAACAGACAGGACAGGGGAAGCTGAGACGGCACCCTGCACCGTGACATAAATGAGAAAACAGAAAAAGTTTTAAGTTAGTTAAAAAGTTCCATTTTATTAATAAATGAATTGACCTATTAAGAGAGTTTGTCCGCTGTGGCTGCAGAAATTTCAAAGTTCTGATTCATAAAGCATAATATGTACAGTCATACATATAACATTAGAGATTATGGAACTAGGGCATTCAAAACTATTTTTGTATTTTGTTAAATTCCAAGTCTTCTGAAGTCATATCTAAGCTAACAAGAAACATCAGAACTGTGGATAATGTTCTGGCAAGATATTCTCAAAGTTATGAACAACCATTCCAGAAATGTTAACATATAGTTTGTTCAATGTTATCAGATGGGGGTGGTAGGCTGCCCTCTTCAAATCTGTAGAAAAAACACATTAAGATCGTTGTTGATTCTGCACAGACTGAGGAGGTGGTGTCTTGTACATGGTGATGTTCCTCAGACCGTCGGCTGAAAGCTCTTTTTTTTTCAGCTTTTCAGAGTAGTATTATTTAGCAACTCTGATTTCCTTTGTTAGTCTGTTCCTGGCCTGGTTATAAAAGATTTTATCCCCACATCTGTAAACATGCTCTTTGGCATGACAAAGCTGTTTGAGTTTCCCAGGAAACCATGGTTTATCGTTATTAAATGATAAGAATGTCCTGGTAGGAATGGACATATCTTCACAGAAACTGATATATGAAGTTACTGTTAATGTGAGCTCGTCCAGACTGGTGGCTGCAGCTACAAAAACACTCCAATCAGTGATGTCAAATCAGGCTTGTAAATCAAGCTCTGCTTCATTTGTCCATCTTTTAACTGTTCTTAAAATAGGTTTAGCTGATTTCAGTTTCTGGCTGTAGGTCGGTATAAGTGATCAGAGAGCCCCAAAGCTGCTCGTGGGACAGAGTGATATGCATCCTTTATTTTATTGTTTGGCCAGCTGTTGCATTGCGGCACTTACGCACACGTCTGTAGTAACATACACATTCATGAGAATGAAATAGGAAAACTCCCACAGTGAGTAGAATGGTTTACAGTTCATGATGAGTGCCTCTAAGTAAGAACAACATACCCTTTTTCAGCATTGTTATATCTGAACACGAACTTTCGTTAATGTAGAAACATTATCCACCTCCTCCAGTTTTCCCCGTTAACTCCACGATGCGATCCGCTCTGAACAGCTGGTATCCTGGCAGATGAAGTGTGTTGTTCGGAATGGCTTCACTTAGCCAGGTTTCAGTGAAGCACATAGCAGCAGAATTTGAAATGTCCTTATTGTTGTGGGTGAGGAGAATAAGTTCATCTGTTTTGTTAGAAAGGGAATGGACATTCACAAGATGAATGCTTTGGAGCACAGTCTGAAAGCCATGCAGAGCTTCACCAGGGTGCCGGGGCGTTTCCCTCTTTTTTGTCTGCAAGCGTGTTTGAACAATACTAAAATAAAACAAAAGTAAAATATCTTAATAATCAAAATCCGGAAAAATATTGTCTGAGATGTGTTGCTTAATGTTCAGGAGTTTGTCTCTTG
The DNA here is from genome assembly GCF_963082965.1 of Carassius carassius. Taxonomy (NCBI): domain Eukaryota; kingdom Metazoa; phylum Chordata; class Actinopteri; order Cypriniformes; family Cyprinidae; genus Carassius; species Carassius carassius. The sequence goes on along the minus strand of NC_081760.1, from coordinate 16,240,955 downwards.
TAAAACTTATAGAAGAAGAATGACAAAACACACACACACACAAACACACACACACAAAAAACATCAGAAGAGCAGATTGCAGAGCTCAGCGTCCTGGCTGCCATTTGTCACCACCCATCTTTCTGCTGGTAGTGGACTGGATATTGAAAATGTCCATAGAGAATGCCAACAAAGAGATCCATTGGTCCTTCACCAAACAACTGGAGGACCTTGGTTTTGCAGAAGATAGCAGCACAGCAGAAACTCAACCAGCTCTCTGAGGAAGCTGAGAAACTTGGCCTCAAAATAAACACCAACAAAACAAAATCCATGAGCATTTACCATAAACAACAGGACCAAATACAACTACAGGGTGTGGACATCAGTGATGTTAATAAGTTCACCTACCTTCTTAGCTTGGACAGCAAAGATGGAGGAGCAGATGAGGACATCAGGAGCAGCATTAACAAATCCAGACATTCTTTTAACACCCTACGTCCCATCTGGAACTCGACAGCACTCTCCAAGAAGAACAAAGTCTATATCTTCACTACCAACATGAAAGCAAAAACAGCCACAAACAAACTCCAGACTTTTGTTTAAAAAAATGCCTCCATTATATGTAACACATCAGATGGCCAGAAAAGATTTAAACTCCAGCTTGAGGTAGAAAACAAAGCAGCAGCCTATTGGCCAAGAAATAGGCTAGAGGAAATGGAGCTGGATAGGCCACACCCTCTGCAAGAGCCTTGAAAAGGTCACCAAACAGGAACTGGAGTGAAACCCACAAGGAAAGAGAAGAGTGGGCAGGCCAAAACAGACTTGGAGACAGTGCACTGTACCTTACATATTTATGGTTTTAACATATTTAGTGTTCCTGTAGCTCAGTTGGTAGAGCATTGTGCTATCAAGCGCTAGGTTGGGGGTTCGATTCCCCGGGAACACATGATAGGTTAAAATTGATAGCCTGAATGCACTGTAAGTCGCTTTGGATAAAAGCGTCTGCTAAATGCATAAATTTAATTTTAAATTAAATTAAAATGTTTATTAAATTAAATTAAATTAAGTTAAGTTAAGTTAAGTTAAGTTTATTTTATTTAATTTAATTTAATTTAATTTAATTTAATTTAATTTAATTTAATTTAATTTAATTTAATTTAATTTTATGGTTTGTGATTTTACTTGGTTGACTGTGGCATTTTATTCATTTGGTTAGATTGTCCAACTCTGAGGTATGTGTTATGTTGATTTTTGTTTTCATTTGTAGAAACATATTATAATGATCGGTGTTACCCAAGTTGCAGTAAGGCAGCACTCATTGCAAGATTTTTACCACTACGCTTTTTGGGCTGCCAGTGCTGCATGATGTTCTGCATATTTCTTTTAACTTTACAATTTGAAATGTTGTTTTTGCAATGCAGGTGCTTCTGTTGCTTTAGAATAATGACACTTGGTTCTGGTACAGAATTATTTAATGGTTATACATGTTTTAAATATTTATGTTTGATTATGTTGCAGTAAAATTAGCAGAATCAGCAAAGGAAAATGGAAGCTGATCAAAAACAAGGTTAGATTTAAAAGGCTTTCATAAAACAAAGGTACTGTACAAATAGTCGTCACCTTTATTTATATAGTGCTTTAAACAAAAAGGATTGTGTCAAAGCAACTGAATAATATTAATTAGGAAAACAGTGTGTCAATAATGCAAAATGACAGTTAAAGGCAGTTCATCATTGAATTCAGTGATGTCATCATCTCAGTTCAGTTTAAATAGTATTTGTGCAATCAAGTCAACGAAATCGCTGTAAATGAAGTGACCCCAACTAAGCAAGTTATATATTTTTAATATCCTTTTCCAGGAATAACTCAATGATATTCTATTATTTTAGAATGTTACAAAACAGTTGGTTCACTCAGTTGGCTGTGGGATCGTTGATAGTTAGGATAAAGAAGATAAATTAATTTATATGTGTGTGTATAACTCTTTTTTTTATCAGAATGGAAAAACAAAAGTGATTTCCTTGACCTCTGTATTATTATTAATTTTTTTTTTTTTCCGGTATGCTTTCTACATGGTCTTTGAGGTGCCATTTGATTATACAGCTGTAAGTCAGTGTTTAAAAATATTACCTGGATTTAAATCATTTAGTGATACATTAATATTTGGTTTTCCTTATTTGCTTCTTTGATTTTACTCTAATCCGAAAATGGTGGTGGCTCATTCTGTTGGGAAATGTTTCTATTTAAAGTTATCTTTTTCTCTATTATGTTTTTCTCTGTCCAGCATACTACAAATGAACAATTTATTTTATTTATTTTTTTCACAGGAAACATGTCCTCACTGATGTGCAAGTGCCATAATAGCAAGAGATTAAAATCAAAAATAGGGTATGTGTTTTTATATCTTAAATACAGGCACATGAGGATTACAAAAAAAATAAAAAAATTCTAAACTTGAACTAATCTGATGAAAATTTGATTGATAACTACATCCTAACTAAAACACATAATTTTTTTATTAAATGTTATTGAATGCACAGTCTTATTGAATATATTTCTAACACTTCATTCCATTTGTTTGTACACCTTATTTAGCAGCCAAGGATATCGAAATTCCTCCACACTTTAGTTGGATGGCTCTGAAAAAACCTTGGTGTCTTCAGAGGTTTCGTGGAAGAGCTGAGCTTCCTCAACCTGAAAGAGGAAGACCACTTTTGGCTCTGCTGTCCTGAGACTGCTGTGACGTATAGGGTTCTGTGGTTCTGCAGCTAGATATATCTCGGACAGGCAGAGAGTTCAAGGATGACCTCCTTAGCCATGACAGGGCATGACAGAGAAAGCCCCTTTGGCCGTGACATGACTAGAAGAGGGTTTCCGATGATCACTGTGTTCAAAACAGTACAGGCAGGAAACACAAGGCTGGCACCAACACAGGACTGAGCTCTGGAGCTTGAATATAAACACCGCCCACTATGAACACCCTTGTAACTCCCTTAAACCTTTTAAAACTGTATGAATGGTTATTTTATGTTCAAATGGTTTGTGTAAGGAACTGTAAGCAAGCAGAGTACAGCTGTTTTTAAAGCATGCAGTGCCATGTGCTGTTAAAAAACAAGCTCAGAATTTGATTCCAGATAATTGCAATGCATTACAGTAATCTCAGAATCAATCCACGAATCACGATACATCGATCAATTGTCCCAGCACTAATCAGCATAACAGGCAACATGTATGTTGAAAATAGCAGAATGCCTAATACAGGTCCTTGCGGCACACCATACTTTATTTAATTGAGATGATTCTCCATTTAAATAGAAAAAATCGTAGCGATTGGAAATGTAGAATCTAAACCATCTTAAAGCCTACTCTTGAATACCTGTATAGTTTTGTAATAGATCTATAAGTATGTCATGATCTATAGTGTCGAACGCAGCACTAAGGTAAAGTAAAACTAGCAATGAGATGCAGCCTTGGTCTTATGGAAGAAGCAAGTCATTTGCAATTTTAACAAGTGCAGTTTCTGTGCTATGATGGGGCCTGAAAACTGACTGAAAATCTTCATAGATATAATTTATTATTATTATTTTACTTTTTTGCAGGAAGGAGCAGAATTGATCAGACACAACTTTTTCTAAAAGATTAGGCATAAACTGAAGATTTGAAGTGGGTTTTCCATTTCCTGTCTGTCGTGCTGCCAGAGTGGTTTGTGATAATAGCTCCACTTTTCTGCTGAATCTCTATCTTACGATCACTCTCTGTTGTTTAAAGTGATAAAATTAAATTAATTCCCACCTTATTTCTGAATATATATATCAAACTAATCTGATTAATTTGATCATTCACTTTTATTCTAAAACCCTGAGTGCAGCACACATGCAGCGCGTTAACATTCAATAGCCAGATAGCTTGTCATTCACGTTTCCATTTGCGTCTATTGCTGTTTTCCTTTTTTTATTTTTCTTGCTCCTTTTCTTTCATCAAACAACAGTGGTAAATCAGATCATTCATCAATCACGGTGAGTAATGGCTTTTTATTCTGCTATTGTTGCTTACAACTCTTGCCATATGTACAGTTTATCCTTCTCTGTTGGCGACGAGGGATACACATGAAAAATGCAGGGAAAATGTTAGCATAACAGAAGTTTTCAGAGTTAAAGACATACATCCAAACTTTAATTGAGGACAATAAGAATGTGAGAGCTCTAGATAAGGCTTTGGATGAGTCTAGCTCAGGGAGTCCTGTAAATTGTTCGGTTCCGGTTACAATGCCACCACAGCAAGGCAACTGGGTGACTGTGATGGGGCATAGTTTCAGGTCAAAACACCGCTCTTCTGTTTTGATCAAAAAATTGAACCGGTTGTCCTCACTCAGTGTAAAACCCACTGAGAAACCTGATCAAAGTTCTCTAGTTACTGGTGACTCTATTGTTTGGAACATGAAAATAGAGACACCAGCCACCATAGTCCAATGTTTACGGGGAGCTAGAGGAACTAACATCTTGGCAAATTTTAAGGTGCTGGCTAATTCTAAATGTAAATTCAGCAAGATAGTTATTCACATAGGCACTAATGATGTTAGACTTCACCAGTTGGAGATCACTAAAAATAACATTAAAGTCAAGGCAAGTCACCTTTATTTATATAGCGCTTTGAACAAAACAGATTGTGTGTAAATAATGCAAAATGACAGTTAAAGGCAGTACATGATTGAATTCAGTGATGTCATCATCCAGGTCAGTTCAGTTTAAATAGTACTTTTGCAATCATTGGCAATTAAGTCTACAATATCGCTGTAAATGAAGTGTCCCCACTAAGCAGGCCAGAGGTGAAAACAAAAACTCAGGGCTGTAGAGGTCCTTTCTAGATGCTGATCCAATATCTGGTCTGGATAAGTACTGGATCCAGGTTACTGCAGTGACCATCTGATCTGGATACAGACTGGATCTGGTGACCTTGGTGACCTCGGAATAAGAGAGAAACGAACTAATATTAGCGTAGTTTACCTAATTAATGCAGCCTAAAAATTAGTGTGTCATGTGTAAACCAGGTTAAATACATGGGTCTTTAATCTAGATTTAAACTGCAAGAGTGTGTCTGCCTACCGAACAATGTTAGGTAGGTTATTCCAGAGTTTAGGCACTAAATAGGAAAAGGATCTGCCCGCCCGCAGTTGATTTTGTTATTCTAGGTATTATCAAATTGCCAGAGTTTTGACAACGCAGCGGATGTGGAGGACTATAATGTAATAAGAACTCGAGAACTTCAAATACTGAGGTGCTAAACCATTCAGGGCTTTATAAGTAATAAGCAAAATGTTTAAATCTATACAATGTTTAATAGGTAGCCAGTGCAGCGATGACAGAACCGGGTTAATATGGTCATACTTCCTGGTTCTAGTAAGAACTCTAGCTGCTGCATTTCGAACCAGATGGAGTTTGTTTATTAAGCATGCAGAACAACCAACCAATAAAGCATTAATCTAAACTTGAGGTCATGAACACATGGATTAACATTTCTGCATTTGACATTGAGAGCAAAGGTCGTAATTTAGATATATTTTTGAGATGGAAAAATGCAGTTTTACAAATTCTAGAAACGTGGCTTTCTAAAAGATTGCTATCAAATAGATTCACCTAGGTTCCTAAATGATGACAAAGAATTGACAGAGCAGCCATTGAGTCTTAGACAGTGTTCTAGGTTATTACATGCAGAGTTTTTAGGTTCTATAATTAACACCTGTTTTTTTTCAGAATTTAGCAGTAAGAAATTACTCGTCATCCAGTTTTTTATATCGACTATGCATTCCGCTACTTTTTCAAATTGGTATGTTTCGCCAGGCCGCAAAGAAATATAGAGCTGAGTATCATCAGCATAACAGTGAAAGCTGACACCGTGTTTCCTGATGATATCTCCCAAGGTAACATGTAAAGCATGAAGAGTAACAGCCCTAGTACTGAGCCTTGAGGTACTCCATACTGCACTTGTGATCGATACATTCACTGCTACGATTTGATGGCGGTCATATAAGTATGATTTAAACCGTGCTAATGCACGTCCATTAATGGCAACAACGTTTTCTAGTCTATTTAAGAGAATGTTGTGGTAAGTAGTGTCGAATGCAGCCCTAAGATCCAATAGCACTAAAAGAGAGATACGACCATTAGCAGATGATAAGAGCAGGTCATTTGTAACTCTAATTAGAGCAGTCTCAGTACTATGATACTGTCTAAATCCTGACTGGAAATCCTCACAGATACCATTTTTCTCTAAGAAGGAATATAATGGTGAGGATACTACCTTTTCCAGTATCTTGGACAGAAAACGGAGATTCGAGATCAGTCTGTAATTAACTAGTTCTTTGGGACTGTGTTTGTTGTGTTTATTTTTTTATTTTTTTTTAATGAGGGGCTTAATGTAACGACTGGGTGAAGGAGTGGCAGGAAGCAAGTGCAAGGTTAAACACAGTTTAATGGAGACAATGATACAAGACGATACTGAGACACAAAGATGACGTTGAGGGGAATACACAGTCCAGGTGAATGCCGATGGGTGAAGTATCCAGATAGCGGAGGTGAGTTGGCAGCAGGAGAGGGTGACACAGGAACTGCGGGGAAGCGAGCCGAAGGTAAGTGATGTTGCTTGGTGGTGGTATGCGTAGAGTGGACGGGGTTCCGAGGAGACACGGACATCCAACGCAGAAACACACAAGAAAAGCAAACATAGGTCACAAACATGAAACAACGCTCTCACAAACACAAGACGCTAGACAAGCCAATATATAGGGATGAGTAATGAGTGACAGCTGTTGCTGATGACAATTAGCGGAGACGCCCACAAACTAATCAGTGCTGACGCGTAACACACAGACTTCACCCACAAAGTGCAAAACCCTGAGATCACGGTTTACCAACCGTGACACTTAATAGCAACCAGTTTGAAGATTTTGGGGACATATCCTATTGACAATGACAAATTAATAATAGTCAGTCTTTTAGGAGCTTAGATGGAATAGGGTCTAACATACATGTTGGTTTAGATGATTTAACAAATTTAATTATTCCTCTTCTATAGTAGAGAATAAGTGGAACTGTTCCTCAGGAGATCTATGGCACACTATTTATTTGATACTATAGCTGAAGGCTAGATGGTTATAATTTTATCTCTAATAGTATAGATCTTAGAAGGGTCATGGCACGGTAGGACGCGCAAAGGAAGAAACAGAGTCTGGGTTCAAATGCTGGGAAATATAATTTTTTAATAAAAGAGAACAAAAAGACAAAACGAAACGAATAACAGGGAACAAGCCAAAATGCAAGAACTAGAAACACGGTTTAAACAAGCAACGATTAGCAGATAACATTAAACATATAACATATAATACAGCCAGACAGAGTGGTGTGTGAGACGAGAATATATAGTCCATGACAATGAGCAACAGCTGTGATAGAGAGACAGGTGTGCTGAGTGAAGGTAAATGAGTCCGGGAGCAAGGGAGAAAAACAGGTGTAGCAACTAAAACAATGATGAAGAAGTAACAAGATAGGCAGGGTAAGAAAAGAGACAGGACAAAAGCACATGGCACCAAACAAACACAACACTCACAGAAGACAGTGTAGCCGCACTGGGTTGTACATTATAATTAACTCAAATGATATATAGGGAATTTTAATAATTAATCAGGAATATGATTAATATATTTATCTCATTTGACAGTTACATTAAAATTATTGAAGATGAAAAATAGGTCAATTATATATATCAATAACTCATTAGAGGGCACTGTAATTTACCCATTAATATGTCAATATTCCATTCTTCATATCAATTATAGTGATATCTCTTAATGTGAATTACCGCAAATCAAACAGTGGTTTGTCCAGCAAATGGCCGTAAGATTAACTTATCAACTTTCAATAAGGTTATCACTTCTTATAATTCAAGGAAAAATAGTTTCTGGCCATGAAACATTTTCCTATCATTATGAAATTTTGGTTACTGAAAAGTAACGAGCTAGTAGCTAAAGATCAGACATTTCATTGACTCGTGATGTGAGCATTTTAGACAGAAACAATCATGAATATATATTGGTTTTTAATAATTGAACTAATAATATATCAAACTACAAATCACACAGAGTAAATACGCATACGACAATACAGACAGTAAACTTTGTACAAGACATAATGGAATCCAAATGAGGGAGAGAGAGAGAGAGAGAGAGAGAGAATGAGTGAGAGAGGATGAGAGAGAGAGGTGAGAGAATTGGCGCGATCACAGAATTATCGCTCAGTTATGGCAAAATCACAGACAGTAACCTTTTGAAAAGACAACAACGAATCAAATCACCTTGAAAAGCTAATAGACAAACTTTAAGCAGCATTTAAATCTCTCTAGAAAATATAAATGTCTTCCGGGGCTGCTGCAGAATCCCGCAATATTTGAAAGGTCCAACAAAGTAATGTTTCGGAGTTCGTCTTCCTCGTGTGGATAGGCGAATAGGAGAATAAACTTAGTAAGGAAAAGAAACGAAAACAACGGAGATGAAAGCTCCCGAAGGAGCCATGAGAATGGCTGTTCTCTCAGCCGCCGTGCTGAGATCAGAGACGATAGAAGAGGACCAAAAAGCAAGAATGACAAGAGAGAGTGGAACTTCCTGGGTCAGTTCTACTTATGGAGTGACTGGTTCACGCCTCTTTTTGCGCAAACAACCAATGAACGTCCGCGATCTGAAGCGGGAAAAAAGTTCCTTTGTCTCTGGGGAAACACCCACTCGCGTTATAGCTGACAGAATTGAACATTTTTCTTAAGAAAGATTGTATTTCTGAAACAATGCATCTTTTTGTAATTTGAAAACAGTCGGATTTTTACAATTATAAAGATAACATTAATGACATATATATAAATGATAGAAACAAGACGTTACATTCATATGCAGGATTACACACATTTAAAGTTTGATTAACACATGATAAAATTGTAGATACTCCAATTTTTGATTATGGAAAACATCTAATGCACCAGAAAGGCAATACTCAATACATTTAGAATACATTGAGAAAAGGTACCAGTGAGCTGGCTTTGCTGTTCTGATTCCCAGTGGGATCATAAAGTTTTATGACCTGGTCAGGGGGGTAGGGTTGCAACTCATGATTCTATTTGAGAACATTAAATTAGGAGAAACATTTCCAATTTACAAATCAGCAACTTATAATCCTCGCATAACAGGATTAACCATTTTATGCAACACACAAACCTATAAAAATACATCTTATTAAGGACTTACATAAAGAGCGTAAAGAAAAGTTTGTGTGTGTGTTTAGGAATGTGGGTGTTTCGTTTCTTCTTTGAGGCTGCTCACGTCACTGTGGAATTTATCATCCAGAGTGTTGTAAATAATTTAAATCAAGTCAGGCTGGCGCCAGGCATTTAGTTTAGAGAGAGTTGGGTTTATATGCCTGAGTTCAAAATCTACAAGCTTTGGGTTTGCATTGTTTTAGATTCAACGAACCGTGATTCATTAGTTCAGAACCAATGAATCACTGAACTGCGCATCCGTTACATCCCCCCTTTCCGTCGGATGAAGTCCCTGTGTGGACATCATCGGACAGCAATCATCACGATGGGCAGATGACAGGTGAATCATGATGGTCGTGTAGCAGGTGGATCATGATGGCAGGTGGTTCCTGGAGCTGAGGATTCAACTTGATGAGGTTCTGTGTGGTCTCTGACTTGGCACCCCCTTTCTGGGGATTCCATCGGAGACCTCCAGCTACGGTTGTCGTGAGTTTGGCTGTAGAGGTTCGCATCTCATTGAGTCTCCTGTATAGGATGAAGGTCACGCTGAGGGTCAGGGTGTGACCAATGACAGTGGAGATGCAACGTGCAGTGTCGGCAGCAGTCCAGGCTCGGACCGCAGATGACAGGTTCAGAACGGGCTGTCGAGACAGTGCTTGGAGGGCTGTGTCGACGGGAGCAATGTCAATGTGTCGGGTGGCACCTTTTGGTACTTGATTCCACATGCTCTAGTCAAACAGGTTGACACGGTTGGCAGTGTCATGCTGGTTGTAGGTCAGTGTAGCTGTATGCACAGGAGTGTTGATGAGCCATCTGTCACCTACAATCTCTGCTTGCATTTCTGTGACTTGTATTCGAGGCTTGGCTTCGGCCGGGCAGCGTGTGTCGCTGACCAGGGGTTGCAACATGCAGATTCCTTCAACGTTGTCTCTGAGGAAGGATTTGCTAAGGCAGAGATTATGAATGTCTTTGGTCAAAGTACACATGTGCAGGTTTGGGGCCAGGTACAGCTGTGTGTCGCTGTCGTGGTAGGCCACCACATCTGGAATGTATGTCTTGGTGTGGGTGTTGCTTTTACACAACCTGACATTGACAGTGTCTTTAAGTCTGTAGAATTGGCTTGACTCACTGATGGGTTGGTTCAGGAGCACGTCGACTTCTCTCTGTTTGGGATTGACGTGCAGTAGGATGGCGCTATCCAGAGAGTTGGCCAGGTGTATTTGTAGCAGGTCAGCTGGCGTGGTGATGGCGTAAGCCAGCAGAGTTAACACAAGGCTTAAGGGTATCATGTATGGTGGGGTTCTACCCGTGGTTAGGCTGTCATTGGAGGAGCTTACCTCCCACAGCAGTCTGGGTAAAGTCATTCTGGAAGACAGTAAACAGCGGTTTCATGGAGTTCACGGTCTGGTTCGCTGCATTGACACTGGACATACCAATGTTAAACAGAGTTCTGGCAGCAGCGGCGGCTCTGAGCAAAGCTCCCGGGAACTGTTTGGAGCGGTGGTGGCATCCACCTAACTCCATTTGTGTAACAGTCACTTTCTCATGTTGGCTGAACATGTGTTTGACATCGGCCTCAGTGTGAGTGAGGGAGTCCTCTCTCCATCGGACACCTGTTCAGCTGTATTGGGTTACGGTGCTGGGGTAGTGTGCTCTGTCATCGGTGATCAGGAGTCTCAGTGGTTCTCTCGGTGGCAGCTGTCCTCTGGTTGGCTGACAGCACAGCATGGCGAACCACAGCAGCATCCTGGTACAAGTAACAGGGAGAGAGAGAGAGAAAGGAGAGGAAGAAACAAGCGAGGGTTGTCTTTGGTTGGACAGGGCAGTCTCTTTGCTTCGTGGGCAGCGGCTGGGTTAAGCTCGCCCTGGCCCATGTTTTGCCACATTTTGCTGCTGGCATGACGCTTGCTTCAGTGTCTTGTCAGTGGCCCTGGTGCTGCGTTGTGCAGCACATGATGCGTCAGGGAAATATATTGGCATTTTCCCCCTTTTGCTCCGTGGCATTACAAGCCCTGGCATTGTGATGTCAGACGGTGCACAACCCACAATGTTGTTCTGTGCACGCAGCATGTGCTTTGTATCATACAGTGGCCCCGACATTGGTTGTCAGTGACTGTAGACTGGGTGCCAGGGTGGATGGAGGGGTCTGAGAGGTGGTTAAGTAAAGTCATTATGGAGGTTTCAGAAGCCTGCATGTCCGCTATGTTGATCTTTGTAGACAACGGAGCCATCGTAAGCGGTTCTGAGGTAGGCAGTTTAGCTAGTAAAGTTCTTATGCTGTGTGTAATCACTTTAACCTTGAAAGTGGGTGGATGGATTGGGAGTGACCACGGCCTGTTGTTTAGTGCGCCAGTTTTGTCAAGGGTGTCAGATTGAGCTCTTAAGTCCTTGTCTAGACCTGGTAGCTTTGAGTGTCCTTTTTCTTTCTTTCATTACATAGTCACATTGTGTGTTTTGAGACTAGCTCCAAGTTCATCTTGGAGCTAGTCTGTCTGCAAAGTAAGCTCGTTGATTTTAGCTCGGGCCGCTTGCAAGTGTGTTTTGCAGGCCCAGGTTTTAGAGTCTCTTACTTTCAGTTCAGTCTCTGCTCTTTTTAGAAGAGCGCCACCTTGCTGGAGTTTTTTGTTGAGTTCTTTTCTGGCTTTTCTCTCCAGCTGTTCTCTTTGATCTGTGTCGAGGCAGTGCATTGTGAAGTCTTTCTACTTCTTTCTGTAGCTCTGGATCTGTGTCGTCCTCTTTCTCGCGCTGGTTCTGGGTCTCGTGGAGGAGCTGATCAAGGCAACTCTGGGTTCGGGCCCGGTCCTTCCAGGCCTCCTCCGCTTGAAGCTTATGCGTTGCTGCTTGCTGTTCAAGGTCAATGTTGCTTCGTTCACTGAGCTGTGCCTGGGCGACAAGAATGTGAACTAGGCTTCCGAGGATCCTGCCGAGTTCTTTGTAGTTGTTGCTTTGGGTTGGATCGTGTGCCATCAGTTCATCTAGCTCGGTGTCTAGTTGCTCTGGGTGCTGCAGGTTACTGGCGTCATTCGGCAGGAAGGGGGTCGTCACTGCTTTCAACCATGTTGAGAGGTGGCCCCCGTGGACTGCTGGACTGGATGACTGGAACATCCTGGCTCACTGTAGGTGAAAGAAACACAGCACACACACACAAAAAGGCCAATGCAAGTTCGTTCTAAGGTTAACAAGCCATATTCATACGGGCTGTGCCGTTTATGAGAATTTTGGGGCTAACTGATGCAAACAGTCAGACAGTTCAGTAGCCAATTTACTTGGGTCAACGAAGGACCTGAAATGGAGATTTGACAGGCAGTAGCCTAGTGGGTCACGTGATGACACCGGCTGCTGGTTGTCGCTCTACTATTTAGCTTCTTTGGTGGCTCTCACAGGTTACTGTCTCTATGTGAAATGAAATAAACAAATCACAACAGAACAGAGGATAGAAAAAGATCAAAGTGAAACAACACTTGAAATGAGATAAAAACAATAGTAACACGATGTGTTAGTGAGAATAAGGAGGCCTAAGCCTACTGCTAGATTTTAAGATAGGTCCAACAGGTGAGTGGGGCTATCTGGGTAGGAAACCTAGAAAGATGGTGTGGCTTGAAGAAGCAATGGGTCAAACACTTAAAATATATCCGGGGGAATATCTAATATTCTGTGTCTTATAATAAGTGGATGGGTTTTATCACATTTGGTTCACCTGGGTGAATTGAAGCCATTCAGGTGGAAACCAGCGGCTTGGTCAACCTCTCCGGCGCTCACCAAACACTCAACCACAGTGTCCCCGGCCCTCTGTTACTCTGGCGTTGCGCCCTCTCAAACAGCTTGTGACTTTTAACACAACCTGGTAACACCAAGATGTCAACCGCCAGACAGCACTGCAAAATTGGGCTGTTCCCTAGAGCCCTCTCTTAAAAGAGAGTGGCCCCCGTTTTAGGCCTCGGATTAGGTACTGGTCCCAGAGATTGCGTTTTGTGTCGGCTGGACAGATTGACTACCTTTGGAGTGCCAAATTGCTGATGTCTCCACTGCGTGCCGCAACGGACAGAGATAAGAGGAACCGAATTTCACTCAAAGCCAGTGTCGTTAACGCTGGTCGGCCAACCTTGCTCACTGGAAACCTGAGAATTCCAATCACCAAGGAAATTCTACAATCAAATAGACAAAGGATGAACAAAGGAAACTTAAAGTTAATTAAGGTTTGGTTTGTTTAACATCAATTGAGTAAATATATATGTAGAAAGGAGAGGTAACAGCTTTACCTAATAAGGATAAAACAAAAAGGGAATTATGATAATGATGGTAATTATCAAAATAGCCTAACCCAGAAGTGTAATTAAAAATCAAAATGGGAAGAGACAGGATAAAACACGGGAGAAGAAGTAGCTGGTTTTCACCACGAGGGGGCGTACTCCTTCTCTGTGCTTAACCTGGTGAGCAGAAAACTTAATTCAAATTAAAAATTCAAAACTGGTTTAAATTGAAATTTAAAATAAGCATGTAAGAAAAATCTAAAGGAAAATTAGAATAATATCCTCTAATAACCAATGATAACAGTAAGGTATCATTAATAATTATGAAATTAATCAAAAAGGGGTAAAAATAGAAATATGCAATTCAAAACAGAATTGAAAAGAGAGCAAAGAGAGCTGAGAGCTGTGAGTCGATTTAACAGGAGACTGCCACTAGATGGCTTACTTCCTTCTAAGTGGGTCAATCAGTGGTTGACCTGAAACATCTAGATTTACACTATTAAACAATTAAATTTAAATTCAAATCATGTTTGAACCAAACTCAAAATAAATGTAAACAGTCAAAGGAAGGACAAATTTTCTAACCTGAAATAATATTCGCAACAGCAAAGCTGTAAATGCAAATAATTATTGAGAATTTAGACATCTAATTCAATAAATCACAAGGGAATAGAGATTTAGCAGTGAGCGCATTATCTGAAACGGCCACGAGATGGCGTAATTGCACTCATGCAGGCTGACATCAGAAGGCAGGGCGTAATTTTGAACTTCTAAACAAAGGACGCCCTCTGACTTCGCTGACTTCAATGTGATTTAAACTCTGAGCGCAAAAGTGTGAGGCAGGATTCCTTTCACTGCACTAAACACAAATGTGAACAACAGGAATTTGTCCGTCTGTTGTACTCCCATAAACATCAAAATAGCACTTATGATTTAAATGTTTTAGGTTTAAAATTGGGTAGCTAAGCCAATTTTTTAATACCAGGAACTTTATCGTTCATTTTTGAATATAACTGTGGTTCACCACGAATTCAATAACGATATTTAATAAGTAAGGCCTTTTTAACTGAATCGCTCATGTTCAGATTTACGCATTGCGACTAATAAAAGAGATTTCTTCGTCTTTTAATTATTAATATTAAAATGTTCTCACTGCAGAGAGATCTTGGTCTTTCTTAACAGGAGACTTTTAACATTATACTGCAGTTTACTTTCATTAAAATAACAGTGACTATACTGTTAAGTTTCTATAAATACAACGTGCTGACCGATCAGCATTTTGCCTCAGTCAGGAGTGAGTTTGCGTCTTGCGACTTATCTCACAAGTACATAATTTCATAGCGCGCGTGCAGAAATTATTATTAATCATATAAACAGATTGAACTGGATTGCTCACAAAACGAAGTTTGAAATGCCCGCGTTCCTCCACCAATATATGTAGCCGCACTGGGTTGTACATTATAATTAACTCAAATGATATATAGGGAATTTTAATAATTAATCAGGAATATGATTAATATATATATATATATATATCATATGACAGTTACATTTAAATTATTGAAAATGAAAAATAGGTAAATTGTATATATCAATAACTCATTACAAGGCACTGTAATTTACTCATTAATATGTCAATATTCCATTCTTCATATCAATTATAGTGATATCTCTTGTTGTGAATTACCGCAAATCAAACAGAGGTTTGTCCAGCAAACGGCCTTAAGATTAACTTATCAACTTTCAATAAGGTTATCACTTCTTATAATTCAAGGAAAAATAGTTTCTGGCCATGAAACATTTTCCTATCAGTATGAAATTTTGGTTACTGAAAAGTAACGAGCTTGTAGCTAAAGATCAGACATTTCATTGACTCGTGATGTGAGCGTTTTAGACAGTAACAATCATGAATATATATTGTTTTTTTTTAATTGAACTAATAATATATCAAACTACAATTCACACAGAGTAAATACGCGTACGACAATACAGACAGTAAACTTTGTACAAGACATAACGGAATCCAAATGAGGGAGAGAGAGAGAGAGAATGAGTGAGAGAGGATGAGAGAATAGGCGCGATCACAGAATAATCGCTCAGTTATGGCAAAATCACAGACAGTAACCTTTTGAAAGACAACAATGAATCAAATCACCTTGAAAAGGTAATAGACAAACTTTAAGCAGCATTTAAATCTCTCTAGAAAATAATACTTGCATGTGGTCTCTTTGTGATTGCGCGTGTTCTCTCGTGTCTTCTGGGGCTGCTGCAGAATCGCGCAATATTTGAAAGGTCCAACAAAGTAATGTTTTGGAGTTCGTCTTCCTCGTGTGGAGAGGCGAATAGGAGAATAAACTTAGTAAGGAAAAGAAACGAAAACAATGGAGATGAAAGCTCCCAAAGGAGCCATGAGAACGGCTGTTCTCTCAGCCGCCGTGCTGAGATCAGAGACGATAGAAGAGGACCAAAAAGCAAGAGGGACAAGAGAGAGTGGAACTTCCTGGGTCAGTTCTACTTATGGAGTGACTGGTTCACGCCTCTGTTAGCGCGAACAACCAATGAACGTCCGCGATCTGAAGATGGAAAAAAGTTCCTTTGTCTCTGGGGAAACACCCAATCGCGTGAGTTATAGCTGAAAGAATTGAACATTTTTCTTAAGAAAGATTGTACTTCTGAAACAATGCATCTTTTTGTAATTTGTCGTCGAGATTCGACACAGTCGGATTTTTACAATTATAAAGATACCATAAATGACATATATAACTGATAGAAACACAACGTTATATTCATATGCAGAATTACACACATTTAAAGTTTGATTAACACACGATAAAATTGTATATACTCCAATTTTTGATTATGGAAAACATCTAATGCACCAAAAAGGCAATACTCAATACATTTAGAATACATTGAGAAAAGGTACCAGTTTAGAATACATTGAGAAAAGGTACAAGTGAGATGGCTTTGCTGTTCTGTTTCCCACTGGGATCATAAAGTTTTATGACCTGGTCAGGGGGGTAGGGTTACAACTCATGATTCTATTTGAGAACATTAAATAAGGAGAAACATTTCCAATTTACAAGTCAGCAATTTATAATCCTCGCATAACAGGATTAACCATTTTATGCAACACACAAACCTATAAAAATACATCTTATTAAGGACTTACATAAAGAGCGTAAAGAAAAGTTTGTTGTGTGTGTTTAGGAATGTGGGTGTTTCGTTTCTTCTTTGAGGCTGCTCACGTGACTGTGGAATTTATCATCCAGAGTGTTGTAAATAATTTAAATCCAGCCAGGCTGGCGCCAGGCATTTAGTTTAGAGAGAGTTGGGTTTATATGCCTGAGTTCAAAATCTACAAGCTTTGGGTTTGCATTGTTTTAGATTCAACGAGCAGTGATTCATTAGTTAAGAAACAATGAATCACTGAACTGTGCATCCGTTACAACAATGACAGAAAGACAGAAGACTGTGACAGAACCCCTCCCTTAAAGAGTGGATTCCAGACACTCCAAAATAATAAATCACGGAGGGAGGCGGAACGGAGGTGGATCAGGGGGAGGGAAGGAGGGCCAGGCCCGTGTAGTGGAAGAGTGCCTGGAGAAAGAGGTATAAAGGTTTGCTCCAAGGCCACCAAGAGCGGATGCCGCCGCCTCGGGTGAACTGTGAGCAAATGCCGCCGCCGCCGCCTTGGGGGAACTGTGAGCGGACGCCGCCGCCGCCTCGGGGGAACTGTGAGCGGACGCCTCGGGGGAACCGAGAGCTTTTTGGGCAAGTTTTTGGGGCAGACTTGACCTGTTGAGAAGAGATGGTCTTCATCCCTCCTGGGGTGGTGCCACTCTTTTCTCTAGAAATATGGCACATAGTTTAAGAGTTTGTACTTGACTAACTGGGGCCCAGGTCAGGAAGCACGCAGACTGGCTAAACCGACCATATGCTAGTCAGCACAGAGAGACTCTTTCACCTAGATATCACACTATAGAGACTGCCTTATCCCCAACTAGAAAATAAAAAAAAATAAAAATTAATAAATAAATTCCAAACCATTTTAAGAGTAACAATTTAATTGATGTAAAAAAAAGAGAAATAAATACAATTAAGAAGTAATACACATAAACAAATGATAAAGCTTGGCTTATTTAATATCAAGTCCCTTTCTATGAAAGCACTTTTTGTAAACGATATGATCTCTGATCATAACCTAGATGTGCCTTGACAGAAAAATGATGATTACAATATTTTAAACGAGTTTAGTTTTCTGTTATAAACATGAGCCATGGCTGAAGGGTAAAGGGCGAGGTGTTGCTACAATTTATAACAATATTTTTAGCATTTCTGAAAATGGGCGGGCTTTAAGGATTACTTGTTTGAAGTAATGGTGCTTCATATAGCATTATCCAGAGAAACAAGTGATGATAAATCCCCTGTAATATTTATACTGGCTGCTGTATACAGGCAAACAGGGCACCATGTACTGTAGACTTTATTAAAGAATTGCTGATTTTATATCCAAGTTGGTACTGGCTGCAGATAAAGTTTTAATTGTTGATGATATAATATCCATGCTGATAATGAAAAAGATGCATCGGGATTAGCATTCATAGACATTATGAACTCTTAATGTGGTTAACCTATTGTGGTTAGACAACATGTGTCCGGACCTACACACTGTCGAAATCATACTCTATATTTAATACTGTCACACGGAATTGATGTTGATTTCAGAAGACATCCCATAGAACACTTTTAGTCCAATGAAGCCAAAATGTTATAATATTCATGGTAATAACTTTAAGTCTCATTTCTACTGAGAGAGTTGTTGTTTGTATCTGTCATGGAATAACTTAAACCTCAAAAAACTGCGTCTTGGTTGTAAAAAAACAGGATGGTTTTATATGAAAAATAAATAAAAAGTATAGAAGCATTCAACTCTGGATGATGGATAGTAAAGCCAAAAGGGGCTTCTTTCCGAAGACACAAACATTTTTATGTAGCACATTGAAATCAGGAACTGTTACAATTTTAGCTTGGTCATTTACAGCTGTGAGTCCCAGGGAGACGTATTGCTTGGCAGGCCTGGATTCACTACCCTCGCATGTGAATTGTTGAATGATAAATGTGATTCAGGATACATCAAGGGCTCTACTGGACATGATATTTGCTACCGCGGTCATTTACACTGCTTCTGTAATTTGCACACGTGTTATGTCTTCATTTGAGTGTCTGGAGATGAAAATAATGCCAATGTTCCTGTGCTTCTCGTACTTATTTTTCTCCCCCCCCCCAATGTCAATTCTGGGCCTCACCACCTCATGAGCTTTGTGACCAAACACTGCTGCCTCGGAAGGATCGTGAGTGAACAAAGCCGCCTCGAGTGAACTGTGAGTGGACACCGCCACCTCTGGGGAACTGTGTGGACACCGCCTCGGAGGGATCATCAGCGGGCACTGCAGCTTCGTGAAGGCCTGAAGCGAGCCCCGCTGCCTTGGAGGGATCACCAGCAGGCTCCGTCACTTTGTGAAGACCAGAAGTGAGCCCCTCTGCCTCGGAGGGATCATCAGTGGGCTCCGCCACATGGAAGGCCTGAAGCGAGCCCTGCCGCCTCAGAAGGATCATCAGCAGGCTCCGCCGCTTTGTGAAGGCCAGAAGCGAGCCCTGCCACCACGGAGGAACATCCGTGCCCACCGCCCCACTGCCTTGGGAGCATTATGAATAGGCACCCCCACCCTGACGGCTAAGCCACTCGACTGCAGAGCCAAGTTGATGTAGTCCTCCAGCACCTCCACTTTATTAGTATTTAAATAGTATATGATTATGTTGATCTTTATTCTTGAAAAGATCTTAAGAAAAAGATTCTTTATACGCTGTATTAAGCAGTATATAAAAAGGTGTCTGTTTCTCATGAAACCTTTTCTGAAATGTCTGTGTATTTGACAAATATTGAATTTTATTTACTTAATCTGTGATAGGGTATGCAAACACTGTGTAAGTGTCACTAACGGGAGCAGAAAGTGTCCGGCTTGATGTGTCCATTTTCAACCCCGCTCCCGACTGCAAGTGGCTACTCTCGTTGACCGCCATCTGTAGCCGTGCTTCAAGTCGCACGTAGCCAATGACTAAGGAAGCACATGTCAAGAACACATGAGGGAACATGAAATCACATGACAGTGACAAGTGAATACAAAAATAAAGACAAGAAACCTAATCCCCAAAAAAAACATTGCACCTTCACACATCGTTTGTGGTAAAATTTTGTTGTTGCTGTTTTCCCTGAAATGTTTTAGTTCTGACATTTTTTTACATGTTACTGCTTGTTTCAGAACATTTAAAATGAACATTTTATTAATGTTTGAAAAATGAAAAATGCAGAAAAAAGGAAATGTTCTATATAAAAGTGTATAAAACATTTGTTTTAAAATAAAAAATAAATAAATAAATAAATAAAAACCGATGTTCTGAAATAACATTTTAATAACTTAATGGGATCATTAACAAAACATTGTAAGAAATATTTTTTGGTTTGCTGGGATGGTGCATTATTTGAGGAACAGACTGAAATGTAAGTGCTCAAATCTTAGCTCACACATCTCATTCATGCTCCTGCAAATTTAAACTTAAAATTTGGATCTGTTCCACACAAAACTGTAATATGACCATTATCATAATACAGTGCACAGTCATATGGACTACCTTTGTAATAATAATTGGTGTTTTTCTGAACATTGAAAAGCTTGACATCCAAAATGGTTGTATGTTTTCATGGAAAAGAAAAATCATGCAGGAATGAGGTGATTAAAGAATGACAGAGTGTAATGGGTGAACTATCACTTTAGGACATTATATTCCATGGTTTTGGCTTGACTAGTCTTGGTTCATGTTCTGAAAGCTGAATCAAACTGTCCAACTGAACAGCTCAGTGTTGGCGGTTAGTCCCTTTTGGACCATTTGTGCCACAATCTTCACAGCTGTACATATTTGGACATTTCTAACAATGAATGTCAAATCCATTTTATCCTTTATTCTTCTTGCGGCATCCAGATTTGGCCAGCACTGAGCTTTACCAATGCGTTCCGCAGTGAACAGCTTTACAGTCGGAAATAAAAGATGGGGTTTAGAAAGCTCACTGCAACTACGGCAGCATACAAGAGGGAAAGTGCAAAAAATCACGCATGGAGGAGATGAAAGCAGCCGTTCTTCTGCCCTGGATTGTGGCGACTGCTCACTATCTCTCAGTGGAGTCGTGTTCACCCAACAACATCAAAGACCAGATGTTCAGCCCAAAATATTCTTCAGAGAAATCAGTCGTCTTCCTGCGTTCCAAGAGAGCAAAAATGGAAATAAATAATTGCAGAGATGTAAACATAATATAATGCTTTCATACTGCCTTTCATACTGTAATATTCACTGGACTTACAATCAACATGATGAATAGAACTGCAATAGACATGCTGACTATATGCTTCACGTGGAGGTTTCTGATGTTTAACAAAAATTCAATGCAAATGTCTTTATAGCTAATTTTTTATTCTGAATCAGGAATCACTTTATTCTGAATCTGAAATCACTGTTTACATGTCAAAACAGTTCTAAACAAACGTGTGGATGGACTTTGATGTTAAAAAATGTCATAACAATGGATTTGTTCCTTACAAATATGCAGCTTTTGGATCCACAAGACATTAATTGATAGACTGGAATGGGTTATTGAGATGTTTTTATAAGCTATTTGGACTCTCATTCTTACGGCACCTAGTCACTGCAGAGGATCCAAGTGAGCAAGTGATGCAATGCTAAATTTCTCAGAATCTGTTCCCATGAAGAACAAACTCATCTGTATCTGCATTTCCACCGCAGGAACTTTACCCAGGAACTAGGGACTTTGAGCTGGTACTTGGTGTGTTTCCACCACAGGAACCAGGAACTAAATAAAGTTCCGGGTAAAAAAATGGTAGAACTTTTTCAAAGTTCCGGAACTTTCGGGGGTGGAACTTGGGTGCTAAACATGTTGATTGGTTGAGTTCACGCAGCATTGTGATTTCAACCACCATTTATTCGGATCATTTTCAAAATATTACTATTAGTGTGTCATGAAATGTAATTTTAAAAGTATTTCAGGCGAAAATGTAATTGTTTAAAACTCAAGTCTGTGGTTTATTTATAAAGACTTCGGAGGTGGTCAGTTCCACACGATCAGCGGTAGCTCAGTGCTCATGTATCCGCTGAGAGCAGCCTCACCTCGGCTAGACCTCCTGATAGTGCCGCTGGCTCTGATGTCTCTTTCTTGGTTAAACATAAAATATAATTTGTTTTGGGTAAATCTAACAGGTAATCTTTGGTCTGTATTCAATTTATCTATAAGTTAAAATGAAAATAAAAAAGGCAATTGATATAATACTCCGCTTCATTGTGATGGCTGTATACACATTTCCCTGAACCAAGTACATTTCTGCGGCTATTAATATGTTTAAATGTAAACGAAAGGAGGCAGTGGTATTTAATATCCTATTTCGTTTTATTGTAAATATACAGTGAGGAAAATTGCAGTAAGGCGAGCTGACAGATGTTATCAAGTACGCTGCAGTTTGCAGAATTACCGGATTTACGTGGTGGCGGACATCACACTTTCGAGTTGAATGCGCAGTCTGAACTACCGAGGATGCAAGTCCAAAATCAGCATAACGTGCCCAGACCTATGTCACCAGACTATCTGCCTAATCTTCCCGGTACTTTAGAACGTGGTGGAAACACAGAAAGCAACAGGTCTGGGGGGTTCCTGGGGAAAAAAGTTTCTGGTACAAATGTTCCGGGTAATTTCGGTGGAAACGCGGCATTTGATGGCCTAAGTGGGAGATCAATTTCATTTTTTGAGTAAACAATTTTTTTAACCAGCACACATCACAACAAGATGCATGATTTTAGGAATCATTCACAAATGCTGCACACATGCAACTTTAATACAACTGGTCAAGTGGCATATGAATAATCATCAACATTCCCAGCATGATCTGGTCAGCTCTTATGAGGTATGAAGACTAGTTGCCATGGTGACTCAGCAAGTGGATGAGATTTTGCTGAGGATAGTTTAACCTTGACTAACAGCAGTAGGAACATGTGGAGCTTTTCTAATTTCTTCCCATCTCTAGATTTATTTCTGACCTGACTGGAATTATATTTTTAGCATTATAAATGTGCAGGAATTGAACTTAGAAAGTCAATCAGTGAATCGTTCTGATCTGAAATTGCATGTCTGTAAATGGTCATAACCAAAAGTAAATTGGCAGCGATAAGGCAAACATTTCTGCGTTTGATTATATTTAAATTCTTCTCAGGACATTTTCATAGATAAAATAAGTTCTGTGCTGACAGGTTATTGCAAATAAATCTAATTAGACCAAGTTTTGCACGTCTCTTTAGAATGAAACAGATTATTAGAACTCATAATTTATAATACTATTTAATTTTCTAAGAATTACCACGTTCTAAAACAAACTCATATTAAACTTTTCATAATTTAGAGAATTTACAATAAACATGATTATTGCAAAGCATGCTATGCAAATTCATAATTTATAATAATTTTCATAATTTTTACATTTAATTTAAATATATTTATATATATTTTCATATGAAAAGAATATTGACTACATTAAACAGTTTAAGTTTAATTAAACTGTTTATCTGTGTTCCTGCTCTTATTGTGAATGATTAATCAGTTACTTATTAAAAAAAATTACTTACATAGAGATTAATCTCTGAAATTACCTTTATTTTCTGTTGATGTCAAATCCTGATATCCTGAAATCCTTCAACCATATAGTTATATAACACTAAATTTTTATATATATATATATATATATATATATATATATATATATATTTATTGTGACGGGAGGAGCACAAGACAGACACAGTGGGCGTGGCGTCAGGCCTCTGAGAGGCTTTTATTAAAAGAAAATCAAATAAAACAGGGGGTAAATGTGGCCAAAGGGGAAGAGTGTCCAAAATAAACAGGGAATCTGGTGTCCTCGTCGTGCTGCGGGGTTTGTGTAGGTCGGGCAGTGTTCATGGAGGAAGGGTCCAGGTAAGGGGCTCCCCTCTTCGGTCTGGGGCGCGAGGGGCGGCGGCTTCCTCTAGTGGCCGCATCACTCTCGTTGGCCGCAGCCCTGGCAGGGGATGGACGGGTGAGGTTCCCATCCGGATCGCGGGTCCGGCAGCTCACGTCTCTAGTGGTGCGGGAGTCCCTCAACGCACCCTTCCTGGACCCACGAGGACACCAGTGTGCATGCACGGGGAAGAGACCGGTCTCCCAAGGAGAGGCGCATTGGGCTTTTAAACAGCAGCAGTGATGAGGCTCCATTTCCTTCAGGTGTGCCCCTTCACACGCCGCCAGCCCTGACTCGTCCAGCGCCCCTCCTCTCATACACCCACTCCAGTCGGGAGCCTGGTGATGGGCGGCGATTTAGGACGGGGTGCCGATGACAATCAGGGAGGATGCAGCTGACTCGTCACATTTCCCCTCCCAAGCGACATCCCCGTCATCAGGGCGCCTCCCACACGGGAGTGCTACCATCCTCAACCAGTCTCCAAACGGTCGGAGTGGGCGGGGATTCCTCTCCGGGCCATTCTCCCCCTCGCAGCGCGCCGGAACAGGGACAGAGAAACCGGGTTTTAGTGACAATGACAATGACAGTAAAATGACAATAACAGAGAAGTCACTTACCCCTTTTGTGGCTGGGAGGCTGTCCCCGGTTTTCCTCCGTCCCAGTCCGGATTCTCACAAACGTTTGGAAGCGAGAGGGAGTGACGTCACCCGATGTTTCCCAACTGCGCTGTCTAGGCTCCGCCTTGCCAGCATTCTCCACCACTGTGACGGGAGGAGCACAAGACAGACACAGTGGGCGTGGCGTCAGGCCTCGGAGAGGCTTTTATTAACGGAAAATCAAATAAAACAGGGGATAAAGGAGGCCAAAGGGGAAGAGTGTCCAAAATAAACAGGGAATCTGGTGTCCTCGTCGTGCTGCGGGGTTTGTGTAGGTCGGGCAGTGTTCATGGAGGAAGGGTCCAGGTAAGGGTCGGAGTCCGGCGGCCGCACGCGCTCCCCTCTTCGGTCCGGGGCGCGAGGGGGGGCGGCTTCCTCTAGCGGCCGCATCACTCTCGTTGGCCGCGGTGCTGGCAGGGGATGGACGGCCCGGCATCCTGGCCCGTCGGCCGTGTAAACGGGTGCGGTTCCCATCCGGATCGCGGGTCCGGCAGCTCACGTCTCTAGTGGCGCGGGAGTCCCTCATCGCACGCATATATATATAGTATGTCTAAACTTGTAAGGTATTTCGTTTTTTAAATAAAAATTCTATTAATTACTATTTAAATTCTATTAAATAGTAAGTTCTATTTAAAACCGCATTATATTACGGATTTTTACATTGAATTGATTCAAGAAACGTAATTTCATTATATGATTGTGTTGTCATCACTTTATTCTGTACCTTTGAAAAGTGTAGCGCGTTCTTGAGTCAGCTTTGTAAAGGAGCGCTATATAAGCTAACGTTACAGTCTACGTAGCAAAACGAATTTAACATAAATATGTGAATTGTATGTTTGTGCATTGCTCTTCAGAAAAATATATATGTCCCGGCCACGAATTAACAATTGGTGAACACGTTTTCATCCCATCTTTTTATATAAATCGTGCACAATATAAATCATTCCCCCAATCTCTAATTACTTTACTAAATCGTGCGTTGTTTGTCCCTTTTTTTACTCAATCGTGTCCACTTTGTAAATTACCATAACTCGTTCCCTTTTTATATCAAAACGAGTTAAAGATTATTAAAATATGACACGATTAACTAAATTAACGTAGTTTAATGCAAGAAAATAGCAAGGTGAACTGTGACGCAGTATGTTTTAATCAGTTTGATTTGGTTTAATATAGTGATGACGTTTCGTTTTTTTCTCTTTTTTTTTTTACACAAGTTTTGTGTGATCTCTTTACAAAGACTAGTCTCGTTATGCACATCATCTGAACAGCCCCAAAAAAGTAAATCTCATTGATAGCCACTGGTTCTGTAGGGTTTAAAAAAATCCTCATTCGTTTAATCAAATTTAATTATGTGAATGCAAATACTAATTAACTTTTAGTTTAAAAATATGCTGTTAACCAATTTTTTTTTGTGTGTTTTCTTAATTGCAGAATATTTGTTGCGTGCCTCCAGTCATTGTCTTTGCTGCAAACTGGTTGAAAGGGACAGAAGTGAGAGACTGAATGGAATGATATGTCCACACAGGGGTAGTTAATATTTTTGATCTTGATTTAAGCATTTTAATGTGAACTGATGAGGTGGGTGTGCAAAAAATGTAACTTTACTGTATTGAAAAGAACAGAACTTCTAAAACATTACCGACTACAGCACTGGCACAGCACACAAAACCGCTCAATTCTGTGCCCATACTCTGATTGTCCTTGTTGCTTCAGGACCTGGAGTGCCCTGCACTCTCATTTGTCTAGAGATCACAGAGAGTCATTGGATTCTACACAGGCCCTCTCATTTAAGTGTCTTGTTTGTAATTCAGTAAGTAACCATTGAGAAAAACAATACTTTGAGCACATTCGATGTCATCTAAAAAAGTATGAAACTGTGACCTGTGTTTTCAATAATTGTGAATACAGAACAAATATATATTCAACTTTTGCATCTCATAAAAGCAGGAAGCATACTCCTCACTCACTTGAACATTTCAAACCATCCATCCTTCAAAATTACACTTGTCAAACACCTGAAGATACTGAATTGACTGTGGATGAAAGTAATTTATGTGAAACTTTTTTTGACTTTTGTTGAGGAAGAACAAGATTTTGTCAGAACAATCAACAATAAGTTGGGTTGCCTTTTTCTTAAATTAGAAAGTGTTTTCAATGTTTCTAATAAGTGCATTGATGAAATAATAGATGAATTACAATTCATTACATCAACTGCTTCAAGTCCAATTATCAAACAGATTATTGAGACGACTTTAAAAAGTAAAAAAGTAATGGTTGCAGTGTTGATGAGTCAGTAATCTCGAATTTGGTGGAAAATCTTACAACCCTTAATCCACTAAATGAAGCCCTCGGGGTGGACCCTTCAAGACCTCATACAAAAGAGAGAGATTTCTGAAAGAGCAATTCTCTATTGTTGAACCTGTGGAGTACATACTAGATGAAAAAAGCACATTTCAGTATGTTCCCATTTTGAAATTGTTGCCACAGATTTTAGCTAAGAATGATGAGGCCTTCAGGAATGCCCAAAGCACGAGAGGTACTTATGAATCCTTTTGTGATGGTTCACATTTCAAAGAAAATGTATTTTTGTCTGGAGATGTAAGAATTCCTCTTATACTCTATATTGATGATTTCGAGGTGTGTAATCCCCTCGGGACATCGCGGAAAAAGCATAAAGTTACTGCCGTCTCCTGTCCTGGGAAACATTCGCAGTGTATCGCGCTCCTCACTGACATCCATTTATCTGGCTGTGCTTTGTAAAGCAAATGATGCTAAGAAATGTGGATATTCTTGTGTACTTGAACCATTGTTGACTGATCTCAAAAGTTTGGAGCAAGATGGTGTTTTTGTGACCTCTTTTGGGAGATTTATCAAAGGCACAGTGTTCTGTGTGATTGCTGACAATCTCAGTGTGCATGCAGTTGGAGGTTTTCTTAAGAACTTTACTGGGTCACACATCTGCAGATTTTGTACTGGGGAACAGTCTCAGTTCCAAGACTTAGAGGTCAGATCTGGTGCATTTTCTCTAAGAAATAAAGCAAACCATGAAATACATGTACAAACAGCTTTAAGGACTGGAACCCATTGCTTTGGATTGAAAGGCCAGTGTCCAATTACTAACAGTCACTTTCATTTAGTATCAGGGTATCCCCCTGATGTGCTTCATGACTTGCTTGAGGGAATTGTTCCATTTGAATTGGCGCTTTGCTTGGATGTATTGATCAGGAAAAAATATTTCACTCTTGTTGAGCTCAACCATCAAATCAAAACATTCCCATATAAATGGGGTGACAGAACAAACTCACCTCAAGTTGTTGCACCAAACTTTGTGGCAAATCAGTGGCAACGCCCACGAAAACTGGTGTTTATTGAGGTTTCTGTCACTAATGGTTGGACATAAAATACCAGAGGATGAGAAAGCATGGCAGTTAATAATGTGTCTTAAAGATGTTGTCGATCTTGCTCTGTCTCCTGTCTTTTCTGATGCAAGCATCGGTTTTCTAGATAGCAAGATATCCGAACATCGACACCGGTTCCTTGAACTTTTTCCACAACGGAGGCTGCTCCCTAAACATCACTTTGTGGAGCACTATCCGCAGCATATAAAAGACTTTGGCCCCCTTGTGGCATTATGGACAATGAGGTTCGAGGCCAAACATCGCTTCTTCAAAAGGGTTCTTCGGTAAACTGGTTGCTTCAGAAACGTTTTGATGTCTCTGGCAAGGAAGCATCAAGCAATGATTGCATTCCATTTGTATGACTCTGAAGATGCAAGGCCTGCCATTTCAGTGACAAAAATGTCAAAGTGCCATTTGCAGTGCTACATGAAGGAATAAAATAAACTGTGGAAAACCAATTCCCTAATGCCATTGCAGTGCACATGACAAATAAGGTAGACTATCTGGGCACAGACTACACTGTAGGAATGATGTTAGCATTTGGATCAACTGGTGGATTGCCTGACTTTGCAGAAATTGTTCAAATGTTGGTTGTTCAAGATGAACTCAGCTTTGTTGTCAGGCTGCAAAGTACCTGGTACAATGAACATCTTAGGGTTTTCATGTTAGAACCCACTCACAATATTAAAATTATCCAGCAAGCCCAGCTGACAGATGTTTATCCACTAGCAGCTTACACCTTGGGAGGACACTTGATGGTGTCTCTAAAACACTACATTTGCATTGATTAAAATGATATGCACCTAGTCCTTTTCATTTAAAAAAAAAAAAAACGGAAAGGGTATTTTTTTTTTTTTTTAGTAAGAGTGTGTTTGTGTTATTGTTTGTTAATGGTGATGCCATTGTAATGAAGCAAGCCTGTGTGTGTGTGTGTGTGTGTGTGTGTGTGTGTGAAGTTAATGTGTGAGAGAGTAACGGTTTAAAATTAAACAGGTAAACATACCCTTTCTTTAATTTTGTTTCTTTTAGATTGTGACACATCAACAATGTCCTCACCTTGCCCAGCTGTACTACGAATAATTTTACAAGACCATGACATACGAAAATTGTTCCTTCCATCTGGGATTCCGAACACAGTCGATGATCTTCTGACAACTGTAAAAGACACTTTTCAGTTAGATGGTGATTTCAGTCTCATGTACATGGACACAGATTTTGCTCAGTTTTTTTACTCTGACCTCTACTGATGACATTAAGAACAAGGACTCAATCAAAATGGTTAAAAAGGTGGAAGATCCATCAGTCATTCTGACACTGACACCTGTTTGTGACTCTGACGTCTTATCAGGTTCAAAGGATTTGGACCAGCATTCTATAGATGACCAAGCCTCAACCAGTTCTAGGGAAACAGTGCTGCTGGCATCATCTAACGTTCGCTTAGAAAGGTGGCCAGAAAAATTTGAACTTCCACAGTTTTCCTTCGATATTGACAGAATTCTACAAGATGGAAATCAAACATATTTTGAAAATGGTACTCTCTTTCAGAGTGCTACTGTAAAAGGTGACATCCTACAAAAGCTTGCAGAATCAATATTTAAATACACGGCATATCCCACAACTGTCCAGATACAGTCCGTCATAGAGGCTCTGCTACAAAAGTATCCATGCTTGAAGGAACCGGGATGTTTTTCAGGGATGCATGGCTGGAAACAAAGCCTCAAGTACAAAATGGGCAACTATCGTTCAAAGTTAAGAAAACGAGAGCTAGCCTACCCTGAGCTTATGGTTAACTCTTTGAAAAGGAAGCTGCCAAGTGAGAAAATTCCAAGCAAAAATGTCAAGAAACCAAGAAAAGCTGAACTTAATTATTTGCCGCCACACCCAAACGGGGAATCCATTGAGACTTTATAAAAATGAGCGACAATCTTTGCTGGATGAAGTCAAAAAGAAAGATAATCAAAGAGTGGTTGAAGAGAAAATGTCTAAAACATTTTTTACAGGCGTCACGAACTAATTAAAGATTTCCAGGAGAGATGGCCTGCTTTATTCTCAGAAGCTCAGGTAAGTTAAGCCAGTTACATTATTATAGATATCATATTTTGATTGTTTGCTGTTTATATAAAGATAGTTTTGTCTGTGTATTATTTAACTTATTACAGATAAAGGAGGAATTCCGAAGAATTACGGCTGTACCCCTGGAACAAGTCTTTATGTCGAAACTCGATGGCTACACGCCGAAACTCTTGGAGCTTTTAGAAGCTAAGGGAGGTGCTGCAATTCAGTCAGGATACAGTCAACACTCAGTGCATTGACTCCGGTATGAAACCAGTACCTGTATAAACCATTTAAGCATTCTGTAATGTTAATTTGTGTATTGGCTGCCATAATTTTGTATGTCATCATTCACAAATGCTGCTTCTGTATGTTGTACTTATTGAAACCATTTAAACATTTTTATAAAGTTTTAATATATTTTTTATGTTTTAACATTTTAATAGTTTTTAGAAGTATTCTAAAATTAGATTCAGTATTGATTATTAGAAATACATCTCTTCACAGTGCAATACCATTGAAAAACGACGAGATGGTGTGATCCGCAGTCTCATTGAATATCTTGGTGAGGGGGCAGAGAATCTTTTCAAAGATGGTAACGTAAGTCCCAGACATGTTACGCTAAACATTTTTATCTAGTCTATAAAATTGTCCTGACCATTTTTCAACTGTTTATACAACAGTATAGCTTATGATATTATTAACACTTGAAATTGTTTTTCCCCATCATCCTCCTGGATCACATAAGGATGGCACTGAAGAAGACTTCACAGAAGATGTCATGATGATTCTTGTCCATGGAAACCGAAATGGAGAGCCAGTGGTTTACATTGTTTTTGAAGGAAGCAAGGTTCTAAGTAAATGTGAAAATACTGCTAAAGCTTGTGCTCTCCTGATGGGACTGATTTATGCCTTAAATCTACAGTATCCCTCAAAGCTCAAGTACACTTTTGAGGTTTTTCAGAGGCTGTTTCTGGATCTGGATGGACTTAAGCTCTCTCCTAAAGTTCGGTCTTTGAAAAACAAGCTGCTTACTTGACACGTTTCCGTACTCTGGATGTTCTTAGGCATTTATCTGCCTTGTTGACTCACATATTTTGCTTTGACATTCAAATTGGAGAAGTGGATGTTGATGGACTTAAGCTCTCTACTAAAGTTTGGACTTTTGTAAAACAAGCTGCTTATTTGACATGTTTCTGTACTTTGGATGTACTTAGGCGTTTAACTGCCTTGTTGACTCACTTATTTTGGTTTAACATTCGAATTTGAGAACTGTACCCTCAATAAACACACAAAATGTTAATTGTATTTCCATTTCCATTAACATTTGTATTAGTTGCATGCACTATTCTTACGTTCTATTACAACAACAGAGTTGATAATGTGGGTTACCCTCATTTGATAAAACTGTTTTGAAAAAATAATTTCTTGAATTTCTGTTTCAGGTTTTTTATTAGTTTAAAAACTTTTCCAAATTCCCATGGCCAAGGAGTTTTCTTGTTTGTGGGGTGGGGTCAGGGGCATAGTTAACAGGTTTTATTTAACTGCAATCTGTTAGTTATGTTTTGATACAGAGATTAAGAAGCTGTTATATCTATGCATAGAACTGCTAATGTTGGAGTTGTAATGTGTTTAATATGCCATTGAAGATGGATGTTTACTGTTGCTTAAGCTGTTTAAAGATTTTAAAGTGATCTTAAGCATCATATATTTCTGTGTGCTGGCTATTTCGTGCATTATTTGTTCCTAATAAAAGACTCTTAACTACACATTGTCATGGTATTATTTTGTGACATTATAACAGTAAAATTAAATTTAAATTAATTACCAGCACTGCATAAAACAAGTAAAATGTATTTAAAAGAACAACTGATTTTACTTAATTATATCAAGTTTGTAAGTGAAACTTACTCAATAAAATTTAACAGGTCAAGTTACATGTACTTATTCAGTTTTTTATTTTTACTTAACTTAGTGAAGTAGATTTGCTTAATTTCCAAATGATTTACATTTACTTGAAAAATGCTCGTGCAAAAACTTGCCAAATAAAAATTAAGTAAATATACTTATTGTTTTTTTCAGTGCATGAATTAAAGGTGCACATTCCACATGTTTTTTTCATACACAGCGTGAACGGTTTTCTACTAGTGGATTCTGCAATCATTTATTAAGCCTTCATTGACTCAACTAATGATATGTGTCCTGTTAACCTGCACCCCGACGCCCTCGTCCTCAAAGCCTCTCCCACACGCACATGCAAGTGATTATGAATAGATTAAATGAAACAGGACAAATTTAATCTTGACAAACTATGTATCATTATAAAGATCTAAGCCTCAAGCATCGACGAGAGATCGCTGTTTTTCAATGGAAAGCTTGACTGTATTTGCTACATTTGTGTAAGCAGTTCACATAAAAAAATAAACATTGAAAACGCTGTACATACCAGATCCGTCGTAATGTTTATTTTAAATCCCGGTTTAGTTAGAAAGGTAAGGGTCCACTGAACGACATCTCATGAAGCACGTTTAGTCCAATGAAGCAATAACGTTGTAATATGGATCACAATTCCTTTGTTTACATTTCATTTCTTCAGCGAGAGAATTGTTTGCATCCGTTATGGAATAACTCACGGTCGAAAACTGCGTCTTGGTAGTAAAAACACGGCACGGTTTTGCAGCGTACAGTGTCACAAACAGAATGAGGCGATCCACCGGAAAAAAGAATGAATGAAAAATAGGCGGAAAATAGTTTATTTGAATTTGGCGCTCTCTCCTGAGAGCTGGTGACGCGCTCTGACGCACCTGTCAGCTGATGGAGGCGGAACTTACAGCGATCGCAAATTCCTGTCTTTCTTTTTTATTTTAGATAGTTTTTATATATGTGAGAGTGTGTTTTATATTGAATGTGAATGTATGTGCATGATTACCATCTGTTTGAGTGCAAATCAGCCCAAATCAGCTCGCTATTACTGAATGGTCACGGCTATCAAAGTGAACGTGTCTATATGAATAGGGAGAGTGGATTATTTACTTCGGCACATTTGTGTTACCATCTGTATAAGTGGCCATCAGGACATCAGCACTTATTTGCATCGTAATTCATTGTAAAATATGCATCTCTAGCAATCTCAGGATGTTCTATATTGGCAAACAATGTTAAATCTTTTTTTATTTTTCTTATTATTCTTCTTTTTCTTACTCAAATTATTCTTATTGTATTTTTCTACTGCTCAAATAAATCATTTATATGATGTCTAAGTTTAAGTCTAGTGTTTTATAATTGAAAAAAAACTATGCAGTGGTATGTTTACTGACTAAATAGTTTGTAGAAGCCTTCAATACTATTGGGAAATATATTTTCTTATATTTGGGGGGTGGGGGGTGTAGACATAGTCTCAGAAAAATATTTTCAGGAGTCTCATTTTTCATGATATTTTATTCAGATTTGAAATAGAAACTCATGAGACATGTGGCTTTCAACCCATTACTTTTCTAGATTGCTCCAGGAATTATTTCATGTATTTTTATATCAAATAAAAAAAATATTTAAGAGTGTTAAAAAAATTCAAGGCACTTTAGTGTCTATAACTTTTAATATTTTTGAGCATTATCAAATCTGGTTGATAAAAAGTGAAGCCCAAAGGGTCTTCTTTCTAAAGACACCACAATTATGTTTGTAACACACTGAAGTAGGAAACTATTACAATTATAAGTTAGTTAGAGCACTTTCAGCTGTGAGTCCCATAATGGGGGGTGCTGGCTAACAGGTTTTAATATTGTGGATGGAGAGAGACTGATCTGAGCTGGAGTGTAAATTAGCTGCTTTATTTGCTAGTGGATTTGTTTCAACATTGACACAAAACTCAAAGAACATCTGTTTATCTGCTCAGTTCTGACAGAGAGAAATTAACAGGACAAACTAAAATAACAGGGACACCGTAAAGATTCCCATATTAAACATAGACACACTGCAGGGTGAAGTGCATAATGGGATTAATATAAAAGGGTCAGTCTGAGAAGAAACACTCATCTGCTGATGGACACTTGAGAAGAATCAGACACTGAAGATGAAGCCAAAGAGAGCAGATGAGTTTTGCATGCTTAAAGTTATGACCAAGTTCTGCTAATGCTTGATGTACTTGTTCTGCTAAAGCTTGTTTTACAACTGCACAGCAACAATCAGAAAACCTAGCAAACTGCATAGCAACACCAAAAGTAGGGAGACCACCAGTCCTGAAATTGGAAGATTAATCAAGCATCATGCAAGATATAGTAAGTATAGTAAAGTGTGCCAAATTACAAATATGCAATTGGCGTTTAAAAATCCATTTGCACAGCCGTCATGTTCTAGCTAGATTGGGGAAATAACCAGTCAATGCTTAAGGGATTATTTTGCTGATGAAGATTATGTATAGCGGAACAAAGGAATCAGTGTGGACCTCATCAAATTTTACTAAATACAGCTACACCAACCAGGACTTATTGTAGAAACATGCTGGACAAGAACATTCTGATGAAACCTGTCAGATCCTTCAAGTTCAATGCACTGAATCAGGTGAAATGGAGAGAGAGAGAGAGAGAGAGAGAGAGAGAGAGAGAGAGCAAGTTTGCATAGTCTAATAAACGAAATAAAATAACTATTTAAGGTAATTTATTTTAGTATACCTACTAGCCCGTTATTCAGTTCACTATTATACTAAACTGAATAGGTAACGTGGAGAAAATTATATTGTATCACTAGAATGCTCCTGCATAATTAAACTAAATCTATTACATCTGTCACAAAGAAAGTGAAATACAAAAAAAAAAAAAAAATGTTGATTGTGGCATTCCATTTAAATCTACTCATCTTGTAACTAGGCCTGTCGTGATTATTAAATAATGGTCTGATCCTGGTTACTTCATCAAACAGCAGTCATTTCAGACAAACGTGATTACTGCCCTCTTATAGCAGCCACAAGGGGAGACATAGGCCAAAAGACATATAAGTCTGTCAGTCCAAATACAATTATTCGTCAGTCCAAACCTGGTAATTTGTGTATCCGACTGGAATCTGATTTAAATGATTGACTGTCCACTGAATCGCAACAGTTCAGATCTGATTTGTGTGTCCTGTGGTGCTTTTTCATTTTATTGAATATCTGCATTGGTTTCTATGGAGACCAAGCTGCATTAGTATGCCTATGTTAAAAACAGCAATAACAGCAACACAGTTTGAAATGCAGATGTTGTCTTACAACATGTTGTTGCGCTGGATTATATAATGCCTTATAAGGCAGCTTCAGAAATGTGTGAAGAAACATGCAGGTTTATTCCATACTGCTGTCTTCACTGGCCTCAAAACTCAAATAGGTGAATATGTTATCATTTTCTGCTTGACTGCTCTTCGCAACAACACAACCTTGTTTCTGCAAAGACATTCAGCATGTTTTCTGTGAACAATGTCTGATGTGTTTAGATTTTATGTGGTGTTAGAATGTAAAAAAAGCTATGCTTAATCTGAGCAGTCAGATTGAAACAGATTTCTAGATAGGGATGCACCAATACCACTTTTTTCAGAACGAGTATGATACAACACCCTCATGTACAAATAAAAACATAATTGCAGAGCAAGCTAAACATGCACAGCATGCACACATTTTCATTGATGCAGAAGACACTTCCAGCCTAGCGGATTTCACACATTATACTAACCATAAAATAACGTTCCAGCAACTTTAAGCAAACTGTACATTTTAAAGTCCTTGGAATGTTCCAAATATACGTTCATAGAACATTATGTTTTTAAATGAAAATTAGATTGCAAGTATGTTGCAGGAACTTTATACTGACCATACTGTAAAATAATGTTCTAGCAACGTTAAGCAAACTGAACATTTCCACATTTTTGGAACATTCAAAATAAAGTTCCCACAACCAAAACCGAACGCTCGCTCAGTATCAGTATCTCGCTCTCATTCTCACTCTCTCTCTCTCTCGCTCGCTCGCTCTCCTTACCGTCAAATAACTTTAGTAACCTGTACACTGTTTTGCCGGATTGCTTTTGACATATCCGACCGAACTACAAATTTTCCAGTGATGTCTGTGCGAGATGTTCACTCGACAAGCTTGCACAGCTGCGCGCTCAATCCACTCATTGAGGGCTCTGATTATCAGCTTGTCCACATCCACTATACAGCCAAGGATATTGAATGTTTAACATTATATTCATTACTTTCATGTACTTCATGGACATTCTTATTTTCTATTAACTTCATGCTACTCTCTGTTGTTCTGTTGTCAGTGTTTCTTTTCTGGACACAGCTCTGTTCACACACTGTGTAGTATCAGCTTTTGGTATCGGGGCATTTTTACAAGTACGAGTACAGGAGTACGGAAGTCTACTGGGAAGTCATGGCCTAGTGGTTAGAGAGTTTGACTCCTAAACCTAGGGTTGTGGGTTTGAGTCGCAGGTCGACAATACTACGACTTACCCAATGCACTGAACCCCCAACTGCTCCCCAGGCGCCGCAGCATAAATGGCTGCCCACTGCTCTGGGTGTGTGTTCACTGTGTGTGTGTGTGTTCACTGCTCTGTGTGTGTGCACTTTGGATGGGTTAAATGCAGAGCATGAATTCTGAGTATGGGTCACCATACTTGGCTGAATGTCACGTCACTTTCAGTATTGGCATCGGTGCATCCCTATTTCGAGATATTAGATTTCAATAAGATTTCAAACCACATATGAATGTAATAGATTTCATGGGATTTTTTTTTTCCACACTTGTTCAGTGCTCACTTTTGCATTCAAATTTGCGATTGCTTTCTGGTGTGAGGGGGCATGGTGATGGTGCCCCCTTAGTAGTTGGTGCCCTATGCATAATGCTTACTATAGGGAGCAGCGGTATTGGTCATTTGCCAGCATTGTTACAGCCACCATGAATGGATTGGTAAATTTTTTAAATTTTCATTAGAGAGAGTGTGTGTATTGCATTTTTGCAGCATCTCTTTACTAACTGTGTAAAGCTGTTTATTCCTTAAAAACAGTGATGATTCCAACAGTTGCTGAGAAATATAATATAGCTTTTCAGTAGCAAAGCCATTTTATTGCTTAAAGTTACAGTGCAATTTTGACAAGTTTCAATACTCTTGAATGTTTCTGTGTGTACACTGCTCAAGGATAATGCACCATGTCACAAAGCTCAAATCATTTTTCTTGAACATGACAATGAGTTCACTTTACTCAAATGGCCACCACAGTCACCAGATCTCAATCCACCAGAGCACCTTTGTGATGTGGTGGAATGGGAGATTTGCATCGTGGATGTGCAGCCGACAAATCTGCAGCAAATACGCATACCATACCTCAGCTAATTATATGTAAGCGTGACCCTGTGAATACGTTTCGTCTGTTTGTGAAGATGCTGCAGGCAATGGCATAGCGCAAATCCATGAATGAAGCTTCCGAAATGAAGTAAAATTCCACAAATTTCCTGTGCTCAGGGAGTAGGGAGCAATAAACACTGTGTAGGCATTCTGTCAATCTGAACAAATGGTGCATTCAAGTCCTCCTGGGAAGTTTGTATTGACGTTCATGCGTGTTCTACTTGTAAACACAATCTATCCGACATGACTTGAACACACCGAAAGTTCATGGGTGGAGCTGGTCAACTGAATCAGGTATGCTAAATGAGAGACATGCAAAATATGCAGAGTGGGGGTTTGCAAGGACTGGAATAGAAAATCACTGAGCTAAGTTATCAGCCTAATATTTCACCTACCTGACAAGAAATTATAAGAACAAACACAAATCTTTTCTAGAAACTTGCCCTGGAAATCCTGGTTCAGACACGTTGTAAATATAATCTTGATGTTCTCCAGAGCACAAACACAAATACATACTGGAGCGTTTACCAAATCTGTTTGCCAGTATCCTATTATTAAATTTTCAACTTAATGAATGAAGCACACAAAAATTATATGAAGACATCAGTAGCTCCTGCAAGTGTACGACTGTAGACATTGCACACCATGAGCGCTGACTGACCTTAGAAACATTTTCCCCGCATATATTACAGCAATTATCATTTGGGTCCCATATTTCTGTCTAATAAACCAGCGATGCCAATCATTCGTGATTTAATTATTCTTTTGAGTTAGTTCTCGCTATTCGGTGTACTGGTCGAACGCATTTGGAACACGTTCTCATTCAGCCCTCCTCTGGCAGCAGGTCTGAAATTAACAAGGGTTTGAGGCAAAATATCACCAAATTTAACTGTCACGGGCTGAAAAATGTTGAAATATGACTGTGGCATTATATTTAGGTCTAAAAATGGTAAATGGACTGCATTTATATAGTGCTTTCAACAGACCACATGGCCATCCAAAGCGCTTTACAATTTGCCTCACATTCACCCATTCACTCACTCATTCATACACCGACTGCGGTGTCAGCCATTCAAGGCGCCATCCAGCTCGTCTCGAGCAGCTGGGGTTAGGTGTCTTGCTCAAGGACACCTCGACACTTGGTCAGGTGGAGCCAGGGATTGAACCACCAACCTTCCGGTTTGTAGACAACCTACATGAACCACTGAGCCACTGCCGCCCATTTACCATTTAGGTCTACTCATATGGCATCATATTTCTTTTTACACATTTTACAGCATTGCACATTATAACCAATCACGTGCAATTCTGTTGAGTTTATGATACAATGGAAAAAAAGAAGTGTTCAGATTAGTCAATACTGGAATGCCAGATTTTTTTTTTGTGCACCGCTCACTGACTGAATTCTGCCAGCTCACAAATATGTTTATTATAAACAACAAATATCAGATGTATGCATGTTGTAAGTGAGAGATTAATTCCACAGTGTAATCAGCTTCGTTGATTACAATGGGAGTTGTTTTGAAAGTGCTTAAACTTGTGCTAGACGGAAGACAATGGCTATTCGATAATATCCTTTGCTGTATTCGGAATATAATTTGAATAACCGTGGACCTGGAAATATTTTATGACATGACACACATATCTGGTACTTACTTAAAAATATTTTATGCTTGTTTATGATGTGCATAATAGATTACTCTAACATATAGGACAAGGCTACTTCTCAACAACCCCAAAACATTAATTATTTCCGCATCAATATAAAGCACTTTCTAAATATCACTGGAATAATTTATGTCTACATTATGTAACATACCTTGCCTTAATTAAAGAAATTCATTCACATTAACAATGACAGTTAATGTCTAATCTAAAAGGCCTGTGCGATGTTCAGTTGAGAAGATCTTGAGTTTTCATTAAAAGGCGTGTCCATGACGCCGTGACGAAGTTTGATGTCTCGCCATGGGAATAAAAGTTGTTATAACTCAGGCATAAAATGTCCGATCATCCCCAAACTTCACATGTGTGATAAGAGTCCTGGTCTGAACAGATCTGAAGGCCAATAATCCATCGGGTGTGGCAAAATGGCTCGATAGTGCCACCTATACACTTTCAAGGGAGTGCGCCTCGAGCTATGTTTCACATACTTGTCCAAAAATCGGTACACACATGTAACACACCAATACCTACGAAAAAGTCTCCTGGTACGAAATCCGAATCCCAACAGGAAGTCGGTTATTTAGAATTTTCTCTGCAAAATTGTTGTTATTTTTGCCATTTTCAGGGGTTGTACTTTAACGAACTCCTCCTAGAGATTTATTCAGATCAATACCAAACTTGGTCAGTGTAATCTAAAGGCTTTTGTGATGTTAAATTGTGAAGATCTTAAGGTTTCGTTAAAGGGCGTGTCCATGGCGGCCTGACAAATTTTGATGTTTCGCCATGAAAAAGGAAGTTGCTGTAACTCAGACATATAATGTCCAATCTGCCCCAAACTTCACATGCTAGATAAGACTTCTGCCCTGAACAGATCTACATGCCCATATTCAGTTATAGTCATAGCGCCACCTGCTGGCAACAGGAAGTGTCATGTTTTACGCTGTAACGAACTACTCCCAAGAATTTTAATGACATCAACATTTTATTTTAGTCAGTCTAATCTCTGGGTCTTTGCAATATTAAATTGTGGAGAACTTGAGTTTTTGTTTAAGGGTGTGTCCATGGCGCTGTGACAGAATTTGATGTCTCGTCATAGGAAGAGAAGTTGTTGTAACTAAAATGCATAAAATGTTCAATCTTCCCCAAACTTCACATGATCGATAAGAGTTCTGGCCTGAACACATCTGAAGGCCAATATTTTATTATAATGATAGCGCCACCTGCTGGAAACAGGAAGATTGGCACATATGAATGACTTTGACATATTCCAATGATATTTATGACTTGAAATGCATATTTCTCACTGTTCACCTTTTTACTACTATAAGACAATAGCAAATGACTATCAACTCAACCAGTCAATGTATATATATATATATATATATATATATATATATATATATATATATATATATATATATATATATATATATATATATAAACCTTCAACACTACCTCTTTACAGCAAAATAACACAATCCCCCAGAAAACCCTAGCAACTGTCTAGTAATGACCTAGCAACCATTTAAAATACCATAGCCACTGCCTAGCAACCTCATACCAATAGTTATTACTGAGAAAATTATGTAGGTATACCAAAGACACAATAAATATCTAGCCTAGGGGTGTGCGATGTTACAGAATATTAAATCTCTATATTTTCTGGAATTTTGTGGAAAACGATTGATAATCAGATGATATTTTGCATTGTGCTGCAGGTAAGCCATGGACAGCTGATGAAAGTGAAAAGTGAAGTGACATTCATCCAAGTATGGTGACCCATACTCAGAAATTGTGCTCTGCATTTAACCCATCCGAATTGCACACACACAGACCAGTGAACACACACACACACACACTGTGAACACACACCCGGAGCAGTGGGCAGCCATTTGTGCTGCGGCGCCCGGGGAGCAGTTGGGGGTTCGATGCCTTGCTCAAGAGCACCTAAGTCATGGTATTGAAGGTGGAGAGAGAACTGTACATGCGCTCCCCCCATCCACAATTCCTGCCGGCCCGGGACTCGAACTCACAAACTTTCGATTGGGAGTCCAACTCTCTAACCATTAGGCCACGACTTCCCAGCTGATTCTGTGTGGTGGTCAGTTCTCAGCAGTGACAGAAATTAATCTTTTCCAACATGTTTTAAATGATTTATACCATATATGGCCATTTTTACCTTTGTAAAGCCATTTTTTTTTCTAGATTTTTTGTTACCTTTTAATAAATAAAGTCAATTACAATCACAAGTCGTTTGGGGCTGTTACCAAACAAATAAAATCATCAACACAATTCATGCAGTGCAGAGGAAACACATAAGCTTCATCTGAAGTGGCATTCAGATGTGTTAACACTGTTTAATGCAAGGCATGAATGCTTTAACCTGCAGTTACAAATGCATAAATGATGTTTTGATATTTTATGAATGAATGAAAGATGCATTTATAAAAGTTTTATTGTTTATTGTTGTACACCTAAAGCACTTTTCAATCAGGTGGGGTTTTCTCTCCTCACCCACCACCATTATTTTAATCTTAAAACGTTGAATACTGATATTTGAAATTATTTTTTAAAAAATATATAAAAATGTACTTTAAAATTTAAAATTAAAACAGTAGGTGGCAGCAAGTTGCTGTTAATAAGTGAGTCAGTGCATCATTTAAACAGTTGTTTCATTCAGAAACTATGTTTTTCAGAGACACAAAACAAATAATCACAGATAATAGTTTTGCTGTACTCTACTTGACTGAAAACTAGCTAAAACCAAATTATTATATTGGTCTAAATGAGTCTACTCCACCAAATTACTCTTATAAGCATGAGCCCGGTCAGACTGGTCATGGGGAGGTGTTTCCACAATATATGGTGATATTCTAAATGTTACCCATAAAACAGGATACAGGTTTAACTAATTCGAAATTCTTCTGCTTAATGTTACACTGTCAGATAT
Organism: Carassius carassius; assembly: GCF_963082965.1. Lineage (NCBI taxonomy): Eukaryota > Metazoa > Chordata > Actinopteri > Cypriniformes > Cyprinidae > Carassius > Carassius carassius. The sequence goes on along the minus strand of NC_081760.1, from coordinate 16,199,240 downwards.
GCAAAAGAAATCTCTTGCTCTGGCTACTGTGTATAGACCACCAGGGCCGTATACAGAATTCCCAAAAGAATTTGCAGATTTCCTCTCAGACCTTTTGGTTACAGTTGATAAAGCGCTAATTGTCTGAGATTTTAATATTCATGTTGATAATACAAATGATGCATTAGGACTTGTGTTAACTTATCTAATAAAAATCTTTTGGAGTCAAGCAAAATGTCACCGGGCCCACTCATCATTTTAATCATACACTATATTTAATTATATCGCATGGAATCGATCTTACTGATATAGATATCGTACCTCAAAGTGATGATGTTACAGACCATTTCCTTGTATCGTGCATGCTGCGTATCACTGATATTAACTATATGTCTCAGCGTTACCGTCTGGGCAGAACTATTGTTACAGCCACCAAAGACAGAGTCGCAAATAACCTGCCTGATCTATCTCAACTGCTATTTGTACCCAAAAATACACATGAACTAGACAAAATGACTGGCAACATGGGCACTATTTTCTCTAATACATTAGAAGCTGTTGCCCCGATCAAATTGAAAAAGGTTAGAGAAAAACGTACTGTGCCAAGGTATAACAGTAATACTCACTCTCTCAAGAAAGAAACTCGTAGTCCTGAACGCAAATGGAGAAAAACGAACTTGGAAGTTTTTAGAATTCCATGAAAAAACTTTATGTCCAGCTATAGACAGGCTCTAAAAACTGCTAGGGCAGAGCATATACACAAACTCATAGAAAATAACCAAAACAAACAAAGGTTTTTATTTAGCACAGTGGCTAAATTAACAAATAACCAGAGGCCACCTAATTCAAATATTCCATCAACGTTTAATAGTAATGAATTTCTTCACTGTTAAATTGATAACATTAGAAATACAATAACGAATGTAGATTCTACATTCTACAGTAGATTCATCCATCGCACCCAAAGATAAACTGCAGTGCTTTACAACTATAGGACAAGAAGAGCTTAATAAACTTATCACTGTAGCTAAACCAACAACATGTTTATTAGATCCTGTACCCACTAAATTACTGAAAGAGTTGTTACCTGTAGCCGAAGAACCCCTTCTCAATATTATTAACTCGTCGTTATCTTTAGGTCATGTCCTAAAACCATTTAAGCTGGTGGTTATTAAGCCTCTTATTAAGAAACCAAAACTAGATCCTAGTGAACTGGCAAATTATAGGCCTATTTCAAATCTTTCATTTATGTCAAATTTTTTTGAAAAAGTTGTCTGCTCAATTGAGCTCCTTCCTGCAAAAAAAATAAAAAAATATCTGTATGAAGAATTTCAGTCAGGTTTCAGGCCCCACCATAGCACAGAAACTGCACTTGTTAAAATTAAAAATGACCTGCTTCTTGCGTCAGATCAAGGCTGCATCTCATTGCTAGTTTTACTTGATCTTAGTGCTGCGTTTGACACCATAGATCATGACATACTCATAGATCGATAATAAACCTATACAAGTATTCAAGGGCAGGCTCTAAGATGGTTTAGATCCTACCTGTCCGAACGCTACCATTTTGTTTATTTAAATGGGGAGTCATCTCATTTATCACCAGTAAGATATGGAGTGCCACAAGGATCCGTCCTAGGTCCCCTTCTATTTTCAATATACATGTTGCCTCTTGATAATATTATTAGAAAATACGGGATTAGTTTCCACTGAAACACAGCTATATATCTCAACGAGACAAGATGAAAATTCTAAATTATCTAAGCTAACAGAGGGTGTTAAAAAAATTAAAAGATTGGATGACCAATAATTTTCTCTTATTAAATTCGGATAAGACAGAGATATTAATTATTGGACCAAACAACAGTACACAGAATCTTGTAGATTACAATTTGCAACTAGACGGATGCACTGCTACTTCCTCTACAGTCAAAATTCTGGGTGTTTTATTAGACAGCAACTTGTCTTTTGAAAATCATATTTCCCATGTTACTTAGAAACATTGCCAAGCTATGAAACATGTTACCTGTTTCTGATGCAGAAAAGCTAGTTCATGCATTCATGACCTCTAGACTAGACTATTGTAATGCACTTCTAGGTGGTTGTCCCGCATTTTCAGTAAAACAAGCTACAGGTAGTCCAAAATGCAGCATCTAGAGTCCTTACCAGGTCAAGAAAATATGATCATATTACTCCAATTTTACAGTCTCTGCACTGGCTACCTATTACGTTCCATATCACTTACAAATTATCATTACTTACCTATAAGGCCCTAAATGGTTTAGCTCCTGCGTACCTAACTAACCTTATACCACACTACAACCCATCACGCACCATAAAGTCACAAAACGCTGGACTTTTGGTAGTTCCTAGGATAGCAAAGTCCACTAAAGGAGGTAGAGCTTTATCACAATTGGCTCCCAAACTCTGGAATAGTCTTCCTGATAATTTTCGGGGTTCAGACACACTCTCTCAATTTAAATCTAGATTAAAAACACATCTCTTTTGCCAAGCATTCGAATAATGTATCTCTTAAATTGTGTCTGCAGTTGCATCTGATCAAATGCGCATTCTTATTCTTTAGCTTGGGTTAAATGAATTAATTTTTCTTTGCTTGAACATCAGCTATGCTAATGATGTCTCTGTTTGTTTCTCTGTTTTGCCTAACTAGGATTTACACAAGCTCCAGTCTGGATCCAAAACACCTGAGAAGAGATGATGCTGACCCCTCAGAGGACCCCAGATGATGCCAACCCTGAATCAACAAACAGAACTAACAAATATTGCTACAAGTGTGACTGCATCATATAATAATTGCTGTTAATAATGTGAATTGTCTGGCTGGCTACATCTTGTATTAATCCTGTCATATGCGCACAAACCGACAGTCACCACTTATAAGCTACTACTAAATATTGTAGAAACGTAATTTTCTGTAAAGTTTGCTTTTTCCATCTAAAAAATATATCTAAATTACGGCCTATGCTCTCAATGTCAAATGCAGAAATGTTAATCCATGCATTTATGACCTCAAGGTTAGATTATTGTAATGCTTTATTGGGTGGCTGTTCTGCACACTTAGTAAACAAACTACAGCTAGTCCAGCAAGAGTTCTTACTAGAACCAGGAAGTATGACCATATTAGCCCGGTCCGGTCAACACTGCACTGGCTCCCTTTCAAACATCTTATAGATGTCACGTTTATGAACTTTCTGTTTCCTTATTTGGTCACCTTCCTTTTCTTGTTTTAGTTAATTGATTATTCCCCACCTGTCTCCAGTTCCCTCATTACCTTCTGTGTGTATAAATACCCGTTCTGTTCAGTTCCTCCTCGTCCGTGATTGTTGATAGCGTTATGTTGATGTGTTTGTTGAATGTATGCTAAATGTAATCTTGTTAATATAGTCTGTACCTCCTTCGTCATCAGTAAACTCCTTATTTGTTCCAGATCCTCTTCTCTCACTTTGTTTTACGTTTAGCACTACCATAATCTGTAACAGAATCACGGACCGAACAGTTGTAGTTAATTTAGCGTCGTTTTTTCTTTCATTTATTTTTTGTTTTTTTTCTCCTCTGCCGGAATGGCCATCCCAGCAGTCCGTCTCCTGTGCCTGGAGCAACTGGACTGTTCGCTGGAAGACCAAACGAGGGACTTCTTAGATCTGGCGTGCCTTACCCACTTCCCTGACCGCTCGCTCTCTAACTTTTTCTATACCGGCCTGAGCGAGTGGAGTAAGGCACGCCTACCAGCGAACGGTCCCCGAGAGGATTTCGCCGCTTTTGTGGAGTGGGTGCTGGAGAAAAATGGATCTGCATTCACCATCAGGACCGCCGAAGAAGATATCTCCAGCCCCCCTCCCGACCCAGAGACCAGCCAGCCACCATCAAGGCGCACGGAGCCAGAGCCCACCGCAGCCGCAGAGCCCGAGCCAAAGCTGGACGTCGAGAGCGCGACTGACCAGGTGTGTGAGCCGGCAACACCTTGCATCGTGGGAGTCCTCGCGGAGATCGAGGGTGTGGAGGAAAGCCCTGCCCACACTCCTGCGACTGAGGGTGAGCTGTATTCGGTCTCGGGAAATATGGAGCAACTTATGGATCTAATTGACTGGTCTATGGAGGTAATTCCTGTATCCCCTGTTTTTCCGCTGGTTCCATCCAGCCCTGATCCCCTTGTATACCCTCTCAGTCTCCCACTCCTACCTCCTCCAGTCAGTTCCTATGCTCCATCTCCGCTGGTTCCGCCCAGCTATGAATTTTCTGTTTCTCCGCTGGTTCCGCCCAGCCCTGAATTTTCTGTTTCTCCGCTGGTTCCGTCCAGCTATGAATTTTCTGTTTCTCCGCTGGTTCCGCCCAGCCCGGAATTTTCTGTTTCTCCGCTGGTTCCGCCCAGCCCTGAATTTTCTGTTTCTCCACTGGTTCCGTCCAGCTATGAATTTTCTGTTTCTCCACTGGTTCCGCCCAGCCCTGAGTTTCCTGTGTCTCCGCTGGTTCCGCCCAGCTCTGAATCTTCTGTGTCTCCACTGGTTCCGCCCAGCTCTGAATCTTCTGTGTCTCCGCTGGTTCCACCCAGCTCTGAATCTTCTGTGTCTCCTGTGTTCCCTCCCGGCCTCCCTCTCCCACCTCCTCCTGGACCTGCCGGTCCCTCTGCTGCCCTTCCGCTGGTTCCGTGCAGCCCTGATCCACCTGTGTTTCCTCCCATCCTTCCTCTCTCTCCTCCTCCTAGACCAGCCAGTTCCTCGTCATCCCTGCTGGTGCCAGTCAGTCCCGCAGCTCACCCTCAGTCCGCGCCATCTGGGCACGATGGTTCGCCGCTTGACTGCCAGTCTCCAGCTCCGCCTTGGCGTGTTAAGGCCCTGTCTCCGCCTCCAGCCTCCGAGCCCTGGACTCCTCCTCGGACCTGCGACCCAGTGGCTCCACCTTGGCTCTTAGCTCCCTCGTCTCCACCGTGGCCTGGCATCCCACCTGCTCCACCGGGGTCCCTCCGGCTCCACCTTGGTCAGTCGTCGACCATCCGCCGCCTTGGGACTCCATTCCTCTGGTTTCACCTCGTCACTCCATCCCTCCGGCTCTGTCAGGCTCCTCCTTCCCTCTGGTTCCACCGTCATCCTCAGTCACTCCGGCTCCACAACGGTCTTCCAGGACCCCGCCTCCGCCTTGGTCGCCAGAGCCTTCTGCTCCACCTAGGCCCTCCAGATCCTCGACGTCACCCTGGCTCTGCGGCTGTGCTGCTCCATCTTGGGCTCCTCACCCACCGGTGCAGTCTCCGCCTGTCGGCCCCCTGGTGTCGTCGGCCCCTTCACCATGGCTCCTCCCGCCGTCGACTCCACCATGGATCTCCGTCCTGGCTGGTCTCTGGTGGACCATCTGGCTCCTCCTGCTCCGGGCTCCTCCCTGGCTCCTGCCTCCATCCACTCCGCCCTGGTCCCTACCTCCATGCTCCCTCGTCACCTGCTCCTGGCCTGCTCCTCGCCCACCTCCAGAACCCCCACCCTCCCTCCGCTGGTATCCCTCTTGCGGTGCGAGGACGCACCGTTCCGGGAGGGGGCGAACTGTCACGTTTATGAACTTTCTGTTTCCTTATTTGGTCACCTTCCTTTTCTTGTTTTAGTTAATTGATTATTCCCCACCTGTCTCCAGTTCCCTCATTACCTTCTGTGTGTATAAATACCCGTTCTGTTCAGTTCCTCCTCGTCCGTGATTGTTGATAGCGTTATGTTGATGTGTTTGTTGAATGTATGCTAAATGTAATCTTGTTAATATAGTCTGTACCTCCTTCGTCATCAGTAAACTCCTTATTTGTTCCAGATCCACTTCTCTCACTTTGTTTTACGTTTAGCACTACCATAATCTGTAACAATAGATTTTAAAATATTGCTTATTACTTATAAAGCCCTATATGGTTTAGCACCTCAGTATTTGAATGAGCTCCTTTTACATTATAATCCTCTACGTCCGCTACGTTCTCAAAACCCAGGCAATTTGATAATACCTAGAATATCAAAATCAACTGCGGGCGGCAGATCCTTTTCCTATTTGGCACCTAAACTCTGGAATAACCTACCTAACATTGTTCGGAAGGCAGACACACTCTTGCAGTTTAAATCTAAATTAAAGACCCATCTCTTTAACCTGGCTAACACATAACATACTAATATGTTTTTAATATCCAAATCTGTTAAAGGATTTTTAGACTGCATTAATTATTTAAACCGGAACAGGGAACACTTCCAATAACACCCGATGTACTTGCTACATCATTAGAAGAATGGCATCTACGCTAATATTAGTCTGTTTCTCTCTAATTCCGAGGTCGCCGTAGCCACCAGATCCAGTTTGTATCCAGATCAGAGGGTCACTGCAGTCAACCGGATCCAGTACGTATCCAGACCAGATGGTGGATTAGTACCTAGAAAGGACCTCTACATCCCTCTAGAGCCCCAGATACAGATACCCTGTAAAGACCTTGTCTCAGATGACCACCAGGACAAGACCACAGGAAACAGATGATTCTTCTGCAGAATCTGACTTTGCTGCAGCCTGGAATTGAACAACTGGTTTCGTCTGGTCAGAGGTGAACTGGCCCCCCAACTGAGCCTCGTTTCTCCCAAGGTTTTTTTCTCCATTCTGTCACTGATGGAGTTTCGGTTCCTTGCCGCCGTCGCCTCTGGCTTGCTAAGTTGGGGTCACTTCACCTACAGCGATATCGTTGACTTGATTGCAAATAAATGCAAAGACACTATTTAAACTGATTTAAACTTTAAAATGTACAGAGTGGCTTTAAGCTGCATTTCTTTGATGCTGTTAGGATGTTTTTTTTGTTTGTTTTGTTTTTTTGAGTTATTGGCAGGGTGTTGCTGTGCAATTACTACAATGTTTTGCAAGGTTGCTGGGGTATTGCTATGCATTTACTTAGGTTTTCTGAGTGGTTGTTAGAGTGCTGCTATGTCGGTTGCACTTTAATTTACATTACGTGTACTAACATGTACTTATAGTGTACTTACAGTGTATTTATCTAAGAAAGTTCTGGTAACACAAGGTAACTACATAGGGTAGGGTTAGGTTTAGGGGTAGGTTCAGGGTTAGTACCTAGTGATTACATAGTTATTGTAATTACTATAATAAGTACATAGTATGTACATGAGGAACAGGACTGTAAAATAAAGTGCTACCGCTATGTCTCTGCTAGGGTGTTTCTATGCATTTACTAAGATGTTTTGCATGGTTGCCAGGGTGTTGCTTAGGTGTTTGCTATCATGTTATTATGTGCTTGCTAAGATGTTCTGAGTTGTTGCAGCATATAAATACTGCAAAAAATATGCTTTCTCTTTTTCCATTTCTAAAGATATTGAGAGGGTCACAGCAATTATGTCTGATTTTTGAAGTAAAGGATCAGTGCATCAGTTTTGTACATGTGCATAGATTGCTGTATCACCTCATTCTGTTAAAACAGATGGCTTGTGATCAAACGTAACCTCAGTCCACAGTATTTATCAAGTGTGCCGTCTTGTAACGGTCGAAAGCTCATCGAGACCTGCTGTAGTTTGACAGTGATCCATGTTACATTTGGTCTCTTTCAAAAGCTCTTGAGTGCAATCTGGTCTTAGAAAAGTCCACTGGAGCTCCTGAAGAGGGTCTATCAATCAAAGAACATTGGAGAAGGAGCCATTACGCAGGAATTATGACCTCATCATGAGCTGTTCAGCTGGAATGAAAATCCCTTAGATGAATTACGGTCAAAATGTTTGAATGTTAAATGGACAACATCATTGTTCAGCCCAAAGGATTTACAGTCAAAGTATATAGCCTGTCTGCATTCTCCATTATGTAACTTCTTTACCAGGAAGATGCATTTTTGTCTTAAATTTTTGTCTTATAATTTTTGCTATATGCTTGATTGAACATATTGAAGGTGGTTGTTTTAAGTTAGCCATTAGTATTAACAGTGCTCCCAAAAAACTTCAACCCCTACACTGACTTTGTAGTAACAAAATTTACAACTGTGTAGCAGGTTGATATTGGTCGCAATTGTTTCAATCACACTGATCGTAACAGGTTGATTGGTCGCAGTGGTTTCAATTACACTCTCTCTGGACCAATCAGGAATTGGCTGCATGCTATAGGCAGGGGTTCCCTATGGACACTCCTTACTCTTTGTTGCCAGAGGCACATTTCGGCTCTTGAATCTTCGCGGTGCAGTCACAGTAATTTGACAGTGTCTCCTTGTTATAAACCCGATCATTCCTGTGACGGAACCGGGTTGAGTTTTGCTGCTAGCTCAGTGTAGCTGTATTATCGTCACTATTGGTGTGAGACTCCTTGATTGGGTTGTAAACCGCTTCGCTTGTGCTGGTATCTGCACCAGCCCCTCCTTTCCCTGTCACGCTGCTGTTTTGTCTCAACTATTGTTTTATCTGTTGACTGCTTAACCAGTTATAGCTACAGGAGCTCACTCCAAGCTCTGAACTTCGCTACGTGCCTTCCTGTTGCCCAATTGGGTGTCTGGCAGGGCTGTATTTGATTGATTTGTGATACAGATGATAGCTTTGGCTATCTTTTGGACTGACTGTGCTCCTTAATTGTGTGTGGAGATTGGGTTTTTTGTTAAATTACGATTAAGTGATTCTTTTGGTTAATTTATATTTCTTTGATAAAGACTTTCATTTTTGCTGAAACTTTGATTTGTTAAACTTTGGTTCTTTTTGTTAGGCTCTAGGCAGCTATTAAGTCTCCTTTGCTGCCTAGAAATTGCCTTAGACTGAAGTTGCTTTTTTTTCATTTATTTATTGATTTATTTCCCCTTCCACAATAATTGACTGTTCTCTCCCCCACAGTGCTGAGTGCCAAAAGTGGTGGTGTTGGTGTCCTCGGTGGTGGTGTCTCTGTTCGTGTGCTGTTTTCCCTTGTTTGCTTATTATTATTTTTTTATCACTGTGTGTGTGTGTGTGTGTGTGTTCACGTGTGATTGGGGAATCCTCCCTTGAGATCCCACACCCCTTGACCCTACCTCTCCACTGGTAAGGCCTCAGCACTTATTTTCCCCTATTTTAGTGTATGATATCTTATACTTATTTTTTTTAGTAATTGTTCCATCAGGAAATTCCCTAGGGTACCTTAGAAACTGCAAAAAAACAAACTAAAACCTGTAAGGGCACCTTAGCTACTGCTTAGCAACACCTTAGAAATTAGTTACGACACACATTCCTCAGCTTTATTTACCTTTTTTTCAGTTGTTTTTATGTATTATGATGTCTGTGTGTGAAATAAAGCTGGACATTTTCATTTAGCTTCATCCAGCAGTTTATGCTCAGGCAAACACTGCTCATATTTTCTTTAGAAAATTAGAAGAATCTGTTTGTCAAATAAGATGCACTGGAGGGCAAATGTGAATTATGCTTTTAAGATATGCAAAGCCTTATTAGTTGAGACAAAAATAAATACAAACCATTTTGTATCCTAATCTAACACATGTAAAAAATAAATCAAAAGCCATGAGGATGGAAAATCTTTGTTTACTGGACCCACGGATGACCGAGACGCTCATGAAGACTTAAGATGGCGCGACAAACCTCCTGATGAACTTTTATGAGACATTTGGCTAAAAATGGACTGGATTCTGACGCGAGCACACTTTTCTCTTTAAATTGCAGAATTAATTGGCCACTTTGGGGATAATGGAAAGACCTAATTGTTGGATATTAGAAAAAAAATGCTTTTCATTTGAATCATACAGAGAAAATTATCATTTATTATTGCAGACTCATTATGGAGATTTAAATATCTGTATTCAGATTTTTTTCTTCATTAATTACATTTGTCAAAATGTATTGTACCCAGATTATATTTATCAGTGATTAATTTATTTAATAATTATTTTCTCAAGTGTGTCACATACATGAGACAGAGACAGACCTTGTCTCCTTTTTTCTCCATTCTATCACCGATGGAGTTTTGGTTCCTTGCCGCTGTCACCTCTGGCTTGCTTAGTTGAGGTCACTTCATTTACAGCGATATCGTTGATTTGACTGCACAGATACTATTTAAACTAAACTGAGCTGGATGATGACGTCACTGAATTCAATGATGAACTGCCTTTTTGCATTATTGACACACTATTTTCCTATTTAATGCTGCTCAGTTGCTTTGTCACAATCTTTATTGTTAAAAGCGCTATATAATCAAAGGTGACTTGACTTGACATGAATTAAGTAGTAGATCACACTGCAAGGATGACAACTCTGTGTAATGTTATCAGATGACATTTGTGTCTTTAACTTTGATTTTATGTCAAGTTTTGAGCATTTACAGGACGTTAGAGTACCAGCAGCCAGTGATGTTATTGATTCGGCGGTCATGCTCAGATAATTGTGAATGATTATAGAGGGATTTAGTGTTTTTGTCAGTGTGTTTGTGTTGTAATTCTACATTGTGTCTGTACACAAACAAACTAATTAGTATAAGCACATCTCACTCATTCACACTGTTTTCTCGTCACTCTACAGCAACAGTTAAACATCCCGTGAAATAGAAGAATCAGCTCGATGAAGAAGCAGATGAAGGCAACTACTATTCAAGACCTTGAAATAAAGTATAATAAATTAAGCTGTCAAAATAAAGTGATCAAAATAATAATAACTATTATTATTCAAATAAAATCGTCCATGTGACTTATGCATTATATTTCTTCTATATTTTATTTTGTTTCAATTTCTGTAATTTTGACACTGGTACCATCGTTTCTGTCACTGTTTCTGTATTTTGTATTGATGCTTTGCAAATATTGCTCACATACAACACAAGTCTCAGATCAGTGGCAATGAACAGACTCTTTAACATCATCCTAACTGCCCGATCATCTTTTTCCCATCTAAATCAGACCCTGCTGGCTCGTATGATGGGTCGAGGACTGGGGACTGCTGAGGGTCAGACGCCCCATCGGCCTGAATGTGACAGACCCATCTGCTGCACAGTGGACAGCGCTTTCAGCAGCTGTGACTGGAACCAAGTGTCATTCTGATGTGCCACACAAGCCACATGAATTAACTCTAATGATGGATGAGCACCTTTTTAATGGGTCAGAAAATGATTGCCTTTAAGATGGTAACATGATTTGTCAAAAGAGCCAACACTCATTCACTAACAAGTTTCATTTTTTTTTCTTTTTTAAGTCAAGTCAAATCAAGTCACCTTTATTTATATAGCGCTTTAAACAAAAAAGATTTTGTCAAAGCAACTGAAAAACATTAATCAGGAAAACAGTATGTCAATAATGCAAAAAGGCAGTTCATCATTGAATTCAGTGATGCAGTCATCTCAGTTCAGTTTAACACTTAGAACCGCCATGGGGTCAATTTTACCCGTCAAATGTACATAGCAGATTTAAAATAAAACATTCCAGTCATTGACTTTTACTAAAATGATGTAATTTAGAATTCAATGTTGTTAAAAATTATTCAGATAAAACCAGATCAAAAAACAGGGCATTTATACCTACACTCACCTAAAGGATTATTAGGAACACCTGTTCAATTTTTTCATTAATGCAATTATCTATTCATGGCAGTTGCTTCAATGCATTTAGGGGTGTGGTCCTGGTCAAGACAATCTCCTGAACTCCAAACTGAATGTCAGAATGGGACAGAAAGGTGATTTAAGCAATTTTGAGCGTGGCATGGTTGTTGGTGCCAGACGGGCCGGTCTGAGTATTTCACAATCTGCTCAGTTACTGGGATTTTCACGCACAACCATTTCTAGGGTTTACAAAGAATGGTGTGAAAAGGGAAAAACATCCAGTATGTGGCAGTCCTGTGGGCGAAAATGCCTTGTTGATGCTAGAGGTCAGAGGAGAATGGGCCGACTGATTCAAGCTGATAGAAGAGCAACTTTGACTGAAATATCCACTCGTTACAACCGAGGTATGCAGCAAAGCATTTGTGAAGCCACAACATGCACAACCTTGAGGTGGATGGGCTACAACAGCAGAAGACCCCACCGGGTACCACTCATCTCCACTACAAATAGGAAAAAGAGGCTACAATTTGCACGAGCTCAACAAAACTGGACAGTTGAAGACTGGAAAAATGTTGCCTGGTCCGATGAGTCTCGATTTCTGTTAAGACATTCAGATGGTAGAGTCAGAATTTGGCGTAAACAGAATGAGAACATGGATCCATCATGTCTTGTTACCAATGTGCAGGCTGGTGGTGGTGGTGTAATAGTGTGGGATGTTTTCTTGGCATAATTAAGGCCCCTTAGTGCCAATTGGGCATCGTTTAAATGCCACGGCCTACCTGAGCATTGTTTCTGACCATGTCCATCCCTTTATGACCACCATGTACCCATCCTCTGATGGCTACTTCCAGCAGGATAATGCACCATGTCTTGAATGCTTGAATCATTTCAAATTGGTTTCTTGAACATGACAATGAGTTCACTGTACTAAAATGGCCCTCACAGTCACCAGATCTCAACCCAATAGAGTGGTGGAACGGGAGCTTCGTGCCCTGGATGTGCATCCCACAAATCTCCATCAACTGCAAGATGCTATCCTATCAATATGGGCCAACATTTTTAAAGAATGCTTTCAGCACCTCGTTGAATCAATGCCACGTAGAATTAAGGCAGTTCAGAAGGCGAAAAGGGGTCAAATACAGTATTAGTATGGTGTTCCTAATAATCCTTTAGGTGAGTGTATAAGCGGCAGTGGGTCAAATTTACCCGCTATTGAATGCATGTATTTCGCACCGTCGTTAACTTGCCGCTTATGTTATAACAGTGTACATTTCTAGGCAACGCCTTTAACTCACTGATTTAGTGCAGTGGTTCCCAAACTTTTTGCAGCATACACCCCTTTCTAGTGTTTGACACCTATCAAGCACCCCAACACCTTACTCTTAAAATGTTAAACTTCACAATAACTTTTGCAATAACTAAACACAAATACTCTGGTTAATCTTCACAATTTTGATTGCAATAACTAAATACAAATATTCACTGTAGATTAGAAAACAAAACAAAAAATCTCTTATAAATACAAAAGATTCCTTCTTTTTTTTAGTGATATGCCATCTAAGGGATATCATAGAATATGCTCTTTTGTTGTGTGGCTCTTCATTCACTGTGGGTGAGGCAGAGGACAGTGTTTAAACCCCAGGGCCACTGCACAAGATGGCCGCCAGCCCAGCGCCGCTGCACAAGATGGCCGCCAGCCCAGAGCCACTGCACAAGATGGCAGCCAGCCCAGCACCACTGCACAAGATGGCTGCCACCCCAGTGCCGCTGCACAAGATGGCCGCCGCAGTTGACTGTCCAGAGTCAAGTCAGGTCCCCGTCGACTGTCCAGAGTCAAGTCAGGTCACCGTCGACTGTCCAGAGTCAGGTCAAGTCACTACTAACATCCAAGAGTCAAGTAAAACAACAGTTAAACTTCATGAGCCATGTCAGGTCACTGTTGATCAGGTCCCTGCTGATTTCCCAGAGTCTAGTCAGTTCACCATTGACCATCCAGGGTCAGGTCAAGTCACCATCAACACCCATGAGTCAAGTAAAGTCACAGTTGATCTTCATGAACAAGGTCAAGTCACCAATGATATTTGCGAATCAAGCCAAGTCACCATTAATCTCCATAAGTCAAGTAAAGCCACAGGTAATCTTCATGAGTCAAACCAAGTCACCGTTGGTATTCATGAGCCAAGTCAAGTCACCAATGATCTAAATGAGCCAAGTCAAGTCACCATTAACCTCCCAGAGTTAAGTCAAGTCACAGTTGATCTTCATGAGCCAAGTCAAGTCACAGTTGATCTCCATGAGCCAAGTCAAGTCACAGTTGATCTTCATGAGCCAAGTCAAGTCACCAATGATCTTCATGAGCCAAGTCAAGTCACCAATGATCTTCATGAGCCAAGTCAAGTCACCACGGGTCTACCAGAGCCTTGTCATGTCTGAAGCTCAACTTCATGAGCCTTGTCACATCTCACCCGTATAATAATATACCACACAAATATTTAGGCTACTACCTTCTATTTTTCTCTGTCAGTGCAGGGCTTTTTTTTTGCTTTTTTTTTACCTTAGGCTATAGACCATTATGGATTTGTGTAGCCTGCATTAAAAAGTCTTAAACATAAAACAACAGGATAAAAATATAGTTGATGCCTAGACATAATCATTTCATGACTCTAGACATTTCTTTGTAAAGACAGTGGCATTATACAGTGAAATAATATGTTCTTTAGCCATATAAATACAGTTGAAATGTACGAGGGTAAAATTTACTCACTGGCGGTTTTATGTATACAGCAACCACTGGCGGTTTTAGTGTTAAATAGTATCTGTGCAATCATTTGCAATCAAATCAATGATATCGCTGTAAATGAAGTGTCCCCAACTAAGCAAGCCAGAGGCGACAGCGGCAAGGAACCAAAACTCCATCGGTGACAGAATGGATAAAAAACCTTGGGAGAAACCAGGCTCAGTCGGGGGGCCAGTTCTCTTCTGACCAGATGAAACCAGCAGTTCAATTCCAGTCTGCAGCAAAGTCAGATTGTGCAGAAGAAAATCTAAATTTTAGAAGAAGAAAATTTAATACAAAACCTTTCAAGATTGTATACTTTTATTCTGTGAGGACACATTCTATTTTAATGCATTTATTTGTGTTTCAAATAAATGCTATTCTTTTGAACTTTTCTATTCACCAAAGAATCCTGAAAAATAAAATGTAGAAGTAGAAGTAGAACAACATTGATAGTAATCAGAAATGTTTCTTGAGCATCAAATCAGCAAATTAGAATGATTTCTGAAGGATCATTTGACACTGAAGACTGCAGTAATTATGCTAAAAAATAGCGTTGATTACAGGAATAAATGTATTAAAATGTAAGTTTTTAAATTATTTTTATTTTATTTTATTTTATTTAATTGCATTCGATTTATGATATTTTGAATAGCAATTTATATTATTTATAATTTAAATTTTATTGCATTGTATTTCATTGAAAATTCAGCTTTGAATATTAATACAACATATTAAATAGAAAACAAATATTTTAAATTGTAATATTACTTAACAATAATTATAATAATTAATAAAAATATATAATTATAATAATTAATAATAATGTTTGTACTGTACCTTTTTATCAAATAAATGCACCCTTGATAAACATAAGAGACAAAAACATAAAGAAATGTTACTGACCCAAAACATTAACGGAGGCGTAATTAAAGAACAAAACGCTCATCAAGATCTAGTTTACTTGCTACTTAGTAATATCTTTCACTTTTTTTCTTCATCGATGAACAGATGCTGTTGTGGTGTTGTATTTTTTCAGACGGACTGAAAAGCTGTGTTTTTAAAATTTAAGCTGCCTAAATTTAGCCAAACAAATTGTATGCCATTTTTTTCCTCACTAAACTTTCGGTGTACTTATGAGCGGTTAGTAATGGGTGGTTCGTCTGAGACTGAGACTGCTGAACAGCGAGGACTGGAATACAGAGACATCATTAACCAGACGAGAAGCTGATTCCTCATCAAGATGGAGAAAAAGACAAACCTATGATGGAAAGAGATTGAACTCCTGATGGCAAAGGACGCCAAAACGCCATCATTAAATCCAAAGACCTCAAGCGACCTGCACGCGCCACAAGCTTTGAAGTTCTCTTTTGTTCGAATCATTTATGAACAGCAGAGATTCTGTCTGACTCACCGGCTACATTCAATAAAACTCATTAGCGCTCGCAGGAAACCAGAACAGATATTTTTGTTCTATTTCTGTTTTTCCTGTAGAGATGCATTCATGAATTGCATGCTAATCACTTTATTGGGAACTGTATCGAAAACTGTTGTTCGTTGAAAATTGCAACTCTGTCAATCAAATGAGCATTGGGTTTTAATTCAGCTCAGAGTTTTGCAGAAAACTTTCTATTTCTAGCAACACTACTGTGCATTTAGGCCTATTTTATGAAATGTTGAATGTGCTTGATCTGAAATGGGAATATAAGATTGGATTGAGCTCTGAGGGAACGGCACTATTACATCAACAAGACGAATGAGGGCGAATTCAGTTAAGCTGAAGGCTCTTAGCTTTCAGTGACGAGATTGTCCTCAGAGCCACATACACTGCAATTTGGACATTTTTGTATGTCTATATTGATCAGTGCAATATGACATGGGCAGTCGTGGCCTAATGGTTAGAGTTGGACTTGTAATCCAAAGGTCAGTCGAGTCTTGTTACCGGCAGGGACTGTAGTGGGGGAAGTGAATGACCAGCGCTTTCTTCCACCTTCAATACCACGACTGAGATGAGACCCTTGAGCAAGGCGTCAAACCCCCAATAGCTCTCTGGGTGCCACAGCAAAAAATGGCTGCCCACTGCTACACAACCCGAGCGTGTGTTCACAGTGTGTTTATGTTCACTTCTGTGTGTTTGTGTATGCACTTGAATGGGTTAAATGCTGAGCACAACTTATGAGTATGGCTACTTGGCTACATGTCACTATCACTTATTTTATTTATTTACATTTCACAGCTTTAAAAGCAACTGAAGCAATTCAATGCAAAAGGTTAAAAAAGAACACCAGCAAAGACACTAGATAACCAGATTTGATCAGACATCCAGAAATCTACTTCTCTTTCACTCTTGAATCTGATGTGTTGCACTCCGATGGATGATTTACCTTATAATTTGTAACCGCTATAAAAAAATGCACTTTAAGAAACCACCTATAAACCATTCGGAACACCATGGCAACTGCATAGCATCACCTGGGCAACCACCCACAACAGTCTAGCATGGTGCTGGTGAGTTTTGCACTTGTTAAAATCACTCACATATTCTTCAGATTTAACCACTTCAGCTGTTATTTTGATTTTTTGAGAATTAGGCATATGCAATATTTGATGTGGTTAAAGACGTCAATTTATTGTTGTCCTTTTATGTTTTGTTTTTTTTGTCTTCTGGTTATACTCTGTTAGTTAACTAATAAGTACTTTAGGTATTAGATATTTAAAAATCAGTGTTGATAAATTATTATTATTATTATTATTATTATTATTAATAAATATTATTATTAATTTATTTAGAGGAGAATATGGCCTATTCAATATAAAATTTAAATTTATTATCAGCATTACGTGAACTGCAAATTATTTTATTTATGTTTGTTCTATTATTATTCTTTTTTTTTGTCCTGATGTCATTCACTATATTAAACCTCAGTATGTTTTTCTACAGATCTACTCTAAGAAAAGCAAGAGCACTGATATGTAAGGAGACGGTGAAGGATTTAAATAGGTCCCCAGATTCCCTGAGCGTGGTGTTTAGATCAGCAAACTCTTCTGCTGCCCTTATTTGTTATTTCTCAGGAGTTCCCATTATTCCATCTACAGGCATCCTTCTACCAAGAAATGTTGGAGCAAATCAATAGAGCTGCCCAGAGACTTACTGCTACATATACACACCCACTGGTTTCCATGTTTTATAGGGACTCATAGACCTAATGATTTTCCACCCCCTTAAGCCAAAGGTTTACTTCGTTTTTGTACACGTACACTAGTGTGTGTGGACAGTCGAACACATAGTCTTTCAAATTATTCTCTGTATGATACTGTGTGCAAAAGAAGGAGGTCGACACGTACTCCAGAACAGGGATTTAAGCATGTTAATTCATATTGAGTTCTCAGGGTACAAGAATCTGTAAATTAGGCATGCTATACCAGTGGCAATTCTAGACCCTCTTTAGGTGGGCTTCAGTCCAACTCTCTGTCATCTCAGCCCACTAAAACTTTCTGAACCGGGCCAGTGCTTCTTCCTCAAGAACTTTATCATACTCACATGTTTTAAGTCTTAACCGTTCAACCATTAAAGTGATTTTAAGCCATTCGAGCAGAAAACAGCACGAAATAGATCCCAATGCAGTTGTCACAATCATTACCTGGAGTGCCCATGAACTTCAGTAGAGGGCACTCCACTCAGGACCATTCCACCCATCAACCACCAGATGTCACCATATCATCATTTGGACACTAGCACCTCTCATACTGTTGCACCACACCTGAACTACATCTCCCATGAGTCACTGCATCACTATCACCTTGCCACACCTGCACCTCATTCATCAGCTAATCTCCTTGCCACACCTGCACCTAATTTACACACACATATAAGCAGCACTCACACACAGACACTTTGCGAAGTCTTGTTTAGCCCCGTCTTACATTTCCGAGCGGTTTCCCTGTGTTTGTGTGTCCGTGTCTAACCTTTGGATTGTGTATTTTGACTCTGATTCTCTGCTGCCTGCCCTGATCTCTGCTCGTTACTGTTTATGATTCTGGATATCCATGACACACCTGACGCCATTCCTGATTTCTGCCTGTCTGACCATTCAGTTGAATAAATGCTGCAATTGGATCCGAACGCCTCTGACTCTCCTACGTAATAGAAGACTTCGCCACACCAGGATCCAGCATTCCCCAGTATTCCCTCGTTACCGAGGTATCAGTTCCGGTTTCCATATCAGCCTCTCACCAATCCAGCCTAACCATGGATCCAGTCGACCAGCCGTTAAATCTACAACAAGATGATCAATCGATTGAGGAGTATATTCAGCAGTTCTGTGAGGTAGTATATCAGGTACCTCTAAATGATGAAGTTTTGTTTAAGGGTTTGTTTCGTTTTGGACTCAATGAGTCAATTAAATCATGGTTACCTGGAGGGGAATTTATTGGCCGTCTAAGGGATATCACAGAATATGCTCTTTTGTTGTGTGGCTCTTTGTTCACTGTGGGTGAGGCAGAGGACAGTGTTGAAACCCCAGTGCACCTGCACAAGATGGCCGCCGCAGTTGACTGTCCAGAGTCAAGTCAGGTCCCCGTCAACTGTCCAGAGTCAAGTCAGGTCCCCATCGGCTGTCCAGAGTCAAGTCAGGTCCCGGTCGACTGTCCAGAGTCTGTCCAGAGTCAAGTCAGGTCCCCGTCGACTGTCCAGAGTCAGGTCAAGTCACTACTAACACCCAAGAGTCAAGTAAAACAACAGTTAAACTTTGTGAGCCAAGTCAGGTCACTGTTGAGCAGGTCCCTGTTGATTTCCCAGAGTCTAGTCAGTTCACCATTGACCATCCAGAGTCAGGTCAAGTCACCGCTGACTGTCCAGAGTCAGGTCGAGTCACCATCAACACCCATGAGTCAAGTAAAGTCACAGTTGATCTTCATGAACAAGGTCAAGTCACCAATGATCTTCATGAGCCAAGTCAAGTCACCGTTGATCTTCATGAGCCAAGTCAAGTCACCGTTGATCTTCATGAGCCAAGTCAAGTCACCGTTGATCTTCTTGAGCCAAGTCAAGTCACCGTTGATCTTCATGAGCCAAGTCAAGTCACCGTTGATCTTCATGAGCCAAGTCAAGTCCCCACCACATTTCCATAGTAATCAGACGAGGGGATTTAGAGGCGGGCCGAGAATGGGCATTTCCACGACCTGGCGATCTCATCCTGCAGGTCGGGAAAGAATGGAAGGCCCCGGCTGGGAGGTGGCAGACTCGCGCGCAGGAAGCGTTGATCAAGCTTGCTTCGCTGCGGTTCAGTTGTTTTTTCGGCGGGTCACTCAATACTTAATTTGGCCACCACACAGGTAACCACCTCCAGGAGCTCCTCATATTGCGACGAATGGGCCGGCAAATCCCTGTCGACCGACTCCACATCAACCTCCTCGGAGGAAGATAGGCGGAGCGTCGATCCCTCTCCCTGGGTGGAAGGTGTCTCGTCTGCTCGGCTGTGGTGGTCCTCTGCTTTGCCCTGTTGGGCTTCTGTCTCATTTGCTTGGCTGTGGTGGTTCTCTGCTCCACCCTGGTTGGCTTTTGTCCCGTCTTCTCGGCTGTGGTGGTCCTCTGCTCCGCCCTGGTGGGCTCCAGCTCCACATGCTCCGCTCTGGTGGGCTCCAGCTCCACATGCTCCGCTCTGGTGGGCTCCCAAACCACCTGCTCTGCCTTGGTGGACCCCTGTTCTGGAGTTAAGCCCACGGCGGGTCCCTGTTCCCGAGTTAGGCAAGTCAGGTCCCCGTCGACTGTCCAGAGTCAAGTCAGGTCCCCGTCGACTGTCCAGAGTCAAGTCAGGTCCCCGTCGACTGTCCAGAGTCAGGTCAAGTCACTACTTACACCCAAGAGTCAAGTAAAACAACAGTTAAACTTTGTGAGCCAAGTCAGGTCACTGTTGAGCAGGTCCCTGTTGATTTCCCAGAGTCTAGTCAGTTCAACATTGACCATCCAGAGTTTAAGGATTAGAGTTTAAGATTAAGTCCTCTGCTTCGCCCTGTTGGGCTTCTGTCTCATTTGCTTGGCTGTGGTGGTTCTCTGCTCCACCCTGGTTGGCTTTTGTCCCGTCTTCTCGGCTATGGTGGTCCTCTGCTCCACCCTTGTGGGCTCCAGCTCCACCTGCTCCACTCTGGTGGGCTCCCATACCGCCTTGGTGGACCCCTGTTCCCGAGTTTAGCCCACGGCGGGTCCCTGTTCCCGAGTTAAGCCCACGGCGGGTCCCTGTTCCTGAGTTAAGCCCTGTTCCAGAGTAAAGGCCACGGCGGGCCCCTGTTCCTGAGTTAAGCCCATGGCGGGTCCCTGTTTCCCATGTTAGGCCCAGGAAGGGCCCCTGTTTCCCGTGTCAGGTCCAGGAAGGGCTCCTGATCTCCATGTTAGGCCCAGGAAGGGTTCCAGTTCCGCCTGCTCTGCCCCGGTCCCCGGCCACTGCACTTCCATACGGACCTGAAGTGAAAATACTGGGAACCCATAAGTAATTAAAGAATTGTTAAATAATTCTGCAAGAATTACTTAGAACCTGAAACAATATTCTAAAGTTAAATATAGGGAACCCATTAGTAATTAATAACAAATATAGAATAATTATTCAGGACCTATTTCAAACTTGAAAAACAGTAGGCCTATTCTAAAATGAAATTATAGTGAACCCTTTAGTAATTAATAAAGAATTATCAGATTATTCCGCAAGAAGTACTTAGAACCTGAAACAGTATTCTAAAGTGAACAAATTATTAAAAAATTAAAATGTTTCTCCGATCATAAATGCAGACATGTAAACTGTAAACTGGCCCAGTTTATGTTCTGTCCAATATTTATTTGGTGTTAAAATGTATAAATGTACAACCCGAATTCCGGAAAAGTTGGGACGTTTTTTAAATTTTAATAAAATGAAAACTAAAGGAATTTCAAATCACATGAGCCAATATTTTATTCACAATAGAACATAGATAACGTAGCAAATGTTTAAACTGAGAAATTTTACACTTTTATCCACTTAATTAGCTCATTTAAAATTTAATGCCTGCTACAGGTCTCAAAAAAGTTGGCACGGGGGCAACAAATGGCTAAAAAAGCAAGCAGTTTTGAAAAGATTCAGCTGGGAGAACATCTAGTGATTAATTAAGTTAATTGATATCAGGTCTGTAACATGATTAGCTATAAAAGCTTTGTCTTAAAGAAGCAGAGTCTCTCAGAAGTAAAGATGGGCAGAGGCTCTCCAATCTGTGAAAGACTGCGTAAAAAAATTGTGGAAAACTTTAAAAACAATGTTCCTCAATGTCAAATTGCAAAGGCTTTGCAAATCTCATCATCTACAGTGCATAACATCATCAAAAGATTCAGAGAAACTGGAGAAATCTCTGTGCGTAAGGGACAAGGCCGGAGACCTTTATTGGATGCCCGTGGTCTTCGGGCTCTCAGACGACACTGCATCACTCATCGGCATGATTGTGTCAATGACAATACTAAATGGGCCCAGGAATACTTTCAGAAACCACTGTCGGTAAACACAATCCGCCGTGCCATCAGCAGATGCCAACTAAATCTCTATCATGCAAAAAGGAAGCCATATGTGAACATGGTCCAGAAGCGCCGTCGTGTCCTGTGGGCCAAGGCTCATTTAAAATGGACTATTTCAAAGTGGAATAGTGTTTTATGGTCAGACGACTCCAAATTTGACATTCTTGTTGGAAATCACGGACGCCGTGTCCTCCGGGCTAAAGAGGAGGGAGACCTTCCAGCATGTTATCAGCGTTCAGTTCAAAAGCCAGCATCTCTGATGGTATGGGGGTGCATAAGTGCATACGGTATGGGCAGCTTGCATGTTTTGGAAGGCTCTGTGAATGCTGAAAGGTATATAAAGGTTTTAGAGCAACATATGCTTCCCTCCAAACAACGTCTATTTCAGGGAAGGCCTTGTTTATTTCAGCAGGACAATGCAAAACCACATACTGCAGCTATAACAACAGCATGGCTTCGTCGTAGAAGAGTCCGGGTGCTAACCTGGCCTGCCTGCAGTCCAGATCTTTCACCTATAGAGAACATTTGGCGCATCATTAAACGAAAAATACGTCAAAGACGACCACAAACTCTTCAGCAGCTGGAAATCTATATAAGGCAAGAATGGGACCAAATTCCAACAGCAAAACTCCAGCAACTCATAGCCTCAATGCCCAGACGTCTTCAAACTGTTTTGAAAAGAAAAGGAGATGCTACACCATGGTAAACATGCCCCGTCCCAACTATTTTGAGACCTGTAGCAGAAATCAAAATTGAAATGAGCTCATTTTGTGCATAAAATTGTAAACTTTCTCAGTTTAAACATTTGCTATGTTATCTATGTTCTATTGTGAATAAAATATTGGCTCATGTGATTTGAAAGTCTTTTAGTTTTCATTTTATTAAAATTTAAAAAACGTCCCAACTTTTCCGGAATTCGGGTTGTAAATTATTCTAAATTCTTATAAAGTGCATGCATCTTGCTTTAGTAATATTTATTTTTAATTTTCTGATTAAAGTTCCAACTAGATTAAACCGATTTCTTGACGTGAAAGTGACATATTTTATACATAGCCCATGTATTGCATCTTCTACTCAATGCTTGCACAGCACTTTTCCTTCTTTCCTTTAGTAGGATTGAAAGCAGATGATGATGGACAATGAAAGAAATGAGAAGCACCCGAGGGATCCCGTGACCCTTTGGCAGCAATGCACGCATAGTTCTTAGCTCTGCTCACTTTATCATAAATTGTATATATCCTGTCAGTAAATTTTTAACCACTCTTTACCTTGCCCACTATGAGTCCCACAGCAGTCAAAGACGTTCAGAAAAAAAGACTGAACAATTTCCAATAAAGAAAAATGTCAAATATCTCCAGAGAGGATCTTGACGCTATTGCTAATGGTATCAAGCTAGCACTCCAAAAACAACAAAATACATTTGATCCAGTTTTGGCTTCGACTGTAAGAGAAGCAATAGACTCTGTACTGACCCCAGCACTCCATTATCTACATTTGGATATACAAATGGCCAACAATTCTGTAAAAGAGCTGAAAGCTAGGGTTGCCACCCGTCCCTTTGAACCGTTTTGAATCAATACGGGACGGGGTTTGTCCCGTATTTGCGGAGTTGTCTTCAATGCAGCATCTCATGCAGATCATCCCACCGGCATTCTGTGAAGACTTGTCCTATTCTGCCCCTGATTGGGTAATACTCGCTGCCATCGTTGGATTGATTGGTTTGTTTCAGGTTCACGGCCAATCAGAGTCAGAGGAGGGCGGGTCTCTTGGCAGAGAGTCGATTTGAAAGAATGGCGGATGCTGCTCCAGCGCTGAAACGAAAGCGGACGCAAAAGTACCAACGAAAGTGGGAAGAATTAAATACTTGGCTGGAAAGTGTCAGCGGAAATGAGTATCAAGCACACTTTGTCGGCAAATGTTCTCTGTTGCGCATGGTGGCTTGTCAGATTCAAATCATTGTCAGATCCTATCAACATTCATACACTTTAAAATAAGGTTCATTTATTAAACATTAGTGTATTAACTAACATTAACTAACAATGAGTAAGAAATACATTTGTTACAGTATTTATTAATCTTTGTTAATGTTAGTTAATAGAAATAAAGCTGTTCATTGTTTGTTCTTGTTAGTTCAGTGCATTAACTAATATTAACAAGATTTTAATAAAGTATTATTAAATGTGGAAATTAACATGAACAAAGATGAACAATTGCTGTATAAGTGCAGATCATTACTGGTTAATGTTAATTAATGTAGTTAACTAATGAACCTTATTTTAAAGTGTTAGCGATTTGTTTATTACGGTTAAGGTGTACAGTCAGACACATAAGCATTATTTTAATACGAGATAAGATAAATATTTAATAATAAAAATATAATGCCTAAGTGAAGCAAATAAACAACTTAACTAATTTAAATGATTGCATTATTCAATAGGCTACTGTAGAATTAACAATAGACTATATAAAATAGATTAACTTACCAGTAATAATAATAAAAAAAATGGTGTGTTTTACATGAATTTAGAAATGTTTGTAGATCAATTATTTATTATGTGGTTTCACTGTTTGGTTGGTGTTACTGTCTGCAAACAATGACAAATATTTTATCCAAAATCTGTGTTCACGCCACCTTATACAATTACTAAAGTTCATTAGCAATTAATATTTTTATGAAAACATGTTTTAAGTTGTGATTTACCACTACTGGCTCGTCATCGGACCTGTGGTTATTGTGGCCCCGAGGGGTGACCCCCCCCAGGCGTCCCTTATTTTTCTGTATTGAAGGTGGCAACCCTACTGAAAGCAGAAGTTGAAAAGCTAGCCAATGCAGCAAAGCAGACACAGGACTATGTCACAAACTTAAGAAATCAGCTGGAACTACTCACAGAAAATATTAGGGGCATTGAAGATAGGAGCAGGAGAAATAACGATTTGAAAATCAAGGTAAATTGATGTGAAACATGCAAGTATATTTTGTTGCTTCTGAAGGGCAGTAAAAAAAAAAAAAAAAAAAAAAAAAAAAATATATATATATATATATATATATACATATATATTTCAACAAAATAAGAAAAAATTGGACATCTTCATCCTGTTTAAAAGTTTTCCCGCCATTGTACGTACTACAGCTAACCCATCCTCTAAGTTATTGAATAAACTTATCACGGAATTAATGTAATCAATCTTTTAATTTAGAATCCAGAATACTACATCTATAAGGACTTCACTTTTTTTATCTAACAGACATAAGACTTTCTCAAAGATAGATTACATATTTCTCAGCCTATCTCTAATTTCATCTAATTTTTTCACTCTGCAGTGTTATGTAATGTTCACCTTTCCAACATTAAGACCAAGGACCCTAGATGGTGTCTTAACACATCATTACTAAACAATCAGTCATTCATTAATTTGCTAAAAGATCATATGAAAGGACTTTCTCAAAATGTATTAATATTGTGATGTAGACCCTCAAATATTGTGGGAAATGACAAAGTGTGCAATATGAGGATTAATTATTTCCTTCTCTTCTGCTCATGCCAAAGTGAAAACCCGCCAATTTACACAATTAGAAAATAAAATCCAATTATTATTTATTTATTTATTTATTTTTATCATCAACAAGCTGCATGATTGTCCTCCTTGAAAAAGGAATATGATTTACTTTCACAATAAAAGGCATAGTTTATTTTACACTGGGAGAGGCAAAAATATTATTTGAATCGGAGAAACCTAGCCAATTATTGGCCCTCAGCTTGAGGGTATGTGAGTCTAAAGCATATGTAACCCTGAGTATGAAAAAAAGACAGGCCCCTTCAAATTTTGATCTGTGTGAAGACTGTTGTCTGGAAACTATATAAACTATATAAAAATTATTTTGTCATTAACTTTTATTACTGGATTGCACGGTGTTCTGCGTAAATTTGTTTAAACTCAGGTTCGCCAGCAGGGGGCACCCAAGCTTTACACTACGCTTCAGTAGCTGACTAACAGAACAGAAGTAGTATTCAGTAGTGGTGGGCGATACTGCAAAATTTGGTATTGATCCTTGTTACTTAAAAAAATACTGTTGTGTAGGGGAGAGCAGTATGTCATTATTTCTGAGGTGAATAAAAGATCAATTCTTTAGGCAATATTTTTTTATTAATGTATTGAAGTCCACAAAATTATTAGTTATTAGGCACTGTAGAATTAATTCTTTACAGCCTTTTTAAAAAAAAAATAAAGAATAACAAAAATCTCTCCCTTTTTTCTGGTTTTAAAGCAAGTGAAATAAAGTGCACACAATTATTACTGAAGAACAGCATTTTGTAGCTCAGCATTTTCCTTGTCATGTGTTTTAAGTGTTTGTTTGCATAGGTTTGTAGTGTTGCCACAGTATCGAATGCTCTTTTTACTATCTCAAGTTGCAGTATTATCATTTAGTGCCGTAAAATAGCTCCACACAATGCTTCTCTTCCTCTTGGCCATCCTGATCTCTCATTCAATCTGCTATCAGCTTCGCTCACTCATTTTGCTGCTCTTTGGCACGTTGTGTCAGTGAGTCACGTGACGACACAACAACGAATCACAGGGGGAGGAGTTGGGAGGGAAAAGTGAGCCTAGAGATAGAAGACACGAGCAAAGTATATAATGAACGTAGAGGAGAGATATTTAAATTAAAATATCGATTCAAATACAATTGTATCGATCTGATACCAATACCAGTGCTGGCATCAATACTATCGATATTTAGATCGATCCGCCCACCCCTAGTATTCAGTACGTGATGAGTGTCTGTGTACATGCAGTGGAAAGCACTCCTTGTTTAACCTGTGTTTTTCATGTTGTTTTAACGGGTAAGATGACAATAATCATTACTGTAGTAATGCCCAACAGTACTATGTTCTTATAGAGTCGCAGTTCGCACCTAAAAAATTAAGAAATGTTAACTTTTACCGTGATTATTAAGAGTCATACATAAAAGGGTTGATGAGAGTATCAACTCGAAAGACTATTAACTTTAAGCATGAGAAAAGTGAGAAGTAAATGTCTAAAAATACATATTTGAGATGAGAATACAAAACTAGAGATGATGATGAATTAAATAGATGCTTACAAACATTAATTAGTTGCGTGTAGTGACATAGCTTGAGTTAAGAAAACACACGTGTCTGTGATGATACATTAACATAATAAACCTTCATGTAGCATCACTCTGTCAGCCATTTCATTTAAAAACACTTTCAGTATGTACTGTAAATAACAATTCCAGTAAGATTCGGTGGTAAAAGGCTTTTATTAATAATTTGGTCCGATTGTTATGAAAAACAGAGTAACTTGTGTTTGGTTAAAATCTAGTTCATGAAATAAAGTCAGTTCTTAAGCATATTTCATAGAAGATTAAAAGCTTAAAACCAGTTATCAACACTGGAGTACTGTGTACATATACTAAATAGTTATTTTCATAGTTATGTTTGAGTTTATACATCACTTGCTTGTACTCATTTTAAAGGAGTTGGTGATACTTTAGTGATGTTATTCATCCTATCTTTTCTTTATACTTTGTGAGAGTTTTGTTACAATGTTTGTGGATTTATAGGAGGTATTGCTTGATGATTGAGTGTGGTATACAGAGTAATGTGTCCGTTGCCATGTATCTGTGTAAACATTTGCTCTACCAGAAGTTGTTGTTTATGATACTCTGGTATCATCAGCTAAGTAGCATTCAGTATGTGATGAGTGTCGATGTACACGCAGTGGAAAGCGCTCCATGTTTAGCTGTGTTTTTCATGTTGTTTTAACAGAAATAAATGTGTTGTCCCAAGAACGGACATTGCATCCTTCTTAAAAATATAATGCATACATCAGTGCAATAAAATCTTCCGATGACCAGGTAACCAGGAATCCGATGTTAATTAGGGCTGTCACTTTTGAGAAAAATCAAATTCAAACGGATGTCGAATATCATGCAATGTATTCAAATATATTGGAATATCTACGCCCCCCCCCCCCAAATCCCCCCCCTGCACATAAAAAAAAAACAAATAAAATTGACAAACAGTAAGTCTTTGAGAAGGGCTTTAGCAAGCTAGATGGTGCATTAGAAAAGGGGCTCATCTCCTGTTTCCAAAATGCATCACAAAGTGCTTGAAAAAGCTGTAAACTAATTCCACATTGCACAAGGTGCAAATAACCTTACGCCTGTTTCACACTAATGTTTAAGTTTTTTCAAGTTTGTAGGTGTCAAGGTACAGAAACCAAATAATTAAATGTAAAATAGCACTGGATAGTCTTCAATGTAAAAATTAAATATACAATCAAACCTACATTTATTCAGACACCTTTTTCATGGATTTGTATTTGTTCAGGTGCATTCAGGACTTCAGGGAGAACTTCGCAGAAGAGAGCTCGGTTCAGTGTCACTACAGTACGTCTAGAGTGCCCTCTTCTGGATAAGATGGCAAAGAATAAAAACAAAAACGGTCTAATCATAGACTGTTAAAAATGCGCTACACATGGCATTTTAAAAAACTGATATTTTATTTATAGTTAGATTACGGATATTTCACGTCATGCTCGAATGCATATTCGAATATTGAATAAAAAGTGACAGCCCTAATGTTAGTTAACAACATTTTTAAGGGTTGTTACACAAATCTGTATTAAACCAAAACTGATTTTGATGAGTCACTTTGTAGAGAGTACTTGGATGAATTAGAACTGCCTTGGATCATACAGATGGATAAAGACTCTTTGGAGGCCCCATTAAGTTTGGAGGAGCTCCATGAAGCACTAAAAAGCTTTCAAAAGGGCAAATCACCAGGCCTAAATGGCCTTCCTCCTGAATTATCCATCCATCCAACATCTTCCGCTTATCCGGGGCCGGGTCTCGGGGGCAACAGTCTAAGCAGAGACGCCCAGACTTCCCTTCCTACCCACTTCCTCCAGCTCTTCCGGGGGAACCCCTAGGCGTTCCCAGGCCAGCCGGGAGACATAGTCCATCCAGCGTGTCCTAGGTCTTCCCCAGGGCCTCCTCCCAGTGGGACGTGCCTAGAACACCTCCCTGGGAAGGCGTCCAGGAGGCATCCGAAATAGATGCCCGAGCCACCTCAGCTGGCTCCTCTCGATGTGGAGGAGCAACGGCTCTACTCTGAGCTCCTCCCGAGTGATCGAGCTTCTCACCCTATCTCTAAGGGAGCGCCCAGACACCCTACGGAGAAAGCTCATTTCGACCGCCTGTATCCGGGATCTTGTCCTTTCGGTCAAGACCCACAGCTCATGAACTCCAAACTCCCATGAACCCTCCAGCACCCTGGAAAGGGTATAGTGGGACGAAAACCACACTGTTCCTCCTGAATCCGAGGTTCCGCTATCGGCCGAATTCTCCTCTCCAGTACCCTGGCATAGACTTTCCCGGGGAGGCTGAGAAGTGTGATCCCCCTATAGTTGGAACACACTCTCCGGTCCCCCTTCTTGAAAAGAGGGACCACCACCCCGGTCTGCCAGTCCAGAGGTACTGTCCCCAACCACCATGCGATGTTGCAGAGGCATGGCAGCCAAGACAGCCCCACAACATCCAGAGACTTGAGATACTCAGGGCGGATCTCATCCACCCCTGGTGCCTTGCCACCGAGGAGTTTTTTAACTACCTCGATGACTTCAGCCCGGGTGATGGACGAGTCCTCCTCCGAGTCCCCAGCCACTGCTTCCTCAACGGAAGACAAGTTGGTGGGATTGAGGAGATCCTCAAAGTATTCCTTCCACTGCCCGACGATATCCCCAGTTGAGGTCAACAGGTGTCCATCTCCACTCTAAACAGTGTTGGTAGGGCACTGCTTCCCCCTCCTGAGGCGTCAAACGGTTCGCCAGAATCTCTTCGAGGCCAAACGATAGTCTTTCTCCATGGCCTCACCTACCTCCTAGGCCCGATGTTTTGCCTCCACGACTACCCGGGCTGCAGTCCGCTTGGCCTGCCGGTACCTGTCAGCTGCCTCCAGAGTCCCACAAGCCATCCAGGCCCGATATGACTCCTTCTTCAGCTTGACGGCATCCCTTTCTTCCGGTGTCCACCACCGGGTTCGGGGATTGCCGCCTCGACAGGCACCGGAGACCTTACGGCCACAGCTCCGAGCAGCCGCAGAGACAATGGAGGTGGAGAACATGGTCCACTCGGACTCAATATCTCCAGACTCCCTCAGGATCTGGTCGAAGCTCTGCCAGAGGTGGGAAATGAAGATCTCTGTGACAGCGGGCTCGGCCAAGCGTTCCCAACAGACCCTCAAAGTATGTTTTGGTCTGCCGAGTCTGTCTAGCTTCCTCCCAGAAATCCAATAACAGAACAACGCTCGGGTTCAGATCAGGGGGGCCGTTCCTCCCAATCACGCCCCTCCAGGCGTCACTGTCACTGCTCACATGGGCGTTGAAGTCCCCCAGTAGAACGATGGAGTCTCCAGTCGGAGCACTTTCCAGCACCCCTCCCAGAGACTCCAAGAGGGCCGGGTAGTCCACACTGCCATTCAGCCCGTAGGCACAAACGACAATGAGAGACGTATCCCCGACTCGAAGGCACAGGGAAGCGACCCTCTCGTTCACCGGGGTGAACTCCAGCACATGGCGGCTGAGCCGGGGGGCTATAAGCAAACCCACTCCAGCCCTCCGCCTCTCACCATGTGCAACTCCAGAGTGGTAGAGAGTCCAGCCTCTCTCAAGAAGTGTGGTTCCAGAACCCAAGCTGTGCATGGAGGTGAGCCCGACTATCTCTAGTCGGTACCTCTCGACCTCCTGCACAAGCTCAGACTCCTTCCCTGCCAACGAGGTGACATTCCACGTCCCTAAAGCCAGATTCTGTGTCCAGAGATCGGGTCGTCGGGGGTCTCGCCTTCGACTGTCACCCGATCCACTATGCACTGGCCACTTATGCTCCCTCTTGCAGGTGGTGAGCACACAGGAGGGCGGCCCCACGTCACTCCTTCGGGCTGAGCCCGGCCAGACCCCATGGGGGGAGGCCTGGCCACCAGGCACTATCATACGAGCCCCAACCCTGGGCCTGGCTCCAGGGTGGGGCCCCGGTTGCGCTATGCCGGGGCGATGTCTTGGTCCTTGCTGTATTTGTTAACATAAAGGGGTTTGTGAACTGTTCTTAGTCTGGCCCGTCACCAAGGAGCTGTTTGCCTTGGGAGACCCTACCAGGAGCATATAGCCCCAGACAACATAGCTCCCAGGATCATTCGGGTACTCAAACCTCTCCACCACGATAAGGTGACAGTTTAAGGACAGGTCCTCCTGAATTATATTTATGAGATTATATATATGAGAGTTCCTACCAAACTCCATATTTCTAAATCCTCCTGAATTATATTTAGAAATATGGAGTGTGGTAGGGACTCTCATGCTTGATTTATTTAATTTTGCAATCGAGTATAGAACATTTCATATAGATCAAAAACATATTTGATATCATTGCTTCTTAAAAAGGGTAAAGATCCTTTAGATTGCTCTAACTACAGAACAGTATCACTCATCTTATGTGATCTAAAAGTTTATGCTAAAACTCTTCTCTGGAGAAAGTAATTCGTAGCTTAATTAAAGAGGACCAAACCGGTTTTATTAAGGGGCGTTACACATCTGATAATATGCATCGACTGTTTCATCTACTTGATTTTGCAGACTCTCTTTCCGAATCATTTTGTGGTCTTTTCACTTGACACAGAAAAAGCCTTTGATAGGCTAGAGTGGAACGATATATGGGCAGTTCTTCAGTGTTTTGATTTCGGTGGACATTGCATTTCTTTGATTAAGACACTTTACCACTCACCTGAGCCATCCGTCTTAAAGGGGTTATATGATGTTGCTAAAAAGAACATTATTTTGTGTATTTGGTATAATGAAATGTGTTCAAAAAACACATTATTTTCCATGTGTACTGTACATTATTGTTTCTCCTCTATGCCCCTCCTTTCTGAAATGATTTGTTTGTTACAAAGCTCATCGGTCTGAAAAGCGAGATGTGCTCTGATTGGCCAGCTATCAAATGTATTGTGATTGGATGAATGCCTCAAGCGTGTGGCGGAAATGTTACACCCCTCACCATACTGTGATGATGTGTGTCCTGGCACGACAGGACAAAAACAATAAAACCCATTGCAAACGAGGCATTTGTTGCATCCAGTGGGGAAATAAATACTTATTATAATGACTTACACTGTCTTATTACACGTTGCATTGCGTATCGTGCTGCGTAAACATAAAACCATGTCTGCATTTGTGATCGGAGAAACGACAAACAACAAGCTCTACTCCACACTGCTCAAAACTTGCGTTTGAATTATCAGTAGCAAATCCTTAACACATGTAAACTATTTACAGACTGTGAGTCAGAAGCGCCAGACTGTCTTTGCAAATATGGGACTGCCCAGCTATATAGACACAGACACCGCTTTCAGGAGTTCGCCTTGCAGATAATAAAGTGAGAAGAATAGTATGCGTATTTGGCATGCTGCCCAGGAAGAAGCGCCAGACTGTCCTTGCAAATATGGAACTGCCACACTATACAGAAACAGACACCGGTTTCACGAGTTTGCCTTGCAGATAATAAAGCGAGAAGAATAGTATGCATATTTGGCATGCTTCCCAGGAAGAGGGCTCCGAGCTGGTCATCGGCCCGAATGCTGAGTGCTGAAAAACTAGAGAGAATGAAGGTAAGGCTGCTATGATTATTTATAGTGGTTCTCTCTCTCGAGGTGGATAGATTATGTGATTACTGATGATGAACTGGCCACATTGATTATTTGCACGTGCTCCTCCCGAAATTTGTTAATAAAACATCATATTTTAGGCTACTCTTACAGGAAACAGTCCTCATAAAATGCGTTGCACACATATTTGGGTTGAACTGTTCCGGAACAGTGTAAATACATCTTATCCGTTGATTTCTAGCTGTGTCCTCTTTTGGAAGACCAAATAAAGTAACTTCGCTTTCACAACGAAACACACAGCTTCTCCACAACATGGCAGTGGTGACGCCAGCGAGAATAAAAGTTACGCCTTCTTTCTTTGCGTGAACATTTGGCCGGTGTTATGCAAACCTTCTCACATATAGTTAGGTGTGGTTGACGCTTAACTTTTATAAAGAATATCTCTTTGGATTTGAGACTTTAGCCTTTGCAACTTTAATTGAACTTTATTGAAATCGCATCATATGATGTTAACTGGTAATATTAACTCCCCCCATTCCCTTTACAGTGTGGAACGAGGCAGGGATGTCCATTTTACCCTTTATTGTTTTGTTTATCCCTTGAACCACTAGCACCAACCATTAGGAAATATGACATTCCACCGATTAAAATTCATGACCATAATCATTATTTTGTTATGCGCTGATGACATTATCTTATATTTAGATAATTTTGATGTGTCAATAACCAATATAATTGGGGAATTTGATCACTTTAGTAGTCTATCTCGGTACAAGAAAAACTGGACCAAATCTGCTTTATCGCCAATTTACAATGTTAAAGTTAACTCTCCTATCCCCTCATTCATTCCTATTAAAGATTTTTTCATTTTCTTGGGTATTACCATATATAAAGACAATCTATACATACAAACTCTTTTAATAACATTGAAGTCAAGATCAGAATTGATTCTCAAAGATAGAATAATCTAGTCTCTCTCCAAGGCAAAACATCCACCGTCATAATGAATTTGTTACCTCGGCTTAATTTAATTTTTTCTATGCTGCCACTTTCCCCTCCTCCAGGTTACTTTAAAGCGATCAATTCCTTAATTTCCCAGTTTATCTGGAATGGTTAACGACAGTTCCCTGGGCATCGCCAATTTCCTCTCATCCTAGACGGGTTTGGATTGCACCATCCTTTGGTCGTCCATCTGTTTCTTTAAAATATAGTAAACTTAATGTTCACACTGCAAAAGTGTGGTAGAGGGTGTGGTCTAATCTAACTTCAATTTCTAAAAACTTGGCTTATCGTCTAATCCATTTCAAATTCATCCATAGAGCATACATCAGCTTTCGCCGGTGACTATTGAGAAGCTACAAAGCCTCTGCTGCTGAAGCCGAACCCCGAGACCGCAGCCTCACCTACTGATGCTACCCGCACAAAACAGCGACGCCGACGGTGTGAGAGTGTACAGAAGTGCGGTAAGCATGGAGGCACACGAGCTAGGCTAAGGGCTAAGCCCACTACACTGGCAATTTCATCACTCATGCTCTTAAACATTCGCTCTCTGGAAAATAAACTGGACTTAATTTAAATAATTCAGTCTACACCGCATGAGACAAGGGATTGTTGTGTGTTTGTTTTCACTGAAACATGGTTAATTGACAACATCCCGGACTCCTGCTACTGAGCTGAAAGAGAGTCATCACTGTCTAGTAAGACTCTCGGGCTGGCTTGTGTGTGTATGTCAACAAAGTGGTGTAACAATGCTGTGGTAGTGCCAAAACACTGTCGCTGGTGGAGTTTGTTTGTGAAGTGTCGACCCTTTTTATCTGCTGCAGGAGTTCACGGCCATTGTTATTGTTACAGTTTAAATTTCCTGTGCACAAATGCTATAAGGACGCGCTTCACAAGCTGAACAGCGCCATCAGCGAACAACAAAAAAATAACCCAGACGGCTTTTTCATAATAGCCAGTGACTTCAATCACACAAACTTAAAGAGAGTTTTGCCAAAGTTCTACCAACATGTGAATTTTACAACAAGGGGGAAAAACACACTGGACTTTATTTACACAACAGAAAATCATTAGTACATGGCTGTATCGCGCCCCCACCTAGGGTGCTTGGATATGTTTGTACTGGCTACTGTATACAGGCCACCAGGGCACCATACAGACTTTATTAAAGAGTTTGGTGAATTTACATCCGAGTTAGTTCTGGCTGAAGATAAAGTTTTAATAGTTGGTGATTTTAATATCCATGTTGATAATGAAAAAGATGCATTGGGATCAGCATTTATAGACATTCTTAACTCTATTGGGGTTAGACAACACGTTTCAGGACCTACTCATTGTTGAAATCAAACTCTAGATTTAATACTGTCACATGGAATTGATGTTGATAGTGTTGAAATTATGCAGCCAAGTGATGATATCTCAGATCATTATTTAGTTTTGTGCAAACTTCATATAGCCAAAATTGTAAATTCTACTTCTTGTTACAAGTATGGTAGAACCATCACTTCTACCACAAAAGACTGCTTTTTAAGTTATCTTCCTGATGTATCCAAATTCCTTAGCATATCCAAAACCTCAGAACAACTTGATGATGTAACAAAAACTATGGACTCTCTCTTTTCTAGCACTTTAAATATAGTTGCTCCTTTACGCTTAAGGAAGGTTAAGGAAAACAGTTTGACACCATGGTATAATGAGCATACTCGCACCCTAAAGAGAGCAGCCCGAAAAAATGGAGCGCAGCTGGAGGAAACAAAACTAGAGGTATTTCGTATTGCTTGGCAGGAAAGTAACCTATCCTACAGAAAAGCATTAAAACTGCTAGATCCGATTACTTTTCTTCTCTTTTAGAAGAAAACAAACATAACCCCAGGTATTTATTCAATACAGTGGCTAAATTAACGAAGAATAAAGCCTCAACAAGTGTTGACATTTCCCAACACCACAGCAGTAATGACTTTATGAACTACTTTACTTCTAAAATTGATACTATTAGAGATAAAATTGCAACCATTCAGCCGTCAGCTACAGTATCGCATCAGACAGTGCACTATAGACCCCCTGAGGAACATTTCCACTC
The DNA here is from genome assembly GCF_963082965.1 of Carassius carassius. Lineage (NCBI taxonomy): Eukaryota > Metazoa > Chordata > Actinopteri > Cypriniformes > Cyprinidae > Carassius > Carassius carassius. The sequence continues at coordinate 16,163,691 of NC_081760.1, read as the reverse complement.
ATTCTCTACTATAGGAGAGGAAGAATTGTATAAACTTGTTAAATCATCTAAACCAACAACATGTATGTTAGACCCTATACCACCTAAGCTCCTAAAAGAGGTGCTTCCAAAAGTCATAGATCCTCTTCTGACTATTATAAATTCATCATTGTCATTAGGATATGCCCCCAAAACCTTCAAACTGGCTGTTATTAAGCCTCTCATCAAAAAACCACAACTTGACCCCAAAGAACTAGTTGATTATAGACCAATCTCGAATCTCCTTTTTCTGTCCAAGATACTAGAAAAGGTGGTATCCTCAAAATTATATTCCTTCTTAGAGAAAATTGGTGTATGTGAGGATTTCCAGTCAGGATTTAGACCGTATCATAGTACTGAGACTGCTCTCCTTAGAGTTACAAATGACCTGCTCTTATCATCTGATCGAGGGTGTATCTCTCTTTTAGTTTTATTGGATCTTAGTGGGGCGTTTGACACAATTGACCACAACATTCTTTTGCATAGACTTGAACACTTTGTTGGCATTAATGGAAGTGCATTAGCATGGTTTAAATCGTACTTATACGACCGCCATAAGTTCGTAGCAGTGAATGAAGATGTATCATATCGATCACAAGTGCAGTATGGAGTACCTCAAGGCTCAGTACTAGGGCCGCTACTCTTCACGCTTTATATGTTACCCTTGGGAGATCTCATCAGGAAACATGGTGTTAGCTTTCACTGTTATGCTGATGATACTCAGCTCTATATTTCTTCTCGGCCCGGTGAAACACACCAATTTCAAAAAACGAATGTAATGCATAGTCGATATAAAAAACTGGATGACAAGTCATTTCTTACTGCTAAATTCTAAAAAAAAAAAGAGGTGTTAATTATAGGACCTAGAAACTCTGCTTGTAATAACCTAGAACACTGTCTAAGACTTGATGGTTGCTCTGTCAATTCTTCGTCATCAGTTAGGAACCTAGGTGTGCTATTTGATCGCAATCTTTCCTTAGAAAGCCACGTTTCTAGCATTTGTAAAACTGCATTTTTCCATCTCAAAAATATATCTAAATTGCGGCCTATGCTCTCAATGTCAAATGCAGAAATGTTAATCCATGCATTTATGACTTCAAGGTTAGATTATTATAATGCTTTATTGGGTGGTTGTTCTGCACGCTTAGTAAACAAACTACAGCTAGTCCAAAATGCAGCAGCAAGAGTTCTTACTAGAACCAGGAAGTATTACAATATTAGCCCGGTCCTGTCAACACTTCACTGGCTCCCTATCAAACATCGTATAGATTTTAAAATATTGCTTATTACTTATAAAGCCCTGAATGGTTTAGCACCTCAGTATTTGAATGAGCTCCTTTTACATTATAATCCTCTACATCCGCTACGTTCTCAAAACTCAGGCAATTTGATAATACCTAGAATATCAAAATCAACTGGGAGCGGCAGATCCTTCCTATTTGGCGCCTAAACTCTGGAATAACCTACCTAACATTGTTCGGGAGACAGACACACTCTTGCAGTTTAAATCTAGATTAAAGACCCATCTCTTTAACCTGGCTTACACATAACATACTAATATGCTTTTAATATCCAAATCCGTTAAAGGATTTTTAGGCTGCATTAATTAGGTAAACCGGAACCGGGAACACTTCCCATAACACCCTATGTACTTGCTACATCATTAGAAGAATGGCATCTACGCTAATATTTGTCTGTTTCTCTCTTATTCCGAGGTCACCGTAGCCACCAGGTCCAGTCTGTATCCAGATCATAGGGTCACTGCAGTCACCCGAATCCAGTACGTATCCAGACCAGATGGTGGATCAGCACCTAGAAAGGACCTCTACTGCCCTGAAAGACAGCGGAGATCCAGGACAACTAGAGCCCCAGATACAGATCCCCTGTAAAGACCTTGTCTCAGAGGAGCACCAGGACAAGACCACAGGAAACAGATGATTCTTCTGCACAATCTGACTTTGCTGCAGCCTGGAATTGAACTAGTTCTAGTAAGAACTCTTGCTGCTGCATTTTGGACTAGCTGTAGTTTGTTTACTAAGCGTGCAGAACAACCACCCAATAAAGCATTACAATAATCTAACCTTGAGGTCATAAATGCATGGATTAACATTTCTGCATTTGACATTGAGAGCATAGGCCATAATTTAGATATATTTTTGAGATGGAAAAATGCAGTTTTACAAATGCTAGAAACGTGGCTTTCTAAGGAAAGATTGCGATCAAATAGCACACCTAGGTTCCTAACTGATGACGAATAATTGATAGAGAAACCATCAAGTCTTTGGAGTCGATTAACGCATATACGCGTTTTGAGTCATTTTCTCCTGATAACCCCGAAAAGAACTTAAATTACACTTTCAGTTTTAATCGTACAGATAAGAGCAATACATCAATCGAATCTGTAAAGGGTCTACTTTTTTTTGGATACAGACATAATAACAACAAAACTTTGTGCACTTATAAAATAAAGATAACAAACAAGGTGCGCTGTCTGCAGCCTTTGTCTGCGCTGATCTTCTTTTAAAAAACACGTCATTTAAATGAACTGTAACTCCGTGAATACTCAACGAAAATACATGAGAGAGATATCTATAGAAAGCTTGACATGGAGGTCTGGATTTGGAGTCACACTCAAAATTGAAGTGGAAAAACACACTACAGGCTGATCCAACTTTGATGTAATGTCCTTAAAACAAGTGAAAATGAGGCTCAGTAGTGTGTGTGGCCTCCCTACAATGCCTGGGCATGCTCCTGATGAGGTGGCAGATGGTCTCCCGAGGGATCTCCTTCAAGACCTGGACTAAAGCATCCGCCAACTCCTGGACAGCTGCTTGACTTATGGTGTTTCTCTTTGCACATGTACAGTATTTACGTGAAGCATTCGTATAGTTTGTATTTTTTTATGTATTGGTAAACATTTATATATATAGTATATTTATGGTCAAAATCTGTCAGTAAGTCAGTTTGTGTATATATTTGCACTGTTTTACTTTGTTGTATGTCTGTATTTATGTAGCACTGTGGTCCTGTGAGGCATGACATTTCATTCCAATGTATGTCCTCACACGTAGCGGAATGACAATAAAGCTCAGCTTAACTTGACTTGAATTGACTATTTCATGAACTGATGTAATGTTAATATAGTAACCTGCTGAAGTATTAATATCTGTTTTAAACCATTGTAATGCACAGATAACCACCAAAAGTGGTGATGAGAAAGGCACATGATGAATCAAAGCCCATCACAAACAGTTTTTCTACAAGCTGGGGAGAGAAGTACTTATATTATAGAAGGTGCACAGTGTCATTCACACAGATACTAATCACCATCATGACAACATCATGGTTCAACTGAGAAGAAAAAAAAAGGGCAATAAACATATATATAATTTATGGTAATTTAATGCGTTAATTAGAATAATTCATTATGGAGAAAAATAACGTGTGTAAAAACAAGTGCAAATGTGATACTCATCTTATACAACAGTTCATTAAGAAGTTAATAGTGTGTTATTTTACACAGTGTTGCCTGTTTTGCTCAATTTTGCCAACTAAAATATAGAGACAGATCAGAACTGTTCATCTCCGAGCAACCCACAGTGGCATTTCATTTCTTAATCCACGTTTTGAACTAATTGGGTGAACCATTTGGCGCATTGAACCATTGGCCATAGTCGCGTTGGATTTGAAGTGGCGCAGCACAGACCGATCGGTGTATAACATCGTACCGCGAGAGCGATTCAAAAAGCACAAGGAGTCTGCTCTCTAAAGCTTTTGCTGTTCTTCTGATGTCATACACCGATCAGTCTGATGGTGATGATCCACTTCAAGTCGAACAAGCCTAATGATTCAATGAACCGTTCACTTCACTCCTAAATGAATTAGCCATTTGAACGAATCAAATAAATTAATAAATGACTCGATGGCTTAATCATTAAGACATTTACCACCACCTACTGGCAGTTTTAGTTTATTATTTAGAGTATAATTTCATTAAATAAATAATTTCACATTTTCATAGTGATAATAATAAAACTAAGAAAATAATTTATTAAAGTTATAGTTCACCCAACCAAAAATGACAATTCTGTCATCATCTTCCCACATGCTCCAAAAGAGTATATGTAATAAATTATTTCAAACAATATATTTCTTGCTGAACCTACTTTTTGTAATCTCTGTTTGAGGCTTTGCACAACAATGACTTTAAATTATCTTTTCAGAGTAATTTCTCCGAATTTGATGTGCGATTTAATTAGATTAATTAATCACCATATTATGTAATTAATTCGATTAAAAATTTTAATCGCTTACCAGCCCTAATATATATAGTGTAAATTTAGTTTTTCTTTTTACTCTAATTTTTACAATTACTTTTTCAGTTCCAAAAAAACATAATTATAACAGTATTTTACTGTAAAGTGGCATTCAATGTAATTACAGTTATTCATCCTATATAAAATGGAAGTATAAGATGCAATACTCACTGAGTGACTGCGGTTCTGATGTCCAGATCACTATAATATCTGTCATGAATCTGGTATATGAACTTTCATCCATTCACCACCAGAGGTCACCCGCTCACTACATGGACTCCGGCACTACACCCACTGTTGCACTTCACCCGCGACTACAGTTCCCATCACCCATTGCACTAATTGCAAACACAGCTGAAGGCACTAATCTCACACACACTGCTGAATATGCTGATTACACTCACTATATAAACACTCACTCAGACATCTTCAGGCTGCTGAGTATTGTATGCGCTTATCACTAGTTAGCTGATAGCTACCCTACGGAGCCTGTCTTTTTTGAGGTGAAGTTTAGTCTCAGTCCTGCCTTGCCTGTTTCCCTGTGTTCTCTTCTTTGCATGATTGCCTCTCTTGTTTAGCCCTGTTTGGATACTGTTTTCCCCTGCCTGGACCTTGCTTGTACCTGGATTATCCCTCTTGTCTCACCCTGCTGGATTATGTTTGCCGTGGACTGACCCTTGCTTGCTTCTCGGACTGCTCTAGCCTTTCCTTCTACACGCCTGTTTGCCATCACCTGATCTATGCCTGTTTCTGACCATGTCTTGTCAATAAAAGCTTTGCATATGGATCCGCACGTCTCCCATCTGGTTCGCTCCGTGACAGAATACTCGGCCCAAAAAGGATCCAGCGGCTTCACTGATGAACTTTGGCCAGGCCTGGACACAGCAAAGATATTGTTAGCCCTCAAACAGGGTACACGATCACTGGAAGGCTATATTCAAGAGTTTCTGGCCATTGCTCATTATTCGGATCTGCCGGACTGTGTATTGATAGACTTTTTTTGTGATGGATTAAACCAACCTCTGAGATCCCAATCAATCAGTGAGGGTCCCCGCTCATCTCTCGCCCAGTTAATGGACTGGGCTTTGCTGATTGTTGGCTCCGCATTCATTGTGGGTGTCACAGAGGCACGCGACCCCGGATTTATTCACGTAATGACAGCATCAATGAATTCAGAATCACAGCACAAGATGGCCGCCTGTCCAGAGTCATGGTCCAAGATGGCCGCCTGTCCAGAGTCATGGTCCAAGATGGCCGCCAGCCCAGCGCCACAGCACAAGATGGCCGCCAGCCCAGCGCCACAGCACAAGATGGCCGCCAGCCCAGCGCCACAGCACAAGATGGCCGCCAGCCCAGCGCCACAGCACAAGATGGCCGCCAGCCCAGCGCCACAGCACAAGATGGCCGCCAGCCCAGCGCCACAGCACAAGATGGCCGCCAGCCCAGCGCCACAGCACAAGATGGCCGCCAGCCCAGCGCCACAGCACAAGATGGCCGCCAGCCCAGAGCCACAGCACAAGATGGCCGCCAGCCCAGAGCCACAGCACAAGATGGCCGCCAGCCCAGAGCCACAGCACAAGATGGCCGCCAGCCCAGAGCCACAGCACAAGATGGCCGCCAGCCCAGAGCCACAGCACAAGATGGCCGCCAGCCCAGAGCCACAGCACAAGATGGCCGCCAGCCCAGAGCCACAGCACAAGATGGCCGCCAGCCCAGAGCCACAGCACAAGATGGCCGCCAGCCCAGAGCCACAGCACAAGATGGCCGCCAGCCCAGAGCCACAGCACAAGATGGCCGCCAGCCCAGAGCCACAGCACAAGATGGCCGCCAGCCCAGAGCCACAGCACAAGATGGCCGCCAGCCCAGAGCCACAGCACAAGATGGCCGCCAGCCCAGAGCCACAGCACAAGATGGCCGACTCAACGCCTGAGTCTCCAGACAAGGTGCCGCCGACTCGCCATCATAGAGGGCGGAGGATGAGGAGACAGGCGCCTACCGTTCCTCAAAGCCCGGAGAACGTTCCCGAGCGGGCCGCTGCCGTCCAGGAGGACGTTTCCGAGGCGGTGCCCGAGGCCGTTCCGGATGCCGAGGCAGTGACCGATGCCGTTCCCGAGGCCAAGGCGGTGCCCGATGCCGAAGCGGTCCCCGAGGCAGTGACCAATGCCGAGGCGGTGCCCGATACTGTTCCGGAGGCCGAGGCGGTGCCCGAAGCCGAGGCGTCCCACGTCTCCACAGGCAGTCCAAAGTCGAGTCTGGTGCTCAAGGACTCTCCAGAGTTGGGTCAGGTTCCAGTGAACTCTTCAGAGTCGAGTAAGGTTCCAGTGAACTCTCCAGAGTCAGGGCTAGTCACCGATGACCCTCCAGAGTCAGGGCTAGTCGCCGATGACCCTCCAGAGTCAGGGCTAGTCGCCGATGACCCTCCAGAGTCAGGGCTAGTCGCCGATGACCCTCCAGAGTCAGGGCTAGTCGCCGATGACCCTCCAGAGTCAGGGCTAGTCGCCGATGACCCTCCAGAGTCAGGGCTAGTCGCCGATGACCCTCCAGAGTCAGGGCTAGTCGCCGATGACCCTCCAGAGTCAGGGCTAGTCGCCGATGACCCTCCAGAGTCAGGGCTAGTCGCCGATGACCCTCCAGAGTCAGGGCTAGTCGCCGATGACCCTCCAGAGTCAGGGCTAGTCGCCGATGACCCTCCAGAGTCAGGGCTAGTCGCCGATGACCCTCCAGAGTCAGGGCTAGTCGCCGAGGACCGTCCAGAGACAGGGCTAGTCGCCCAGGACCGTCCAGAGACAGGTCAAGTCACCTCTAACACCCAAGAGTCAAGTAAAACAACAGTTAAACTTCATGAGTCAAGTCTGTTCCCTGTTGACTTCTCAGAGTTAAGTCAGGTCCTCATTGATCAAGTCCCTGTTGTTTTCCCAGAGCCTAGTCAGGTCACCGTTAGTCAGGTCCCTGTTGATCTCCCAGAGTCTAGTCAGGTCACCGCTGACCGTCCAGAGTTAGGTCAAGTCACCACTATCACCCAAGAGTCAAGTAAAACAACAGTTAAACTTCATGAGTCAAGTCTGTTCCCTGTTGACTTCCCAGAGTTAAGTCAGGTCCTCGTTGATCAAGTCCCTGTTGTTTTCCCAGAGCTTAGGCAGGTCACCGTTGATCAAGTCCCTGTTGATTTCCCAGAGTCTAGTCAGGTCACCGCTGACCGTCCAGAGTTAGGTCAAGTCACTGCTGTCCGTCCAGAGTCAGGTCAAGTCACCTCTAACACCCAAGAGTCAAGTAACTCAACAGTTAAACTTCATGAGTCAAGTCAGGTCCCCGTTAATCAGGTCCCCATTGACTTCCCAGAGTCAAGTCAGGTCCCCATTCATCAGATTCCTGTTGATTTCCCAGAGCAAAGTCAAGTCACCGAAGATCTTCATGAGCAAAGTCAAGTCACCAATGATCTTACTGAGCAAAGTAAAGTCACCAATGATCTTTATGAGCGGAGTCAGGTCATCAATGATTTTCATGAGCAAATTCAAGTCACCATTGACCTCCGTGAGTTAAATCAAGTCCCAGTTGATCTTCATGAACTAAGTCAAATCACCACAGATCCACCAGAGCTTCGTCACATCTCAGCCGAACTCCCAGAACTCCTGTCCTATCCTGTCATGGCCACGGAGGCCAGCTACCATCTCATCACGGCCACGGAGGCCGCAATTAACCTGTTTATGTTCTCTATTTCAGTCCCACCTGACCAGACTTCCTTTCCAGTGCCATTGACTTCACTGTGGTGGTCCTCTGCTCCGCCCTGGTGGGTTTCTGTCTGTTCTGTCTCGGCTGTGGTGGTCCTCTGCTCCGCCCTGGTGGGCTTCGGTCTGTTCTGTCTCGGCTGTGGTGGTCCTCTGCTCTGCCTTGGTGGGCTTCGGTCTCGTCTGTGGCGGTTCTCTGCACTGCACCGGTGGCCTTCAGTTCTGCCGGCTCCGCCCCGGTGGGTCCCAATTCCACCTGCTCCACCCTGAAATCCCTGCTCTACCAGTCTTGCCTCAGTCCCTGTGCTCTCCACTTCAATGTGGACCTGCACCTCTGTCCCTCCCCCTGTTCCGCCTCGGCTCCACCACCCTCCTGGATTATAGTGAAGTAGGAGCGTCTGGAAGCCGCTTCTTGGGGCGGGGCTATGTCATGAATCTGGTATATGAACTTTCATCCATTCACCACCAGAGGTCACCCGCTCACTACATGGACTCCGGCACTACACCCACTGTTGCACTTCACCCGGGACTACAGTTCCCATCACCCATTGCACTAATTGCAAACACAGCTGAAGGCACTGATCTCACACACACTGCTGAATATGCTGATTACACTCTCACTATATAAACACTCACTCAGACACCTTCAGGCTGCCGAGTATTGTATGCGCTTATCACTAGTTAGCTGATAGCTACCCTACGGAGCCTGTCTTTTTTGAGGTGAAGTTTAGTCTCAGTCCTGCCTTGCCTGTTTCCCTGTGTTCTCTTCTTTGCATGATTGCCTCGTATTACCTCTCTTGTTTAGCCCTGTTTGGATACTGTTTGCCCCTGCCTGGACCTTGCTTGTACCTGGATTATCCCTCTTGTCTCACCCTGCTGGATTATGTTTGCCATGGACTGACCCTTGCTTGCTTCTCGGACTGCTCTAGCCTTTCCTTCTACACGCCTGTTTGCCATCACCTGATCTATGCCTGTTTCTGACCATGTCTTGTCAATAAAAGCTTTGCATATGGATCCGCACGTCTCCCGTCTGGTTCGCTCCGTGACAATATCCATCCAGAAGTGTTGTACCGTTGACCCGTGTAAGCCCAGCATGAGGATTACACAACATATCTGTGCTCTCACAAGCCTTGGGGTCCCAGCTAAAGGGATTGAATCTTCCTCCCTTGGTGTCCCTTGCTAACAATAAAGTTCAAACAGTGGGAATGCACCTCTCTAATCCATTTACTGGCGTTTGCTGGGTTCAAACTGTGGATCACGCTATGAAATGTCTGCTTGGGCATCTCCCAAGAGAATGTATGGTGTGGCAACTGGGATTTAGATCCAAAAAAAAAAAAGAATACATGCACTCGCTGGCAGTGATGACAGCATATGTCATCATATTTAATGCATTTAAGATATATAAACAGTGTAATGCTGTTAAAGAGAAGGAAGAATGCATTTGAGAACATTTTCCATATTAAATGTGAACAGCCAAACAAGTGTGTTCATGATGATTATTCATTAAGGTTCAGTGCTTCTACATGTGCAAAAAAAATAAATAAAATAAAAATAAAAACACCTGCTTCATTATTTCTCATATTCAGCAAGGAATTACAACCAGAACTTCATCTAGAAACAACCTTTAGCTGAATTATCAGGAGAGTCCAGAGTTTATTAATCTATTGCTTTTTATTACAAATGACCTTTCATACTAGTAACATTTTAATTGCTTAATTAAGATGTCCTATAAACCTGCAAAAGTAAGCAATATTATTAAACATCAAAAAAGTTATTCTAGCCCAAAATATTAATTATTTCCCTTTTTTAGGCTTAAATACCAAAGCATGCCCTGTCAAGCTTCGACTCAGGAGTTGATAAGCTCTTGAGTGCAAAATATTGAGTGACTTACAGCTCTTGACTAGATTACAGGTCCTTCTCAAAAAATTAGCATATTGTGATAAAGTTCATTATTTTCCATAATGTAATGATAAAAATTAAACTTTCATATATTTTAGATTCATTGCACACCAACTGAAATATTTCAGGTCTTTTATTGTTTTAATACTGATGATTTTGGCATACAGCTCATGAAAACCCAAAATGCCTGTCTCAAAAAATTAGCATATTTCATCCGACCAATAAAAGAAAAGGGTTTTTAATACAAAAAAAGTAAACCTTCAAATAATTATGTTCAGTTATGCACTCAATACTTGGTCGGGAATCCTTTTGCAGAAATGACTGCTTCAATGCGGCGTGGCATGGAGGCAATCAGCCTGTGGCACTGCTGAGGTGTTATGGAGGCCCAGGATGCTTCGATAGCGGCCTTAAGCTCATCCAAAGTGTTGGGTCTTGCGTCTCTCAACTTTCTCTTCACAATATCCCACAGATTCTCTTTGGGGTTGAGGTCAGGAGAGTTGGCAGGCCAATTGAGCACAGTAATACCATGGTCAGTAAACCATTTACCAGTGGTTTTGGCACTGTGAGCAGGTGCCAGGTCGTGCTGAAAAATAAAATCTTCATCTCCATAAAGCTTTTCAGCAGATGGAAGCATGAAGTGCTCCAAAATCTCCTGATAGCTAGCTGCATTGACCCTGCCCTTGATAAAACACAGTGGACCAACACCAGCAGCTGACATGGCACCCCAGACCATCACTGACTGTGGGTACTTGACACTGGACTTCAGGTATTTTGGCATTTCCTTCTCCCCAGTCTTCCTCCAGACTCTGGCACCTTGATTTCCGAAAGACATGCAAAATTTGTCCAAAAGTCCAGTGCTGCTTCTCTGTAGCCCAGGTCAGGCGCTTCTGCCGCTGTTTCTGGTTCAAAAGTGGCTTGACCTGGGGAATGCGGCACCTGTAGCCCATTTCCTGCACACGCCTGTGCACGGTGGCTCTGGATGTTTCTACTCCAGACTCAGTCCACTGCTTCAGCAGGTCCCCCAAGGTCTGGAATCGGTCCTTCTCCACAATCTTCCTCAGGGTCCGGTCACCTCTTCTCGTTGTGCAGCGTTTTTTGCCACACTTTTTCCTTCCCACAGACTTCCCACTGAGGTGCCTTGATACAGCACTCTGGGAACAGCCTGTTCGTTCAGAAATTTCTTTCTGTGTCTTACCCTCTTGCTTGAGGGTGTCAATGATGGCCTTCTGGTCAGCAGTCTTACCCATGATTGCGGTTTTGAGTAATGAACCAGGCTGGGAGTTTTTAAAAGCCTCAGGAATCTTTTGCAGGTGTTTAGAGTTAATTAGTTGATTCAGATGATTAGGTTAATAGCTTGTTTAGAGAACCTTTTCATGATATGCAAATTTTTTGAGATAGGAATTTTGGGTTTTCATGAGCTGTATGCCAAAATCATCAGTATTAAAACAATAAAAGACCTGAAATATTTCAGTTGGTGTGCAATGAATTTAAAATATATGAAAGTTTAATTTTTATCATTACATTATGGAAAATAATGAACTTTATCACAATATGCTATTTTTTTTAGAAGGACCTGTATATTATTATATAAGAACTCAAACTTTCAGAGTCTTTCTTCTAGCCTAGTTTCACACACAATCCATCAAGAAATCAATGAGGAAAGTCTTTCTGAAGGGATTTAACTTCAATGAACATACAGGTGCATATCAATAAATTAGTTAAGTTAATTTGTTTCAGTAACTCAAATTGTAAAACTCGTGTTTTGCACTATGTGGGTGGAGTGCTGTGTGTCTCTCGTCAGCACTGATCGTTTCATGTGGGCGTCTCCGTTAATTGTTCATCTACACCAGCTGCTACTCATTACATGATCCCTACTTATTGCCCTGTGTTTTGTCTTGTGTTTGTCAGAGCGTTGTTTGAAGTCTCCCGTTCGTATGCGTGGTTTCTCGTTCCTGTTATTCTCGGTTTCATCTCTTCGCTCACCTCTGGAACCCCATCCACTCCTCACCACCACGGATTCCACTCCTCACCACCACCGATCGCTCGTCTCAGTTCCTGTGTCACGCTCTCCTGCTGCATCTTCTCACCACCACTTCCTGGATCACCATCAGACATCGCTACTTCCTGGATCACCGTCAAACATAGCCTCACACACCTGTTGTTCCTGCCACTATTCTCGTGTACCTGGACTCTGTCAAATTCTTATTCATTTACTTGCACTTGCTTCCTCACCCTTATTTGCCCCATACAGAACGCTCTACCTGACATGGAAGCAGCAAGGTTCACGTCACTGTCTGAATTAATCCACCACAGCGTCACCCGCATGGATCAGCAGCAGGAGAGCATCGTCAACACCGGACACGCTGTCCAAGTGCTGGTGACACAGGTGTCCGAGCTCACCCAGCAGATCCAACAGCTGACCACTCCCACTGCGCCACCTGCACCGTCTGTTCCCTGGGCTGTCCCCGATGCGAACTACCGGCCGGAACCACTCCTACCTGTTCCCGAGAATTACTCCGGTGAGCCCAACTACTGTAGAACATTGACCAATTGTTCCATGCATTTCTGCCTGCAGCCTCGCACCTTCGAGACAGAGGAGTCGGTGTGGGAGTATGGAGACCCATGCTGTTGCGTGGCCAAGTGGTCTAAGGCGCTGGATTTAGACTCCAGTCTTTCTGGGGGCGTGGGTTCGAATCCCACCGCTGCCAGCAGTGATTAGGGTGTTAATGGCGCAGTGGAGCCCATGCATTTGTCCAGAGGTGCCACCGCACGTGGACCAGAGCCCGCGAGACTCTGCTCCAGGTGAGGGCGCGCACCAAGGCCAATCGCCACCGGTCAAAGCCTCCCGTATACGTCGTGGGTCAAAAAGTGTGGCTTTCTACCAACAACATTCTGCTTCATTACGTTTCTAATAAGTTAGCTCCCAAATTTATTGGCCCGTCAACTGTCACCAAAATCATTAGTCCAGTGACTGTCCGCCTCAGACTACCTCCGGCATACAGGAGGATTCATCCACCTTCCATGTGTCCAAGATTAAACCTGTGTTTTATTCAAATATTAATCCACCGACCCAAACTCATCTCACCTCTGGAACCCCATCCACTCCTCACCACCACGTATCGCTTGTCTCAGTTCCTGTGTCACGCGCTCCTGCTGCATCTCACCACAACTTCCTGGATAACCATCAGACATCGCTATTTCCTGGATCACCGTCAGACATCGCCTCACACACCTGTTCCTGCCACTATTCTCGTGTACCTGAACTCTTACAATAAATACTTATTCATTTACTTGCACTTGCTTCCTCACGCTGATGCTTATTAGTCTTTGGTTCTTTTCATTGTGATGATTTTGGTTCACATTTAACAAAAACCCACCAATTCACTATCTCAACAAATTAGAATATTTCATAAGAACAATAAAAATATATAATTGTTGTCCTTCTGTAAAGTATGTTCATTTACTGTACATGTACTCAATACTTGGTAGGGGCTCCTTTTACTTTACTGCCTCAATTCAGTGTGGCATGGATGTGATCCGTTTGTGGCACTGCTGAGGTGGTATGGAAGCCCAGGTTTCTTTGACAGTGGCCTTCAGCTCATCTGCATTTTCTGGCCTCGTTTCTCATTTTCCTCTTGACAATACTCCATAGATTCTCTATGGGGTTCAGGTCTGGTGAGTTTGCTGGCCAGTCAAGCACACCAACAGCATGGTCTTTTGGCAGTGTGGGCAGGAGCCAAATCCTGCTGGAAAATGAAATCTGCATCTTCAAAAAGCTGGTCAGCAGAAGGAATCATAAAGTGCTCCAAAATTTCTTGGTAAACGGGTGAAGTGACTTTGGTTTTCAAAAAACACAAGCAACTTTGGCTATGAGCTTTTCCACCCTTTCTCCAGACTCTAGTACCTTGGTTTCCAAATGAAATACAAAACTTGCTCTTATTCTCCTTAGCCCAGGTAAGACGCCTCTGATGTTGTCTGTGGTTCAGGAGTGACTTAACAAGAGGAACACGACAACTGTAGCCAAATTCCTTGACACGTCTGTATGCCTTGACCCCAGCCTCAGTCCATTTCTTGTGAAGTTCACTCAAATTCTTGAATCTTAACAATCCTCATAAGTCTGTGGTTCTCACGGTTGGTTGTGCATCTTTTTCTTCCGCACTTTTTCCTTCCACTCAACCTTCTGTTGACATGCTTGGATACAGCACTCTTTGAACAGACAGCTTATTTGGTAACAAATGTTTGTGGCTTACCCTCCTTGTGAAGGGTGTCAATGATTTTCTTTTGGACAACTGTCAAACTGTCTTCCCCATGATTGTGTAGCCTAGTGAATCAAACTGAGAGACCATTTTGAAGACTCAGGAAACCTTTGCAGGTGTTTTGAGTTGATTAGTTGATTGGCAAGTCACCATATTCTTATTTGTTGAGATTGGTGGGTTTTTGTAAAATTTTAGCCAAAATAATCACAATTAAAAGAATCTAAGACTTTAATTCAATGCATACAGACTGAAGGGGTTTATTTAATACACTAGTTTCACAATTTGAGTTGAATTACTGAAATAAATTAACTTTTCCATGACATTCTAATTTATTTGGATGCACCTGTATGATGATTTCTTCAAAATCTATTCAATAACTAATGCACAAGATTGCAACAGAAGAGATATAATATATGCTTTATGCATTCAAATATAACAATAAAAACTATTTATGACACGTAGAAATAAGTTGACAAGCCATTATGCACCTCTAAAAGTTAGTATGTGTCTGACTCCAAATCACCTTCAGATGGTTTTACAGTATGACTCGATGGAACAACACACTAAGCACTGTGCATTTAGTTAATTGATTGTTTTAAAGGCCCGAAGGCTCTTGTATTACTGATGCTGTGTGCTTTAATAAAGAATCCAATAGAAATGTGTGCCTACTGAAAGCAGTGGCCCGAAACGCTATACAAATACAATTGAAAACAGCAACTATTCCTATTTACATGATGAGATTTTAGAGATCCAATTTAGGAATTAACTACTTAATCCCAGTTTTACGCTTATGAAACAAATCTCAAAACACGTTTAGAAAGATGTGCAGCAGATGCTGGATTTCTATTAAGACCGGCCATGATTTTATTGACTTCATAGATTTTATGAATGATAACATAAAATAAATTGATTTATTTGTGATGAATTATTCTTTTGTTGTACTCTTCAGGCAAGTTCAATTGTTCAAATGAACAAAAACAACAATAAAGTTAAATACATTACATTTAATCTGAAGTACTAAAATTACTAAATTTGAAATAAAATAAAGCTATCAAAAACTATAAAAACAAAAACTAATAAAAATTTCAAAAATAAAATATTACACACACACACGGTAGAATTTTAGAATTCTATTAGAATTTTAACTAAATAATAAAATGCAATCTGTATAAAGAGAAATAAAGATAATGCCATATGAGAGACAATAAAAATACATAAAAACTCAACATCTCATACTGTGTTCAGATTTGTTAATATCACAGTCTGCAGAAATCTCAATAAGAACTTAAGAAGTTTTTTAGTTTTTTTTTAATCAAATTTCTCAAATTGTCTTACAGTGGAACTCATTTGTGTCTATATTTATTTCTCAAAATAAATAATGTTCATGTTAAACCAGTTAAATTAAGCTGAGGTATGAAACGGCAGCCTTGAGCAGTAAGATATTTCCTCCTGTTAAATTTTATTTGGAACATTTTGCAATTGCAGCCTTGGTGAGCAAAAGAGACTAAACAAAAATCATAATTATTTCAAACATTTTAGTGTATTAAAGTTGATGGAAATAAATGGACGCTGACAGGATGTTTTACAAGCACCATCTTATACTAGTACACGTTTATTTACAATGTTAAATTACAGTGTTAAAAAGTGTTCCAATGGTAAGATCAGGAATCAGATGTTCTCCACCAACTAAAGACCTGCGACATACAAAAGAAAGAAAAGAGCATCAATTACCCAAAACAACAAATTAAAAGTATTTTCTGATTATGCATAGAGTATTTGAACAGACTGAGACACAGAAGTGTCACTGAATGAAACTTAATGTAAAAAAGTCCCAAACCTTTAAATTTACCAGTCAAAAAACTGTATTTTGTCTTTTCTTTTTGGTGGCTTGATGCAATAAATATTTCACATATGTGTCTTATCACATGGAGAAAAAAAAAAAAAAAAAGTATATTATAATTTGAATAGCAACCGATTTTTTCTATCCAGATGGTTTGTATGACTTCACCTAGAAGAAAAATAAGTATCGACAAATAAATTTTTTTTTTTTTTTTTTTTTTACAGCTTCATAAGCAGGCATGACTGATTTCATTGACATCATACGAGCTTCACAAATACTTTACAAAACAAATTTGGTAGATAATGCCCTGCTGCTTCATTAATGACTTGTGGAATACCCACAGAAGAGACACGACCTGATCTGGAACTTCATTCCTAATGTTCTGGGAACATGTGTTAAATAAGAACACTACATCATATGTACAAACAGCTGGGAATCATAGTCAAATAGTAAAATATATCAAATAAAGTGGCTTGAGTCGCAAACGTTGCCCTTACCAACAACTTCGACCAGAATCACACACTACACAAATACACAAGACGTGAATGACTCGTGTGCATTGGGAATATGAGATGCTGCTATACGTACTTAACATGTGTTACTGTGGCAATAAGAACCCTCCAGTATTGACATTGTTAACTATTTAAAACTGGTCTGATGAAGAGCCTGCATGCTCGAAACGTAACCTATGTGATAGTCTGTTGTTAAATGTTCTATTTTTGGAGCCTAGGTGTGACAACAATTATTATTTTATTGTTTTCATTAACTATTTAAAGCTAAAACAAGTTAATTGAAATAAAGC
Organism: Carassius carassius; assembly: GCF_963082965.1. Classification (NCBI taxonomy): domain Eukaryota; kingdom Metazoa; phylum Chordata; class Actinopteri; order Cypriniformes; family Cyprinidae; genus Carassius; species Carassius carassius. The sequence goes on along the minus strand of NC_081760.1, from coordinate 16,146,835 downwards.
AGGTGATACAGATTAGATCAACTATATGAAATTAACTTATATTATTATATATACTAAATACACACACACACACACACATAAATAAACAAAAATTTGAATTATTGTGAACTAAACATATAAAAATAGAAGCTAATTCAAATATTAATACATTTCATTTAACTGAAATAAAATATAAATATTATATAAAAATTTTTACCTAAAAAACAAACAAAAATAAAAATGCTGCCTTACCAACTAAGCAAAAATTAAGCTAAATAATTAAAATTACTGAAAAATTACTGAAATAAAATAATGCTAAATAAAAATATAAAAACTAACAAAAATGACAAAAGCACATAATAATAATAATACAAAAAATGAATAACTAAAATTAAAATGAAAACAGAAAATAAAAAAATAGTAGCTAATTAAAAAAAAATTTTTTATTATTTTTATTTTCAGTTTAACAAAATGCACGATTTTGAATTCACTTCTATTTTATACGGAATTTAAACTAAAATTAAAATGAAAACTTAGATTGTAAAAGTAGAAGCTAATTCAAAATATAAATAAATATTAATAGTATATAAACAATATTAAATAACACTGGACTCCAGGGGTAACAAAGTAACATTGGACTCCAAGAGGCAACATACTCAGTTTTCTCCTCCAGCTTGACTGTCATGATGCACTAACCTTTTAAATATAATCCTCCCGAGCAAGTTAAAATGTTACCTGAATAACAACACGTCTTTGTGCCTACATCGGAGATGATTTAGCAGATGCCAGATCTTTTAATTGTGATAACTGACTTCTGGCCAATTTGGTTCATAAAACAAGTTCATGGATTTGATTAAAATATCTGGATTAAGTTTTCCAAGATTGCATGTTCATTGGAAAGGGCAGATATATCGATACCCGAAATTGTTTTTTTTTTTTTTTATACAATTTCTACTATTTGTACAGGATTTACATTTTTCAGTGTCAAGATTGTTGTAATTATAAATTAATTTAATTTTGAAGCATATTTGCTATATGTGTGAGCATTAATTAAAGTTTCTTAGTCCCCAGATATATCAGACTGCCTTAAAAAATAAAATAAAAAAAGGATCACCTTTAAAATTTAAAATGACGGGTTTGAGCTAACAGACATGTTTCTATGACAGCAACTCCAGGATGAACTTTGAAAAGTTTAACAATCCTGGATCATGTCAAATCACAAACCATAAAATCCATCTGAGTAGGCCACGTACAAAGAACGGACCCGTTTTGAGAAATGTGGAGCAATTTCTAGCGCCCTCTACAGCCACACAAAAACACACAGTACATGTACAACAACTCTGCGCTTGCAAAGCCTTGGTCAAACATTCGCATCTATGTTTGTGTATTTGCGTAGAGTAAATCTAGCCGTACTCGCATACACTCACACATGCGCACATTAATCAAAATAAATTAAGAAGAGCATTTCCATCTGGCATCATGGCAGTTTATGAAATCCAAACTACACAGTCACTTTACTACAAATTTTTGCCAGATTTCTTTTGAGAAATGATCTCTGTGTTTAAAACTTATGACGGAAAGATGGAAAATATGAATCAATGAAGTCTTCAAGCTTTAGAAGTCAACATATATAAGACATATTGTCTAGATCTCACTGGACATGCCTGGAAAAATCCAATCCAATCGGTGAGAAATCCATTGGGTCATTTCCAAAGCCAAAGGCTTTCTGTGGAGAAGTCCTACCAAACATCAAAAAAAAAAAAAAAAAAATGCCCCAAAACCAATGAAGTCTCTAACACATTTAGATGAGAAACCCAGAATCTGAAATCATCAAGATTATAGACAAAACACAATGTCCTGCTCGGCAGAAACTGGATTTGACATGCCTAGAAAACAGAAGAAAGGCCTGAAAATTCAAACGGGTCAAAACGAGATCCATTATTGGGAAAGACAAAACACCAAGACACAATGCCAACCAAAAAGTAGTGCTGAGTCATTGTGAATAGAAAGGACAGTAGATTTATCACAAAAATAAAGAAAAAAGAAAAAACCCACCCCGGTCTCTGTTTGTATTTGAACATATTTACACACCCTTCATCAGTCACCCAATGTAAAGATTTCTAATTTTTTTTCTCTTTTTTTATGACATTTTGTGTTTTCTACATTTTGGTCTCAGTTTGTTCAGGCTGGGAATGCCTCCGGGCTCCATTATGCTTTGCTGTCGTCCTGTTTTTTGTGGATGCTGTTGTCCGTGTGGACCTTGATCTCGATCAAATCTGGCTTGAGCACCTCCTTGCCGTTCTCCTCCTTCAATGGGAGTTTCCTGCAGTCAAAGTCAGTGTTTAGTCATGATTCTCTCATTCAACATGCTTTGCAACACAAACTGGACTGTGATGAGAATGACAACAGAAGGAAAGGTCACGCATTAGTATGCAAATGTTCTACAACAGACACACAAATAAACTGAAAATGTAAGTGGCGTCTGTACATCAGCTGATCATGCTGAAAAAAATTAGCCAGATCAGAAACAACGTTTCTCGACCAAATGATTCAATCATGGTTTAAGAGTTCAGCCCCATTTACACCAACAATAATGATAAATATAATTAGAACTAGTTTTATATGTTTATAATCACGATAGAAGACATACTAGCAGAGAAAAGTTAATTGAGATTAGAATGTTGGCTTGAACTTATTTCTGACCTTTGGGACTCAACAAATCCAGCTACCACACTAAAGAGAGTGGGCTTTAAGGGGTAAAAAAAAAAAACTTTGGATACAATCTATAAAAGGAATATTATACAAGCCAAACTAATTTTTTTGGCTTGAAAAAACCTTGCCTAAAGGTTTAAAAGCCTTGAATTTTGAAGTTAATGTAGGCTTATGTTCTTTGGAGGAGATGTTAGTAGTATGAAGATCACATATTCCTTGAGAATTACTAAGCCATTGCTAAGGCTTGGTTAGGATATGAAACATCACTTGTAATGCTCCAAACAGCCTGTATTGTGTTTGACGCACTTCACATTTCAGTTCTAACTCTTACTCTGGCTCTGTCAGAGGAGTTGTCTCATTGGGTTCGTGCACTGGACTGCCGTCATCCTGGTTAGTAATTCTCTCTTCTTCAGTTCTCATCTCCACGATGGGCTCTTTTGAGCCATCAACCCTACTCACACAAACACACATGCTGGTGTCCATCACAGTAAAACCCACACAGCAACACTAAAAAACAACTCAACTACTATTTAAATCTCACTCACTTTTAATATATCATTGCACACTGGGAGGGGGGATGCATGCTATTCATGCATTCTGGCATATTTACACTGTTAACCACTTCAGCTTTTATTTTGATTTTTTGAGAATTAGGCATATGCAATATTGGACCCACCGGTGGGTCCCCAGAGTTGATGTGGTTAAACAGCTGGATTTTCAGACTAAATATGGCCAAAGTTTCAAAAAATGAGTTGGGTGTACGATTTTTTCTTTTTTTAGGCCACGGAATCAGCAATGTCACCATACCGTAAGTTTCTCTGGAGCAGCAAGTGTCTTTTTTTGTTCCCAGCTTTTCAGTGACGAATGTTTTAGAAACAAATTAAATCAAATTTACGTCAATAAAGTGTTTGTTCCCGTTTTATTTTTGTCGATGTCACAGCTTGCAGATGAAAACATTGTGTGCTCATGACTCTTTCTGAAATCTCCGCCCACGTCACGCCTCCAGGAGTTCGACAGTTTTCAGAGAGAAGCGTAAAGCAGTATTTGCTTTTATAAATATGTAAAAACTAAAGACTCTTCAGAGATATGAAGAATGCAGTACTGATCTATAGGTACTCAAGATTAACATGAGATTGGCAGAAACTTTGTGTGTTATGTCCCCTTTAACTTAAAACCATTGCTTCTGGCTAACAGTATTGCCAGCAGTAAGTGCATAATCCATAATAACGCTTCCTCCAAGTTGTCCTTTCACATCAATTCCACCCACATATTTGTTTAGAACTGTTTTGGCCTGTAAACGGTGCTTGAGCTTCCTCTCCTGATTCAGACCAGATGCCTTTTTTCACTGTAGGAAGCTTTATTATAGATTATAGACTCATATTTCAGCCGGGGAAAAAAGTTTGCAGTAAAAAAAAAAAACCTCTTGATGGATTGCAGGATGAGCGAGTTTTAAGTAATGCAACATTTATCCAAATCTGATGAAGAAACAACCCCATCTACATCTTGAATGGCCTGATGATTTTCATTGTTGGCTAAACGTTTCCTTTAAGCTTATATTTCATTCTCAATACAGTACAGATGTGAGTGAGGACTTTTAAGGATGTTTTAATATAATTTCTTCTTCCTGCACTGACAGACGGACCAAAATCTCAATCACCAGAGTTGTTGTTTTGTTTTGTTTTGACTTATATCTCAATGCTAACTACACTATAGTGAAGACTTCAGCTGTTTCTGTGTGAAATAATATCTGATAGAATTTTTCATAAAACTCTCAGATGAAGATTATGATGGTAAACCCACTCAAGCTGGACTTAATGTGCCTCTAATGCAAACAGATCAATAGACTCCTGCTTTTATTAGCAAATGAATCTCATGAGGTCTTTCTAATGCTAAAGCAAACAAAATCATCTGTCTCATCATTTACTGAACTCACTCAGCAGAACATTATTAAATGCGCAGATTACTGCATATCTATATGTGCATATTATTAATAGGGTTTAATGATAATAGGAATATATTACGAAATGATTTGTTAGTTGAGGATGAAATTCAGCCCTCATTATAAGATAATGACTTTATTAGCAGCTCTTCACACATGAATGTTAAAATTATCATAAAATGATTCAAATGACGCTAGCATACTTGCAAACACACAGTCTCATGAAGATGATTTTATGACATTTTTTCAACCAAACGTCTCTCAATGGCCGTTCAAATGTTTGGGGTCGGTACGTTGTTTCAGAAATTTCTATTCTGCTTACCAAGCCTGCAGTTATCTGACCAAAAAAATACAGTAACAGTTATGATATATTATTACAATTCAAAATAACTGTTTTCTATGTGACTATACTGTAAATTGTAATTTATTCTTGTGGTCAAAATCTGAATTTACAGCATTTTTTACTTTCAGCATCATTACATTTCAGTCAGTGTCACAAGATCCTTCAAAAATTAAGCTAATATGTTGGTTATTATCAATGCTGAAAACAGTTGTGCTGTTTCATATTTTTGTGGAAACCATGATACATTTTATTTTTCATGATTCTTTAATAAATATAAAGTTTAAAAGAATAGCATTTTTTTCTTTGCAGTTTTGATCAATTTAATTAATCCTTGATTAATAAAAGTATTACTTTCAGTATACTGATCCTTCAGACAAACAAAATCCTTCAGGATTCAAGGAGATGTTTCGATGTTGATTGAGAAAACAATGTTGGAGCAACATTTTTACCATAATACATGGCTGTCCGACTGACAAGAAACAACCTAAACTAACCTAACTTTGCTGGTTTCAGCTGGTCTGACTGGTCTTCTAGTCTGACCAGCTGTCGAAAATCCATTAAACCAGATCTGTATGACCAACACAATTCAGGTTTCATGGCTGTTTTTCATTAAGATATGTCTGAGATACTCACAGATAATCATGCATAACTTAAAACAAAAGATCTAGTGGAATGATGAGCGAATGAGAAAGACAGACAGACAGAGAGCTCTTCTCAGAGAGCTCATGGAGCTCATGCAAACATATGGCAATGAACTCACAGGTATGCTGCTTTGCCCTCCTCCAGCTCTTTGCTCTTGCCGCTGGTGGTGGTTTTCTTGCTGCAGAGCTTGCGGGTGATGCACATGAGAAAGCCGCACTGACGCAAGAAGAAGCAACTGACGTCCACCAGCACCAGCAGCAGAAGAAGACCTGCCACCCCGAGACCCACCACCGTGCCAAGGCCCAGGCCGCTGAACAGGGAATCTGCTGAGACCAGAGAGCAAACACACACTCAACAACCACTGACATCCATCAGAATGACTGAAAACACACCAAAAGAGATGTTAGAGGAAATCAGCAGGTCAGAGATACATATACAGTATGGTTTTTCCATGACCAAACCCTTTTGTTCTGCTTTTGTCTGAGAGGCAATATGTCAGTATAAAGCACATTTTAAGAGAACTGGGAATTTTATAACATGCATCAAACATCCTCTATAAGACATGTTACTGTATTTAAGTTTTTCTTTAAAAAATAAATAATGATAAATTGACTCCTATCACACTAACATTCTCAGTGTAGTATAAACACCACTGTTAGATATGTTTTGCTGCATATATATATATAACTTTATTAATATTATTATTATAACTAGCCAGCAGTGGTATTTTAGTATTATTTATTTACCATCGTAGTATTTATATTCAGATGTTAGTTTATTTTAATTTTAGTTTTAAGTAATTTTTGTATTTCAGATTCATCTTTTTTTTTTCATTTAAGATTGTTTTCATGTAATTTTTAAAATTAATTTAATTTTGTTTCAGTTTTATTTCAATAAAAATTATACATTTTTTTATGACATTGCTAAAATATCCTCAAAGAAAAAATATCCTGCTATTTTTATTTTTCTATTTATGAAAAACAATAATATATGTTATTTATATAATATTCTAGTATTAGTATTTTGAATTAGATTCTAAATTTTAACTTTAGTCAAATTGATTTGCATTCATTTTGTTTTAGTTTTAATAATTTTAGCAAATTAACTTTACCTTCTTCATTTTAGTTTTTTTTTTTTTTTAAACTTTACATTTTGATCTGATAAACTTTATCGAAATAGATTTAGTTTTGGTTTACAATAACACTGGCTGCCAGTCTGTTTTTTTTTGTTTGTTTGTTTGTTTGTTTTTTGTTTTTTTTTGCAGGGGTCAATTCACGAGTTCACGCTTACATATAATTAGCTGAGGTATGATATGCGTATTTGGCGTGCTGTCCGGGGAAGGGCTCCGAGCTCAGGAATGGCCCGAACCTAGAGTACCCCCCCCCCTTTCCCATCTAATTATAAGTGAACTCGAAGTGAGGAGATGGGGTGGAGGAGGGATGCTGATTAACCGTCAATGGATAGAGGTAAGTTAGCGATATTTATACTGTGGGATTGATTACTATCCATCCATCCATCCATCTTCTTCCGCTTATCCGGGGCCGGGTCGCGGGGGCAGCAGTCTAAGCAGAGAACCCCAGACTTCCCTCTCCCTAGACACTTCCTCCAGCTCTTCTGGGGGGACACCAAGGCGTTCCCAGGCCAGCCGGGAGACATAGTCTCTCCAGCGTGTCCTAGGTCTTCCCCGGGGTCTCCTCCCAGTGGGACGTGCCCGGAACACCTTCCCGGGAAGGTGTCCAGGAGGCATCCGGAACAGATGCCCGAGCCACCTCAGCTGACCCCTCTCGATGTGGAGGAGCAGCGGCTCTACTCTGAGCTCCTCCCGGGTGACTGAGCTTCTCACCCTATCTCTAAGGGATCGCCCAGCCACCCTGCGGAGAAAGCTCATTTCGGCCGCCTGTATCCGGGATCTTGTCCTTTCGGTCATGACCCAAAGCTCATGACCATAGGTGAGAGTAGGAACGTAGATTGACCGGTAAATCGAGAGCTTCGCCTTGCGGCTCAGCTCTTTCTTCACCACGACAGACCGGTACATCGACCGCATTACTGCAGAAGCTGCACCGATCCGTCTGTCAATCTCCCGTTCCATCCTTCCCTCACTCGTGAACAAGACCCCAAGATACTTAAACTCCTCCACTTGAGGCAGGAACTCTCCACCAACCTGAAGTGGGCAAGCCACCCTTTTCCGACTGAGGACCATGGCCTCGGATTTGGAGGTGCTGATTCTCATCCCAGCCGCTTCACACTCGGCTGCAAACCGTCCCAGTGCATGCTGAAAGTCCTGGCTTGATGAGGCCAACACGACAACATCATCCGCAAAGAGCAGAGACGAAATCGTGTTGTCACCAAACCTGACCCCCTCCGGCCCCTGGCTGCGCCTAGAAATTCTGTCCATAAAAATCATGAACAGAACCGGCGACAAAGGGCAGCCCTGCCGGAGTCCAACACGCACCGGGAACAAGTCTGACTTACTGCTGGCAATACGAACCAAGCTCCTGCTCCGGTCGTACAGGGACCGGATAGCCCTTAGCAAAGGGCCCCGGACCCCATACTCCCGGAGCACCCTCCACAGGCCGCTGCGAGGGACACAGTGGAATGCCTTCTCCAAATCCACAAAGCACATGTGGACTGGTTGGGCAAACTCCCATGAACCCTCCAGCACCCTGTAGAGGGTATAGAGCTGGTCCAGTGTTCCACGGCCTGGACGAAAACCACACTGTTCCTCCTGAATCCGAGGTTCTACTATCGGCCGGATTCTCCTCTCCAGTACCCTGGCATAGGCTGAGAAGTGTGATCCCCCTGTAGTTGGAACACACCCTCCGGTCCCCCTTCTTAAAAAGAGGGACCACCACCCCGGTCTGCCATCCCAGAGGCACCGTCCCCGACTGCCACGCGATGCTGCAGAGGCGTTTCAGCCAAGACAGCCCCAAAACATCCAGAGACTTGAGGTACTCAGGGCGGATCTCATCCACCCCCGGTGCCTTGCCACCGAGGAGTTTCTTGACTATCTCGGTGGCTTCAGCTTGGGTGATGGACGAGTCCACATCTGAGCCCTCAGCCTCTGCTTCCTCAATGGAAGACGTGACAGCGGGATTGAGGAGATCCTCGAAGTATTCCTTCCACCGTCCAACGACATCCCCAGTTGAGGTCAACAGCTCCCCACCTCTACTGTAAACAGCGTTGGTAGGGCACTGCTTCCCTCTCCTGAGGCGCCGGACGGTTTGCCAGAATCTCTTCAAGGCCGACCGATAGTCCTTCTCCATGGCCTACCCGAACTCCTCCCAGGCCCGAGTTTTTGCCTCCACAACCACCCGGGCTGCAGTCCGCTTGGCCTGCCGGTACCTGTCAGCTGCCTCAGGAGTCCCACAAACCAACCAGGCCCGATAGGACTCCTTCTTCAGCTTGACGGCATCCCTTACTTAGGGTGTCCACCACCGGGTTCGGGGATTGCCGCCTCGACAGGCACCGGAGACCTTACGGCCACAGCTCCGAGCGGCCGCTTCGACAATGGAGGTGGAGAACATGGTCCACTCGGACTCAATATCTCCAGCCTCCCTCGGGATCCGGTTGAAGCTCTGCCGGAGGTGGGAGTTGAAGATCTCTCTGACAGGAGACTCGGCCAAACGTTCCCAGCAGACCCTCACAGTACGTTTGGGTCTGCCAAGTCTGTCCAGCTTCCTCCCCCGCCATCGGATCCAACTCACCACCAGGTGGTGATCAGTTGACAGCTCCGCCCCTCTCTTCACCTGAGTGTCCAAGACATACGGCCGGAGGTCGGATGAAACGACCACAAAGTCGATCATCGACCTAAGGCCTAGGGTGTCCTGGTGCCACGTGTACTGATGGACACCCTTATGCTTGAACATGGTGTTCGTTATGGACAAGCTGTATCTAGCACAGAAGTCCAATAACTGAACACCGCTCGGGGTTCCGTTACCCCTCCTTGAACTGCTACCTTAATGTGGTGGAGGGGATTGATTACTAGATTGTGAAAAAAAAAATTAAATAAAATATTGTACCCGACCCGCTTCCTGAATCGCATTTTTAAAAAGCAGTAAATGCACATCGTAGCGTCATTGGGCCATAGGAACTTTGGCAAAACTAACTAAAAATATTATAATATATTATAATTTTGTCAAGAATTATAAAAAAATCGTCAGTAAGCTCATAATTTGTACTAAAATAGTCTAGTCTGGCTATGTCTCTGCAAGGTCAGCAGACAATGAGGCTCGGGTTTGTTCCGATCAGAGCTCGTGAGCAGAGAGCGCATTTCTTAATATACCGATCCGCTCGCTCATTCCGTGGGGTCTCGCTCAACCCAGAATGGCCTGCTGGTTCGAAAATATGCAAGGAGTCATTTAATTGTTTAGTAATAAACTGGTGTTTTCTGTGTCACTGCAAAGATGAAGTTGACGATGCAGACTCGCCATGAATGCCAGAGAGAAATTCACATTTCATATGGATTACATCATCAGAGAGTAGCCCATTTATTTTCGTTTGAATATTTTCATTTAAAAAAGAAGACATTTCAAGCTTCTGTAATATATAGCTTATATTTCTCAAATCTGTGAGGCACACGCTGAGTTTAGTTCACATGCAATGCAAGTGATTGTGCCGGCACCTTATTAGGCCTACATTGTCTGCTAGATATATTTGCTTCTTATTTATTAAATACGGGCAACTGATTGATAAAACATTGATCAAAATTAAGATACAATTTCTACAAAACGAAAAACTTTTTAAACAAGTTTTCTATAAAACAAAACTTAATGAAGTCGTCAAAATCATGTTTTACCAAAAACAGCGACTTTGCTCCCCATGCAGTCTTCTTTGCCGCCTCCATCTCTACGTGCAGACTGAGCTCGTGCGTCATCTTCATGCCAGTTATTCAGCCAATAAAGTGTAAGACTATGTATTTAAAAAATGTGTCTAGTACTATATAAATGACAAAGGTTTAATTGCCATTTTTATTTCAAAGCATCCGACCGACCGCGACCCGAATATCATTAAAAATATTTTTGGATGACTCGTAACCCCCTCATTTTGGATAAACCCGCGCATCGCTGACACATAATGGAAAGTTAATCTGAAAGAAACATGGTGCTTAGAATACTTTACAATAAAATTGAAATGCTTAAATATGCAATCCAATAGTTGAAGAAAAATAGAGGGCATTACTTGTGTGGTTCTTAATTCTTCTACAAAAAGCATGTACTTACTGTAGCTAGACACAAAACAAACCTTTTACATGATTTCTCAGAAACCACTGGTTCAGAGATGTGACTATTTCTGAGGTGTTTAGTTCACAGCTCTGTATTGATCTGAAGTAAGTCAAAGCTTTAGGACATGATTCTGCAGTCCATCTTTTGATGTGTTATGGATGAAATCATCAAAGATTCACACACAACATGTTAGAAATACAAAGAACCAGAGGAGACTGGAATTCACCTTCATATTACAGCTTATCAAGTGAGTACCTGGACTGACCCAAAGCGTAAACAACATCTGTAAGTATCTAAATGTCTATAAATGCCCAGAAGATATAAGCACTGATTGATTAGAAGAAAACTTTTAAATATGGGAAGCCTTGAGTCAACATCACTGCACCAAACATCTTTTGAGGGTTTCATTGATTCTTATCACAGAGCATCAAATATAAACGGATAATTCATGTACAGTCCTTGATAAACTAAACAGAAATCATACTTCAAAACACTCACTTTTGCACCAGTATCTGAAGCCACTTTAATATAATGGTCCACCCAAAAAAAGAAAATTAGCTGGAAATATCCTCACCCATAGGTCATCCATCAGATTTGGAGAAACTAGGAATTATATCGCTTTCTTTTTTTTACTGGAGGATGTATTATTAAGGACTACGTAGTTTGAAGTTTAAATGTCTTGATGTTTTTTGTTTTGTTTTTCTTACAAATATGCAGGTTTTGGCTTCATAAGATAATAGGAATATTTGGGGAATGGGGAATTTTTTATTATTATTTTTTTTCCCCAGCTGTTTGGACTCATTCTGACAGCACCCATTTACTGCAGAGGATCCATTGGAGAGTAAATAATGACAAAATTTCAGTTTCTGGGTGAACTATTCCTTTAAACCCTGACTAATCAATTATACCTGAATTAACAACAAATGAGAACCATTCGTTTTTCCATTTAGGTACTTTGCAAGCTAAAATCTGATGACGTAGCACGTGTCTCATACTGTATCTTCTTTAAATCAATAATTCAGTTTTAGGTTTAATTAACCAGCACTTTTGCGCTTATTTGTAAGAGGTTCATGTACACATAACTCCCCAACTCATTATTCCACAAACACATCTAATGTGAAGTGATTAGATTGTCAACATCAGTTAATAACACCAGTGATTTTAGACAACTTTAGAAGTTTAAAACTAATTAAAACTATAACCAACTACCAAAAGGAAGAGTTTTAATAAAGTAAAACTCATTACAGGAAATAAAAACTGATGCAAATGAGTCTAAAGCTATAACAATAACATGAATAGCAGCTCACACCTTATTTTTCACTCTTTTTAATAATGCCATGCTGTAAAACCTCCCCTCTGAAAAGGCCTGTAATGAACTTTAACCAGCAAAAAACATTAATATTTTTATCTGTTTGTGTAATTTAGCCCTGGTCAGAGTTATTTTTGGTTTTCAGTCCGTTAGTGCAATCATGGACGCCTTTTAAAAATACACTCCTTTTCTACTGCTGGTGAGTTTCACTAGCATCATCTGCCAATAAAGCGCTAAATGACTTACAAAAATGGCCCTTATGCCGCTGAATTGACTGTCCTGTGTGAAGCATTGCTATCATACAATATTATATGGAGCCAAATGTCCATATCATCATTTTCATGCCCACGCTGCATTTTACAGGCACCGTCAGGGCCTTTAGCGCGTCTGCTGACCTGAAACCAGCAATCTGTTCCCCAAACTACTAAATGCCTGCTGTCTGCTGCTGACTGCTAAGGGTTCTAAAAAGGAATACCATTTTTTTACCATTTTATTTAGTACCCAGTAGTATCCATTATTGTTTAGTATTTAAATACTGATTTTAATATGTTTTAATAGAAATCACAGTTTATAGTCCACATTTTTTAGGGTCATTTATACTATTTATGTATTTTTTTATTTTTATTAGATGTTATTTCTATATTTTCTGTTCTCATGTATTTTGCACATTTTCATATCTATTCATAGGCAACATTTATAATTTTCATTTAGTTTAAGTTGAAGTACTAAAATTACTAAAACTAATAAAACATTTAATAATAATAATAATAATAATAATAATAATAATAATAATAATAATAATAATAAAAACTAAATAGACATTAAAAACTAAATTGCTATAATTAACATGAAAAAAATGAATACTATATAAAAAAATCTCATTACAGTAATGGGGAAAAATAAATATGAATATATATATATATATATATATATATATATATATATATATAACCACTATAATCTGGGCAGTACAAAAAATATTACTAATATTACTGTAAAAATCCCTCTATTTAAATATTGTATTAATATTTAGTTATTAATCCATTATTAGTGTTGCTGGACTCAATATTACCGCTATCTGTATGGTGCATTATGACAAGTATCTACAAACAGTCATTTGCTTTATCATTAATTAAAACTTAACCTATAAACTCTTTTCCTGACAGCATTTTTTTTTTTTTAAGTTGACAGCCACCGCCAGCATTTTTGATAATTTTCACTGTGGAGTAAATTTTATTTCTATCTGAAATATTAGTATTATTCTTATTAATTAAAATAATAATATAAAAAAAAATATAATAATTCTAGCTTGTGAAATACCAGTTCACTTAGGATGCATATCAGAAGGTCGTCCCCTATGTAGAGTTTGTAACAAAGCCTGTACAGTACATTATATGCTAAGTGGGATGCAGCCAAACTCTGGATAATAAAAGGAAATGAATTCAGTGTTAATTTGATACAATTCAGCAGAACAGCACTAGCTTGTGGGGTGGGGGGCAGATGTGAAGCAGTGAAGGATGCGCGTGTACCTGTGATGTCAGGTTTCTGTGGCATAAGGAACTGGAAGAAGGTGGGCTCTGACAAGCCCTTGACATTGCGCGCAGTGATCTCTACGTTATAGCGCGTGTTCCACTGCAGCGGCTGTAGCAGCGCAAAATCATTCATGCCAGGAACCAGCTTGGTCATCCACTGCTCCTCTTTATCCTGCACACAAACAGCACACAAACATCTCACTGATAACAAAATGACTTCATTCATTCCCTAATTCATTTGGGTCCGTTGCAAACACAAAGCATCTCGGGACTTCAGAACGGTGTTATTTTGGTATCATTGAAATACTGTTCTAGTTTCTCTTACTATTTTGAATTCAGTTTTATTTTATATTTATTTTATATTTTCTGTTTTTCACTTAAATTTAATTTAAAAAGTAATTTTGGAGTAGTAAAGTTTGTTGTTTGAAAGTTCATATTATTCATTAATTTTATTTGATTTACTTTTAGTTATTTTAGACTTGTATATACAGTACAGTATGTATTATATAGTTATGGTAATATGTATGGGTATTGTACATAGTAGTACATTTTATATAAATATTTTATTTCAGTTCATATCACATTTTTTATGTGTTAGTTTTCATTATTTTAATAAAAATAATTAATATATACTGTGTGTGTGTGTGTGTGTATATATATATATATATATATATATATATATATATATATATATATAGGTGCTTCTCTGTAAATTAGAATGTTGTGGAAAAAAGTTAATTTATTTGAGCAATTCAACTCAAATAGTGAAACTGTATTAAATAAATTCAATGCACACATACTGAAATAGTTTAAGTCTTAGGTTCTTTTAAATTTGATGATTTGGCTCACATTTAACAAAAACCCACCAATTCACTCATCTCAACAAATTAGAATATGGTGACTTGCCAATCAGCTAATCAACTCAAAACACCTGCAAAGGTTTCCTGAGTCTTCAAAATGGTCTCTCAGTTTGGTTCACTAGACTACACAATCATGGGGAAGACTGCTGATCTGACAGTTGTCCAGAAGACAATCATTGACAACCTTCACAAGGAGGGTAAGCCACAAACATTCATTGCCAAAGAAGCTGGCTGTTCACAGAGTGCTGTATCCAAGTATGTTAACTGAAAGTTGAGTGGAAGGAAAAAGTGTGGAGAAAAAAAAAAGATGAGGACTGTCAAGAGAAATCGATTCAAGAATTTGATTGAACTTAACAAGGAATAGACTGAGGCTGGAGTCAAGGCATCAAGAGCCACCACACACAGACGTGTCAAGAAATTTGGATACAGTTGTCATATTCCTCTTGTTAAGCCACTCCTGAGTTATATGTAGACCACCAATCAAAACTTTAAGGTCAGTAAGTTATTTCACAATAATAACCCTACTTAAGAAGATTTGGAAGTAGCATCATTGTTGTGCTTTGATGTTTTAGGCAATTTATAGATTGTCATTTTGCAAAAGTCTCCACAGGAAAAAAAATAAATAAAATGAGACTCACCATCAGGAGAATGAGTAAATAATGACAGGATTTTTCATTTGTGACTCAATAATTAATCTCCATTAGTTCAGAGGTCTGATGGACTGCATCAAAAATGCAATATAATGGTGCACAAAATACATAATAACTAGTAAAAGGTAGAAAGTCTAGTTTCCAATATTCTCATCCTAACCTAATATGTCTGGAAATATTTGATTTCCTTTACTTTATCTCCTGTCTGTGGGAATCTACAATCAGACACTCCAGTCTGCTTTTCTATCACAGTATTTTAGTAAAGCACTAAAGAGATTCCACCTCCCATATAGCTTTGCAGATTGAACTTCAATCTCATACAAATACTGGCAACTTCAGTGGAAGCTTCTCAAGTGATTGATGGAAACACATTTCCAATGGCTGACAGAGATAACAGAGTCCTTTAATTTATCTTTGTGTGTCTTTTAAAGTCAACCTGAAACTGTTTTAACTTCCATAATGTGACATATATGTAGGGTTTAGGATTTATATTATTACTCAGGAATTGATCATGAAAAGTGGGCTTTCCAGATGAAGAAACTGTTTAGAGGTTAAGCAAATAAAAAAAAAAATGAATAAATCACAATAAGACCGGTACAAGAATTAAGAGAGTCCACTTTGATTTCTTATTGACTTTAAGGTCAAACTTGTATTGCTGTCTTTCTGCAAGCAGTAGATTTAAATCATTGTTGTGTGTCTAACATCTTTTATTTTATTTTACACATTTCTCCAAGACAGCCTTCAAAAGATGTAGTAATATACACCAGCCTTTCAACTCTAATGGCGTTATTTACCAGTGCTCTGATGAGCACAGATGGACAGAAACAACAGGATGGATTTTTGAGATGATGGAAAAAAAAACATGGAGGCATGTTTTTTAATGATTAAAAAGAAAAAGAAGAAGAATTTTTGTGTTCAGCTTTTAATCACATTTCCACAAAATATTATAATTTTTTGTAATACAAATACTTAATATTTCTTAAATGTGTGCATGTATGTATGTATATATATATATATATATATATGTTAACACATTCAACTTTCCATCACAGGAATAAATTACAATTTACAATATTTTCATCACATAGCAAACTGTTACTTAAAATTATAATATTTATATTATAATGTGTGAAAATATATGTGAAATATATTTACTGTTTTTACTTAATTTTTTTATTAAACAAATCCAACCTTGGTGAGCAGAAGATACTTCTTATTTACATTTATTGCATTATGGTAATGATAATTAGTTTACTGAATTGTTTAAAGGGCTCATATTATGCTATTTTTTTAATATCTATTTTTGTCTATTGAGTTCAATAAAAAAAAAAAACATCTCAAACTATTATTTTGATTATTTTATTTTATTTTTTTCATACTGTTCATTATTGTAGGTCCCTTCATGCCCAGTCCTTCTAAAATGATTCTATTTCTACAAAGGGCCTCATTTGAAAAGCACAGTGTGCTCTGATTGGCCAGCTGACCCAGTGCATTATGATTAGCCGAAAAGCTCAAGTGTGTATCGGAAATGTAATGCCCCTTACAATAATCACAAGCTTCAGCTTCTAAAGCAATTATAAGTTAGGCCTACAGTAATAGCATCAACAGTTTTACCATCAGTTTGAGCCCGAGTAAGATTCTGAAAATGCTGATCGATCAAAACCAACTTGAGCCAAACATATCAGAGTGGAAAACCTGCACATGACACCAGCAGTGTGAAAGCACACCAGGTGCATGCTGCTTCAGCTCTGCTTGAGTGTCCAGTATGAAAAAGAACACTTAGCGCATCTATGTTTGTTGTCTTTTCAATGCCAGTTATAAGCGGAGAACAGAGGATACTACGCTTGTAAACATAAATCCATCTGCACTTGTCTGCACTTATGATCATTAGACAAACAATATGCATTACTCTACACTTCACCAAACTCTAAATTTTAACAGTCAATAGTAAAACATTATTATAGGGTTCTGATACAGAAATGTCAATCTGTCCTAGCAAAGTTGTAATTTACCCTTTTTTTTAGAAAAAGTCTTTGTACACAGCAGGCCTTGTACTCTCCCAGGTTCAGGAAAAATGTCTTCCGTAAAACACTCAATCGTTTGGGTTAGTGTGCGCTAGGGCTGCACGATGTGTCGTTTAAGCTTAGATATCGCGATGTACGAATCCACGATAGTCACATCGCAGGATGTGCGATGTAGGTTGTCATAGTTGATCCGTTATTCATTACCTGTATGGGCCAGCTGCTCCCCGGCCCTTGACGAATGTGATTCGCGGATTAATTGCACAGCTTAACCATCATAGTGAAAGTTTTGACAGGGCAGAAAGAGAGAGAGAGAGCGCGTGTGAGAGAGAGCGCGAGAGAGAGCGCAAGAGAGCGCGCACAAGAGAGAAAGAGAGCGCAAGAGAGCGCGTACGAGAGAGAGAGAGAGAGCACGAGAGAGAGAGAGAGAGAGAGAGAGAGAGAGAGAGAGAGAGAGAGAGACCGTCTTCAAACAACACGAGCGTTGTCTTGCTCTCTCTCCCACTTAATCAATTGACACGATGGTGTCGATGTTTAAATCATTTAAAATCAGAATGTGTGCTCATCCCATCGCAATATATATCGCAGAAAAATAAAATATCGCAATGTCATGTTTTCCCAATATCGTGCAGCCCTAGTGTGCGCACAGAGATCCAGAAGATTTTTTTTTTTAAATTAAGGCATCTCTAGACACACACACACACACACACACACACACACACAAACTTTAACCTTGAAAATGGCAAAAAGCAACGGAATTGTCAAAGACATCCATAACATGTACACATAGGAAAATATCTGAAAAACAGCACAAAAACTGTTTTGGTGTGAGTGGCCACTTATCCACAGGACTCAGCACAGTAGTAGCTGCTTTTTTAAAGTTAACTTTCATAATGTAGTCTTCTTCATTTTTTTCAGCTGTTTGTACTTGGTTATCCAATTCATCCAGCACAGTTTGGTGTTCTTGTTTGTTTTACTAAAACCACTTCAGATGATTCAGCATAGGCAAAGGGTGAACCAGCTTCAGGGTATAAGGCTAAACGTAGCCTAATGCTAGAGTAATATACATTGGTGGCTGGTAGAAAATGTTCTAGGTAGGGTGCCATGTCCAACAATTTTAGCATACATTCCAGTATGGTATATCCCAGTATAACAAGGAAAAAGCAAATGAGGCAGCTGATCCATCACATCTGTTCATTCAATTGGAAAATGAAAAGGTGCAGCAGGCGGCTAAAACGTTAGCCAAGACACAAAAACAGTGTGCAAAGCACTCAATGTCAATAGAAAACAATTTTAAAAAGGCACCTCTCACTGCAGAACGTGCATCCTGTCTGATCTGGGTCTTAAACTAACTGAAATATAAGCAGATCCATTCAGAAATATTAAAAACACAAATTAAAAAAGCAAATAAAAACATTCTATATTTGTCCAATGGTGATCTGAGGTTACTCTGTCAGAGTGAGTGATGCCCATATAAACATCACTGATCGCAACATCACAAACTCCTATAAAAACATGCTTCTTCAGCGAGTGTCCATTATAAAATACTTTCCAGACATACTGAAATAAAGTGCTTTTTCGCATTGAAGCACACAGTGTCTCCACAACATGCACTTATGCGATTCATGATAACTATGCCTTCTTTCTTTGCGCATCTGCGTGTCGTTATGTAAATATTTCAACATGAGGACGTAGATATAGGAGAGAGAGCTCGATTGGGGCGTTTTTGACAGGTCTTGGTCTGCAGTGTAGGTGTAACTGTTGGTATTCAATGAAGCAAATGCTCTGGTTGGCTCTTTTTGTTCCTTATATCCATAACGGAGAGGAAAACTCATGGCAAATCACCTCCTGCAGATCCTCTGAGGAGAATGAAAGGACTTCAAAGCGTTTCTCTCACGCATCCATATTCTTTAAGCAAATGAGGCCACAGCGTGAATACAATTTCACTGCAGACTCACTGTATGCCGGACGGAGGAAAAGCAGGATTACTCCCCCAGAACATTACAGATTCATCCACCCACATGGGTACAGGCGGCTGGAAGCCTTCGACCCATCAGATATACACTAAAATCAGCTCGCAGATTAACATTTTCACTTAAGACAGTGTGCAAACGCAGACATGAATCCATGGATCACTAGTGTTCAGTGCAAATTTGTACAGTACAAATTCAACATGTATTTCTGCAGATGAAACAAACTCAACATAAACTTGCATTTATAGTGAATTCATGTGTAAGTTGTAATTGTATTATGTGTAAATTGCCTAAAGCAAACTGTGTAGTGTGAGTCACTAGCTTTACATTAGTTGACTACACTGTCTGTCAAAAGTTTTAAATAATTAAGAAGTCTGCTCAACAAGGCCTGATCAAAAATACAGTAAAACAGTAATATTGTGGAATATTATTACAATTTGAAATACATTTGTTTACAACATATTTCATAATTTAATTTATTGCTCTGCTCAAAGCTGAATTTTCTTCAGCCATTACTCCAGTCTTCAGAGTCAAATGATCCTTCAGAAATTATTATAATATGCTAATTTATTTGTTTCAGTAAACAGCCATTTAAAATTGCAATAATATTTCAAAACATAATATTTATTTTTGAAAAAATATATTTATAACAAATATAGATATATCTTGCATTATACAGTCACATTCATTAATTAAGCAGACACTTTTTTTATAAAGTGAAATACAGATGATGAAAAACACAAGACATTTATCATAAAGGATCTAAAAATATTAGCAATAATAATAGCCAGGGTCAACAGTTTAATATCTACAGAAAAGCATGTCCATGCTAGTTCATGATAGTGTAGTCCCAGTGCTGATATTGTTAACTAAAACTTCAACTATTAAAATGAAAGCTGCAATAAAATTAAATATATGCAAAATATAAAATGGAAAACTAAAACATAAAAACCTTAACAAAAAATAGAAATGTTGCCTTGGCAACTTACTGAAACATTATAACAGCTTACTGAAACAGCTTATAAAAACTAAATTACTGGGTGTTTTTAACAACGCACTGGGGTTGGTGGGGTGATGGATACATTTTAAATCTTTCTCTCTTCTGACCACTGTAAACAATGTTTTTCCACTTTTGAAAAGTCAAAATACTATTGATGATGATTTTTTATTCTTTTTTTTGCTATTGGAGCAAATAATTGTGCAATACTTATATTTGACTTAGTTTTCGTTTATCAATACAGAAGTTCACCCAACTAAGATGACTTCTGAGACCCACAGAAATGTGAAAAGTGTCCGTGGTTGTGCGTGGTCGTACGCACCGTTTTATACTTCACGATGTACTCCACGATGGGCATCCCACCATCGTCTTGTTTGATTAGTCCGAGTCTGTAGGCCTTACCAACGCCTCTCTGTCCATGAACTGTCGGAGGACTCGGCTCTCCTGAGCAGAACAAGATCATCAGACACAACTCAAGACATGAAAGACACTTTAAACTACAATAAGCAGCATTATTACAATGAAGGAGCTTAAGAAAAAGTTCACTGGAGGAGCGGGAAAACAGAAATCTAGTGAATATATGACTTTTTATATATACAATTGCACACTGTGAAAGGTCTCATTGACCTTGTTATCAAACACGCAGTGAGGGTAGAGACACAAACTGAAGACAGGAGAGATGGAGAAATACTCACGGATGGGTAACGTCTGGAAGGTTTCCGTGTGGCTGAATTCACCCTGACCCTTTCCATTGATGGCTGCCACGCGCACCTCATACGTTGTGTTGGGCTCCAGGTTAGCAAGAACTACTGTAGCTAAGAGAGAAAGAAAGAAAGAAAGAAAGATTCTAATATAGAGAATATTAACTGTTCTAAATGCTAATCTGAGTCACATACTAACCTCAATTTTTTTTTCTTTTTTAATTTAACCTTTATTTAACCAGGGGATCTCATTGAGATTTAAAACCTCTTTTCCAAGAGAGACCTGGCCAAGATGACAGTGTATTGACAGCGCACAGTAACAAATATGAACAACCAACACACATACATAAAAATAAACAGTGTGCATTACACTACTTAAAAATTAGACAACATTAGACTACTTAAAAATACATATTAAAAGCAGTGACAACGATTTATAGCATCTATTTCCAAAGATTTCATGTAGTGTTTAAATTGCCCAAAAGAAATCAGATTTTGCAACTTCAAATCAATCTGCAATGTGTTCCATGTGGAAGGGGCTGCATAACTAAAGGCCTTCTTACCAAGCTCTGTACGGACCGTAGGTACAGACAACAAATACAAATTACCAGAGCGCAAATTGTAGGAACAGTTGCTGCGAGACATATAAGTGCAAAGATAAGAAGGGAGCATATCCAACATAGACTTATAAATAAACATAAGCCAATGAATGTGCCTCCTCATTGATAATGAAGGCCAATTTGTCATTTTATACAAAGTACAATAATGTGTTGATGCTATACATCCAGTCACAAATCTTAGTGCACTATGAAAGACAGTATCCAATAAAGATAAACATTTATCAGGCGCATTTCTATAGAGCAGATCACCATAATCAAGTGCAGTGAGAAATGTAGCAGCAACCAATCTCTTCCTGGTTTTCCAAGAAAAACAGGCTTTGTTTCTAAAATAAAATCCTATTTTTAATTTGAGCTTCTGTACCAATTTTTCAATGTGCAACTTAAAAGAGAGCTGATCATCAATTAATATACCCAAGTACTTATACAATTTGACTTGTTCAATCTGCTCTCCATGTATAGTAAAAATATTTGGGAGACTTTCAAGGGACTTCTTAGATTTTGAAAAGAGCATAGTCTTAGTTTTCTCAACATTTAAAACTAGTTTAAGATGATACAGTTGTGCCTGAACAAGATTGAAAGCGGTTTGTAAATGTGAAAAAGCTTGGTGTAAAGTTGCAGCCTTACAATAGATAACGGTATCATCCACATAAAAATGAAAATGAGCTTGTGGGATGTCTTGACCCAAGTTATTAATATAAATAGTAAATAAAATTGGACCCAAAACTGATCCTTGCAGTACACCCCTAAATACAGTCAGTGTTGCTGATATGAGATTGTCCGAATAAACACACTGAGTTCTATCTGCCAAATAATTGGTAAACCAATCTATAGTATGGTCAGAAAAACCAATATTATGTAGCTTTTCCAATAAAATGCAATGATCCACTGTATCAAATGCTTTAGATAAATCTATAAAAAGAGCTACACAGGTGTTCTTACAGTCCACTGCTTCAATAAAGTGATTAATGACCTTCATTGTTGCTGTAATAGTACTATGCTGCCTTCGAAACCCAGACTGTAAGTCAGACAAAATGTGGTTGGAAACCAAATAATCCTTTAACTGATCACCAACCAGAGTTTCTAAAACTTTAGCTAAAATTGGTAACTTAGAGATCGGTCTATAATTATCCAAATGGGCAGAATCACCACCCTTCAAAAGAGGGAGTACAAAGGCCGATTTCCAGATTAATGGAATCTCATTGCAGACTAAAGTGAGATTAAAAATAATTGAAATTGGTTTAGCAATAAAATTAGCAGCTATTCGCAAAAAATAAGGCTCTAGCCTGTCAGGGCCCGGGGATTTACTAGGCTCCAAAGCAACAAGAGCTGATTGCACATCTACGACAGTGAAAGGCTTTAGACAAAATACCTCTTTACTTGCCACAGATTTTGTTGGTGGTACTGATGAATTAAAACAGTTTGTCACGTTTGAATTTCCTACAAGGAGCTGACGCTCAAACAAGGAACCAGCTTCCACAAAGTGCTTATTAAAACAATCTAACATTGCAGGCTTATCTGATATAACGGCTTTATCATTGATAATATACGGAGGTAACTCATTGTAAGCATTCATGGAGCATACCGATTTCAATGCTTTCCAGAATTTACGGGGATTGTTTAGGTTCTCTGTTGTAGCTGCTAAATAAAAACCTGATTTTGCTTTTTTGATACAAAATGTGCAGCGGTTGCGCAGCTGTCTAAAACTATGGCAGTCTGAATCTGTCCCAGATTGCCTTGCTTTAGCCCAGGCTTGGTTTCTCTGCCGAAGAAGATTAGCCAACTCCGGAGTAAACCATGGGTTATCCCGTCCCTTTACTCTTAACCTCCGGAAGGGAGCATGATTATCCACAATTCTACTAAAACCATCATAAAAATATTTCCAAGCAAGCTCCACATTATCAATCAGTGCAATTCTATCCCATTCAAAGCAAGACAAATCATGCAAAAACGCTTGCTCACAGAAGTGCCTCAAATTTCTTTTAAAAATTATTCTAGGTTTAGTCTTAGAGAGTTTTGTATTTCGTACTGCTGCAATAACACAGTGATCACTCAAATCATTAGCAAACACACCTACATTTGAATATTTATGAGGTGTGTTTGTCAAAAACACGTCAATAAGAGTAGCTTTATTAGGATTTCTAACATTAGGTCTAGTAGGAGTATTTATTATCTGTGTAAGATTTAAACCATTAAAATGATTTTTAAAATCATCAGACACAGAGGATAACCAATCCCAATTTAAATCTCCCACTAAAACCATATCACTGCAATCAAATTCATTTAAAAATTTCATCAAATTTGATAAAGCATCGGCAACAGCAGAAGGGGGTCTATAACAATCAATATCAGTAATATGCTGACCTTTAGCTATTTCAAGATTTAACACCAAAATCTCAAATTGTTTAACAGTAGACTGTGAAGCTAAAATCCTGGTATTAAATTTAGTCTTAACATAAATTGCAACACCACCCCCCTTCTTTAAACAATCACAACGGAAAACTCTATAGCCATTAATCACAATGTCCTTATCTAAGATAGTTTTTTTAAGCCAGGTTTCAGAAATTAATAGGACATCTGCATCTGTTTGAATAGCCCATGCTCTAACCAAGTCCATTTTTGGTAACAAACTACAAACATTTAAATGAATAAAACCAAGCCCCGTCCTAGATTTAAAATCTTCAGGAATACTAAGACTATTAATGATATGGCCAGGATTAGGATGTACATTTCCTGAGATTAACAATAAAATAACAACCAAGCACTTCCTTTTCCTAGGTGTACATCCTGAATCATTGTAGGCACTAGGAATCAAGATGCGATTCATGACAACAAAGTAGTCCTTATCAATAGCCCTTAGTGATGATGAGTGATGCAGTTCCATAATAAGACCAATGTCCGAGAACGTTCCTTCAGATGAGATGTAAAAGTTTGTCCATACCTTTTGAGAATGAACCACCAGTGCTTTTTTATTCCCCGTGTTATCCATTACAATCAGCAGAAAAAAGGCTGCTGTTACAAACGCCATTTTGCACTACTCCGCACCCTCCGAAGTAGCTAATGGTGTTACAATCGACTTCAAGAGGAAGGGAAAAAAACGCATCCAGCAATGCAATGTATGACACAACAAAGCAGAGTTTGTTCCCCGCAGATCCAGAGTGGGCCCAGACAAAGCCAGCCAGATAATCCTTCTCCCGTTATCAGTGAGGGAATTCCACAGCCCCTTTTTAAATGTAAATTATTCCACTACTCACTGAAATCAAAAGAGCGCTTCGCAAAATAATCTATTTTGCATCTACTCAAATACGAAAATCAAAACGAAACATCAATAACAGCTAAAACTTCCTCTCCAAACATTCAGTAATCACATCAAACAAATCATCTTGGATGATTCATTGATTCTAGGGCTGTCACAATTGCTATCAATAATTTCTAAATGAACGCACACATCACATTTAAAGTAACTACTGGGTGCAAAATGTAAACTTACAGTATTTTTTTCTGTTTCAGAGATTTATCTTGCATTTTACATTTACGTGTCTTCATTTAGCAGCTAGTTTCATCCAAAGTGAAAGAGATGATGAAAAACACAAGACATTTATTATAAAGGAACAGTATTAGCAATAACACGAGAGCCAGTGTCAGTAGTTTAATATCTTTTGAGAACTCTGCTAATTTTATATTGATTAGTGCCAGTGTTATTGTTAATTAAATCTAAAACTGTTAAAATAATTTTCATTCATTGAAATTAAGCTGTAATAAATATAAAATATTAGATGAACAGCACAAAAATAAGTGAACTGATATGTTTAAACTGAAGTACTGCAATTACTATAAGCAAAACTGAAATAATATTAAAGTTAATATAAATATTTACAAAAAAATCAGGCAAATGACAAACGCACACCATTACCTCACATAACTCATGCATGATCATTTTAATTAAGCTTTAATAAAATTAAACATAAATACGAGATGAAAAACTGAAATGAAATAAGTTTAAACTGAATTCCTAAAATTACTAAAACTGAAAATCAAATGAAAGCTAAACAGAAATACAAAAACAACAACTAATACAAATTACAAAAGTCCATAACAAAATTACTAGAATTTAAGATACAATAATAATAAACTGAAAAAACAAATAAAACTGTAAGCTTTAACTCAAAATTTTAAACACGTTAACCATATATAAATAAAAGAACTAAAATAACACTAGCAAATCTGGATGTCTTGCTCATTTATCCAGTTTAACATATTGTGTTTTTAATGCATCAAGAGGCTTTGATAATTCAAAAATTATGAATGTGTGTAAAAAAGTGAATGTATCTAACATTGAATATGTATTTTACATTAAAGTACTACTTTATCAAATCTGATGCCTTGGCCAATGATTGTATTCATTCATTTACATGAGAAAGCTCTAATAATCATGAACCGGCTCAATGAGCATGCTTATACTTAGTCAAAGAACACTGAGCTCTTAATGAAAATATCCACAAAGAGTTATGTGGATGTAACTGAAGTATACTCTAAATTTGAGTCTGAGACCATAACAAGGATGTTTTTTACCATTTTGTTCTGATCTTGAACCTTAAACGTTTATTGCTTTCCATTTCTGTGATGCATGCAGCTCTGCTCGGGACTAAGACGTGGAGTTGAGCAATATAACTACACTTACTTGAAGGTTTTACATCACACATTACATTTTACATCACACTTTCTACAATAAACATTATTAAAAGGCTTAATGCACAGACAATTATTGTCCGCATTCCGCAAGTAAAGCAGTTTAGTGAACACACAGCTTGAAGTCATTATGGCTGTTGTTGCTGCTTCAGCAAGTGCAAATCTGTTTAGCTGGACCAAATGTAATGCAAATGACTGTCGACACATCCTGATCTTGCTATATATATCTATATATAATTTTTTTTTTTTTAATTGAGAAGTGACAATGACTTTTAGGAAAAATATAAGGTGCTAAACATACGTTTCCTTTGCTTAAATGTTCAATTGCAAAGCTTTGCGGTTTTTCTCTGAGGATAGAAACATCTCAAATGAGATCTGTTTAATAATAATAAAAATAAAAAATAAATGTTTGAGCTCCTTCTTCTGTCCTAAATGCTAATATGAGTCACGTACAGTAATTACTTTAACAATTTCTAAATGAAATCAAGAATCATATTTCCAGTAAATACAGGGTGTGTGTGAGTCTTTGGTCTCAATAATCTCATTAATTTTGTACACCAAACAAACACACTGTGTCACTCATAAAACAATGACCTAAAAAAAAATGATATTATCTGCTATAGTTCACTGCAACATATATTACGCATTCCATGTCTACATTAAAGTAAAAAAAATAAAACAAACAAAACAAAATCCTAATTTGTCTCCTTTTGTAAAGATGGTAATGTAATTGAAAGACTAACACCTCTGGAGTTGTTCAGCTAAATATGTTTTGTCAGTTTCTTTTTTTAATTTTTTATTTAGAATATAAATCTGTTTTGTCAGTTTCTTTTTTTTAGATTTAGAATATATTTCAATAAGGTATTACTGTAGAAATACAGCAGTTGCTGTTTTATACAGTTTTGTATTATGTTAGGTTTTGAACCACAGTTGCTAAGTTCATTATACGCGACTTTGGGCTTCTTTCTTTGGAAATCTGACAAGTAACTATGTTTCTTTATGTTTGCCGTATCCTCCAATGCCTTCCGGCCCTCCTACCCCTCATTGGAGAAAATCACGTTCAAAAAGAAGGTGAGTAAAACTGTAATCCAAGCGATAATAGAAGTAGATGTAGAGAAGTCGGACAACTTTCCTTTAGCCTAATTTTTTTTGTATTAATCATCACGGGCTGTTATAAAAACAAGTTGTCCTATACTAATACTAATAGAAAATACATTAGGGTTGAATAGCCTATATTTTAGTAGGCTATAAATAGGTGGCTATGTACAGCTCCCTTTTAAAGCGCTTGTGTTTTTCTCCTTTTCCAGCACTCCTATCCTATTCTGCTCACAGGTGATTGGCGATGAGTTTTGTTCCCACTTTGTTGCAGTTTGCTGATTTTTGTAAAATAACTTCTGTTTTTGCTTTCAGATAAAATGGTGGTTTCAGTTTAATGTGTTGCAGGCTCATTTATTGGTTATACATAATTGATCATCAATAATATTAATTATCCTTCGGATGAGAAGTTAAACCGAGGTCCTGACTCTCTGTGGTCATTAAAAATCCCAGGATGTCTTTCGAAAACAGTGTGACTTCGGTGGTGTTTGTATCTGAGTGAAAGAAGAATTCTTGTGACAAACTCTGATTAATGGCTCATTTGACACTCACTTTGAACTCCATGTGATCTCACTGTCCTCCAGTCCTGTGAGCTGGCGTCTTTATAGCTGATGATGTAATAGCTAATGGGGACGCCACCGTGAGAGTCGGGCTTCATGAAGGTGATGGTGGCGAGACGTTGGGAGACAGCGGTCAACCGAATGGAGTAAGGGTGTGATGGGACATCTGTGAAATAAAAACAAAGAAGATGCTTTTAAATAAACATTAATGGATATTTGCTTGAGATATACTAAAAAGACAGTTTATACACTAGGACTTTATTATGAACAGCTACACCTTCAATGCTCAGCTGTTTATCTGTATTGTAGATTGGTAAAGTGCGTGTGACTGGCAGCTTCATTCATTTTGTGTGAAATAGAGAGGCCGACAGACGTTTCATCCTGTGATAAAGAGTGACTGCGCAATAAACAGATGACAGAGCATCAGATAAACTGTGGACTGGAGAAACTCAGAATGCCTCATCATTTGTGCTGCCGTGTTAGTGAGTGACAAGAGCTGAGTGCTTCGGTGTCATCCCTCAACACGAAGAGGGCTGCAGTTTAGCTTCCTGTTGAAGAACAATTACTCTCGTCATGAAAGACATTCGTCAGGTAAGAGTAAACGCTTCAATCTCTCCTATAAGCCAATTTCTGTCATATTTAAGGTTTATGTTTAAGGAGGAACTTAAATGTTTTTCCTAAAACTCTGCCAAATTAAAATATACACTACTGTTCAAAAACGTCCTTCTGTTCAACAAGGCTGCATTTAAAAAAGAAAAGAAAATAACAGTAAAATTTGGAAATATTATTCAAATTTTAAATATCTGCTTTCTATTATTGTAAAATGTAATGCATTTCTGTTATCAAAGTTGAATTTTCAGCATCAGTTTTCAGTGTCACACTATCGTCAAAAATATGAAGCAACACAACTGTTTTCAACATTTATAATAATAAGAAATGTTTCTTGAGCAGGAAATCAGTATATTGAAATTATTTCTGGAGGATCATGTGACACTGAAGACTGAAGTTATGATGCTGATTTTAAAATATATTCACATAGAAAACTTCCATAGTTTTTCACAATTTTACTTTACAGTATTTTTGATCAAATATGCCTAGGTGAATATAAGAGAGAAATGTTCTTTCAAAAACATATATATATATATATGTGTAATAAATTCCAAACTTTTGACCAGTATTGTACATAAAAGCAGTGATTTGAAATGTGTCTTTGACCATTGAAATGTTCAAAATAATGCAACTTATGCATCACTTTATTAAATATGCACACATTTGCATATTAGCATATATAAAATGTGATAGACCTGAGAGAAAACGTTCCTGTTATGTGATCAACAACTCAGTGGCTGGTAATTGACAGTATTTTGTTTATTTAACAAAATATTTAATAAAACACTCTTGTAAATGAAGATGTTTTGCCCTTTTAAGATGAAAAGGCCCATAAAATGTCAAAAAAAAAAAAAACACTTCTCAGCAATAAAGAGAAATACTATATTTAAGGCAATGAATAAAGCTGATATTTCATATGCTTTCAGGAAATGGCATGTAAATTTATAAAACAGATATAAAATAAATATCTAAAACACACACACACACACACACACACAGCTTATTTTTTTCAACTGTGTGTGTGTGTGTATTCTCTTGGGCTCGATGAAGTCCTCTCTGAAGTGAACTGCAGCTCTTCATGGCATATTAAGCAGCTCTACAGTAAATGAGACAGTACTCTGGTATATTAGTGTGCTCTCTAAATCACATGGCACTACAGAAGATTAACTTCAGTTAAATTAGCAGTGGCCAGATGGGAAGGACATATTGTTACGGAAAATTTCAGTAATACATCGATGCTTAGCAAATGAAAACAGGTATAAATCAAACACAAACCAGTTTCTCAGGTCAACATGTCACCTCGTCTTAAATCAAACACACTCTGATATTATAGTGATAGTCACTACACAAAAACAGAAGATGAGGCTTCATCTACATCCAAAAACATCCCTAAAGTCAACATGAAAAGCTTGCAAACAATATGTAATAACCCAGGTAACATATTTAGGTTCTAAAAAAGTTGTGGGAACATTGTTTTGAAATGTCCAGTTTTCTAGCACTTAGAATGTTACTGTGTTTGAAGGATACAAAAACATTTCTCACAACTATGGGTTGTCAACTTAAAAAAAGAAAAATAAGGGACATACATACATATATATATATATATATATATATATATATATATATATATATATATATATATATATATATATATATATATATATATATATAGAAGAAGGCAACACAATGCATTAAGAGCTGTAGGGTGTAAACTTGACGCACTATTATTATTCAAAGATATGTACACTTTTGAATGGGATAATTTTTATAAATTAATTTATTATTTTGTCTTGTGGAGTGTATAAACATACGTTATGTGAAAAAGGTTATTCAAGACAGTACTAAATAAAAAGTACATGCAATTTTTATTCTGTGAAAATTATTAATATTTTAGATATTCCTCAAGGGGTGTGTAAACATGAGCACAACTGTATATGAAAATTCATATTTTTCAATTAAAAACAACTTACAGATTTAATATGGCCTACCCTTTTTTTATTGGCCATTTTGAGTTTCAAGAATAAGGTCCAAGGTTGAGAATCCGCTAGAAGTTACTTAAATGTAAAATGTCTTTCTCTATTTAACAACATTACAATAGTGAATGACGACTTCCCTTATTAATATAAAGTAGATTGCATGTTTTCTTGCGTGGCTGGATGTTGGATCCATGAAAATTTATAATGTTGTTTGCATTTGCCAAAACTGATTTGCTGAAGTCAAAAAACAGACAGTGAAGGGAACCCACATCAGCACGACCACTGTTTCATCAGTCAGTAGTTAGATCAGCACAGCAGTCAATAAACGGGACAAGGGAGGTCACTATGGGACAATTAACCCAATATACGGGACTACAACATTCTAATACTAACTCTACTAACTTTCAACCAAAATATTATGTCACTATGTTTCATTGCCAAGTAATTTCTTTAAATAAAACTGTAAATATCTTTCAAAAGACCAGGTTTAAAAATTGAAAATGTGTATTTCAATCTCATGCTGGACGTTTAAAAGGAAGATAAGTATTATAGGTAAACACATACCTGCCTGTGCTAATATAAACTCTTGATATCGAGCACCAATGTTGTTTCTGGCTGTGCAGTTGTAGCGTCCAAAATCCCTGTCCGACATTGGTGTGACCTGTGGATAAAAACAGAACCAAAGGTCAGAAGAATGAGAAAAATAAGTACAAGAATACTGCAAGGGACTTTTTAGCAGTACAACCTTTTGAAACTAGATACAGTAGCACTTCATGTGTAAGTTAATAAAATTTTCACTGGGTTCAACAAGAGGAACATAACTGTGAACCACCAGCTTTTGTTTTGGATGCTGTTATTTATTCATTAGTTTAACCAGAATGATTTCCCTGGTCAATCTGCTTCACCAGAAAGACCATGCAAAATGAAAAATAAATGAATGAATAAATAAATCAACAAAACTCTAACTAAAATCAAAAACAAACATACGTAATGTGCAATTTCAATAAACTACTAAAAGTGCATTATTGTAAAGCTGCTGAACCTCTAGAAGCGATCGGCCCTCTGTGGTGTGAATGCGGATGTTGCTGGTCCCTTGACTAGAGATGGTAAACCGGTCTCGTCTCCACAGCATGGTCGCTGGAGGGTTGGACTTCACGTCGCAGCTGATGTTCACTGGGTTGCCCTCCCATGAGTAGAAGATGGTTTGATTGGTCTGGAACTTTGGCGCATCTAGTAAAAGAGAAACAAAATGAACAAAATGAAACTGGAAAATCTGATCTTTGGACCATGTTAAAAGGTCGAAGGTCATCTATACCAGCCAAAAGTCCAGCTGATCGACCATAAACACTGTAAAACAGTTCAATAAAACCAATTAAAACAAAGATTACTGGAGTACATTTTACAATAAAATAATATTTCAGTCTTTCTACTTTAAAAAGTCACATTTCTTTCAATGTTACATGATATTTCTTTCTGAAATTTACTAGCAATTTCTGAGTGAAGTTTCCTGTTACTTATTATTATTATTTTTTTTTCAGTGTAGACCAGCTGAGACCAGCTAGCAATTAGAAGCTTGTTATGCAAGTAAAAATAAAGGCCCTTTCAAATCTCTTCCATCAGGGCTTCAACACGAGCATAATTAAGTTATTAAAGTTATTAAAACACGAATTACTCAAACTTTACCTTTGAAAATATAAAATAAAAGCTACAACAAACACATACAGAATTAAACTTCTAAATATGAATAGAAAATATGATTAAAACTATAAAAGCAATGCTGTATTGCCTGTTGCATTGCTCAATTAAGTTGCTTTGGATAAAAGTGTTTCCTAAATGATTAAATGTAAATGCAAACATAAAATTATACTAAAATTATACTAAAATAACAGCGGCCTTCATTACATTAGACTATTGCTTGCATTTCTTTTCATGTATGTTAATATAACTGAAACTAAAACTTACATAAAATATATAAAAAATATTTAGACATAAAACATTTAAAATAAAGTAATAAAAATGGCAAAAACACAAATCTAATTAACTTTATTGGTGTTATTGAAACTTTACCTAAAATTGAAGTAAAAATAAAATTCAAACAAATTCAAACCAAACAAATTCAACATATTAATGAAAACTGTGAGATATAAAATAACACCAGCCTGAACATGCAACGCTGTAGCTTGAATTTCTTTCCATGTATGTTTAATGCACTGGGGAGTGATTATTTGAATCAGTCTCACTCCATTATGTGTCAGATCACAGATTTCACAGAGCTAAAACTTCAGAGAGCTTCAGTTTTAAACACAGAGAGAGTATCTGCATTCATGCGGTATTATTCCTGTTTTTCCAGACTAGAAGGCTTTCATTACAGAGATTGATGCTGGGCTGTCTGTCACATCTGAGGAGCAGCACAGAGACGAGTGATTATACTAAATAAATAAGTTCATTAGCGCCTGGGGATGCTCGGCTGCTTCCTGCCATGCTCATTCACAACGTTCTTTTTCACACGCTGGCGTGAACCTCCACACTTAGCATATGACATGAAGATGGTCCCTCTGCGCACTGATGTCAAGGTCAGCAGCATGCATTCATGGACACAAGGACCTTTATTAGCATCTCATCTGCTGCATTGACATAAATGTCCAATGTTGAAATTTCCTAATGAATGAAATGCAGACAAAAGAAAATTCAAGGCAATAAAAACAACATAAAAAAAAACAATTGACCTCAACAACATTTGGTATTTCAGAAGACAGACCTGGAAATAAGAATATGAGGAATTAATTATTTGTGAAGAATTCCTTCCATAATTGGCCCCACTGAGCAGGACCGTGGTGCTGGTGACAATTAAAGGGCCCCCTGGCAATTTCAACTGACTGCCCGAGGCCAGCATGAAAGATGCACAGGACAGTTGATGGGCCACTGCTGCATATCGTCACGAAAGCTTATAATTTGCTTGTGTTTGTAAGATTTGCCAATGTAAACATTCAAAAGATTGTAAAGCATTTAAGCACAAGAAGACGTGAATGAACTTGAGCTAATTTCAGTAAGAATACAGAGAGCCGCATCTCAGACAGCGAACAGTGAATTTCAGTCTTCTTGCGCTTGAAAGGACAAATACATACAAAATTATGTCAAAATACCAAGAATCTTCAAACCAACTGTAAGTGAACCTAAACAGTTGAGAAATAAATCAGATGTGTATCATTATATTGGATCCATGCATTGAGTGTTAAAGGGATGGGACCTAATTTACTAGCTGCTGTTGGTGTCCTTAATGTTAATCCAAAAAAAAGAGAAAATCACTCACTGCTCTTGACTGAATTACTTAGTAGTTTCAACAATAATTAATCTGGATTTAATACAGTGAAGACTATGCAAGTTTTTTTTTTTTTTGATTTGATTATTCAGTTTCTGAACTACTACAAACATGAAAAAAACTTTGCCTTGGTCCTATTTAGTTGTTTGTTATTTACACAATTTCAAAATGGTCCTAAAGGTACAACCTGCATAAGAGCCCCGCAAACCCCAGCCATGGCCCTGTCGGTGAGGGCTTTTTTTTTGAAGCTAATAAAGAAAAAATGTGATGTAAAATAATTACCATGGCCAGCAGAGAACAAGACACAATGGAAAGGCCAAGACAAACTGTGAAAAGATACTGCGGTATATTATTAGTTGCAACTTTGGTGCAAATGTATGCATGTGACTTTTTTTGGACATCTTACACTCGATATCCAGGAACATGCTCTTCTGATGACCTCCGATCCTGCTGAGAGCTTCACAGTCGAATCGGCCCCAGTCTGACAGTCGAACCCCGCTGATAGTCAGCATGGATTTTCCGTGGCGTCCTCGCACTTCCACACGGCCGTCCTGACTCTAAACCAACACAAATTTACAGCACTGAGCTATTTACTTAAAAAACATATATATATATATATATATATATATATATATATATATATATATATATATATATATATATATATATATATATATGGTAACAATATTACAACATAATATTTTTTAGTAGTTTTTCAGTCTTGATTTTTTTATGTAATCTACCTGAATAAATAATGTGAAATCTCCTAGATTAATTAATTAATCTATGACACAATGAATTTCATATGATAAGTGAAATGTGCTCATTTATTTTACGTTGATTCTCAAAATTCTGTGATTTTGAGTGAGGTCTGTTGGTATTTGAGTAATTTTGTAAAGTTAAAAACTGTACACAGCCAAACAGCTCAAGTAGGAAAAGTCTTTAGAAATATTGTTAATACTGCACTAGCACTAGAATCCATAAACATAAGCTCTACTCTTCTACACAATGGTAACGATTGCACTGAGAAAAATATAAACTTCAATGTAACAGAAACTCTTTCAAATTTCAAACATAACTGAACATTAAACATTAATAGATGTCAGATTAATGGATTTACAGATTAATAGACGAGCCAAGACAATATCTGATTGGTCAAGACAACATTTGAGGTGTGGCCAACAGGCCAGTTTAAATACTCAGGACACCATAAAATTTTGCTTTTAGCTTGCGTTTAGCTTTTGCTATTAGTCATGTCTGCTTTTAGCTTTGCTTCCTAGCTTTTGCGTCTAGCCATGCTTTTAGTCATCACTGTTCTTTGAGCGCGGTTCCAGTGTGCTTCGGCCTGCACGCCTGCTGCTACTTAGCCACGATGAGAAGAAACACCACCTAGTCTCGTCAAACTTTATTTCTTTTCTTTTCCGTTTGAGAGTTTCGTGTTCTGAGTTAAGTTTTGTAACACCGTGTCTGACCTCGAGTGCCCGTTCAACTTTAACCAGCCACACAACTCCGCGTCTTCAGCCAACGCCCAACCACGGGCTTCCCAAGACGTCACTTCATCGACTACTGAACTTCCAGCCAATCAGCGACATCGGGGGAACCCCCTTTCAACAACAACAAAGGGACACCTTTACACAGGCAATGTACCTCCAGACTGATCTATACTGGTGTATCTAATATAATTTTAACCTCACCGAGGAACTCAATGCGAGGGTTAATTAAGTGATTGATGGTTGTTCATGTCTATGCAATTTCACGTATTGCTGTAAACTTGAGATTCCATATTTCCATTCTCTTAAACTCATCTTTCCCTAACTTTCGATCTTCCTGAAACTTGTGTGAATGTGTGAGTGTGTGTGCTTATGTGTTAGATTAGTTTATATGTCTTAGATTTATCTAATAAAGTCTTATTCATATTGAAAAGAGAAGTATCTTGTGTTTTGTGCTTACAAGTTAAAGTCTTAAACTGCCGATCTTGTTACTGTGCTAATTGATAGTGTTTTCACTATACTTTGGATATTAATATCCAGCGCAGATTTGATGTGAATCGCAGGGCGTCTCAGTGATCAGCCGTGAAACAGTGATTCTGTTAAAATTCCCTTTAAAATCTTAAATGATTCCCTTTGAGCTAAATTGACCTGTTTCCCTTACATTCTCTTAATATATATATATATATATATATATATATATATATTTTTTTTTTTTTTTTCTTTTTTCTTTTTTAATTTCAAGTAGCAATAATGTTTTATTTTTTAATTTTTTTAACTACATTAACCCAGACAGAATCGTATTAGCAATCCAAGGAAAATAGCGAACTGAGTAGGTTATACATCGTTACACAAAAGCAAAAGAGCTACAATGAGAATAGAATAGTCTGTGGTGCAGCACTTTCTGACTGTAATGTGGTCATGCTATTTGTGCTCGTGGTGAGATAGGGAACTTTGAGTATAAGGGGATTTGATGAAACCCGTCCCCCAAACGCCCACTTTAATGATCAGTGTTCTACGCCTTCCATGAAAAATCGATATGTGTCCCCCCTTCCTGGCTTGATGCCTCGAAGTCTAGAGTGTAGAGCTATCTTAACCGCCTGACAGTCCTGCAGCGGCTGTGTGTTTTATTTGACATGGGCCATTTTTGTAGGCTAGCAGATGACCTGAAGGCTTTCCTTCCTTCACACTAATTCATGAGATGAATGTTTACACGGACAGTAAGAACTGACGCACCTGCAACTGGAGAACATGACGCAAACACATTAACTTGTGTACACACATGAACACGTGTAAAAAGTATTGGCATTCATTACTCAAGTAGAAGTATAGATACTAGGGTTTAAAAAGACTTTTGTAGAAGCTGAAGTACCAACTCAAGCTTTTTATTCAAGTAAAGGTGTAAAAGTACTGGTTTAAAAAACTACTTAAAGTATAAAGTAAAAGTAATGTAAGGAAAAAAAATGCCATTAAGAACAAAAGCTTAGGTCGCGCCACAGGGGCCTATTGTGCACTACCCCACCTCCTCAAAACAATATTTTTTTTTTATTATGACTATAATGTTTTATTAAAATGTTCATGTTGAAAAACTTGGGATGCACTAGGCTACCACTTTCAGCCGCATATATGCCCATTGAAAATGAACGCACTTTAGCACAGTGCAAATACATTAAAGGACTAGAGATATGATGACTAGTTGCCTATAAGTATTGTAATGGTGCAAAAAGTCAAACTTCAGAGGCATGTCATCAATAACATTTAATGGAATGTAAATGTATATCCAAGCTTAGCTGCAGGAATCTGCGAGGGCAATGGACAAGAACATTGGTGCAGGCTTAGTAACAATTACTCTTGTATGGTTGTCTATTTACAATAAACATTATAGTGCTGTCAAAATGAATGATTAATCCAATTGATTAATCAAAAACTAAAAATGAAAAATAACTCATAATCCTGATACCTTCTTGATTGATAGCTTCCTGTATTCGGTACATACGTCTGCTATGTCGAGTGTTCGGGGGGTAACGAGTTACAAAGTTGGTACAGCCTACTTATCACAACATTGTCAATCACGTCGTCAATCGCAAACGGTAATTTATTAAAACGTCTCGCTACCGAACTAACTACAGTAGCTTAATTTGTGGAGGAGGAAGAGAAAGCACCCATTTGGTAAATGAGCCAGTGAGAAATAATAACTTTTGAGTAGGGTCCCATACCTTTTCGATACTTTTAAAACAGTACCGGTGCCTGAACCGATACTTAAAAAAAAAAAGAACCACAAAAAACTATGGATAACATTAAAGAACATTTCAAATATTTAAAATAAATCCATAGCTTTCACCTTGGATGCTCTCATTTCTCAAGTTGTGCTTCCCTTACTCTAAGGCTAATAAATGTATTTCACAATCTGGGTCATTATTTAATATAAAACCACACATAATGTTTCTACTGTATCTCTGTCACTCACTCTGATATTTAGTTAAGATGAGTGCTGTCTGTCACTGTCTTTAATCAGTTCTGTGAATTACTGTATGGTCATTCTGTATAAAGTAGCAACAATGTCATTTGTAAAGTAGAGTACTGTGCAAAGGTTTTAGGCACTTTAGTATTTTCACCCCAAAAAAAGGGTTTTAAGCCAGTTATTTATATCTTGTGCTGTAGTATGTCAGAAGGAAATATCAGTTTGCCATTAATTTTAACAATAATCTAGTGCGATTTGAATGCACAAGCAGTCTGACAACGGCAAAATGAATGTTTGGAAATGTAAACTGATATTTTATACTGACACACTACAGAAAAACTGGCCGAACACCATTCTTTTAAGTGAAAATACTAACATGCCTAAGACTTTTGCACAGTAGTGTATGTATAAAGTACGTATGATTAAATTAAGTATATTTAAATAAATGTAATTAAAGTATGTGTTCGTTCATATGTGTTAAGGGCTAGATTTTTGCTGGAGGAAATGGCTGTGGTGTGTTGACGAGCGGTGACAAGCGAAAACTTTACAGTAGATGAGAAACCGACTGCTCCCTCGTGACCTTTTGTAAACTGTATTTATGACGAAGAACTGCACAGATATGGGTATTCTAACAATCTATCGATAAACACATACCTTGTGTCCTCTGTTTGTGTTTAAGTGCGCATGCGCTGCTCCGCTCACGGTCTGCGGATTGAAGAGTGCGCTGAAAGACTGGGAGGAGACCGGTCTGACGCCGGTTTCATATGAAATTTAAGCGGACTGACTCTGAGGCGATCGGATACCGGTTCCATACCCAACCCTACTTTTAAGAAATATATTTTTTGATAAACGAACCCAAAACTGGCTATGTCATTGCTGCAGTGTGATGTGATTTGTGTCATGTGCAGGTGCGATGGATCGCGTACAAACCAATAGGGTGTCGAATGGTATTTGTTTATACTTCTCATCCAACCACAATCAAATTCACTCCATCCGGATGGCGCAATTTATCCGGATAGGTTTTTTTTTTTTTTTTTTTAATTATGACAAGCCAGAATGAAAACCAGCCGAAATGAAATAGCAGTAACGAAGCTATTTTTAAAATGTAAGGAGTAGAAAGTACAGATACTTGCGTGAGAATGTAAGGAGTAGAAGTCAAAAGTCTTCTGAAAAATACTTACTCAAGTAAAGTATCTAGATACCCCAAATTTCTACTTAAGTAATGTAACAAAGTATTTGCACTTCGTTACTTGACACCTCTGTTGATCACTAAAGAAATTTGAGTGAAGTTTTCCTGTGTGCTGTGGGTAGTTACAAGAGCATTGCTATGCGGTAGCTAGGGTGTTATGAGTAGACTTCATTGTGCTGCTATGTGTGTGTTGTAGATGTTTGCTAGGGAAAATCTATATCACTAAGGCATTCTAAGTAGTTGCTAGGGGCGCTGATAGGTGGTTGCTAGGTTATGAGTGTTTTTATAGTGTGTTGCTACCCAGTTGCTAGGGTGTTGTACTGTCTGCAAGGTGATATCTATATGGTTACTAAGGTGTTCTGAATAATTGCTAAGGTGTTGAAAGTTGGTTGCTGGGGTTGTTCTAAATGTCTTAATAAAGGGCGATATCTATATGTTCACTGCGGTTTTATGAGTGGGTTTTGATACACTACTCTGCAGTTGGTAGGATGTTTTACAGTAAGTGTTTGCTATCCGCACTACTACTAGTGATGACAAAACTACTAAACAGCACAGCACATATTTTTTATTAAAAAACAAATTCACAAATATACAACCAAAGGTGTGTTTGAACACAAATGTGAATATACACCATAGAATCCATAACAAACCTCTCTGCAGAAAAACAACAATGTATCCACCTTTGCGACTAAAAAGATCTAATAAACGAATAAAAGCAGTTGCCGGAATCATATTTCTCATTCTGTGGTGTTATGACCTCCAAATACAAATTATATCGGAGAAGTGGCCTGTAAGCAGATACCAGAAACCGCAGTGATGAATAGAAACCGCAGACACACACTGTCTCTGTCTCTCTCTCTCTGTGTGTGTGTGTGTGTGTGTGTGTGTGACACCATCTCGCCTTGGGTAGATGCTTCCTGACTGTTTGCTATGCTACTGAGATCTCTGTGAGACAACAGAGCCACAGCACACTGAGAGAGAAAAGAGGTGCAAATTGACAGAAGAGCTTCAGAATAGACAGAAAGAGGGACAGACAGACAGATTGATTGACAGATGGATATTCTGGAGGCATTTAATTCTGCACATTAGATTTATCAATACAACTCAATTACGTTCTCATGCGCATCAGACTCCTG
The DNA here is from genome assembly GCF_963082965.1 of Carassius carassius. Taxonomy (NCBI): domain Eukaryota; kingdom Metazoa; phylum Chordata; class Actinopteri; order Cypriniformes; family Cyprinidae; genus Carassius; species Carassius carassius. Next base: position 16,106,817 of record NC_081760.1, on the reverse strand, counting down.
CGTGTCCATCATGCAATAACATGATGAGGTTCTACGGGAGGGAAATGAATGGAAACGGGAGGTGTGGCCAATACTGACGACTAAACACGAGTGATTATATACACAATGCTGAACGAGACTTTGAGGAGCTGTCATGTTTCCTGTGATGATGAAATCATTAGAAATGATGCTTGTGTTAATGACTATGTAACAGGAAGAGCTATATAATCACTGCATTGCATCAATAATGCACTTAGGCTTGGAACAACATGAGAGTGAGTAAATAATGACAGAGTTCTCGTTTTTAGCTGAACTGCCCTTTTAAAGGCATAATTCGGCCCAAAATGAAAATTTGCTGTTAATTTTCTTACCCTCAGGCCATCCTAGAAGTAGATGTCATTTTTCTTCAGAACAGTAGAGAAGATTTTTAGCTGAAATCGTGGTCCTTGGTGATTCAAAAAATGCAAGTCAATGGCTACTGCCACTTTGAGTGTCAAAACACCAACACAAATTGAATCTCCTGGCGATATATTGAGATCTTAGAAAGCGAATAAAACATTTGAACTAAACATTATTTACAACATTATTACCTATTATTATGGGTGCACCTAACTTTTGTGCTGATGCACCTAAGAAAAAAGTTAGGCACACCAGTGCAACCAGTTAGTCTAGAGCCCT